>NW_026712133.1:18910829-19607211 GCF_030504385.1 Musca domestica | reverse complement strand
TGGTGTGAAGATGGAATATATCGGTCTACTCTTTCTAGTAGCACCCAAATAATTATAACTCTCATAAAATGTCAAATAAGCATCCAATTCAATATTTTTATTAACAGAAGATCTGGTGTGAAGATGATAGATACCAAACCCCCCCTATTTTGGTATCTCCCCCACAAAGGGTCACAATTTCACAATACTTATATCTCTTATAATTTGCGAAACAAGTCAGCGATTTTCTTAAGACATGGTAACCTGAGATCTCATGTGAATATATAATTCATCGGCTCAGTGCTTCTTGTACGTCCCCCACAAAAGGTTTAAGTTTTGATTACTTATTCGTATAAACTTGGAAATAAATGTCAGATGTTCATCGCAATATTTTTTATAGTATTTGTTGAAGTGGAATACTTCGGTCCACTATATCTTGTAACTCACGTACATTTCTTAATTGTCCTTAAGTACGTCAAATTTGGTGGAAATCGGTTGAGCTGTGGCTATAGCTTCTACATATATGGATCTTCCGATTTGTTATCTTTGTCCTCCAAAGCCGTAATATGCACTACGTAACACCAATATTCCGGGAAATATATCAAATATAGCTCAGGAACACCTTTGACAAATTCTGTCGAAATCGGTTCAGATTTGGTTATAGCTCCTATATATATCTTTACTCAATTTCAAGCTTATTTCGGACCAAATCGTTAATATGCATAGACCCGAATTGAACGGAATGGCACGTACGAACAAATTCATCCTGTATAATGTTTATCAATTTGGAGATAATCGGTTAAGTTAATTTGGAGATTAATAGGTCCCATATATATTTTTCATCCGAGTTTGTATTTTAGTACCTCAGGTGTAGGGTATCGTAAAGTTGAGCCTTTCTTTACTGTTTTTGTTGTGTAAAGGTCATGTTCGCATTTCCGGCCACATGCCTCTCATTTGAATTTACGAATTCTAAGTTATTATTCAACAAATGTATTCTTCCAAGAATATAAATGCGTTTGAACTCTGAATTATAATTTTAGTTAAGACGCCTTGGTACGGTAGATCTTTCCTTTTATTATCTAGTCTCTTATTGTTTGTTTGTAACATACAGGGAGTGCTTTTTTGTGAATCCCAAAAAATCCCTCACTGAGTCGACATTTTGTTTATCTTCTTTTTAATGTGGGAAACACAGCGGCTTAATTTCTTCTGACGGCCCATTTCAATAGCATCATAGCAATCCTTCCTTTGCTCCTTTTAATTTTTCCTTTAAACATTGCCCTTTAAATTAATACTTAAAATTTTAATTAAAGCTATTTATTACTCCAAATATTTAAGGCATTCATTTGTCCTAAATACACAATATTGAGGTTGACGAATGTTTGGCCACTGGGGAATTATGTACACAGCGCCTTTTCATAATCGGTATCTTTTTGGGCAGACAACCGACAGCTGATGAGGAAAAGACGAAAATACATTGGCTCATTTGTAAGTGGTATTAGTGGGTATAGAACCGGTCTTAAATTTTAATTACTAGCATAAAAGTAATAGCCTAACGGATTATGTTCACCGTGGGATGTTAACCTGAATTCTGACAGCAGAGTGACAAACAAAACATGGCTGAGATTGACGCTAAAAAAAGATTGACGCTAAAAAAGTCAGATTGGCGACAGAGACATTGTTTATGCGCAACGGTTCGTCTGACCGATAATAAATTTGAAATTATTTACTCGTGAAAAGGGGGTTTAAGGGTGGGTTGTGAAAGTAAACACATTTGTTATTCAAGAGTACGGGAGTATTCTTCGTAACGATGGTAGTAATTTAAGTTAGAAAATAACAAGTTAAAAAGCAGTAAGTTCGGTCGGGCCGAACTTTGAATTTTCCCAACCATTTGGAAAGACATTGGAAATTCTCAAAAAAAAATAATAATAAATAAATAAATAAATAAATAAATAAATAAATAAATAATAAATAAATAACCAAATGATAAAATAAACCAGTAAGGAAAGCTCAAAAGTCTGACTATATGATACCCTACACCACTATGCATATTTAGTAGAGCTCTCGTAAAAAGGTTTATACAGGGCATTTCAGAGCTCTATGATATTTGGTACAAAATGAAAATCTATCTAATTCTATCGTCCATTTTACGAACTATAACTATCTCTGAACCGGGTTTCTCCAAATTTTACGTATTAGCTTCTAGACTGAATTCGGTCTTATGTACGAAAATTCAGGTGATTTGGGCTGATATTGATCATTTAGTGCACATTTAACCCGAAATCGGATGAAGATATATATGGGAGCTATATCCAAATCTGAACCGATTTCGATAAAATTTAAAACTGCTATTCCTGTGCTCCATCTAATACCTGGTACCAAATATCACGGTTGTGGAGTGAATATTACGAATGTATGGGACTAAAACACTAAATCGGATGAAACATATATATGGTTGCTATATCTATATCTGAACCGATTTTCACTAAATTTGATATACTTGCTTCTAGGCTGAATTTGGTCCGATGTACTAAAATTCAGTCCATTTGGAGTTATATCGGCTATTTGGTGCACAATTAACCCGAAATCGGATGAAGATATATATGGGAGCTATATCCAAATCTGAACCGATTTCGATAAAATTGCAAGCAGCTATTTCTGGGCTGTATCTTATATCTGGTACCAAATATCATTCTTATGGAGTGCATATTACGAATGTGAGAGGCTTAAACACCAAATCGGATAAAACATATATATGGGAGCTATAGCGGTTTCTGAACCGATTTTCTCCAAATTTGTTGTATTTGCTTTAAGGCTAATCTCGGTTACATGTGCCAAAATTCTGACCATTTGGGCTGATATTGGCCATTTGGTGGTCAATTAACCCGAAATCGGATGAAGATATATATGGGAGCTATATCCAAATCTGAAACGATTTCGATAAAATTTAAAACAGCTATTTTTGTGCTCCATCTAATACCTGGTTTGATATACTTGCTTCTGGGCCGAACTCGGTCGGTTAGTGGACATTTGGTGCACATTTAACACGAAATCGGATGAAGATATATATGGGAGCTATATCTAAATTTGATCCGATTCTCACCAATTTCAATAGGGTTCGTCCTTGGGCCAAAAAAATATTGTTTGGATAATTTCATCTCAATCGGATAATAAATGCGACCTGCATTTTGTTCACAAGAATACATGGACAGACGGACGGACAGACGGACTGACATGCATAAATCGACTCAGAAAGTGATTCTATGAAGGTTCTCAAAAGTAACTATGGGTCTATCTCGTTTCCTTCTCCATGTTACAAACAAATGCACAAAGACATAATACCCTTACCACTATGTGGTGTAGGGTATAAAAACATTAAGTTCGTCCGGCCCGAACTTTTAATACCGTCCACCTTTTGATAAAGAAAGCATTTTATTAAAAAGTATCTGCATTCAAACGTGTTTCAAAAAACTATAAATTGGGTGAGGCCGCTGTGTGGATGCCGTACAAAAACGGGAACCTATATAGACAATTTTATACTTCAAGGATTGTCATCTACCGAATCTTCTTAAATACGAAATTTGAAACACTTTCATAGGTAAATGTGACTAGGATTATCAAAATACAGAATTTCGGTAGGTATCGTTAAATGTACACTGCAGTATCCATTACGAACTTCAAATACAAAATTTTAAACGATTTCGGTAAATAATGTCGCTAAAACCATAAAAATACCAAATATGGGGTGGTACCGTTATATGGGGGCTGATTTCTTTATATTTGGCTGGAAAACCACAAATGGCTATCGGTAGAGCAGTCCAGCATTTAAATGTGAATAAATCTTTTGTGTCCCGTTACATCGAAATGGCTCGAAAAGTAAAAAAACGACTTGATCGAAACCCGCGATGCAGTGGCCGAAAAATGGCTCGTGAGCTGAACATATCGTAATATTCCAATTGCAAATATTGAAAAATGAGCTCCGGGTAAAGCCATTGAAATTCCAAAAAGTGCAACAGAAATGAAAAAAACATTCGTTGTCCAGCAGTTTTTAAACAAACAAAATGATCGTGTTTACTTGCCAAAGAAGCCAGCTGAAAATGTGCACCTTCGGTTGGCCACCAGAATTCAAGCGCCGGCCATGGCCATGGTAATGGTGTGGGCCGTCATAACAACCGATGGCCACTCTCCGCTCGTATTAATCGAGCGTGGAATCAGAATAAATTAAGAATATTATCGCGAAAATCTTCTGGAGGGTGTGTTAAAGCCTTGGGCACCGAAACGTTTTGGCCGCAGATCAGGACTCAGCACCATCACACTCAGCACGCGCCACCCAAGAATTGTTACAAAATGAGGTTTCTCGCTTCATTTCCAGCGCACAACGGCCAGCAAAGTCTCCGGATACCAATCCGTTGGACTATTGTGTCTGGAGTATTTTGGAAATTATGATTGACACTAACGAATACCAAAGTGTCGATCACCTCAAGCAAGCGCTTCCCCGGAAATGGGCCAAAATACCGTAGAGCAACATTCTTGCAGCGTGTGACGGTTTCAATGGCCGTTTGAAGGCCGCAGTTCGTCCCAAAGATGACCAATTCGAACAAATCTTAACTTATTCGAAAATTTGATACTATTTCCGTCATTATACCCTCAGCCATATGGCAACAGAGGGTATATATCATTTGATACGGTCAAAACGTGCCTCGTCGAAATAATGGTTTTAGACCCTAGGTCTCTTTGGACCAAATCCGTTTCAGAACATTTGGAGTCGTTCTACTGATGTCCGTCCGTCCGGCTGTCTCTCTGTCTGGCTGGCTGGCTGGTGCGCACGATAACTCCCGAAAGAAGTATCCGATTTGATCCAAACTTGGTACATCGTAATATTTTTGTCAAATCTAGATCGAGTTCGAAGATGGGCGATATCGGTCCACTTCTGCTGGTACCTCCCACACAAAATGTCAAAATTTTCAAAGAAACGAATTTATTGCTCAAAAAGAGAAAGAATTTATTGCACAGAAAGAAAGAGAAATAAGATTTTGCTCGAACTTTGCGAATCCTAATATTTTCATCAGTGCTAGACCAGGTGTGAAAATGGATAATATCGGTCCACTCCATCAAGTACCTCCCCCACAAATGGTCAAAATTTTGAATAATTAAAACTCTTATAAAATGTGATTTAAGAGTCCGATAGTCTTTAAATTTCACACATGCCATTAATTTTATTAGACCAAGGTCTGGGGTGAAAATGGAATGTATCGGTCCACTCCTTCTGGTACCTCCCCCCAAAAGGTAGAAATTTTCAAAAAATATTTTCTGCACAGAAAGAGAAACGATAATCTGATTTTGCTCGAACTTTGCAAATCCTAATATTCTCATCAGTGCTACGTCAGGTGCGAAAATGGACAATATCGGCCCATCAAGTACCTCCCCCACAAAGGGTCAAAATTTTGATTAATTACAACTCTTATAAAATGTGATGTAAGAGTCCGATTGTCTTCAAATTTCACATATCCCAATATTTTTATTAACCTAAGGTCTGGTGTTAAGAGTGAATACATCGGTCCATTCCTTTTGGTACCTCCCCCACAAAACGTCGAAATTTTCAAAAAAAAAACAAAAAACAAAAAAAAAAAAAAATATATATATATATACATATATATATATATATGTATGTATCTATATATATATATATATATATATATATATATATATATATATATATATATATATATATATATATATATATATATATATATATATATATATATATATATATATATATATATATATATATATATATATATATATATATATATATATATATATATATATATATATAAAATTTATTTTTTGCACAGAAAGAGAAACGATTATCCGATTTTGCTCTAACTTTGCAAATCCTAATATTTGTGTCAGTCCTAGGTCAGGTGCTAAAATGGACAGTATCAGTCCACTCCATCAAGTACCTCCCCCACAAAGGGTCAACATTTTGTATAATTATAACTCTTATAAAATGTGATGTAAGGATCCGAACGTCTTCAAATTTCATACATTCCAATATTTTTATAAACCCAAGATCTGGTGTTGACATGGAATGTATCGGTCCACTCCTTCTGGTACCTCCCCCACAAAGTGTCGAAATTTTGAATACCCATGAAGCTCATAAAACGCCAAATTAACATCCGATTCTATTTAAACTTGGCACATCTCAATATTTCTATCAACACAAGATCTGTTATAAATGTGGTATAGATCGAACCATTTCTTTTGGTACCTCCCCCATACATAGGGTTCAAGATTTTGAAAAATAAAACACTCAAATAAAGCGAAATAAGCATTCAACTCTCTTCAAATTTCACACATACAAATATTTTTGCCAACACAAGATCTGTTGTGAAGTTGATATATATCCGCGAACCCCTTACGGCACCTCACCCACAAAGGGTCACAATTTTCAATAATTTTATCTGTCATAACTTTCGAAACAGTTTAGCAATATTTACTTTTTGCTATGCTCAAATATGCTCAAATTCAATAAGAAGCTTGATATGAATATGACATTTATCGGAATTTATGATTTCGTATAAAATTGGATACAAATATCCTTTCTTGTAATTTCCAATATTTCGCTCAATATTTTTTATTTGTGTCAGATGAAGTATAAAAATGGAATATTTCGGTAGACTCTATACGGTACATCACGCACATTTTAACATTTTCTAAAAATTATTACATATCTTATATAAAGTGAAGGAGTGTGTCGATATAATCCATACTAGTAACGTCGGAATATTTATATCATATTTTTGGGTCCGATACGAAATGGACAATATTGGTCCATTCCTTCGGAACCTGCTCCATAGAGGGCCAAACGTTTGAATAATTGTAACACTAGTCAAATATATTTCGATTATTAATTCGAACATAGGCTGAGGGTATATATCTGTCGATAATACCGACTGATACTTTTAAACTTGTTTTTTGCTTTCATTCAATAAAATTATGGCGTTTGACTTTGTTGCAGTTTTTTTTAATCCACCCTGTATATAATTTGTGGCATCTAAAATATATATTGCGAGGTATTACAAACGGAAAGACAAACTTAAAATACCCTTAATGCTATGGTGGTGGGTATAAAAGCCAGAAAAACCAGAAAAGTATATATTTTAAATGTAAGTGGCGGATCTTAAGCAAATAAAGGTAAAAGAAATTGAATATATTAACTTTTCTTACAAAAAATCAATATAGGTCCTGTGCATATTTTTAAATCCCTTGTATTTGTTTTTAATATGCTTAAATAGGATATATTGAATTTATTGAGTCCTTGATACAAGAAAGTTTAAAAAGCGAAAATATATATTTTTGCCAACACACATTAAACTCTCCTCGTATTTGCCGTCTAATTTCATAAATGTTTGAGTAGGTTTTCCGGCAGATAAGTACCACCATTACAGAGAAAGCGTAAAAAAAAACAAATGAATGGACAAGGAGTGACAGTGTCAGATTTATGACAGATGTTATTCATGCGGTTTTATAGTCTGTGGCTGCTATAAGCCATTGTTGCAAATGACGGATAGAAAAGGGTTTAATTTGCTTCAAAGAAATGTTAATCATGCAGACTATTGTTGGCTTTTACATTTGTTACATGGCATCACACGGTGTTAAAACTTTAAAACAAGAAGTTGACATTTTTAAATCTCTGACATTATCTTGTTAGAGATGGATTGTATGATTTGAAGTGATACAAAGAGAAAAAATCTAAAAATCTATTCTTAGCAATTCTGATTTGTAATGATACCTGAAGCTTGTCTTAATTTAGTTGTGTCTCCTCTATTGCTTTTTACTGGTGTCCTCTATTTTAAGTACAGCACAATCTTTATCTAATACTTATGCTTCTATGGAGATTATTACAATAACTGTATGGCATCTCACCTCGAAAGAAAAACAAAACAAGTAAAAAGGCTGTAAGTTCGGCCGGGCCGATCTTTGAGTACCCTCCACCATTTGGAACGACTTTGGAAATTTTCAAAAAAATAAAATCCATTAAAAATTGTGCTAAAGTCTTAAAATTACCGAATGTAGCCGTTACAATAGGGTCAATGCGACGACATGGACCTGCAACTTTTGCAGGCAACTTTTGTCATAAACCGTTACAATACTCAAATGCGAAACTTGAATAAAAAAATTGGGTGAATAATGCAGCTAAACTCATCAAAATACCGAATAAAGGAAGGTGCCGTTACATTGGGGCTATACGAAGACGTGGATCTGCACAGAAAATTTCCTGTCATAAGCTGTAGCATCCATTACGAACTTTAAACACCAAATTTGAAACAAGTCCGATAAATAATGTAGCTAAAATCATCAAAATACCGAATATCGGGAGGTACCGTTATAGGGGGGCTATACGAAGACGTGGACCTGCACAAACAATCTCCTGTCATAGGCTGAAGCATCCATTAGGAACATCAAATACCAAATTTGAAACAATTCCGGTGAGTAATGTCGCAAATATCAACAAAGTACCGAATATCGGGAGGTACCGTTATATGGGGGCTATACAAAGATGTGGACCTGCACAGACAATTTTTCGTCTTAAGCTGTGGATCCATTTCGAACTTCAAATCCCAAATTTCAGACAATTCTGGTAAATGTCGCTAAAATCATCAAAATACCGAATATCGAGGGGTACTGTTATATATGGGGCTATACCAAAACGTGGACCTACATGGCCCATTTTCAATATCAAAAGTCCTACAGGCATAATATACATTTGCGTAAAATTTTATCAATCTACTTCAATTGGTTGGGAAGCTAGAATGAGTTTCACAGACGGACGGACATTGGTAAATCGACATACAATTTTTTGCTGATCCAGAATATATACTTTTTGGGTTCTAAAATGTATGTATATTTCGAGGTGTTACAAACGGAACGATATAAATATTTCTACGTGCCTGGTTTGGACTATGTCGACTACTTTCTTCACCTTATATGAAATATGTGTTAAAATGTGCGTGAGTTACAAGATGTATTCGAATGAAATATTCCATTTTCATACTTCATATAATACAAATAAAACCAGTAAGGAAAGCTCAAAAGTCGGGCGGGGCCGACTATCTGATACCCTACACCACTATGCATATTTAGTAGAGCTCTCGTAAAAAGGTTTATACAGGGCATTTCAGAGCTCTATGATATTTGGAACAAAATCAAAATCTATCTAATTCTATCGTGCATTTTACGAACTATAGCTATCTCTCAACCGGGTTTCTCCAAATTTTACGTATTAGCTTCTAGACTGAATTCGGTCTTATGTACGAAAATGCAGGTGATTTGGGCTGATATTGACCATTTAGTGCACATTTAACCCGATATCGGATGAAGATATATATGGGAGCTATATCCAAATCTGAACCGATTTCGATAAAATTTAAAACAGCTATTCCTGTGCTCCATCTAATACCTGGTACCAAATATCACGGTTGTGGAGTGAATATTACGAATGTATGGGACTAAAACACTAAATCGGATGAAACATATATATGGTTGCTATATCTATATCTGAACCGATTTTCACTAAATTTGATATACTTGCTTCTAGGCTGAATTTGGTCCGATGTACTAAAATTCAGTCCATTTGGACTTATATCGGCTATTTGGTGCACAATTAACCCGAAATCGGATGAAGATATATATGGGAGCTATATCCAAATCTGAACCGATTTCGATAAAATTGCAAACAGCTATTTCTGGGCTGTATCTTATATCTGGTACCAAATATCATTCTTTTGGAGTGCATATTACGAATGTGAGAGGCTTAAACACCAAATCGGATAAAACATATATATGGGAGCTATAGCGGTTTCTGAACCGATTTTCTCCAAATTTGTTGTATTTGCTTTAAGGCTAATCTCGGTCACATGTGCCAAAATTCGGGCCATTTGGGCTGATATTGGTCATTTGGTGGTCAATTAACCCGAAATCGGATGAAGATATATATGGGAGCTATATCCAATTCTGAACCGATTTCGATAAAATTTAAAACAGCTATTTTTGTGCTCCATCCATGATATACTTGCTTCTGGGCCGAACTCGGTTGGGTGTGCCAAAATTCAGGTAATTTGGACTGATAGTGGACATTTGGTGCACATTTAACCCGAAATCGGTTGAAGATATATATGGGAGCTATATCTAAATTTGATCCGATTCTCACCAATTTCAATAGGGTTCGTCCTTGGGCCAAAAAAATATTGTTTGGAAAATTTCATCTCAATCGGATAATAAATGCGACCTGCATTTTGTTCACAAGAATACATGGACAGACGGACGGACGGACGGACAGACGGACTGACATGCATAAATCGACTCCGAAAGTGATTCTATGAAGGTTCTCAAAAGTAACTATGAGTCTATCTCGTTTCCTTCTCCATGTTACAAACAAATGCACAAAGACATAATACCCTTACCACTATGTGGTGTAGGGTATAAATATTGGTATGTGCAAAATTATATGAAAATCGAACATTATGTGGGGAGGTACCAGAAGAAGGGATCCAATCTCTACCATCTTTATAACTGATCTTGTGTTGATGGAAATATTGTGTGCCACGCCTGAATGCAAACGGATGTTTATTTCGCATTCTATAAGCTTCATAGGTATTCAATGTTTGATTCTTTGTGGAGGTGGTACCAGAACAAATAATCCGATACCCACACTCTTTCAGATCTTGTGTTTACGGAAATATTGGAATGTGCCAATTCTGAATTGCATGGGATGTTAGTTTCGCATTTGATAAGCTGCATGGTTATTCAAAATTTTGAACCTTTGTGGGGAAGGTACTAGAAGGACTGGTCCGATATATTCCATCTTCACACCAGACCTTGCTTTGTTAAAAATACTGTGATGTGTTTTATCTGAGGACAAGCGGACTCTTACATAACTTTTTATAAGCGTTATCATTTTTCAAAGTTTTGACCCTTTGTGGGGGAGTTAATGGATAAAGTGGGCCGATATTGTCCATTTTCGCACCTGATGCAATTATTAAGATTTGTAAAGTTGGAGCAAAATCGGAATAAAAATTTCAACCTGTTATCTGGGAGGTACCAGAAGGAGTGGATTGATATTGCCCATCTCCGAACTCGATCTAAGTTTGATACGATGTACCAAGTTTGGACCAAAATGTATACTCTCTTCGAGAGTTATCTTGTGCCCCAGCCAGCCAGACAGACTGATAGATAGATAGAGATGGACATCGCTAGGTGGACTCCAAAGGTCCTGAAACGAAGAGGTCCTGAAGAGACCTAGGGTCTAAAACCGTTATTTCCACTAGGCACATTTTGACCGTATCAAATAATATATACCCTCTCTAGCCATATTGCTGAGGGTATAAAAATATATTTTACTGTACAGAAAGAGAAAGGGTAATCCAACTTTGCTCCAACTTTCTAAATCCTAAAATATGCATCAGTGCTAGGTTAGGTGCGAAAATATACAATATTGGTCCACTCCATTAACTACCTCCCCTATTAATGTTCAAATTTTTGAATAATTATAACTTGTATACAAAGTGATGTAAACGACCGATTTTCCTCAAATTACACACAGCACAATATATTTTTTTTAAACCAACGTCTGATGTAAAAATGGAATATATCGGTCCACTCCTTCTACTACGTCCCCCACAAAGCGTCAAAATTTTGAATATCAATGAAGCTCATAATACGTAAAATTAACATCCGATTTCATTCAGACTTGGCACATCTTAATATTTCAATCAACACAAGATCTGTTATAAAGACGGTAGAGATCGGACCATTTGAATAACCAAACCTCACCCACAAAGTATTAAAATACTTTTATCTGTCATAACTTGCGAAACAAGTCAGCGATTCCTTACAACTTGCTATCTCTAAATACAGGGTTGCCCATATTGA
The DNA here is from genome assembly GCF_030504385.1 of Musca domestica. Taxonomy (NCBI): domain Eukaryota; kingdom Metazoa; phylum Arthropoda; class Insecta; order Diptera; family Muscidae; genus Musca; species Musca domestica. The sequence continues at coordinate 19,595,301 of NW_026712133.1, read as the reverse complement.
CGGACCCATCTGGCAACGCCATAACTTTCGACAGAGATGTCACATCGCTTAATGACATACCGCGTTTGAAGCGTCAGTCCAAGCAGATTTTTACTATGAACCAATACACGCCACGCGAGCGCTCTGAAATAGTTGAAATTTACAAGAAGTCAATTGTGAAAACTCAACGTGCCTTTAAAACATTAAACAAGTGAAAAAGTATCGGTCGGTTTTGCCGACAGATGTATATCCTCAGCCCACTTCACCCTCTACGGAGTGGGTTTTGAAAGAAACGGTCAATATTGAACATTTCGTATCCCACCTAAATAAATATGATATAAATATTATTATATATAAAAATAATTATATATATAAAAATAAAGTATATAAGATGGATATAGCAATTGTAAAGAATCGCTGAGTTGCTTCGCAATTTATGATAGATAAAAATATTGAAAATTGTGTCCCTTTGTGGGTGAGGTACCAGAAGGTGTTCGCGAATATATAGCATCTTCACAAGAGAAATGGCTGTGTGAAATTTGAAGAGAGTTGGATCCTTATTTCGCTTTCTTTGACTGTTATGTTTTTCAAAATTGGATTATTGCTTCCCTTTCTGTGCAGAAATTATTTCGACCATTTGTGGGGGAGTCACCAGAAGAAGTGGAGCGATATACACCATCTTAACACCAGACCATGGCTAATAAAATGATTGGGATGGGTGAAATTTGAAGACAATCGAACTCTTAAATCACACTTTATGAGAGTTGTAATTATTCAAAATTTTGACCATTTGTGGGGGAGGTTCTTGAAGGAGTGAACCGATATTGTCCATTTTCGGACCAGACCTAGCACTGTTGTAAATATTAGGATTTGCAAAGTTGGAGCAAAATCGGATTATCCCTTCTCTTTCTGTGCAAAGAATATATGTTTTGCAAATTTCGACCTTTTGTGGGTGAGGTACCAGAAGGAGTGGACCGATCTTGCCCATCTCCGATCTCGATCTAAGTTTGACAAAAATTTTACGATGTATCAAGTTTGGACCAAATCGGATACTCCTTTCAAGAGTTATCGTGCGCACCAGCCAGCCAACCAGACAGACAGACAGACATACAGACGGACGGACGGACATCGCTAGATCGACTCCCAATGTTCTGAAACGGATTTGGTCCAAAGAGACCTAGGGTCTAAAACCGTTATTTCGACAAGGCACGTTTTGACCATATCAAATGATATATACCCTCTGTAGCCATATGGCTGAGGGTATAAAAATTATATATACCCTCTGTAGCCATATGGCTGAGGGTATAATCAAATGATATATACCCTCTGTAGCCATATGGCTGAGGGTATAAAAATATGAGAAGTGCGCCTTCTAAGAACACCATTAAGCGTTTATACGAAAAATTTTCGACTGGTAAGGCTCTTTCTAATCCGAAGAGGCCATATAAAAGTCGACCAAGGCGATCGGCCGAGAATATCGCTGCCGTACGAGCCAGTGTTGAGAGGTCCCCAAGAACATCCCAAAAACGCCGTTCTCAGCAGTTGGGCATGGCTCGGTCCACTTTACAACGGATTATTCGCATTGATTTGCATTTATTCCCGTACAAAATTCAATTGACGCAAAGAATGTTGCCTGCGGACAAGCCTCATCGATTGGAATGGGCCCAAAGAGTCATGGGTCCGTCGAATATAGGCATCCCTGTATTTCTCTCAACCTTAGGCCTGAGTGGAATATGGAATCTAGGATTTCGCATAAAATTGGATATAAATGTTCGATTTTCTTGTAATTTTACCCATATCATCTTGGTGCATGAAATGTGAAAATGGAATACACTTCGTTAGACTATATCTCACTCACCTTTGAACATTTTCTATATATATTTACAGTATTACAGTATTTGTATATCATATTTATTTTGGTCCGATACGAAATGGACTCATTTCTTCGGAACCTACACCATAGAGTGTCAACAATTTGAATAATCATAACAGAAGGAAATACATCATCTAATGTCCAACCCTACGGAAATGTAGATAAATTAATGTTAAGCAACAGAAAGGGGAAATGGTGGGGATGTGGATAGTAGTGTGGAATCCATGTACATATCCCATTCTTATGTTTTAAAACATAGAATCCCCAAATGCTAGGAATTCACAAAATCATAGAATCCACAACTTGGATGGATTTTTTGTCATTCTCTCTCTCTTTTAAGAAGCTAACATTTTTATACTTTCTCCTTATAGTGTAACAGTTTTGTCCAACATGTTAAACTAAAACGTATGTTAATCCACATTAAGAGAACATTTGAATGAACATGTGCATAAAACAAATAAAGAAAAATATTTATACCTATCGATATGTAATAAAATATGAAGTGTTAAGGTGTGATAGCTGTCGTCTACTGTACACAGATATTGTAATCATACCATTCATTAGTTTTAAATAATTTGTCGATGTATGTGTGTATATTACCTATTTTTATTAGCATTAAATTCTATGTCGATTTAGCGATGCCCGTCCGTCTATCCGTCTGTGGAAATAACTCTAGCTTCCGAACGATATGATGTAGGTTCATAAAATTCTACTCAAATGTATATTATGTCTGCAGGACTTTTGGTAGGTCCACGTTTTGGTATAGCCCCCATATAATTGTACATCCCTCTTTTGGGTATTTTGGTGATTTAAGCGATATTATTCACCGTAAATGTTTCAAACTTGATATTTGAAGTTCGTAATGGATACGACAGCCTATGAGAGAAAATTATCCGTGCAACTCCACGCCCTCATATAACAGTACCTCCCGTTATTCGGTATTTTGATGATTTTAGCAACATCATACACCAGAATTGTTTCAAATTTGGTATTTGAAGTTCGTAATGGAGATACTACAGCCTAATACAGAAAATTGTCTGTGAAGGTCCACGTCTTCGTATATCGGCCATATTACGGTACTTCCCACATTCAGTACTTTGACGATTTCGGAAACATTATTGAGCGCAATTGTTGCAAATTTGGTATTTAAAGTTCGTAACGGATACTACAGCCTAAGAAAGAAAGTTGTTTGTGCAGGTCCATGTTTTGGTATAGCCCCCATATAATAGTACCTTCCTATATTCGGTATTTTGACGATTTTAGCTACATTATTCACCGGATTTTTTTTTCAAGTTTCGCATTTGAATAATGTAATGGCTTATGACAAAAGATGACTGAGCAGGTTCACGTCGTCGTATAGACATAACGAATACATTCGTTATGTATACATATTTTTAAGATTTTAAAAGAATTTTAAAAGGATTTTATTTTATTTATTTATTTATTTATTTATTTTTTTTTTTTTGAAATTGCCAAAATTCATTCGAAATGGTGGAGAATATTCAATGTTCGGTCTGGCCGAACTTACAGCTTTTTTACCTGTTTCCTGGTGTTAGTACTTATAAAGGCAATGTTGCTGCTACAAATAATCTGATACAAAAAACCTCAACAAAGTCAAACGCCATAGTTTTTACATTTTTTTTTCAAATTTGTTGAATGAAAGCAAAAAATGTCGAAAATAGCATCAAATTTTAGAATAAGTTTAGATTTATTCGAATTGGTCATCTTTTGCACGAATTATGGCCTTCAAACGGTCAATAAAACCGTCACACGCTGCCTGAATGTTGTTCTGCGGTATTTTGGCCCATTCCCCGAGAAGTGCTTGCTTGAGGTGATCGACACTTTGGTATTTTTAGTGCCAACCTTGCTTGCCAAAATACTACAGACACAATAGTTGAACGGATTGGTATCCGGCTTTAATACACCCTCCAGAATATTTTCGCGATAATATTCGAAATTTATTCTGAAGCCACGGTCGATTAATACGAGCACCCCACACCATACCATGGCCGGCGTTTGAGGTCTGTTGGCCAACCGAAGGTTGCACATTTTCAGCTGACCTCTTTGGCAAGCAAACACGATCATTTTGTTTGTTTACAAACTGCTGGACCACGAATGTTTTCCCATCGGAGAAACCCAAATTCGGCAGTTCACTACTTTCGGTCATGCGAAACAGCTCTTTTGAGTCTATTTTCTTTCCGTTGGGGTGTAAGTTTTTGCACTTTTTGGAATTTCAATGGCTTTACCCCGAGCTCATTTTTCAATATTTGGCGAATGGAATATTGCGATATGTTCAGCTCACGAGCCATTTTTCGCCAATGCGAAGCGGGTTTCAATCAAGTCGCTTTACATTTCGAACCATTTCTACTGATTTTGCTGTTTTCTTCCTTCCACTTCCTTGACGTCGGGCTATGCTACCATCATTATGGTTACGAGCAATGGAACGAGACACAAAAGATTTATTCACATTTAAATCCTCTAACGATAGCTACCAGCCAAATCACACTATCACGCTTGAATTTCACCACGAATAACTTTTTTTCTGGAAATTTCTTACCAAAATGCTTTTGTACGCTTGTATACAATATAATGAGCTGCCACTGGAATAATTTTAACAGCTGTTGGACGAGTGGCTTATAAATGACAGCCGTCTGAAGTTGGTTGCAGTTTTTTCATCTCACGCTGTATATTTCAATGTGATCTTAATACCAAAATGTACAAATATATTCTTTTCCTACTCTATGTATCAAATTTATAATTTTTTGTCATAGGCTGTAGTACCCACTAGGATCTTCAAGTACGAAATGGGAAGCAATTCCGGCGAAAAATGTCCCTACAATCAATCATTCCATTGTATGGGGGATATACGTGTTGTGGACCTATATAGACAATTCTCTTCCAGGGTTTAATGTACTCAAAAAGAACTGCTTAAATTAATGCACAGACAGACCGACGGACGGACGGACATGACTGTATGGTCTTAAAATTTTTCACTGATCAAGAATATATATATATATATATATATATATATAGTTTATTAGTTCTAAAACTATTATTTTAATATCCTCCATACATGTATGGTGTAGAGTACAAAACTGTCTGCTAAAACTAATTTCGTCGTAAATGTGGATGCCCTCATGTCTATCAAATATTCGGTTCGGCCGAACTTAATGTATTTTTTTACAATCTTCATTATCGTTTTGTATATGTATTGAATTCATCGACAATTCCGTTTTCGAATTTGATGCGAATTAAACACCAGAATGTCGATGACGTTGAACGTTGAACGTTGAACCGGCAACATCTAGTTGGCTGCACACCAAGCTCCTTGGTTCAAAACCCAGCTGAATTTTTGAGTTTTTCTATATTATTTCCAATGTCTTGCTTTTCTCTTAACGAGAAAGTCCCATTTTTCTCCCATTAACTTCAATAATCCACTGAATAATTTTAATGCTGTTGAATATCATTTTCGATATTCGATTGATTGCAACACCAACACAAATGTTCATATATTTGTATCTTTCTCAACTTGATTTTCGTACGAATCATGATGAATGCTTATCGTTTCTTCTTCCTTATTATTAATTAGGGATCATTTGTACATTCTCAGTATGCCAAAGAAGTTTTTCAACAAAAACCAATTTTTCAGCGCACAAATCATGTATGAAGTGCATATAAATTTTTATTCCATTTCGTATACTTCAACAATTGGACATAATTTTTATGATGCGAAAGAAATGTATGGTTTATTGAAGCTTTTCAAGGAAGAGCAAATGCGGTAGTGCCATGTTGATGGTGGGCGGCTTTTTAATAACTTACAAAATCTTTTTGTTAGCAGGATGGATATATATTTTGTGTGCTGTATATCTCCAGTCCTAGATGGCATTATATCAAATATGCTATAAAGTGTAGAAGGCAAGAAGTGAGTGTGATTTTCATTGTCTTGAGAAAGCACGACAGTTAAAGAGCTTGATTGTCACCAGAGTCGTCAAATCAACAGATGTATACCCTAAGCCAATGTTCGATTATTTATATGTATTTTGACTTGTGTTATAATTATTCAATTTGTTGACCCTCTGTGGAGTAACTTCCGAAGGAATGGGCCAATATTATTCATTTCGTATCGGACATAAACAAATATGATGTACATTTGGGACATGCCAGGTTTGGACTATATTGGCTACTTAGTTCACTTTATATGAGAAATGTAATTTTTTTTTGTAGAAAATGTTATAATGTGCGTGAGGTACCAAATATAGTTGACCAAAGTATTCCATTTTCATACTCCATCTAATACAGATAAAAATATTAGTATGGGCAAAATTAAAAGAAAATATAACATTTATATTCGATTTTATTTAAAATTATAAATCCCATATTCATCGAAGGGTTTTTGGCTGAGAGAAATGTTTAGATATAGCTGGATGACTTGTTTCACAAGTTATGACAGATAAAAGTTTTGAAAATTGTGACCCTTTGTGGTGAGATACCACAGAAAGAGAAATGATAGTCCGATTCTGCTACAACTTGACGACTCCTAATATTTGCATCAGTGCTAGGTCAGGTTCGAAAATGGATAATATCTGTCTACTGCATGAAGCACCCTCCCCCCAAACGGTCAAAATTTTGAATAATTATGACTCTTACAAAATGTGAAGGGTCAAAATTTTGAATATCCATGAAGCTCATAAAACGCGAAATTCGCATCCGATTCAATTCAGACTTGGCACATATCTATATTTCTATCACAACATGATCTTTTATAAAGAAGGGATATATGGGTCCAATCCTTCTGGTACCTCCCCCACGAAGTGTCAAAATTTTGAATATGCATGAAGGTAATAAAAAGCGAAATTCAGATCCGATTCTATTCAGACTTGGTACATCTCGTTATTTCCATCACCACAAGATCTGATATAAATATGTTAGAGATCGGACCACACCGTATGATACATCCCCCACAAGGGGTCAAAATTTTGAATTATTATATCTCTTATAAAATGTGAAATAAGCATCCGACTCTCTTAAAATTTCACACATCCCAATATTTCTACTAACACAACATTTGGTGTGAAGATGAGTTGCATCGATCCACTCCTTCTGGTATCTCCCCCACAGAGGGATCAAATTTTTAGTAAAAAGACACCTTAAAAATGCGAACTAAAAGTTCGATTCTTTTCAAAATGCAAACATCTCAATATTTCTGCTAACACAAGATATGATGGGAAGATAATAGATGTAGGCCTACACCTTGGTGTACCACCCCCACAAACGATACCAATTTTTAATACTTAAATCATTCATAACTCTTTTCTTTAAATTATTTTTATCACCTGCCCTTTTCTTTACATTATTTTTTTACCTGCATAGGTAACATTTGCAATAAGCCAATTCATAATTCAAATGCGAAACTTAAAAAAATCTATGACGATGTAGCTAAAATCATCAAAATACCGAATATCGGGAGGTACAGTTGTATGGGGGCTGTACGAAGACGTGGACCGGCCCGACAAGTTTCTGTTTTAGGCTGTAGTACCCATTACGAACTTGAAATACGAAATTTGAAACAATTCCGGTGAATAATGTCGCTAAAATCATTAAAATGTCGGATATCGGGAGGTACCGTTACATGTAGGCTATACGAAGACGTGGACCGGCGCAGACAATTTTCTGTCGTAGGCTGTTGCATTCATTACGAACTTCATATATGAATTTTGAAAAATTCCGGTGAATTAACGTCGCTAAAATCGTCAAAATAAAGAATATCGGGAGGTACCGTTATGGGGACTATACCAAAACGTGGACCTGCAAAAACTATTTTCTGTCTTAGACTGTAGTGTCCATTAAGAACTTCAAATACCAAATTTGAAACAATTCCGGTGAATAATGTCGCTAAAATCATCAAAATACCGAATATCGGGAGGTACCGTTATATGGGGGCTATACGAAGACGTGGACCGGCACAGACAATTTTCTGTCTTAGGCTGTTGCAACTTCAAATACCAAATTTCAAACAATTCCGGTGAATAATGTCGCTAAAATCATCAAAATACCGAATATCGGAAGGTACCGTTATATGGGGCTATACGAAGACGTGGACTGGCACAGATAATTTTCTGGGTTTGTATCCATTACGAACTTCAAATACCAAATTTGAAACAATTCCGGTGAATAATGTCGCTAAAATCATCAAAATACCGAATATCGGGATATACCGTTATATGGGGGCTATACCAAAACGAGGACTGGCACAGACAATTTTCTGTCTCAGGCTGCAATATCCACTACGTGCCTGCAGAGAAAAGAGAGATCTGTGCAAAATTTTAGCTTCCTATCTTAATACGTTTTGACTGTAGCTTGATTACAACAGAAGGACGGGCATACAGGGCTAAATCGTCTTAGAATTTTACGCTGATCAAGAATATATACATATACTTTTTGGGTCTTAAATTTATTATTTCGATGAGTTACAAACGGAATGACGAATTTCTCCTTACCATGTATGGTGGAGGGTATGAAAACGGAATTTGAAACAAATCCGGCGAACTTGTCTCTTGAAGGTTCAGCTTTCAGCGCGGTAGCGATCACCATTGACAGTTACGTTACGATCCGCACTGCTTTTGGCTGGTCTTCACTCCAAAGTCGAACCTATACCCATTGAACCAAAAATTAGCTTCGTCGTTAAACTCAACATGCATGATTCAATGATTTTCAAGCGTTGTTCGTTTGAAGATGCTTGACAGTGGAACCAAACACGAAACCTGTGTGAGCTATATAAGTGTTCAGCGTAGTCAATTCAATTAGCATCTGCGCTTTATGTCTAAAAACATCTTGAATCAATATTTTTCGATGAAAGTAAACCATGATGACAAGTACAACCCAATTTCAGGGCCAACATCTGAATTTCGAAACCCTCTTCTAAACACATTCGGTAGATTAAATACAACAAATAGACTTAAAACAATAATATAATTTGAAATTAACGCCGATCACAATTTATTATTCCAAATTTAATTTCACTGAGTAACAGGTGAACATTTCAACTTAATATTCCACCATACCATGGTGTAGGGTATGCAAAAAATGCTGCCTTTGTGATATTGCATGCCGACATAAAAATGTACATGCCAGCAATGTAAATCATAAATTTCCATCATTGCTTTTCTCCACTGAGATATATTACTGGAATTCTCAAAGAATTGATATTCCTCCTACAAATTTGTGCACACAATCACATACACACACATTCTCATTACATACAAATGTTCGACGAATGCATATGCATTTGCCTTTTTATGGGCCATTGAGTTTTTTCGGTTTTTCTGCATGCCTCCTTAGCAACATTGTTCGAATCGAATATAAACGTTAAAGTTCATACCAATTTATAGACCATTATCTGTGAACCGTAAATTTTTAATAATTCGGCCATAATGGCATAAGGGCCTAAGCAAATAATACTTTCCAAATCATAATAAAGAGTGACTGTGCTAAAATGCTAAGCTTTGCTCTTCACATAAATCTTTGTAAAAAGCATATTGTTCTGAAAAGTTTTGTCTTTCATTTTGCATTGCAAATATTCGACTTTATCGAAAAGTGGCCAAAGTGGCAGTGACTTGGTTATGAAAGAGGGTTGGGAGTCGCTATGTTTCTATTTACAGATTACAATTTACAGAACGGCTGAATTCAAGTACGAAACTGATATTTTTTCAGCTTTGCATTGAAAAAGTCTTAAAAGTACGCCACTGTCTCTAGCAAATGACTATTGCATTCACAAGTAAATTGAACGTAAATTCTACAGTAGACCAATCCTAAAGCATTCATTTGTTTTATCCACCAGGCCAAGACAAAATATTACGCTTACATTTAACAACGAACAACAATGTTGGAATTTCTTTATATAGGGTTATTACATTTCAGCTAACACTATTTTATCAATTTCCCAACTTTCAGATTAAAAGTTTGACTACACCCATAGGCCGGAGTTCATTTGGTAGGTCCATTGAGAAGATGCAACTTAGGGTGTTGCTGGTCAGATGTACTGAACATCTACATCAATCCGAGTTCAATGCAGATGGCTGGGCAATAACGCACCGAAACTTCAGCTTCAATGCTTGGGAGGTATTTCCACAGTATTGATAAATGACATCGAAGACTGCATAGGTTTGGATATCATTCGGCCATTGGCCATAAGACTCATTTAAGCAAAAAATCTTATTACCTAATCAAACGAGCAGCCAACTAACCTCTTCTTTTTGCATGGATGTCGTAGGAATTAAAACTACTACCAAAAGCCAATAAATAAATTAAGAAATCATTCGTCCGTCAAAACGAATTAAGATAGGAAGCAAAAATTTTGCACAGATCTGTCTTGGGCCTGCAGGCAGGTCAAGTTCGAAGATATTGGTCCACGATATCGTATAGCCCCCCATATAACGGTACCCCCCGATATTCGGAATTATGATGATTTTAGCCACATTATTCATCGGAAATGTCGGAAAATTCATACAAGGAGTTCCTTGTGAAAACTTTATCCACTGGAAGAGAATTGTTTATACAGGCCCACGATATCGAATAGCCCCCATATAACGGTACCCTCCGATATTCGGAATTTTGATGATTTTAGGCACATTTGTCAATGGAATTGCCTGAAATTCTACACAAGGAGTACTTTGTGGGAACTTTACCGTCTGTAAAAGAATTGTCTATATAAGACCACGATATCGTATATCCCCCACACAAGGGTTCTCCCCGATATTCGGTAGTTTAATGATTTTAGAGAGATATTTGAACGGAATTGTCTCAAATTTCGTATTTAAAGCCTGATGCTCGAATGACGAAGGAGTGCACAGAGTGAGATAAATAACTGCTCAAAGTCAAACGTCATAATTTTTATGCCCTCCACCAAACCAAGGAGGGTATATTAACTTTGTCATTCCGTTTGTAACTCCTCTTGATAAGCGTAAAATTCTAAGACGATTTAGCCATGTCCGTCTGTATGTCTGTTGTAATCACGCTATCTTTCGAACGAATTGAGATAGAAGGCTAAAATTTTGCACATGTATTTATTTTTCCAGTAGGCAGGTTAAGTTCGTAAATGGGCCATGTAGGTCCACGTTTTCATATGGCCCCCATATATAAGTACCTCCCGATATTCGGTATTTTGATGATTTGAGCGACATTATTCACCGGAATTGTTTCAACTTTGGTATTTGAAGTTCGAATTGGATACCACAGCCAATGACAGAAAATTTTCTGTGCAGGTCCACGTTTTCGTATAGCCCCCATATAACGGTACCTGACCAAATTCGGCATTTTGATGATTTTAGCGTCATTATTTAACGGAATTGTTTCAAATTACGTATTTAGAGTTCGTAATGGAAACTACAGTCTGTGACAGAAAATTGTCTATGCAGATCCAGGTCTTCGTATAGGCCCCATATACCCGTACCTCCCTATATTCAGTAGGTAAAATACCCACCGAAATTTTTTGAGATGTCGTATTTGACGTTCGTAATGGATGCTTTAGCCTGTGACAGAAAACACAAACACAATAGTCCAACGGATTGGTATCCGGGGATTTTGGTAGCCATTGTGCGGTGGAAATGAAGCGAGGAACCTCATTTTGTAACCATTCTTGGTTGGGACGTGCTGAGTGCGATGGTGCTGAGTCCTGTTGGAATGTCCAAGGTCTGCGGCCAAAATGTTTGCGTGCCCAAGGCTTTAATACACCATCCATAATATTTTCTCGATGATATTCGGCATCTATTCTGAGTCTATTTTCTTTCTGCTGCGGTGTAAGTTCTTGCACTTTTGGAATTAAAATGGCTTAACCCGAGTTAATTTTTCAATATTTGGTCACCTGGAATATTGCGATATGTTTAGCTCACGAGCCATTTCGACGCGGGTTTCGGTCAAGTCGCTTCTTTTCTTTTCTAACAATTTCTGCTGATATTGCTATTTTCTTTCATCCACTTCCTTGACTTTGGACTAGGCAACCAGTATCACGATAACGAGCGATGGTACGAGACACAAAAGATTTATTCACATTATTCACATAAATGCTGGAGTACTCTAACGATAGCCATTTGTGGTTTTCCAGCCAAATATAAAGAAATTACACTATCATGCTTGAATTCCATCACGAATAACTTAATTATATCATTCATAAAATGCGAAATAAGCTCCGATTCTAACACAAGATCTGTTGTAAACATGATAAACAAAGGGTCAACATTTTGAATATCAAACCTCTTATAAAAGCAAACTAATCATCCGATTCTGCTTAAATTTCACATAGCAAAATATTTCTACTAACCAAAGATCTGGTGTGATACATCCCATTATCTATCTGTATGTATCACACCTATCCCACAAGGGGTCAACATTTTGAATAATTAAAAACTTTGCACATTCCAATATTTTTACTTACACAAGATCTGGTGTGAATACGATATATAGTAGTCTATATAGTCCAAATCTGGCACTTTGTAATATTTATATAAGATTTAGATCAGATACGAAATGGACAATAGTTGTGCACTCCTTCGGAACCTCCATAAGGGATCAACAGTTTGAATAATCATAATCATAACGCCAATCGACTGATATTTTTATACCCTCCACCTTGGAAAGGAGGGTATATTAACTTTGTCATTCCGTTGGTAACATCCTTAAATATTCGTCTTAGACCCCATAAAGTATATATATTCATAATCAGCATAAAATTCTAAGTCGATTTAACGATGTCCGCATGTCTGTTTGTCCGTCTGTCTGTCTGTCCGTCTGTCTGTTGAAATCACGATACAGCCTACATTATTTGACATAGAGCGCCAAAATTTAGCAGAGCTATTTGCATTGCGTCTAGGATGGTTGGTATTGAAAATGAGATATATCGGTACACATTCTGGTATAGTCCCCATATAACGGTACCTCCCGATATTCGGTATTTTGATGATTTATGCCACATTTTTTCACGGATTTGTCTGGAAATTGGTATTTGTAAGTCATAACGGGTCATAATGGGTCCTAGTTCGTGTGGCAAAACATTGCAATTATAGGTCCACGTTTTGGTATAGCCCCCATATAACGGTACCTCCCGATATTCGGCATTTTAATGGTTTTTGTCACATTTCTTCTAATGTATCTTTTACCCTAAGGTGGAGGGTATTAAAAGTTTGGCCCGGCCGAACTTACTGTTTTTTTTTTTTACTTGTTTAATTTGTTTTATACGAATGTTGGAAAAAGATCTTAGTAATATTCCAACGTAATAACCCTTTAAATATTAACATCGATATCTCTGCGGCCCAGACATATTGAATGGGACACATACACACCCTATTCCTATTCATTCACATTGTCTAAGCCACACACACACACATAAACCACACCCACACATACATTCAATCTATTCCCTTTTGGTCATTGTGAGTTGCTGTTTTGTTTTGACATCGAACTGAATGCCATTGGATTGCGTTTAAAAGCCATAAATTGCAACATTTCGACTGTCTTTGCCTTGCCTCCGTATCAAAGTGTGGCCACAAGAGAATGGATTCGAAAGTATTCTAATCTTTTTTTTTTGTGGTTTTATGTGTCTGCCGGCGATGACAACCACAAATATTGATTGTTTTGCAAGTCGACTCGACGTTTATGGAAACACTTTTTTACTGGGCAAGTCTTTGTTTTTGCGGCACTCTTTGGATATTTTTGAAAATTTCAGTGTAAACTTGCATTTCATCGGCTTTTCATTTGGGTTGGAAATTCTTTTGTGTTGAAAGCTATTGTCTTTGTAAGGTCAGCAGTTGTGGTATTTCAATATCGTATTAAAATGATGCGATATATTTTGTATATACAGATAATTTGAATTTTGTTTACTCTTATAGCCACAAAATAGGATGGAATGTTAATTTTGTCACTCCTTTAGCAAAAGTTTAAAATATTTATACAAGGCCCAATTAATATGCACATATATTATGGATCGGCACAATTTGTAAATCGATTAACTAATTTTGTGTGTAACTGTAATGAAATAGGGATAATCTCCTCTACTACTCACATGAGTATTACTACATCAACACTAAGCATAACGTGTCGGGCCACCAACCCGTTATCTTAATAATGATATGTCGCAGGTAACAGTCGAATCGACTTTTTTTGAAGTCGTTGTATTTACCAGATTGGCTATGAGCCATTTGCTTCCTAAGCCACTATATGTTCTTGGTAGGGAAATTAGTGTATGCCATCTAATTTTCACCCCGAATATGTTCTCCTCTTAATCGATATCTACAATATTTGATGGACTGAACCATTTAATTTGAGCTGATATTAAACTTTTTAGGCACAATAATCGTAAAATCGGATGCAGATATAGGTGGGATAAAAAAAAAATTGCAGCTAAGTCAAACGCCATAATTTTTAATTTTTTTTTTAATTTTATTAAATGAAAGCAAAAAATGTCGGAAATAGCATCAAATTTTAGAATAAGTTTAAATTTGTTCGAATTGGTCAACTTTGGCATGAATTATGGCCTCCAACGGCCAATGAAACCGTCACACGCCGCCCGAATGTTGTTCAGCGGTATTTTGGCCCATTCCCGTCGAAGCGCTTTGCTTCAGGTGATCGACACTTTGGTATTTTTTAGTGCCAACCTTGCTTTCCAAAATACTCCAGGTGGCCATTGTGCGCTGGAAATGAAGCGGGAACCTCATTTTGTAACCATTCGTGGGTGGCATTTATTCTGATGCCACGGTCGATTAATACGAGCGGAGAGCGACCATCGGTTGTTATGGCGTCCCACAGCATTACCATGGCCGGCGCTTGAGTTCTGTTGGCCAACCGAAGGTGCACATTTTCAGCTGACCTCTTTGGCAAGTTTACAAACTTCTGGACATCGAATGTTTTCTCATCGGAGAAAACCAAATTCGGCAACTCTTTAGGTCTTTTGAGTCATTTTATTTCAGATGCGGTGTAAGTTCTTGCACTTTTTGGAATTTCAATGTGTTGGGGATACTCCTCAACCTTTCTAGGGTTAACCACCACGGACCACTCGTCCCTGGCCAACCTGGTTCCCACCTGTTGTTTGAGAACTACTTACGATTGTCACGCTGGAAATTGCCTGGGTACTGACGGCTTGTTGTCCTAGTCGTGGTCGTCCACTAGCAGCTATCCGCGGGGAAGATGTTGGGCAAACGGGCCTGGAACCGCCTTTACAAATAATAACTAACCGCACAGTTTTTTCTTCAATTTTGTTTTATTTATTTCAATTCACTTATTACTTATTATTATTACAATAGTATTTTGTTTGTATTAGTTTTAATCCATATGATTTTAGTTTATGTTTTCTCTTTTATTCTTATTTCACTTTTTCTTTCTTATTAGGTTTTAGTTTTATGTTTTATCTCTGCTGACGGCTGCACTGGTAATGACCGATCACACAAAATTCACCAACGAACGAAAAAAAAGAACAAAAGAAGAACAAATAATAAATGTCCTGTGTCGTGTCGTTATCAGTGACCGCCGTCAAAAAAAAAAGAGCGGAGCGGGCGACGTTTATGGGGATTTTTTTTGGTGTTGCCCTCTTTACGTTTCCCCATAAACATCCTCCCCCCGTTGGGATTCCTCCCAACTTGGAGAAAAACAAAATAAATTCAAACTTGTAAACTAATTAAATTATGTGTTTGTATAAATGTTAATATAACATAAAAAAAGGAATTCACCAGAATCCAGCCTGGATGGTACAATGATTAACACCTCTTGGGCATTTCTCCAAAAAAGGTCCAACCAAAAATAGTGTTTTGGACATAAGGCATATTTGGTTCCAAGATAGGCAGTCCCATGTATATGCCGTCAGCTGCATCTTTCCCCAAAACGACGCTTATTGGACCAGGTCGGTAAAAATGCGTGTCAGCTACAACATTTCGCGGGTAAGTAAATGATACACGGCTGACGTCGAGGTAGTGCCATGGTTCAATGGGATGGTCCGACTCGCATACCCTTACTATCGTTGTAAACGTCCTTACATTATTGTTCGTCGAAGTCAGCACCACCTTGAAGAAAGGGCCAAATTGAGGATTGTATTTTGGCAGAGGATGACCTAAATAGATGCAGCTATCCTGGGCCATAGGGTTGAGCAGGACCCTGATTTTTACTGCAGGTTCTATTTTGCCAGGACTGTGCAGAAATGCCTCCGCTGTCATTTTCGTCCAATATGATTGGCTCGTATCCAAGGGGTGCATAAGCGTATGGTGGGCGAGTTTACAAACACGACACCCGGTCTGCCAGGGACAGTAGGCGATACGGTGACCCATACCAAGGCAATTACGGCAGTACTTCGATCTGCGCACAAAGTCAGCTTTTCCTTCGGGGGCTAGCTGGAGGAAAGATCTGCAGTGCCGTAAAGAATGTCGCGTATGACAAAGAGGACATTTGAAGTCATCATTGTAGCTCATCTGTAAGGAAGGGAAAGGTAGTTAATAATACAATTGCGTAGAGCAAGACTTCATGGGACCATTCTGGCTCGAATTCGGAGCAGGATTTATTCTGAGCGAGGAAGTACAACTAATTTGTGGACCGGGCGAGAGATAATACCACATTGGGTTTTTAAGTCCACAACACGTACTCGAGTGTCCTGACCATGGTGTAATTTTATAACTCGACCCAAACGCCAATCAGTTGGGGCAAGAGCGTCATTCTGTACCACTACTAAGTCATTTAAACGCAAATCATCCTGGGCTCTTTTCCATTTGGGGCGCTTGTGAAGTTCCTTGAGATATTCCGACTTCCATCGACGGCAGAACTCTTGAGAAATAAACTTCAAACGTCGCCAACGATTCAATAAAAATGATTTACATTCGACTTCTTCTGGCTCGGCTGGGGAAAGTAACGAACTTCCAATAAGGAAATGTCCTGGAGTAAGGGCATTGAAGTCATCAATATCTTCGGATAGAGGAGTAAGAGGTCGAGAATTTAGACACGCTTCTATGTTGGCTAGTATAGTCGAAAATTCTTCGAAAGTGTGTCTAATCTGTCCTGCGATCTTTTTCAAGTGGCTTTTACAACTTTTTACCCCGGCTTCCCAGAGACCACCCATGTGGGGAGCTGAGGCAGGTATGAAATGCCATTCTAGTTTTTGAAATCCATATCGAGTAACGGCATCTTCCTTAATTTCTGAGACAATCTTCATGAAGTTAGCCCGAAGTTCTCGATCAGCACCCACGAAATTTTTGCCATTGTCCGAGTACATATTGAGAGGACACCCACGTCTGGCTATAAAACGAGAAAGTGCGGCCATGAAGGCAGGGGTGGACAGATCGCTGACAGGTTCCAAATGGATAGCCTTTGTTGTAAAGCATACGAACAAGCAGATATAACCCTTCGAAATGCGGCAACCTCTACCGCTAAACGTTTTTATTTCGAAAGGCCCGGCGAAATCTACCCCGGATGTGGAAAATGGCCTGCTGAACGTGGTCCTTTCAGGAGGAAGTGCAGCCATCAGTTGAGTTCGTCGTTTTCTTTGAGCCAAGACGCACCGAGTACATGATCTATAGTGGGTTTTCACCAAATTTCTCCCTCTGATGATCCAACATTCGAGTCGAATAGTGGCGAGAGTAAGTTGAATGCCTCCGTGATTAGTCTGCCTGTGAACGTGATCGACATAGAGTTTGGCAAATTGGCTTCTATAAGCCAAAATTATTGGATGTCTTTCGTTATACGAGAGGGTAAGGGAGGAACTTAAGCGCCCGTTTGCCCGAATAAGTTGATCCTTGTCTAAAAAAGGATTTAAAGAAAGTAAAGAGCTGCCTGATTCCAATCGTTTATTTTTCGTGAGACAATCATACTCTGAGGGAAAGTGAATTCTTTGAGACAAAGACATCAAACGATAACGGGCAAAACTAATTTCCTTGCAAGAAAGCTTTATACCTTCAAAGTGGGCCAACTTTTTACTCTCCGGATGGGTTCTTCGGACAAATCGAAAAGCGTAAGCAATGGCGCGGACAGCAGTGGATAGGCGAGAAAACCGTCCTAAAACGTCCTCTTCCACGGTAGATCGAGCAAGATTAACTTTGATAGGTTTTGACTCAAGACTAGTCTCCGTAATCGCCACAGCAGAAGGCCATTTTTTACTATCTAGCTTCAGCCAATGAGGCCCATGCCACCACAAATCAGACTCCTTAAGCTCTAAGGGAGTCCGCCCCCGGGTTGCTAGATCTGCCGGATTTTCATCGGTCGGAACATGACGCCATTCATTTCCAACTTTTTCCGGAATGATCGAAACCCTATTCGCCACAAAGGTTGTCCAAGTATACGAAGGTTTTTTGAGCCATGATAAGACTATAGTTGAGTCAGACCAAGCAAACAGCGGAGCTTTTGGTAGTTCTAATTGTGAATTAATCGAATCTACTAATTCCGCTAGAAGAAGAGCTCCACATAACTCCAAACGGGGCAACGACATTTTCTTCAAAGGAGCAACTTTTGACTTGGCTACGAGTAAGTTTGCAAAAATAGAGCCACCAATTTCCACCCTCAAATAAAGGGCTGCCGCATATGCCGACTCCGATGAGTCACAAAACCCATGAATTTCTATATTACAATTCGGCGAATATTTTACCCAACGCGGTATGCTTATTTCTTCTATTCCTTTGGAATTTGAGACAAAATGTTTCCAATTTAACAGAGTAAGAGATTTTAGTGGATCATCCCATCCAATATCATCCAACCAAAGCTGTTGCAATAGAATTTTTGCCGTAACAACAATCGGAGCAAGCCATCCGAGAGGGTCAAAAATCTTTGCAATGGTTGATAAAACTTGTCTCTTTGTATATGAACTTCTTTCTTCGATTTTTTCAATTACAAAGTAAAAGCTATCAGAGGCGGCATTCCACCTAATTCCCAAAGTCTTAGCAGAACTCTTGTCACCGAGTTCAAGAAATTCTGCATTCAAGAGATGCTCACGAGCAAGACCATTCAAAACTTCTTTTGAGTTAGATGTCCACTTTCTAAGTTCAAGGCCAGCTGATTCTAAAATGCCTGTGAGTTGGTTACGAGCTTTAAGTCCTTCTGAGACATTATGAACTCCCACCAAGGCGTCATCGACATACATGTTATTTCTCAAAATTTTCGAGCCAATAGGAAACAAATCTTCCTCGTCATCCGCTAATTTCAAAAGCGTTCTGAGGGCCAGGTAAGGGGCGCAATTTACACCAAAAGTGACTGTCTTCAACTCATAGTCAACTATTTCTTCATCTGGGGAGGTTCTAAAAAGTAATCTCTGATACTTTGTGTGTTTTGGATTGATCCAAATTTGACGATACATCTTTGAAATGTCCGCATTGAATACATATTTGTATATGCGCCAATTTAACACCAAAGATATAATATCCTTCTGCAATGTAGGACCAACGTATAACGCATCGTTTAAACTTTTCCCATGAACTGAGGGACACGAGGCATTAAAAACTACCCTCAACTTTGTCGTTGAGCTTTCGGGCTTAAACACACCATGGTGGGGCAAATAAAAACAATCCTGGTAGTTAATAAGTCCTTCAACCTTCTCCATATGTCCCAAGGACAAATATTCTAAAAGAACCTCCTCATAATCAGACTTGCGACTTGGATTTCGCAATAACGAGGTTTCGTTACGCAAAAATTGAGTAAGAGCTATATACCGACTAGATTTGGACGAAAGAGCGAAAGATATGTCCGATCGGAAGGGCAAGTCTACTACATATCTCCCATCGGGACAACGCAATGTAGTAGATCGAAATATTTCCTCGCACATCTGATCGTCCGATGATATTATAGGGACTTTTGGCACCTCCTCAATTTCCCAAAATTTAGCCAACTGATTTTGAACCGAAACTCTAGTACAATGTGAGACATGAATTGTAGGTCGCTTGCCCAAATTTGTAGATGGTCCTGTCAATATCCATCCAAAAACAGTTTCTTGGGCTACCAGAGAGCCAAGTATATTCTTCTTAACCCCACTTAGCAAAATAATTGGATAAACATTTCCCCCGAGTAAGATGTCAACTGGGCCACTTTCATAAAATTTGGGATCCGCATAATCTAAATCCGGAAGTTCCTCAACACACACTTTATCTAATGGCTGTGTAGGGATATCTCCAGTTATTTCTGGTACCACAAACGCTTCTAAGTCCAACGAGAAAGATCGGTTCCTAATTGACCCAATTGTAACAGATGCAATTTTCGAACACTTTGTTAAATGCTCTCCACCGAGTCCTGAAATATCAGCAGACACCGAACAAGTTGGCAATTTTAACATTTTCTGAATACGACACGATATAAATGTATCATCTGAGCAAGGGTCCACCAACGATCGAATTCTATATGCAACTCCGTTTTTAACAATGTTTACCCAAGCTGTAGCAAGCATTGTCCTACTAGAGACCTTTGTGTGAAATGTTCGGGCACGTGAAGAAGTTGTAGGTCCATCAGAGGGCGAGTTTGTAATTGGGTTAGAATAGTTAGTAGATTCATCAACATTATTCCCATTATTTGGATACACTTTATTCTTGTGAAGAAGAATATTATGCATTAATTTGCATTTTGCACAACCGCCTGATCTACAGTCTGCCGCTCTGTGACCTTGAGCTAAACAATTTATGCACCTATTTTCTCTTTTTACAGCATTTAGCCTATTTCTAAAATCCATGCTCAGAAATTTAGGACAAGACTGCAAAGAATGACTCCCTTTGCACAATCTGCATTTACTATCATTTGTTTTAGTATGATGAACTCTAAACTGCTTAGGTTTCTCATATTGGTTAAATTTGGGGCGAGAGTTTTGATTGGCTTGCGTCCCATTCGAGCAAGTTATATCCGATACACTTTCCAAAGCTTGAAACCTATCCGTCAGAAATTTATTCAAGTCCTCCCAACGAGGCATTTCAGTTTTATTTACTATGGACTGTTCCCAAAGTGAAAGAGTAAGCTTCGGCAATTTAGAGGAGCATTGGTATACAAAAATTGGGTCCCATGACTTCACATCAATTTTGTATAACTCAAGGACCGAAATACAATTTGTCACTTCACGCTGTAATTTCTTTAAGCTGCTAGCCGATTCTTGTCCGCAATGAGTCAAATTGAATAAATTTCTCAACTGGGTATTCACCAATATTCTCTTATTTTCGTATTGGTTTTTGAGGTTGTCCCATGCAATCGTAAACCCTTCGGCCGTTAGAGGAATGTGACGATTTATATCTCTAGCTTCACCGCTCGTCTTTTGAAAAAGATGATATAACTTTTCAACAGAGCTAAGCTTTTTGTTATTTATATATATGGCTGTGAATAAATCACGAAAACTGGGCCATGATATATAATCTCTTTGAAAATTTTCCGTATCGCATGGTGGTACAGAAATAGAAGAAGTTGACTTTTGATTAAAGGAGCTCGGTACAACCTTAATTTTCTCCTTCCAATCTCCCAGAATATTCACGCATCTTATATAGCTCTCATGAGCAAGTTTCTTTTTTGTTTTAAGTACCTCCTTATTCTTCTTACTGCATTCGGGATCAGCAGTACAATGTTTGTATGTTTCCTTCCATTCGGCCCATAAACTTTGGATCTCAGCCCGCTCGGCTTCAATCGCCGATTCATTGTATCCCGACGCGTCTGTATCCTTAAGATTTTCCTCAAAGCAACAAATTTCCTCACACTGAGTTAAGAATTCTTCTAGATTCGCCATTTTCTAAGTGAAAGCTTATGTTCTTACAACATGAGCAAGAATATCAACAAATTAGATTCCACTTTATCAGTCAGCCAATTGACTTCTAATTTATTTTATGCAATATATCCAACTTTCAAAGAGCAAGAAATATAAATGTTGCCAAAATGGTATCTAGTATGTCGAATTACATACGACAATTTTCTTTTTAATTTTCTTTCCCGTGGGCAAGTTTCCAAAAATATCCAAAATGTTCCAAAAATTTAAGATTCCAATTTAATATAATTTCAAAGGCAAGTCGCCAATTTCCAGAAAAATATTTTCTTTATTTTTCCAAAAATATCCTTATTGAGCAAGTTTTATGCCACAAAATTGTTGTTTGCTCATCCAATAATCATATATATGATGGCTACAATTTGCCCAAAAATGTTTCAAATATAAAACACTCAAAAACATAGCCCAAATCCAATAAGTTTTTTTTTTCCAACAGTTCACTCATATGTAACATTCAACTCAACTCAATGTCTCACTGGCATATCAAAGTACAAAGATCCAAATGATCCATAAAACGTCATTATGTTCTAACATGAGCCAGTTTTTTATATTGAGAAGGAGAATTGTTCGGATTTGCAAACAACCAACAGTAGAGACAGCCAAACAACAATAAAACCAAATGTTTTTGTTTGATTTATTTCCTTGCTTCTCTTTTCCAGTGAGGTACTGCCACCAGTCAAGCAAACAATCTCACATCAACACTTCGTCTCAGCAAAAAATTCACCCTCAGCAGTAAGAGCGAGTAAGAGAAACACACAACTACAATTATTGCAATAAAGAGCAAGTAAACACAGCCACTGAGACAACGCAGCAGCAACCCAACTGAACACAAGCAGCACTGTCAGCGCAAGAGCAAGCAACCAACAGACAAGTCAGCATAAAACAACAACAATGTGCACCCCAATTAAGTGCCAACAAAAACACCAAAAGTGATGATGACGAAAAGTGCCGGTTCAACCCAACAACAACGACACGGCAAATGACCAACAACTGGTAGAAATTTCAAATTTTTGTAACGGTACCCAGGAGTCAACAAACTTGTTTTGCCTTGATTTTTTTGCAAATTTGGGTGTAACTGTCGAGCAAATTTTTGTTCTTTACTTTATCACAACACCATGGGCAAGATATGAGATATGTTTTTTTTTTTCATCCGGCTCGAAGGACCATATGTTGGGGATACTCCTCAACCTTTCTAGGGTTAACCACCACGGACCACTCGTCCCTGGCCAACCTGGTTCCCACCTGTTGTTTGAGAACTACTTACGATTGTCACGCTGGAAATTGCCTGGGTACTGACGGCTTGTTGTCCTAGTCGTGGTCGTCCACTAGCAGCTATCCGCGGGGAAGATGTTGGGCAAACGGGCCTGGAACCGCCTTTACAAATAATAACTAACCGCACAGTTTTTTCTTCAATTTTGTTTTATTTATTTCAATTCACTTATTACTTATTATTATTACAATAGTATTTTGTTTGTATTAGTTTTAATCCATATGATTTTAGTTTATGTTTTCTCTTTTATTCTTATTTCACTTTTTCTTTCTTATTAGGTTTTAGTTTTATGTTTTATCTCTGCTGACGGCTGCACTGGTAATGACCGATCACACAAAATTCACCAACGAACGAAAAAAAAAAGAACAAAAGAAGAACAAATAATAAATGTCCTGTGTCGTGTCGTTATCAGTGACCGCCGTCAAAAAAAAGAGCGGAGCGGGCGACGTTTATGGGGATTTTTTTGGTGTTGCCCTCTTTACGTTTCCCCATAAACACAATGTTTTCAATATTTGACGAATGGAATATTGCGATATGTTCAGCTCACCATCCAGTTTTCGGCCACTGCTACGCGGGTTTCGATCAAGTCGCTTCTATACTTTTCGAACCATATCTGCTGATGTGGCTGTGCTTCCGTCCACTTCCTTGACGTCGATATCACGGTAACGAGCGATGATACGAGACACAAAAGA
The DNA here is from genome assembly GCF_030504385.1 of Musca domestica. NCBI lineage: Eukaryota > Metazoa > Arthropoda > Insecta > Diptera > Muscidae > Musca > Musca domestica. The sequence continues at coordinate 19,571,755 of NW_026712133.1, read as the reverse complement.
TTTATTCACATTTAAATGCTGGAATGCTATAACGATAACCACTTGTGGTTTTCCAGCCAAATATAAAGAAGTCAGTGGAATAATTGTAATAATTTTTAAATTCCAAAATTTTTGATAAGAAAATATCTGAGAATATGGTGAAACAACATAAAGTATCTCCCTGTGAAGATGCATGATATAGGTACGCTTTTTTTGGTACCTCTCCATAAAAGTGTCAACATTTTTGAATAATTATATATCCCATAAAATGTGAAAAAAGCATCAGATTCTTTTCAAATTTCACATATCCCAAAATTTTTGATAACAAAATAGTATCTTATCTATCCTTCTGATACCTCTCCCACAACTAGTCCTAATTTTGAATAATTATATCTCTCGATATAAGCATCCGATTATCTTCAAATTTCATATATCCCAATATTTTTTCTAAAGCAAGTTGTGTTGTGAAATTGATAGATATCGGACTACCAATCCTTGTTCCTCCCCTATAAAAGTTTTAAATTTTGACTAACAATTATTCCCGAAAAATTGGTTATAGTTGTGTGATTTTCTTCAGCTTTTCGACATTCAAAATATTTTGAACAGTATTAGATGAAGTGAAATGCCTTGCTCCAATATATCTGGTACCGCACGCAGTATCTCCTCCATAAAGGGTCAGCATTTTAACTAATCGTAAGTCAAAACATAGGCTGAGGGTATACATCTGACGTCAAAACCTACCGATAATTTTTAACTTGGACAGGAGGGTATATTAACTTTGTCATTCCGTTTGTAACATCCTTAAATATTCGTCTTAGATCCCATAAAGTATATATATTTATAATCAGCATAAAATTCTAAGTCGATTTAACGATGCCCGTCTGTCTGTCTGTCTGTCTGTCTGTCTGACTGTCTGTTGAAATCACGATACAGCCCACATTATTTGACGTAGAGCGCTAAAATTTAGCAGAGCAATTTGCATTGTGTCTAGGATGGTTGGTATTGAAAATGAGATATATCGGTCCACGTTCTGGTATAGTCCCTATATAACGGTACCTCCCGATAATCTGTATTTTAATGATTTATGCCACATTTTTTTTCACGGATTTGTCTGAAAATTGGTATTTGTAGGTCAGAACTGGTCCCTGTGCGTGTGGCAAAACATTGCATGTATAGGTCCACGTTGTGGTATAGCCCCCATATAAAGGTACCTCCCGATATTCGGTATTTTAGTTTTTTTTTGCCATATTTTTTAACGGATTTGTCTAAAAATTAGTATTTGTGGGTCATAATGGTTTCTAGCTCAGGTGGCGAAACATTGCATGTATGGGTCCATGATTTGGTATAGCCCCCCATATAACGGTACCTTCCGATATTCGGTAATTTTATGATTTTTGCCACATTTTTTCACGGATTTGTCTGAAAATTGGTATTTGTTGGTCATAATGGGTTCCAGCTAAGGTGGCGAAACATTGCATGCATGGGTCCATGATTTCATATAGCGGTACCTCCCGATATTCGGTATTTTGATGGTTTTTGCCACATTTCTTCTAATCTGCCTTTTTCCCATAAGGCGGAGGATAGTGAAAGTTTGGCCCAGCCGAACTTAATGTTTTTATACCCTACAACACTATGTGTTGGGGGTATTATAAGTTTGATTGGGCCAGAATTTATGTAACACCACGAAATATTGGTTTCCCATATAGGAAAGTATATATTGGTCTTCCTAGCTCGCCGAGCAGAGTCGATCTAGCTATGTATGTCCGTCCGTCCGTCTGTCCATGTTAATTTGTAATCACTCTACAGGTCGCAATTATGGCCCGATCTTCACGAAATTTAGAATGTAGGTGGGGCTTGGACCAGAATAGAACCCTATTGCTTTTGGAGATGATCGCCAAATATTTAGGGGTTGAAGTGACCAAATACCGAAAAAATGACGGATTTTGCAGTAGCTATACAGGTCGCAATTATAGACCAATCGACGCGAAATTTCGCATGTAGATAGAGTTTAGGGCGGGGAAGAAGCCTACTAATTTGGTGGTCGTCTGATAATATTTAGCGGGTGAAATAAATCTTTTGTGTTGAAAAAATCAAATTTTTTCATTAAACCGTAAATATTTTAAATCCCGGCGAAATCACAAAGCCATAACAAGGTTACTTCTGACCTTTACATTGATGTTATTATCCAACAAATCGGATATATAGCAAAATATGTGCGATATATATGTCTATCAAAGGAGATATGCTTGCAGGATCTCTTATATGTATGTCGAGAACGGCTGAACTGATTTCGACAGTTCTCATTAATTCAGAATGACCTCTTGGCAGGAAAGAAAAAACGTCTAAAAAAATCGCATAAAAATATCTCTCTAAAGATGAAAATATTGATTGATGAGAAAATATTACAATTTTCTCATATTTTTTCAATTTTTTCATATTTTTGGCATATTTTCATTTTGAATTAAACATTTGGTAATATTTCTACAGCTAACAAAACTGAGTAGTTAGGATATCATATACAGATCGCATTTATGGTCCGATCCTTACGAAATTTTGCATGGGGATAAGATGAGGGTCAGAGTAGAAGCCTACTCTTTTTGGAGATGATCGCCATATATTTAGAGGTTGAAATGGACCAAAAAACTGCAAAATTGTCGGTAGGTCGTAATTATCGCCCGATCCTTGTGCACATTTGAATGGGGGTTACCGCACATTGCAAAAGCCAAGCAATTTTGGATGGCCATCCAAAAATATTCAATGTGTGAAATAGTTTGCCAACTTTTGTAGACAAAATACGAAAATGTCCATACCAGTGACTTTTTGGAGAATTCACAAATACAGGAAAGACGCACTTCCGACTATTTCGTTAACGCTGATTTCGTTGAAGAATATAGTCAAATGTCTGTATCTCATATTGATGCGTTTCGGTCAAAAACCAATAATAATTTAATCATTTGCCACTTCTGAGAGATTATAGGTCTTTGGGAAATATTGGTTCCAGATCTAGGCAGACCATTTACGTGCAACATCTACCAATAAATTGGAAATGAGCAAATTAGTTTAAGTTGCTATTATTCGAAAATTAGAGAACGAAACCTGATGGTTTTCTTTTATTAATTGTCACAATATCTTGTGGAATTCTGTCGAGTATTTCGCCTATATAAACTGTATGGTTTATTATAGTGTTGTAGGGTATTCAACGGTCGGCCCCGCTCGACTGTAGCCTTTGCTTACTTGTTTTTTCTTTAAATAGAGAAAATATTTTTATATACATTCTTCTTCAAATGAAAATAATATATATCATTTGAAATCGTTTTCCTACTGTTAACATTATTTGAGAAGTTATGCGGCGAGTAAGAAATAAAACATTTTTAATTTCGATTTCACAATGTATTCATAATATTTTACCATTCATACACACACGCACACACATTAATACTTTATTTTCCGTATCGTTTTATAGTTAAGGTTTTACTCGCTTAACATATCAATGACGTGATTTCCGGTAATTTAAGTTCGTATCGCTATTATTTTCTCATATCCTGGCAGCGCTTTAACTTGGCAGCTCAATTTATAATTTAACTGTGTATTCAACACCATTGATATGCCAATTGACAGAGTAAGTAGTGGCTGTTGTTGTTGTCGTATGAAGTGTGATTGCAATGTTTAACAAACAATGTCGTTGACCGTGACCAACACGGGTTTATATTGACAGAAATAAAAGGCTGAACAATTCAGGAATCCTTCTTTTTGTAGGAGTAGGAATATTGGAAAAGAAAATTATTTAAATATCAATTGCAATTTAACTTTAAAAATTGTATAAAAACTGAAAATGTTTAAAGGGAAATTACTAATTTCATTTTCAATATCTAAAACCTCGGCGTGCTTGTTTTCGTTTATGTCGTTCCCTCAGCTGAAAACTATAAATATTAGTCTACAGGGTTGCCCATATTCGACGGACCCATCTGGCAACGCCATAACTTTTGACAGAGATGTCACATCGCTTAATGACATACCGCGTTTGAAGCGTCAGTCCAAGCAGATTTTTACCATGAACCAATACACGCCACGCGAAATAGTTGAAATTTACATTCAACAGAAGAAGTCAATTGTGAAAACTCAACGTGCTTTTAAAACATTAAAAAATTTGAGAAGTGCGCCTTCTAAGAACACCATTAAGCGTTTATACGAAAAATTTTCGACTGGTAAGGCTCTTTCTAATCCGAAGAGGCCATATAAAAGTCGACCAAGGCGATCGGCCGAGAATATCGCTGCCGTACGAGCCAGTGTTGAGAGGTACCCAAGAACATCCCAAAAACGACGTTATCAGCAGTTGGGCATGGCTCGGTCCACTTTACAACGGATTATTCGCATTGATTTGCATTTGTTCCCTGCAGACAAGCCTCGTCGATTGGAATGGGCCCAAAGAGTCATCGAAATGGCCAAAAAAAAAAAAAAACATGGGTCCGTCGAATATGGGCAACCCTGTATTTAAAGTTGCTTCAACTTTTATTGTTTTAGTTGTCCTTGTTTTCGCTTTAAAATTCAATTAAATACAATACACAAACTACAATGCTGTTCATTGAAGTTTTTGTGAAAGCAAAACATCTTCCTTATAGTTATTTTTCGCATTAACGAGCTTTGTGCAGACTTCTGTTGTCTTGGACGACATTTGGCGAACCGAATGCTTGAAATAATGATGTAAAAATGGGCTTTTTATGACATCCTCTCAAAAACTATGAACATTTTAATGTTTGTTTTTTTTGGAATAGGAGTTTTCTTATTCAAGTTGCCAATGCCAAACCCCCCTTATTTTATAGCGTTATTTGTTCATTTTTATTTCAAAATGGTAATGGCTTTTTGAAGATACTTGTTTGGAAGAGAGCTTGTAATTTAATATTGGGGAAAAATATATTTTTTTGTTTTGAAAATAATTTATATCCTACAACACTATGTGTTGGGGTAATATAAGTTTGATTGGGCCAAAAATTATGTAAAACCTCGAAATATTGATTTCCCACATAGGAAAGTATGCATGGATCTTCCTACCTCGCCGAGCTGAGTCGATCTAGCTATGTATGCCCGTCTGTCCATAATAATTTGTAATCAATCTACAGGTTGCAATTATGATCTGATCCTCACGAAATTAAAAATGGAGGTGGGACTAAGGTCAGAATAGAAACCCATTGCTTTTTGGAGATGATCGCAAAATATTAAGGGGTTGAAATGGACCACAAATAGAAAAAAACTTCGAGTTGTTCTACAGGTCAAAATTATAGACCAAGAGATGCGAAATTTTGCATGGGGTTAGAGTTTAGGGCTGGGCAGAAGCTTATCGATTTAGGTGGTCATCGGACAATATTTAGCGGGTAAAATAAGCCATAATTTTTAGGTCAAAAAATACGAAAATTTCCAATAAACCGCGAATATTTTGTAATCCTGGCGAAATCCAAATACATTAAAAGGTCACCTCTGACCACTATAGTGATACTGATGGGCAAAATATCGGATATATTGCAAAATAGTTCAAATCGATATGTAAAAGAAATTGATGCTAGTTGTCCCGCTTATATCTCAAGAACCTCTGGACTGATTTTCACAATTCTTATCAATTCGAAATGGCAGGAGGACAGAAAAGGAAAAAATTTTGTCACAATTTTTATGGCATTTTTGGATTTGGATTTTTTCAATTTTACTTACAATTTTGAATTGTAAATTTTCTACACCCCACAATACTATTTGTTGAAGATATTATGTACAGGTCGCATTTATCGTCCGATCCTCACGAAATTTAGCATGGAGTAGGGTTAGGTTCAGAATTAGCTTTTGCTTACTTGCTTTTTATAGAATTATATTACAAGACATTCTTAGATTAAAATAAATCTATTTGTTTATTTCTCTTTCGAGAAGAAAATATCAAAGCCATAGAAGCGCTTTACTACACTCACTACTATGCGACTTGTTTCAACTTTGATTAAGCAACTCATCGGACATACTTGGTAGGGTTGGCTTACAATGGTCGTGCTTTGAAAAGTATATACTTAAGAAAACCATATTTGATATGAAACGGGATGCATTTGACATATTCAAGTATTGTTTCCATATTTCTTTATTAAATAGAGTAGGAAAACCCATTAAACAAATAAACACACACAGACAGAGTAAGTTTGAAACGTACACGCAATGTTGAAAATAATGGATTTACGCTTAAAAACTATTTGTTATAAATGAAAACGTGCTGGAACTTATCTTGACATTGACATTTTGCTTTTAATATAATTTCCGTTTTGAGTCATCTTACGAAATGTCTTAATTTATATTAATGTTACTTATTCTCTAGCGAACACACTGTGTGACGCAATACAGAGAGAATTTTATATTTTCAAAAAAACTTTTAATTGATGTTATATAAAACAAGTAAAAACGTTTCAGCCCTCTTTGCCGACAAATGTATACCATCAGCCAATGTTCGATTATTCAAAAACATTTTGACTTCTGCTATGATTATTCAAATTGTTGTACCTCTATGGAGTAGGTTCCGAAGGAATGGACCTATATTGGCCATTTCGTATCGGACCTAAAAAAATGCGGTTATAAATATTGCGACGTGCAAGGTTTAGACTACATTGGTTACTTCTTTCACTCATGTTAAAATGAGCGTGAGGTACCAAATATAGTCGATCGAAGTGTATTCCATTTTTATACCCTCCACCATAGTATGGAAAGTATATTACGACGGTCATTATGGTAACACTTCGAAATATATAACACCTCGAAATATATATTTTAGACCCCACAAAGTATGTATATTCTTGATCAGCATAAAATTCTATGTCGATTTAGCGATGTCCTTCCGTCTGTCCATCTGGGAAAATAACTATAGTTTCCGAACGAATAAAATTTTACTCAAATGTATATTATGTCCACAGGAATTTGGTATTGAAAATGGGCCATGTAGGTCCACGTTTTGGTATAGCCCCCACATAATTGTGCCTCCCTATTTTCGGTATTATGTTGATTTAAGCGACATTATTCACCGGAAATGTTTAAAACTTGTTATTTGAAGTTCGTAATTGATACTACAGCCTATGACAGAAAATTGTCCGACATTATTCACTGGAATTGTTTCAAATTTGCCTATGACAAAAAATTGTCTGTGCAGGTCCACGTCTTCGTATAGCCTCTATTAACGGTACCTTCCGACAATCGGTATTTTGATGAATTTAGCGACATTTATCGAAATTGTTTCCAATTTGGTATTTGAAGTTCGTAATAGATACTGGAGCCTATGACAGATAATTGTCTGTACAGGTCCACGTTTTGGTATAGCCCCCATATAATAGCACCTCCCTATATTCGGTATATGGATGATTTTAGCTACATTATTGACTGATTTTTATACCCTCCACCTTGGAAAGGAGGGTATATTAACTTTGTAGACCCCATAAAGTATATATATTCATAATCAGCATAAAATTCTAAGTCGATTTAACGATGTCCGTCTGTCTGTTTGTCTGTCCGTCTGTGTGTTGAAATCACGACACAGTCCACATTATTTGATGTAGAGCGCCAAAATTTAGCAGAGCTATTTGTGTCTAGGATGGTTGGTATTGAAAATGAGATATATCTGTCCACGTTTTGGTATAGCCCCCATATAACGGTACCTCCCGACATTCGGTAATTTGATGATTTTTGCCACATTTTTTCACATGTTTCCTTTACCCTAAAGTGGAGGGTATTAAAAATTTGGCCAGGTCGAACTTGATTTATTTTTAGTTTCGCATTTAAATATTGTAATAGCTTATGACAAAATTTGCCTATGCGGGTTCGTGTCGTAGTATAGACCATAATATAACGGCTACAAACTGATGTTATTTTTTTGAAAATTGCTAAACTCGTTCAAAATAGTGGAGGGTATGCAAAGTTCGGTCCGGCTGAAATTACAGCTTTTCCACTTGTTTTACTTGTCAAACTTCATCTAATACAGATACAAATATTGGTATAGGTAAAATTACAAGAAAATCAAACACTTATATCCAATTTTATGCGAAATAATAAATTCCATATTCTTCTCAGGTCTCTGGTTGAGAGAAATATTTTAATATGGCGAGTTGTAAAGAATCGCTAACTTCTTTAGCAAGTTACTAGTTGAACCCGGTGCGCTTCGCTACCCCTTTTGATTTTATATGCATTCAAAATTTTATTTACGAATATGTGTTGGATAAAGAAAAACAAATTTAATAATTAAAAAAAATATTGCACTAATTTAATGCGTTAATAAACAAAATCATTACAAAAGCAGTAACATGACATGCATACACGAAGGGTTTGTCCTTTGGATTTATTTATTTCATAGCAAATACCAAGCGTGCAGGAAACTGCAATTTTTTTAAGTAGAGTGGCATTTCTATTGCATGTAGTGAATTCGAGATAGCAACATACTTCGTCGTAATAAGCGTATTTCAAATAAATTGTTGTGTTGTTTTTTAGTGTTAGCCTAAGGCGTTGTGGGTCAATGGTTCTTATGAAAATCATATCCTAATCTGATCCAATATAAATATAATTTAAAAAAAAATTACTTTTACACCAAACTCCGCCACACCTTTCATATTTAATTGAAATTGGTGCGTCAAATATGTGAAACCGGCCGAGAATATATATATGGGAGCTAAATCCAAATCTTAACTAATTTCCAATTAATTTATCACATTTATTATTATAACAAAATTCCGCGACACATTCTGAATTTCATTGGAATCGGTCATATATATCGTGTTTGGTGCATAATATGTATGAAATCGGCCGAAATATATATGTTAGCTATATCCAAACCTCAACTGATTTCAATATAATTTGGCAATTTTTGCTGGTGCCAGATTTTGTCTCTCTCGCTTTGGGTGCATCAAATATGTGAAATCGGCTGAGTATATATATGGAGCTATAATCACATCTGAGCGTATTTGAATATAATTTGTCAAATGTGCATCAAATATGTGAAATCGGCGGATAATATATATGGGAGCTATATCCAAATCTGAACCGATTTTAATATAATTTGACTAATTTATTTTCTAATCAAAATCCCGTTACATATTCCAAATTTCTTTGGAATCGAACATACATATCGTGTATGGTGCATAAAATACATGAAATCGGTCGAAAATATATATGAGAGCTATATCCAAATCTGAACCGATTTTAATATAATTTGACAAATGTATATTTGTTTTAATTTCCGCTACACATTTCAAATTTCATTGAAATTAGAGATACATAGCGTGTCTGGTGCATCAAATACATGAAATCGGTCGAAAATATATATGGGAGCTATATCCAAATCTGAACCGATTTCAATATAATTTGAAAAATTCATTTTTGCTCCCGATTCCGTTACTTATTTTAAATTTCATTAAATTTGGACATACATATCTTGTTTGGTCCACCAAATATATATGGAAATTTTCAGAAAAATCTATTCAGCAGTTTTCGAGTCCATAAATTACAAACAAACAAACAAACAAACAAACGTACAAACATTTTCCTCTTTTATAGATATAGATGGCAGATAAAAGTAATACAATAGTGACCTTCTGTGGGTGAGGTACCAGAAGGGGCTAGCAGATATATATATATATATTATTTGGGGCTGAGGAACTGTCGTTGTCAGTACTTTTTAATCTATATCTATCTATATATATAAAAGAAAGTTGTGTTAGTTACTACGCTTATAACTTATACCCTACACCACATAGTGGTAAGGGTATTATGTCTTTGTGCATTTGTTTGTAACATGGAGAAGGAAACGAGATAGACCCATAGTTACTTTTGAGAACCTTCATAGAATCACTTTCTGAGTCGATTTATGCCTGTCCGTCCGTCTGTCCGTCCGTCCGTCTGTCCATGTATTCTTGTGAACAAAATGCAGGTCGCATTTATTATCCGATTGAGATGAAATTTTCCAAACAATATTTTTTTGGCCCAAGGACGAACCCTATTGAAATTGGTGAGAATCGGATCAAATTTAGATATAGCTCCTATATATATCTTCATCCGATTTCGGGTTAAATGTGCACCAAATATCCACTATCAGTCCAAATTACCTGAATTTTGGCACACCCAACCGAGTTCGGCCTAGAAGCAAGTATATCAAATTTGGAGAAAATCGGTTCAGATATAGCTATAGCTCCCATATATATCTTTCATGCGATTTGGTGTTTAAGCCTCTCACATTCGTAATATGCACTCCACAAGAATGATATTTGGTACCAGATATAAGATACAGCCCAGAAATAGCTGTTTGTAATTTTATCGAAATCGGTTCAGATTTGGATATAGCTCCCATATATATCTTCATGCGATTTCGGGTTAATTGTGCACCAAATGGCCGATATAAGTTCAAATGGACTGAATTTTGGCACATGTGACCGAGATTAGCCTTAAAGCAAATACAACAAATTTGGAGAAAATCGGTTCAGAAACAGCTATAGCTCCCATATATATATTCATCCGATTTCGGGTTAAATGTGCACCAAATGTCCACTATCAGTCCAAATTACCTGAATTTTGGCACACCCAACCGAGTTCGGCCTAGAAGCAAGTATATCAAATTTGGAGAAAATCGGTTCAGATATAGCTATAGCTCCCATATATATCTTTCATCCGATTTGGTGTTTAAGCCTCTCACATTCGTAATATGCACTCCATAAGAATGATATTTGGTACCAGATATAAGATACAGCCCAGAAATAGCTGTTTGTAATTTTATCGAAATCGGTTCAGATTTGGATATAGCTCCCATATATATCTTGATCCGATTTCGGGTTAATTGTGCACCAAATGGCCGATATAAGTCCAAATGGACTGAATTTTAGTACATCGGACCAAATTCAGCCTAAAAGCAAGTATATCAAATTTAGTGAAAATCGGTTCAGATATGGATATAGCAACCATATATATGTTTCATCCGATTTAGAGTTTTAGTCCCATACATTCGTAATATTCGCTCCACAACCGTGATATTTGGTACCAGGTATTAGATGGAGTACAGGAATAGCTGTTTTAAATTTTATCGAAATCGGTTCAGATTTGGATATAGTTCTCATATATATCTTCATCCGATTTCGCGTTAAATGTGCACTAAATGGTCAATATCAGCCCAAATCACCAGTCTAGAAGCTAATACGTAAAATTTAGAGAAACCCGGTTCAGAGATAGCTATAGTTCGTAAAATGCACGATAGAATTAGATAGATTTTGATTTTGTACCAAATATCTCATAGAGCTCTGAAATGCCCTGTATAAACCTTTTTACGAGAGCTCTACTAAATATGCATAGTGGTGTAGGGTATCATATAGTCGGCCCCGCCCGACTTTTGAGCTTTCCTTACTGGTTTTATATTTTATTTTTGAATTCAAATATTAATACCAATTTATTTAATTGACTTGATTTCTTGAGAAATGAAATTGATGGCGAGTTACATGGAAGTGTAGTACCGAATTATGTGGTGGCGAAACGGAATAGATGATGTCGAAATAATTTAATGGAATCGAATTTTAAAATAGAAGTACATTCTATTGACAAACTATATAAGGATCTTTAAACATTTGCTGTAAAAAATCAGCGAACAAGTTGAAGATTTTTCATTGTGTTATTCTTCTTTTGTCAATTTTTTTGTAATTGTATTATCTAATTGAATTCAGTAAATTTTTTTTGTGAACAAAATAAAGAATAATTTTTTCACTATATACAAATTTCCACCAAAAAATGAAATAAGTGGGAAATACGATGTTAACTGACATCTACCTTTCAACTCCAGGGCCGACATCGTGGTTCAGCTGGAAGATGTGAACACATTTGAACAAACAAAAATTACGGAAAAAGCCTAATGGGGCTCATTTTAAAGCGTGGAACTACTTCTTTCCTGTCACGATAATCCGTCCAATGTACAATCAGAAAAATACCAAATATGAAGGGTGGAAGATAGTAGAGCGAATGGGACTCTTAGTAAGAAAAGGATTTCTATCCTTCCAGAAAATCTTCCCAAACATTCAAGATACCTTAAATCGCTTTTGCAGGTCATGATATCGATCATAACTCACGGATAAGGGTACAACCCGATTTCATATTTATATAACCATTTATGATTTAAGCTATTTTTGGTGTCTTGGTCACTTTTTAATATTTTGGCCATTATTTGGCATCTTTGTTTCTAAGGAGGTAGAGAACCTCTTTGCATAAAGTTTGAAATTTTCAGAGTAGGGCCCATTTTGGTCTTGACCACATTCATTAATTGATTTGGTTAAAAATTGTATTTATGCTACTCTGGGGTAGGGAACCACCATACAGATAATTGCCACATAGGAATTTATTTAAGTAAAGTCCCCATATTGGAATATCCCCAAGTCGACTTTCACATCTAATTGGTGGTCAGAAAAGAAATTTTTGTTTTCTATTGAATTTGTAACCCCCAAGAGAATATTGGTTGGGCCACGTTTTGGTATAACCCTTATATAAATGTATCCCTGATTTCAGCTGTGACCGTGGTCTTGGTCTGATTTGGCTATTATTTGCTGTATTTAGGCTACTTTGTGAGTAGAGAACCATCTTACAGAAAAATGTCAACATACGTAAATATTTTGGTACAGTCCCCATATAGTCCCCAGGCCCGCCGATCTATAGTGATATTTACCGATTGATGGACAACAACGCGGGTATTGTTTAATCGTCATTGAATTTTTCTATGAACAAGAACATAGACTTTTTGGGGACTCTATTGCGCAATTTGAGGTGCTATGGTAATGGGGGTAAAAGCGTAATTAACTTTGACTATTTAGAAATTATTTTGCCCTCCTTCCATAGTTATTTATTTCTATTTAGTCGAATCAATATTTATATTACAATTTGTTCACCTTTATGAGCTAGATTTGTGAAATATTATGCTATGCAAAATTTGCATTAAAGACTAAAACTACGGGCCGGCAACGCGGACCGGGCCATAAAATTATAAAAAAATTATAAAATTACTAGAATGTAAGAAAACTAAAATTGACCATTAAATTTAATTGAACATGGCTTTAAATATTTCATTTAAATATTTTCAGTGGTTGATCTGTTCAACAAAGAAAAGATTGTAAGATATATCATAGACATATATATTCACTTACCACGGAAAAACTTTTCCAACATTTCAAAGAAAAATTGTTCTTCTTCTTTTCGTTTTATTGTCAAATCCATGCTTCTGACAATTTCAAAGAATGGCAAACACACATAGTTTATGATTGAGGCATGGCAGTTATAAGCATTTCGGGGAATGCACAAATTCAAACCAAAGAAAAGTAGCTGTGACATTTGTATGATGTTAATGTCAGCCTCAGTAGAACTTCAAAAGATACCATATTCATAGCTGGGTGAGATTTGCAAATCAAACATACATACGTACATACTTTGACTTCATTTTGCACATTTGCCGGGTGGCTATGTCACTTTGGCTTGCGAAAAAATAGAGTGACAAGACAACAGAAACGTGGTTGAATGACAGAGAATGTCATTTTATTTTGCCAAGTTTGCCTTTCTTGCCACAGAGAAGCGGCAGAGTAGAAAAGTTGTCTGTTGTTCTTAACCAATGGAGTCGAGAAAAAACTCTTTCTGTATTAAGGTTGAATAAATCGTTTAAAATGCATATTCTAAAATATAGTTTAAGAATATGAAATCCTTAATATGATGTTAAAATTATGTTGATATCATAATGGACTTCTCACAATAATCTGGTTGAACATTTTGGTGGGATACAAAAACACAATCCCTCCAGCTGCTTGTGGACGTTCTTGCAAAAGTCTTACGCTCGGTTTTTGGTAACTTAAATGTTAAGGAAACATTTACTTATAGTTTTATCTGATTTTTATACCCTCCACCATACATAGTATGGAGGGTATATTAAGCTAGTCAAGTTTGTAACTCATCGAAATAATAATTTTAGACCTAACATAGTATATACAGGGTTGCCCATATTCGGCATAACTTTTGACAGAGATGTTACATCGCTTAATGACATACCGCGTTTGAAGCGTCGGTCCAAGCAGATTTTTACCATGAATCAATACACGCCGAAATATTTGTAATTTACATTCAACAGAAGAAGTCAATTGTGAAAATTCAACGTGCTTTTAAAACATTAAAAAATGTGAGAAGTGCGCCTTCTAAGAACATCATTAAGCGTTTATACGAAAAATTTTCGACTGGTAAGGCTCTTTCTAATCCGAAGAGGCCATATAAAAGTCGACCAAGGCGATCGGCCGAGAATATCGCTGCCGTACGAGCCAGCGTTGAGAGGTCCCCAAGAACATCCCAAAAACGCCGTTCTCAGCAGTTGGGCATGGCTCGGTCCACTTTACAACGGATTATTCGAATTGATTTGCATTTGTTCCCGTACAAAATCCAATTGACGCAAAGAATGTTGCCTGCGGACAAGCCTCGTCGATTGGAATGGGCCCAAAGAGTCATGGGTCCGTCGAATATGGGCAGCCCTGTATATTCTTGATCAGCGTTAAATTCTAAGACGATTTAGCCCTGTCCGTCCATCTCTCTGTCTGTTCTAATCCTATTAGAGTCAAAACGAATTAAGATAGGAATCTAAAATATTGCACAAATCAGTTTTTTTGGTCCACGCTATAGTATAGCCCCCATATAATGGTATCCCCGATATTCGGTATTTTTATGATTGTAGCTAAATTTTTCAATGAAATTGTCTGAAAATACAAAAAGGGAGTTTCTTCGAGTATTTTACCCCCTGGAAGAGTCTATAAAGGTGCACGATATAACGCTACTTTCCTATATTTGATATTTTGATGATTTTTGCTTAATTTTTTAATAGAATTGTCTAAAATCCATACTAGAAGTTCTTTCTAAACACTTTACCTCCTGGAAGAGAAATTTCTATATAGGTCCACGATATCGCATAGACCACATATCCACATTTGATGATAGCAGCAAAATTTTTCAATGGAATTCTACGAAAATTCACACAAGGAGTTCCTTCGATATCGCATAGCCCCCATATAACGGTACCACCTGATAATGTGTATTTTGCTAATTTTTTGGACCGGATTGTTTCAAATTTCGTATTCAAAGTTCGTAATAGGTACTACATACAGCCTATGACAAAAATTTCGTATGCGGATCCACGTCTTCGTATAGCTCCCATATAACTGGTTTCTTTTTAGTGCTATTTTTCGAGGACATTTTTGGAAATTGTTCAAGTTCCTTCAAAATGGTGGAGGGTATTAAAAGTTGGGACTGGCTGAACTTAGCTCCTTTTTTAATATTTCTTAACAGTGCAGTGTCCATGTGAACTTTGTAATAACAAAAGCTATCGTAATGGAATTGTGAATACAGATGTGTGCAGGGGTGTGGTCAGGTTTTCAATTTAATGCAACAATTCTCGAAGCTATTATTGAATATAGAGGTATATAACAAGTAAGCAATGGCTACAGTCGAGCGGGGCCGACCGTTAAATACCCTACAACATTATAAGAAACGACACAGTTTATATAGGCGAAATACTCGAAAGAATTCCACAAGATATTGTGACAAATAATAAAAGAAAACCACCAGGTTTCGTTCTCTAATTTTCGAATAATAGCAACTTAAACTAATTTGCTCATTTCCAAATTATTGGTAGATGTTGCACGTAAATGGTCTGCCTAGATCTGGAACCAATATTTCCCAAAGACCTATAATCTCTCAGAAGTGGCAAAAGATTAAATTATTATTGGTTTTTGACCGAAACGCATCAATATGAGATACAGACATTTGACTATATTCTTCAACGAAATCAGCGTTAACGAAATAGTCGGAAGTGCGTCTTTCCTGTATTTGTGAATTCTCCAAAAAGTCACTGGAATGGTCATTTTCGTATTTTGTCTACAAAAGTTGGCAAACTATTTCACACATTGAATATTTTTGGATGGCCATTCAAAACTGCTTGGCTTTTGCAATGCCCGGTAACCTCCATTCAAATGTACGTGAGGATCGGGCAATAATTACGACCTGCTGACAATTTTGCAGTTTTTTTGGTCCATTTCAACCTCTAAATATATGGCGATCATCTCCAAAAAGAGTAGGCTTCTATTCAGACCCTCATCTGATCCCCATGCAAAATTTCGTTAGGATCGGGCCATAAATGCGATCTGTATGATATCCGGATATCCTAACTACTTAGTTTTGTTAGCTGTAAAAATATTACCAAATGTTTAATTCAAAATGAAAACATGCCAAAAATGTGACAAAATTTAAAAAAAATATGAGAAAATTTTACAAAATCAAAATTTTCATCTTTAGAGAGATATTTTTATGCGATTTTTTAGACGTTGTTTCTTTCCTGAATTAATGAGAACTGTCGAAATCAGTTCAGCCGTTCTCGACATATAAGAGATCTTTCAAGCATATCTTCTTTGATAGACATATATATCGCACATATTTTGCTATATTTCCGTTTTGTTGGATGTAAACATCAATGTAAAGATCAGAAGTAACCTTGTCATGGCTTTGTGATTTTGCCGGGATTAAAAATATTCGCGGTTTAATGAAAAATTTTGAATTTTTGAAACCAACACAAAAGATATGGTCTATTTTGCCCGCTAAATATTATCCGATGACCACCCAGTAGGCTTCTTCCCTGCCCTAAATACTAGCTACATGCGAAGTTCCACGTCGATTGGTCTATAATTGCGACCTGTATAGCTACTGCAAAATCCGACATTTTTTCAGTATTTGGTCCATTTCAACCCCTAAATATTATGCGATCATCTCCAAAAGAAATAGGGTTCTATTCTGACCCTAGATCCACCTCCATTCTAAATTTCGTGAAGATCGGGCCATAATTGCGACCTGTAGAGTGATTACAAATTAACATGGACAGACGGACGGACGGACATACATAGCTAGATCGACTCAGCTCGGCGAGATAGGAAGATCCATATACACTTTCCTATGTGGGAAATCAATATTTCGAGGTCTTACATAATTTTTGGCCCAATCAAACTTATAATACCCCCAACACATAGTGTTGTAGGGTATAAAAATTTGCCCAAAAAATTACTATTTGAGAAAAGCCATCACCAAAACACAAAAGTCGGGCGGAGCCGACTATATGATAACATACAACACAATGCATATTTAGTAGTGCTCCCGTAACAAAATAATTTATTTGAAGTAGATCAAACCACCCATCAACATGTGGCTTTAGAGCAGTCATAGTTTGGTTTCAGAGGGTACTAACACATGGGAGGAATATGCACTTATGAATCGATTTTGACTACATTTGTCGGACACATTGAGAGTGTATGAGAAGGATAATATTAAAAAAAATCGGAGACGAATTCCACAAAATGGAAACCTACGTCCCAAAATTCACTGCATTTGGGATGATATTAGACATTATTTGCACAATAAATATTCAGGAGCTATATCCATATCTTAGCCGATCTAGATAAAATTTGGGAAAAGGTATTTCCCATTTCAATACATATTTCAACATATAAAAAGATGGTAGAGATCAGACAATTGCTTGTGGTACCTCCCTCGCAAAAGGTCAACATTTTGAATCACCAACGATTCTAAAATCCGAAATAAGTATCCGGTGTTCTTCATATTTCACACATACCATTATTTCTACTAACACAAGATCTGCTGTGAAGATGTAATATATCGGTCCACTCCTTCTGGTACCTCCCACACAAAGGGGCAAAATTTTGAATATCCATGAAGCTCATAAAATATTTCTCTCAATATTTTCATCAACACATGAGCTCTTATGAATATGGTAGAGATTGGACCATTTCTTCTGTTACCTCCACGACATAGGACACAAGATTAAGAAAAAAAAAAAAAAAACAAAACTCTCAAAAAAGCAAAATAAGCAACCAAATCCCTTCTAATTTCACACATACGAACATTTTTGCTAACACAAGATCTGTTATGAAAATGATATATATCTGCGAATCATTTCTGGTACCTCTTCACAAAGGGTCACAATTTTCAATACTTATGTCTGTCATAACTTCCGAAAAAGTCAGCGATTCTTTACAACTTGCCATATCTCTCAACGGGAGACATATGAAATTTATGATTTCGTATAAAATTGGATATAAATGTTCGATTTTCTTGTAATTTTGCCAATACTTATATTTTTATATGTTATAGATGAAGTGTGAAAATGGAATACTTCGGTCGCGAGTCTGGTACCGTAAGCACATTTTAACATTTTTTAAAAAATTATCACATGTCTCATATAAAGTGAAGAAAGTAACCAATATATTCCAAACCTGTCACATCGCAATATTTATAACACATTTATTTAGG
Source organism: Musca domestica (assembly GCF_030504385.1). Taxonomy (NCBI): domain Eukaryota; kingdom Metazoa; phylum Arthropoda; class Insecta; order Diptera; family Muscidae; genus Musca; species Musca domestica. Next base: position 19,553,419 of record NW_026712133.1, on the reverse strand, counting down.
TCTGATACGAAATGGACAATATTGGCCAATACCTTCGTAACTTACTACAGAGAGGGTCAGCAATTTGAATAATCATCACAGAATTCAAGATATATAAATAATCGAACATTGGCTGTCGGCAATACCGAGTAATACTTTTTAACTTTTTTTACCTATACTTTTGAGAATGATGCGACATTTTCGCGATGCAATTATACAACAATCAATGTGTATTGACTTTTGGAGTGTAAAAAAAATTGAGGCTATCGATTTATTTATTTATTTTAAACCCTACAACATTATGTGTTGGGGGTATTATAAGTTTGATTGGGCCAAGAATTATGTAACACCTCGAAATATTGGTTCCCCACATAATAAGGTGGGGCCAGAATAGAAGCCTATTGCTTTTGGAGATGATCGCATAATATTTAGGGGTTGAAATAGACCAAAAACTGAAAAATTTCCTGATTTTGCTGTTGCTCTGCAGGTCGCAATTATAGACGAATTGAAGCAGCAGTTAGCATGGGGCTATAGCTTAGGGGTGGGCAGAAGCCTTCTAATTTTGATGGTCATCGGGTAATATATAGTGCATTTTGTGTTAAATAAAAGTCCAATTTTCCATTAAGCCGCGAATATTTTTAATCCCGGCGAAATCACCAATAGACGAACAGGTCAATTCTCACCGTTATGTAGATGCCGATAGTAAATATATCGGATATATATAGCGAAATACATACAATGTGTATATACAAAAGAAGGGGATGTTAGTAACAATGCTTATATCTCAAGAATGGCTGCACCGATTTTATTTTGTAATATTTTTTTCACCTTACAACACAGGTTGGGGTAATTATATACAGATTGTAATTATCGTCCGATCCTCACGAAAATTTTCACAGGGGTAGGGTTAGGCTCAGAAGGGCTTGGCCTATTGTTTTCAAAGATGTCTGCAATATGTTTAGCTGTTGAAATTGAATAACAACTAAAAATGTTCCTGATTTTGCAGTTGTTATAAAGGTCACAAATTGAAACCAAAGGACATGAAATCTCGCATGAAGTTAGAGTTTAGAACAGCGGGTAGAATGGATCAATACTTTTGTGTGAAAAAATACCAACATTACTCACAGGCGATATCCGAAATACACAAAAGGCGAACTTCTGGCTTTTTATACCCTACACCACATAGTGGTAAGGGTATTATGTCTTTGTGCATTTGTTTGTAACATGGAGAAGGAAACGAGATAGACCCATAGTTACTTTTGAGAACCTTCATAGAATCACTTTCTGAGTCGATTTATGCATGTCAGTCCGTCTGTCCGTCCGTCCGTCCGTCTGTCCGTCTGTCCGTCCGTCCGACCGTCTGTCCATGTATTCTTGTGAACAAAATGCAGGTCGCATTTATTATCCGATTGAGATGAAATTTTCCAAACAATATTTTTTTGGCCCAATGACGAACCCTATTGAAATTGGTGAGAATCGGATCAAATTTATATATAGCTCCCATATATATCTTCATCCGATTTCGGGTTAAATGTGCACCAAATGTCCACTATCAGTCCAAATTACCTGAATTTTGGCACACCCAACCGAGTTCGGCCTAGAAGTAAGTATATCAAATTTGGTTCAGATATAGCTATAACTCCCATATATATCTTTCATCCGATTTGATCTTTAAGTCCCTCACATTCCTACTATGCACTCCACAACCGTGATATTTGGTACCAGGTATTAGATGGAGCACAGAAATATATGTTTTAAATTTTATCGAAATCGGTTCAGATTTGGATATAGCTTCCATATATATCTTCATCCGATTTCGGGTTAATTGGCCACCAAATGGCCAATATCAGCCCAAATGGCCCGAATTTTGGCACATGTGACCGAGATTAGCCTTAAAGCAAATACAACAAATTTGTAGAAAATCGGTTCAGAAACAGCTATAGCTCCCATATATATGTTTTATCCGATTTGGTGTTTAAGCCTCTCACATTCGTAATATGCACTCCATAAGAATGATATTTGGTACCAGATAAAAGATACAGCCCAGAAATAGCTGTTTGTAATTTTATCGAAATCGGTTCAGATTTGGATATAGCTCCATATATATCTTCATCCGATTTCGGGTTAATTGTGCACCAAATGGCCGATATAAGTCCAAATGGACTGAATTTTAGTACATCGGACCAAATTCAGCCTAGAAGCAAGTATATAAATTTAAATTTAGTGAAAATCGGTTCAGATATAGATATAGCAACCATATATATGTTTCATCCGATTTCGCCTTTAAATCCCTCACATTCGTAACATGCACTCCACAGGAATGATATTTGGTACCAGATATCAGATAAAGCCCAAAAATAGTTGATTTTAATTTTATTAAAATCTGTTCCGATTTGGATATGTCTCCCATATATATCTTCTTCCGATTTCGTGTTAATTGTGCATCAAATGGCCAATATCAGCCCAAATGGCATGAATTTTCGTACATAAGACCGCATTCAGTCTAGAAGCTAATACATAAAATTTGGAGAAACCCGGTTCAGAGATAGCTATAGTTCGTAAAATGCACGATAGAATTAGATAGATTTTGATTTTGTACCAAATATCTCATAGAGATCTGAAATGCCCTATATAAACCTTTTTGCGAGAGCTCTACTAAATACGCATAGTGGTGTAGGGTATCATATAGTCGGCCCCGCCCGACTTTTGAGCTTTCCTTACTGGTTTATGCTGATTTCGTGGACGAATATAGCCAAGAATCGTAGACAAGAAAATCATATAGATTAGTCTAAATTTGGAGATACAGAGGGACCTCGTGCTTTTGGAGATGATCGCAAAATATTTAGGGGTTCAAAGGACCAAAAACAGAAAAATTTCCTGATCACACAATTGAAGCCAATCGACACGCCTGGGAAGAGAGTTAAGGACAGGGGATAATACAAGCATTTCGGATGACCATTGTATTATATTTAGCTGTAGAATGGACCACAACAACTAACAGCACGACGGAGTGCGTAAATATTGGGCAAATGACCGTGGTAAAAATGGTAAGGGTAATATCTGGGCAGTGCTCCGTGATTTAATTTCAAAAGCGAAATCTTCCAAAATGGATTTGGACATGAGGGGGCTTCTAACATATTGTAGTGTAGTAGGGTATCATATGGTCGGCCCCACGCGACTGTAGTTTTTGCTTACTTATTTTTTTTTTTTTAATTTAATTCAAATGAAATATTATTGAGATTTCTAATCAACTATGAAATCAAATATCTGAATCATATGTTTTTAAATGCGACAATATGTCGAAATGACACATGATAATTGATATTGCTTAACCGAATGTCACAAATGTCAGCTTCGCTGTTATTGTCGCCCGTCGTTATTTAATTTGATTACATTCCACATGTGATTCACCAAAGGACATTTTACAAATGTTCATTGTATATACATATGTGTGTATGTATTCCGCTAAATTATTTTAAAATTCATTACATTTGCTTTGTTACATTCTTCCTTCCTTCCAACGCTGAGTGAATTCAAGCTTTTCCACAATACCTGGATTCTAATTGAAATGACTTTCTAACTGTCATAAACAACAACAAAAATGTACATTCACAGGATGTGACATTTTAAAGATTTCTTTATCACACTCACTTCTTATCATTACAAATGTCTTTTGTAAAATGTAAAACAACAAAAAAGTATGGGAAGACAATATAAACATTTCTCCTTTTCAGGAAATAAAATTAACATATTACGAAAGGTGATGTCGGCACTGTTGGTGGGGGAGGGAGATGTGGTGCCACAATTCACATGTTTTGTTCTATTGAGCGACACATTACATACATACACATGGAAATTCTCCTAAATTTACAACTGTATATATATGTGTACACATGCAATACTGGATGTGTGAAATATTCATTTGTTTAATTGTTAACAGACACCAGATCAACAAAATGTCATTTTTAATGTAATGAAATTAAGTTATTTGACTGGGGGATAAAGTAAATAAATTCTGAAACATATTTTTTAGAATTTAAAGGTGCGTTACACTGGCATGCGAAACATTTTAGGATATTATATATTCAGGCCATAATTTATCATGATATGGCAGATCAATTTGAAAATACCTGATTGAATTTTAGAAAATTTATTCAATTGACTTTTAGAAATTCCAATACTTTCTTTTAAATTTCGAACGCACGATATTAAATCAATTCAGAAAACCAGTAAGGAAAGGTCAAAAGTCGGGCGGGGCCGACTATATGATATCCTATATTACTATGCGTATTTAGTAGAGCTCACGTAACTAAAATCTTTATATCGGGAATTTATATGAAGTAGATCATACCAACTATAAACCTCATTTGAGTAATGCGTATCATGGCTTTAGAGTAGTCACAATTCGGGAACTATGTCTAACTCTCAAACGATTTTCAACAAATTTGACTGAGGATTTTGTACTTCTTATACCAAATAACATTGCTGTATAGTGCATGCTTATGTTAAACAAGTAAAAAAAAAAACATTAAGATCGGCCGGGCAAAACTTTTAATACCCTCAACCTTAGGGTAAAAGAAACATTAGAAGAAATGTGGCAAAATCCATTAAAATGCCGAATATCGGGAGGTACCGTTATAAGGGGGCTACACCAAAACGTGGACCTATAATTACAATGTTTCGCCACACGAACTAGGACCCATTATGACCCACAAATACCAATTTTTAGACAAATCAGTGAAAAAATGTGGCAAAAACCATCAAAATACCGAATATCGGGAGGTACCGTTATACGGGGGCTATACCAAATCATTGACCCATACATGCAATGTTTCGCCACCGGAGCTGGAAACCATTATGACCCACAAATACCAATTTTTACACAAATCCGTGAAAAAATGTGGTAAACAAACTAAAATTCCGAATATCGGGAGGTACCTTTATATGGGGGCTATACCACAACGTGGACCTATAATGCAAAGTTTTGCCACACGCTCAAGGACCCGTTATGACCTACAAATACCAATTTCCAGACAGATCCGTGAAAAAATGTGGCATCAAAATACCGAATATCGGGAGGTACCGTTATATGGGGACTGTACCAGAACGTGGACCGATATATCTCATTTTCAATACCAACCATCCTGGTCACAATGCAAATAGCTCTGCTAAATGTTGGCGCTCTACGTCAAATAATGTGGGCTCTATCGTGATTTCAACAGACAGACAGACAGACGGACATCGTTAAATCGACTTAGAATTTTATGCTGATTATGAATATATATACTTTATGGAGTCTAAGACGAATATTTAAGGATGTTACAAACGGAATGACAAAGTTAATATACCCTCCTTTTCAAGGTGGAGGGTATAAAAATATTATTGGAGAAATAGATATATCGGACCGAGTTTCTCCAAATAGTTAAAATCAGTTGAAAAAATGGGGAGCAATAATCGTAAAATCGGATGAAGATGTATATCGAAGCTATATACATATCTGAAACGATATCTATAAAATTTGGCAGAGGTATTTTCGAGCGGTATCTGATATCCTGTATCAAATATCATTGTAATAGGTGCATACTACGCATGTAAAGGTCTTAAACCCCAAACAGAATGAAACATATAGCTAAAGCTATATCTGAACAGACTTTCAAATTTTTAGTGCATGTTTCTAGGCTAAATTCAGTCGAATAAGCCAAAATTATTTTAATGCACAATAAACGTAAAATCGGATAAAGATATGTGTGGGAGCTATATCCAAACCTGAACCGAAATTTGATACACTTATTTCCGAAATGTAAAGATCATTGGTGTGGAATGCATATTACGCTTGTGGGGGACTTTAAATCCCAACTCGGATGAAACATATACAGGGTGAGATAAAAACCAGTAAGGAAAGCTCAAAAGTCGGGCGGGGCCGACTATACCCTACACCACTATGCATATTTAGTAGAGCTCTCGTAAAAAGGTTTATACAGCGCATTTCAGAGCTCTATGAATCAAAATCTATCTAATTCTATCGTGCATTTTACGAACTATAGCTATCTCTGAACCGGGTTTCTACAAATTTTACGTATTAGCTTGTAGACTGAATTAGGTCTTATGTACGAAAACTCAGGTGATTTGGGCTGATATTGACAATTTAGTGCACATTTAACCCGAAATCGGATGAAGATATATATGGGAGCTATATCCAAATCTGAACCGATTTCGATAAAATTTAAAACAGCTATTCCTGTGCTCCATCTAATACCTGGTACCAAATATCACGGTTGTGGAGTGAATATTACGAATGTATGGGACTAAAACACTAAATCGGATGAAACATATATATGGTTGCTATATCTATATCTGAACCGATTTCCACTAAATTTGATATACTTGCTTCTAGGCTGAATTTGGTCCGATGTACTAAAATTCAGTCCATTTGGACTTATATCGACCATTTGGTGCACAATTAACCCGAAATCGGATGAAGATATATATGGGAGCTATATCCAAATCTGAACCGATTTCGATAAAATTTAAAACAGCTATTTCTGTGCTCCATCTAATACCTGGTACAAAATATCACGGTTGTGGAGTGCACAGTAGGAATGTGAGGGACTTAAAGATCAAATCGGATGAAAGATATATATGGGAGCTATAGCTATATCTGAACCGATTTTCTCCAAATTTGATATACTTGCTTCTAGGCCGAACTCGGTTGGGTGTGCAAAAATTCAGGTAATTTGGACTGATAGTGGACATTTGGTGCACATTTAACCCGAAATCGGATGAAGATATATATCTAAATTTGATCCGATTCTCACCAATTTCAATAGCGTTTGTCATCTCAATCGGATAATAAATGCGACCTGCATTTTGTTCACAAGAATACATGGACAGACGGACGGACGGACGGACGGACGGACAGACGGACTGACATGCATAAATCGACTCAGAAAGTGATTCTATGAAGGTTCTCAAAAGTAACTATGGGTCTATCTCGTTTCCTTCTCCATGTTACAAACAAATGCACAAATACATAATACCCTTACCACTATGTGGTGTAGGGTATAAAAACTGCAACAAAGTCAAACGCCATAATTTTTTAATTTTTTTTTAATTTTATTGAATGAAAGCTAAAAATGTCGGCAATAGCATCACATTTGAGAATAAGTTTAGATTTGTTTGAATTGGTCACCTTTGATACGAATTATGACCTTCAAACGGCCAATGAAACCGTAACACGCTGCCCGAATGTTGCTCTGCGGTATTTTGACCCATTCACGGCGAAGCGCTTGCTTGAGGCGATCGACACTTTGGTTTTTTAGTGCCAACCTTGTTTTCCAAAATACTCCAGGCACAATAGTCCAACGAATTGATATCCGCAGGTTTTGGTGGCCATTTTGCGCTTGAAATGAAGCGAAGAATCTCATTTTGCAACCATTCTTTGGTGGCGCGTGCTGAGTGCGATGGTGCTAAGTCCTGTTGGAATGTCCAAGGTCTGAGAACAAAATGTTTGCATGCCCAGGGCTTTAATACATCCTCCAGAATATTTTAGCGATAATATTCGACATTTATTCTGATGCCACGGTCGATTAATACGAGCTGAGGGCGACCATCGGCTGTTATGGCGGCCCACACCATCCCATGACCGGCACTTGAGTTCTGCTGGCCAACCGAAGGTGCACATTTTCACCTGAACTTTCTGGCAAGTAAACACGATCATTTTGTTTGTTTACAAACTGCTGGACAAAGAATGTTTTCTCATCGGAGAAAACCAAATTCGGCAGTTCACCACTTTCGGCCAAACGAAGCAACTTTTTATCTCTTTTGAGTCTATTTTCTTTCTGTTGCGGTGTAAGTTCTTGCACTTTTTGGAATTCCAATGGCTTTACCCCGAGCTCATTTTTCAATGTTTGCCGAATGGAATATTGCGATATGTTCAGCTCACGAGCCATTTTTCGGCCACTGCTACAGGAGTTTCTATCAAGTCGCTTCTTTACTTTTCGAACCATTTCTGCTTATGTTCTGCTGTTTTCTTCCGTCCACCTCCTTGACGTAAAGCTAGCTACCAGTATAATGTATAATGTAGTATAATGGTAACGAGCAATGGTACGAGATATAAAAGATTTATGCACATTTAGATGCTGTAGTGCTCTTACGATAGCCACTTGTGGTTTTACAGCCAAATATAAAGAAATCACACCAACACGTTGAATTGTTGTTTTTTTGTACACTTGTAAACAATATAATCAGCTATCACTGGAATAATTCTAACAGCTGTCGGACGAGTGGCTTAGAAATAACAGCAGTCTGAATTTGGTTGCAGTTTTTTCATCTCACCCGTATATATGTGAACGATAGCTATACATATATGAACCGATTTTCTACAAATTTGATGTACTTGCTTCTAGACTGAATTCGGTCTAATGTACACGATATCAGGTCATTTGGACTGACATTGGCCATTTGATGCACAATAAACCACAAACCGGTTGAAGATGTTTATGGGAGATATATCCAAATCTGAACAGAATTTGTTACAATGTGAGGGACTTAAACGCCAAATCGGATGAAGCTTATATATGGGAGCTATAGCTATACCTGAACCGATTTGTACTAAATTTAATATACTTGCTTCTAGGTTGAATTCGGTTAGATGTGCCAAAATTCAAATCATTTGGATTGATATCGACCATTTGGTGCTGAAACCGAACCCGAAATCGAATATTGGAGCTATATCTAAACTTTGAACAGATTCTCACCAACTTCAATAGGGTTCGTCCTTGGGCCAAACTAATATTGTTGGGAAAATTTCTTCTGAATCGGATAATAAATGCGACCTATATTTTGTTCACAAGGATACATGGACAGACGGACGGACTGACATGCATAAATCGACTCAGAAAGTGATTTTATGAAGATCCTCAAAAGTAACAATGTTACAAACAAATGCACAAAGACACAATACCCTTACCACTATGTGGTGTAGGGTATAATGATCGTAATATGGTCATCAACGTCATTGCATGAATCACTCACAACACATTCTTTCGTAAAATATTTAAAGCTCTACTAAAAATAATCCTGCATATATTGTGATTTTAAAAATTCTACATTAACTTCTCTGTTTAATTAAGTTTACCTTATCATCTCCCGTCCTTCCTCGTACAAATTCAAGACATTGTTATCATATCAGGTTTCTAATTGAAATGAAACAACATTTCGAAAATTCCTCCTTCTTTGTATTTGAATACAATGTAAACATTTCCTTCAAAATTAACATATGATAAAAAGTTGTGGTGGTGGTATTTCACACAGATTGTGAACAACGTGTGAGATGTTTTGTTATACTCCAAAATGAAATTACAATTTACATATATTTCGAGGTTTACAACACATTCGCACTTTTCATTTGGTTAAATTGTTGACACCAACATATACAGAGACGCACACAGATGAATCTCACCGAATCGTGTTAATGAAGATAAAATGAAGTTTTATACCTCTAAATTAATTGAATAAATGTTGACACATTAAGATTTTAAATTAATTAAATTCTTGTATATATGTATCAAACACTACGATACAAAATCATTATACCTTACTTGGGCAGATTCTTATTTGTTGGCTTTTTGACCCAAAGTTACGTGTCATAGCGAAATACGTAAATCTCTTATTATACCAATGAATTTTTCTCTGAACTATATTTCGATTTAGCGCTGAAAAAAGTTAATTCACTAAGCTTTTTTGGATCCCACGACATAGTAATGTGAAATCGCCAAATTTGATATATTAGTTTCTAGACTCAATTTTGCCAAATTCCATCCCATTCGGACTAATATTACACGGTTGATGCGCATTCCGAAATTTCATACTATTTGGGCTGATATTTGGTGTACAAAAAGGGCAAATCGGACACAGATATATATGTGAGGCGTATCTAAATTTTTAGCGATTATCTCCAACTTCAATACGGTTCGTCCTTGGGTCAAACAAGTTATTTGTACAGATATAAGTACCTAAATTTGTGTCAAGATCGCGTCAGATTTGAATGTAGCTCCCATATAAATCTTTATCCGATTTCAGGTTTATTGAGCACCAATTGGCTAATAACAGCCCACATGACCTGAATCTTGGCAATTCGGACTGAATTCATCGTTGGTAAAAATCGGTTCAAATATAGCTATAGGTCCCATATATACAGGGTTGTCCATATTCGACGGACCCATCTGGCAACGCCATAACTTTTGACAGAGATGTCACATCGCTTAATGACATACCGCGTTTGAAGCGTCAGTCCAAGCAGATTTTTACCATGAACCAATACAACCCACGCGAAATAGTTGAAATTTACATTCAACAGAAGAAGTCAACTGTGAAAACTCAACGTGCTTTTAAAACATTAAAAAATGTGAGAAGTGCGCCATCTAAGAACACCATTAAGCGTTTATACGACAAAATATTCGACTGGTAAGGCTCTTTCTAATCCGAAGAGGCCATATAAAAGTCGACCAAGGCGATCGGCCGAGAATATCGCTGCCGTACGAGCCAGTGTTGAGAGGTTCACAAGAACATCCACCATGTAACATCAGCCCAAATTGGATAGATTTTTTCGTATTCAACCAAATTTTTCCATTTGGCGGAGTTCAAAGGAAATATCTTTTCATACATATCATCTTAACGAAGAAATATCATGCATTATGCCTCCGTCAAATTTGTTGAAAATCGATTCAGAGTTGGATATAGTTCCCAAATTGTGACTATCCTAAAGCAATGATACGCATTCAAATTAAGTTCATAGTTTGTCTGTCTGTCCGTCTGCAAAAATCGGTCTAGCTTCCGAACGAATTGAAATATATTGATGTGTGAGGACTTTTGGTATTAAAATTAACTGTATAGATCCACGTTTTGGTATAGCACCCATATAATGGTTCCTCCCTATGTAAGGTATCTTGATGATTTTAACGATATGATCCACCGTTTATGTTTCAAATTTGGTATTTGAAGTTCGTAATGGATACTATAGACCGTGACAGAAAATGTATTATGCAGGTGTACGTTCTAGTATATCCCTCATATAACGGTACCTCCCTAAATTCGATACTTTGATGATTTTACGAATATTATCCAGCGAATATGTTTCAAATTTCGTATAGTAAGTTCGTATTGGGTACCATAGCCTGTGATAGAAAAATGTGTATGTACGTCTACGTTTTCGTATAGCCCCCTTATAACTGTACCCCTGATATCTGGTATTTTTGAAACATTATTCACTGGAATTTTTCCAACTTTCTTTTTGAATATTCTAATGGCCTACGACAAAAATTGCATATGCAGGTCCATATCTTCGTATAGACTCCAATATAAAGGTAACTCCCTATATTCGGTATTTTTATGATTTTAACAATATTTTTCAACGTATCTTTTTTTATACCCTACACCACATAGTGGTAAGGGTATTTTGTCTCTTTGCATTTGTTTGTAAAATGGAGAAGGAAACGAGATAGACCCATAGTTACTTTTGAGAACCTTCATAAAATCACTTTCTGAGTCCATTTATGCATGTCAGTCCGTCTGTCCGTCCGTCCGTCCGTCCGTCTGTCCATGTATTCTTGTGAACAAAATGCAGGACGCATTTATTATCCGATTGAGATGAAATTTTCCAAACAATATTTTTTTGGCCCAAGGACGAACCCTATTGAAATTGGTGAGAATCGGATCAAATTTAGATATAGCTCCCATATATATCTTCATCCGATTTCGGGTTAAATGTGCACCAAATATCCACTATCAGTCCAAATTACCTGAAATTTGGCACACCCAACCGAGTTCGGCCTAGAAGCAAGTATATCAAATTTGGCGAAAATCGGTGCAGATATAGCTATAGCTCCCATATATATCTTTCATCCGATTTGATCTTTAAGTCCCTCACATTCCTACTATGCACTCCACAACCGTGATATTTGGTACCAGGTATTAGATGGAGCACAGAAATAGCTGTTTTAATCTTCATCGAAATCGGTTCAGATTTGGGTATAGCTCCCATATATATCTTCATCCGATTTCGGGTTCATTGACCACCAAATGGCCAATATCAGCCCAAATGGCCCGAATTTTGGCACATGTGACCGAGATTAGCCTTAAAGCAAATACAACAAATTTGGAGAAAATCGGTTCAGAAACAGCTATAGCTCCCATATATATCTTCATCCGATTTCGGGTTAAATGTGCACCAAATGTCCACTATCAGTCCAAATTACCTGAACTTCGGCACACCCAACCGAGTTCGGCCTAGAAGCAAGTATATCAAATTTGGAAAAATCGGTTCAGAAACAGCATATATCTTTCATCCGATTTGGTGTTTAAGCCTCTCACATTCGTAATATGCACTCCACAAGAATGATATTTGGTACCAGATATAAGATACAGCCCAGAAATAGCTGTTTGTAATTTTATCGAAATCGGTTCAGATTTGGATATAGATATAGCAACCATATATATGTTTCATCCGATTTAGAGTTTTAGTCCCATACATTCGTAATATTCACTCCACAACCGTGATATTTGGTACCAGGTATTAGATGGAGCACAGGAATAGCTGTTTTAAATTTTATCGAAATCGGTTCAGATTTGGATATAGCTCTCATATATATCTTCATCCAATTTCGGGTTAAATGTGCACTAAATGGTCAATATCAGCCCAAATCACCAGTCTAGAAGCTAATACGTAAAATTTGGAGAAGCCCGGTTCAGAGATAGCTATAGTTCGTAAAATGCACGATAGAATTAGATAGATTTTGATTTTGTACCAAATATCTCATAGAGCTCTGAAATGCCCTGTATAAACCTTTTTCCGAGAGCTCTACTAAATATGCACAGTGGTGTAGGGTATCATATAGTCGGCCCCGCCCGACTTTTGAGCTTTCCTTACTGTTTTTTTTTTAAGTTTCGCATTTGAATTTTGTAATGGCTTATGACAAAAGTTGCCTATGCAGGTCCACGTGGTAGTATAGACCCTAATTTAACGGCTACATTCGGTAGTTTTAAGATTCTAAAAGAACTTTTAACGAAATCGTTGCAAATAGTGGAGGATATTCAAAGTTCGAACTCACAGCCTTTATTACATATTGCCACATTGTCGGTCCCACCTGACTTTTGACGTTTCTTTACTTGTTTTTTTTTTTTTTTTTTTTGAAAATTTCCAAGTGGTGGAAGGTATTCAAAGTTAGGCCTTACTGTTTTTTTTGGGTTTAAAAACTCAAAAATAGCGTAAAATTAACTTCCTTTTCATTTCAATTGACAACGAACTAAACAAAATGCGAATTTCATTAGACGACAAAAAACGCTATTCTTGTTTGGATTTCTGCCTAACTTTTTTATCGGAAGTGTCTAAGAAAAAAGTTTTTCCAAGTTGAATTGAAGAGTTTATGGGTACAAATGTGAAACAATTTCTTGGCGTGATTTCTACCCAAAGCAAAGTGTTTTCTTCTTTTCTTCCGTTAATTCAATTACTGACTGACCTTTTTTGGAAAGTTTTTACATTGGCAGCTTGGTAAAAACAATGGGGTATTAAAGGGATAATTTAAATTCTTTATTTTCTTTTCATGTTCGAAGTAATTGGTGTATAAATATATATATATATTTATCTGAAAAAGATTTTATAAATAAATGTAACAACGTTTTCTAATTTTCTTGCAAGTTATTAGGAATATTCAAGGATTTTTTTCTAAAGTCTCATGATAGATATATATGGAAAATTTGAAGATATCACTGAATATTTAGAACCATGTAATAGTATCGGCCAATTTAGACTAAATATATAACATAACTTAAATGGGATGGTAGGTGTTGCAAATAAAGTTGCTCCAATCCGAAGCTAAGATTCTCCTGTGGAAGAACAGAATATCCTCAGGCCCATGAAGTAAGCCCTATTGATTTAGCCTGGAAAGAGCGGCTGGTGACAAATGAAGAAGCACCTTATCGCTGGAACTGGAATTTGTCTAAAAATGCCAGACATGTCTTCTTCATAAAACCGTCTATCCCATATATTTGACAACTATCATAGATCTTTCTACAGAAATGTGTTCTATAGGAGCCAATCTACCCTACGGAAGGGGTAGAGAGAAAATTAGTTTTCTATCCCACAATCGTAGCCTTTCCATCGGGTGATACAAATTGTTAAAACAAACGGGGAAGGCATAGGCGAATATAGGCCTTATCACCTGCCTGTAGATCAAGGGCTTAACATCTTGAGAAAGACAAACCCATATCCTTAAGATTCCACTGTATCCGAAAAAACGCGTTTGGACCAGGTGAATATGTGAAGAATCTCTACTGAAGTATTACCGCTAAGTATTCCATCTTATCCGGGAGCCTGCTCCAAGCCTATCTTCAGAACCGGCTGAAAATCCTAAAATGAGGGTATACCATTTTCCTATATTCAACTTAAGGCGCCATCTAATGAAGAACCGAAAGAGGTCATCGAGGTACACAAGAAAGAGGACCGGAAAAGGCTTGTTGGACAACATAGGCATAGGTCAGGAGGAAAATCAGCCTAAATATATCGTTTCCGCCCAAAAACACAGCAAATCAAAGTTAATCAAAGAAATGTAAAAACATTAAGTTCGGCTGGGCCAAACTTTTAATACGCTCCACATAAGGGTAAAGGAGACATTAGAGCCCGTTATGACCCACATATACCAATTTTTAGATATATTTATGGGAAAATGTGGCAAAAATCATTAAAATACCGAATATCGGGTGGTACCGTTAAATGGGGTCTATACCAAAACCTGGACCTATACGTACAATGTTTCGCCAAAGGAGCTAGAACCCATTATAACCCACAAATACCAATCTTTAGACAAATCAGTGAAAAAATGTGGCAAAAACAATCAAAATACCGAAAATCGGAAGGTACCGTTACATGGGGGCTTTACCAAAATCGTGGACTCATACATTCAATGTTTCGCCACCAGTGCTCGAACCCATTATGACCATCAATTACCAATTTTTAGACAAATCCGTGAAAAAAATGTGGCAAAAATAATCAAAATACCGAATATCGAGAGGTACCGTCATATGGGGGCTAACGAAAACGAGAACCGACATCGCCCTTTTACGAACATAACCTGCCTACTGGCAAATTACACACTTGTGTAAAATATAAACTCGTTCGAAAGATAGTGTGGTTAAAATAGACAGACATACGGAAACCGCTAAATCGACTTAGAATCCTGATCCGATATATATGTACTTTGTAGGGTCTATCATGAGTATTTGGAGAAGTTACAAACAGAACGAAAAGCTAATATACCTTCTATAGAATGGTGGAGGGTATACAAACAAGTAAGAAAGCAGCAGAGTTCGACCGTTACCAACTTTTAATGCCTCCTCCATTTGGAAGGAACTTCAAAAATTTCACAAAAATTCCTATAAATACCCATAAATAAAGAAAACTGTTTTACGGAGGTTATGTGGAGATGTGGATCTGCATAAGTATTTTTTGTCATAGGCTATAGTACCCATTAAAATCTTCAAATGCGAAATTTAAAACAATTCCGGTGAATAATGTCGCTAAAATCATGAGAATACCGCATAACGGGAAGTACCGCTATATGGAAACAATACGAAAACGCGGACAGACGTGGCCCATTTACGAACCAATGGCATGACCGCCATGTTATGTATCATTCCTAAGTATGTATTTTCAAAACCATTCATCTTCAATCGAGTATCCTTGGCTACAGTATGTACTTTCAGTTCTAGGCCAGAATCAAAACTACAACACATTTGCTGCCTGGTCCAACAGATATTCAAATACTTAACACACACAATTTTCCTATTTACATTTTACAAAATAATTTTCATTTTCGCCTTTACTTGTATAAAATCAACAACTTATTTACATAATTACACACAATGTGCGTATAATTGCTCATACTATTATATGTTATTTATATTTGGCAAAAATTAATTATCCTCTTGTTGTAGGAAGGTTGGTAAATTCTTAAGCTTTGCTATCTTTAGACTTGAAATGAATTGAAAATGACTTAGAGAATTTAATTTGCTTTCCCATTTCAATGCTCACCAAAGAGTAAATCCCAATTAATTCTAATTGACATTTAACATTAACATTATAAAATCAATATGGTATTTTCAGGTCTTTTATCTGACATTCTAATTTTGTGATTAATTTCTTAATCACATAAGTAGAATGTAAAATGTCGTCAAAGCAACAAATGAAATTATAGGATTAATAAAAGTTAGAAATGGCATTAATGTGACAGATGTAACATTTATTCTAAATGCTACGAGGGAAATTTGAACTATAAGGAGATAATAAAGTTAAGTTTTACCAGACCGAGATTCTAATACGCACAATTATAAGGAAAATAAAACTTATAAACACAACTGTCACAATTCGGTAAATGTAATTTTATATCGAAAAAAGTAAAAAACAAGTTAAAAAGCAACAAGTTCGGCCGGGCCGAACTTTGAATTTCCTCCACCATTTGGAACGAATTTGGTAATAAAATCCTTAAAAATTCTATTAAAATTTTAAAAATACCGAATATAGCCGTTATATTGGTGTCTATACGACGTGGACCTACATAGGCATTGTTTATCATAAGTCATTACCATATTCAAATTCGAAACTTGAAATAAACGGTGAATAATGTAGCTAAAATCATCAAAATATCGTATGTAGGGAGGTAGCGTTATATCGGATCTGTGCAAAGACCTGAACCAGCATAGACAATTTTCGGCCATAGGCTGTAGCATCCATTACGAAATTCAAATACGCGTCTCAAACAATTTCGGTGGTATTGTAGCTAAACTCGTTTTTTAAACAATTCTGGTTAATAATGTCGCTAAAATCATCAAAATACCGTATATAATGAGGTACCCTTATATGGGGGCTATACGAAAACGTGGACCTACATGGTCCATTTAACCTGCCTATTGGAAAAATAAACATGTGTGCAAAATTTTAGTCTTCTATCTCAATTCGTTCGAAAGATAGCGTAATTACAACAGACGGACAGACAGACAGACAGACCGACAGACGGACATGGCTAAATCGACTTAGAATTTTACGCTGATCAAGAATATATATACTTTGTTGGGTCTAAAATGATTATTTCGATGAGTTACAAACGGAATGACGAACTTAATATACCCTCCATATTATGTATGGTGGAGGGTATAAAAAACGGCTACAGCAGCTAATACCCTCCACCATTTTGAAGAAACTTGAAAAATTTCCAAAAAATTATATTGAAAAATACCGCTTAAAGAAAAATCACCGCTTAAAGAAAACTACACGAAAACGTGGCCCTGCATATACAATTTTTTGTTGTAGGCTGTAGTACCCATAACGAACTGCAAACTCAAACGAACAATTCCGGTAAAAAATATCATCAAAAAATTCCGATTAATAATGCCGCGTATATCATCAAAATGCCAAATATAGGAAACTGCCGTTATATGTGGTCTATATGAGGACGAGGACCTATATATACAATTGTCCGTCATACAGTAGGTTTTAGTACTCATTACGAGCTTCAAACACGAAATTTGAAAATATTTCGGTGAATAATATTTCTAAAATCATCAAAATACCAAATATATGGAGGTACGGTTATATGCGATATAAATAAAGATGTAGACCTGCATACGCAATGTTTCGCCTTAGGCTGTAGTACGCATTACGCACTTTGAATACGAAATTTGAAACGATTCTGGTAACAAATGTCGCTAAAATCATCAAAATGCCCAATATCGGGGGTACAATTGTATTGGGCCTTTACGATATGGTGGAGCTATATAGACAATTTTCTTCCAGGGGGTAAGGTACTAAGAAAGAACTCATTGTGTGGATTTTCAGACAATTTAAGTTGGCTACAATCATCAAAATACCGAATATCGAAAGGCACCGTTATATGGGGGATGTACGATATCGTAGACCAATATAGAGAGCTCTCTTTCAAGGGGCAAAGGTCTCGAAAGGAACTCCTTGTGTAGAATTTCAGATAATTCCTTTGAAAATATCGCTAAAATCAAATACCGAATATAGGGGAGTGCCGTTATGTAGTGGCTATACGATATCGTGGACCGATGTAGCCCATATTCGAACTTGAAATGCCTGCAGACAAAACATTGATCTGTGCAAAATTTAAGCTTCTTATCTTATTTGTGAATTTGTTTGTAACATGGAGAAGGAAGCGAGATAGACCCATAGTTATTCTTATTTTGACTCGATTTATATATGTCAGGCCGTCTGTCCGTCCGTCTGGCCATGTTTTTTGTGAACAAAATGAAAGTCGCATTTATTATGCTATTAAGATGAAATTTCCCAAACAATATTTTTTTGGTTTGGCCCAAGGACGAACCCTATTGAAATTGGTTATAATCGGATATGATTTAGATATAGCTAACATACATCTTCAACCGATTTCGGGTTAATTGTGCACCAAATGGCCAACATCAGTCCAAATTACCTGAATTTTTGCACATCTGACCAATTTCAGTCTAGAAGCACATACATCAAATTTGGTGAAAATCGGCTCAGATATAGCTATAACTGCCATATATATGTTTCATCCGATTTGAGGTTTTAAGTCCCTCACATGTGTAATTTGCGCTTCACAAGAATAATATTTGGTACCCGATATCAGATACAGCCCAGAAATACCTCTTTTAAATCTTATCGAGATAGATTTATTGTGCACCAAATGACTAATATCAGCCCAACTAAACTGATTCTTAGCATATTCGACGGAATTCATCCTAGAAACAAACATTTAAAATTTTGTTAAAGTCGGTTCGGATATAGCTATATCTCCTATATATATGTTTCATCCGATTTGGGTTTTAAGTCTCCCACATGCGTAGTATGCACTTCACAACAATGATCTTTGGTACCAGATATCAGATACATCTCAGATAAGTGCCTAAAATTTTTTCAAGATCTGTTTAGATTTGGATATAGGGCCCATATCCGATTTCGGGTTAATTGTGCATTTGTGGTCAATATTAGTCCAAATGACCTGAATTTTGGTACATCTGATGGAATTATGTCTAGATGCAAGTACATTAAATACGGAGAATATCGGTTCAGATATAGCTATAGCTTCCATATCTATTCATCTGATTTGATGTTTAAGCCCCTCACATGTGTAATATGCACTACTTAACAATGGCATTTGATACCGCTCTGCCAAATTTTATCAAGACTAGTTCAGATTTGGATATAGCTTCCATACATATCTTTAATCGATTTCGGGTTAATTGTGCACCACATTGTCAATATCAGTCCAATAGAAGCAAGTACATCGAATTCGGAGAAAATCGGTTCAGATATAGCTATAGCTCCCATAAATATGTTTCAACTGATTTTGTGTTTAAGTTCCTCACATTCGTAATATACAGTCGACAACAACGATATTTGGCACCAGATATCTTATAAATCGGAAATACCTTTGCCAAATTTTATCGAGAACGGCTTAGGTTTGGATATAGCTCCCATATATATATCCTAAATCCGATTTCTGGTTTATTGTGCAAATAATTGTTTTAGCCCATATGGAGTGAATTTCGGAACGCACGTTTCCATTTCGTGCAACGCGGCTCCAATATATAATTTTTATACCCTCCACCTTGGAAAGGAGGGTATATTAACTTTGTCATTCGGTTTGTAACAACCTTAAATATTCGTCATAGACCCATAAAGTATATATATTCATAATCAGCATAAAATTCTAAGTCGATTTTACGATTTCCGTCTGTCCGTCCTTCTGTCTGTCTGTCTGTCTGTCTGTCCGTCTGTCTGTTGAAATCGCGATACAGCCTACATTATTTGACGTAGAGCGCCAAAATTTAGCAGAACAATTTGTATTGTGTCTAGGATGGTTGGTATTGAAAATGAGATATATCGGTCCACGTTCTGGTATAGTCCCGATATAACGGTACCTCCCGATATTCGGTATTTTGATGATTTATGCCACATTTTTTCACGGATTTGTCTGAAAATTGGTATTCGTAGGTCATAACGGGTCCCTGTGTGTGTGGCAAAACATTAGGTCCACGTTTTGGTATAGCCCCCATATAAAGGTACCTCCCGATATTCGGTATTTTAATTTTTTTGCCACATTTTGTCACGGATTTGTCTAAAAATTGGTATTTGTTGGTCATAATGGGTTCCAGCTCCGGTGGCGAAACATTGCATGTATGGGTCCATGATTTGGTATAGCCCCCATATAACGGTTCCTCCCAATATTCGGTATTTTGATGATTTTTGACACATTTTTTCAAGAATTTCTCTGAAAATTGGTAGTTGTAGATCATAATGGGTCTCAGTTCGTGTGGCGAGTCATTGTAATTATAGGTCCACGTTTTGGTATAGCCCTCATATAACGGTACCTCCCGATATTCGGTAATTTGATGATTTTTGCCACATTTTCCGGTAAAAAATATCATCAAAAAATTCCGATTAATAATGCCCCATAATTGATGGTGTTTGCCCCATTTTTTCACTGATTTGTCTAAAAAAAATGAAAATTGATATTTGTAGGTCATAATGGGTTCTAGCTCCTTTGGCGAAACATTGCATGTGTTGGTCCACGATTTGGTATAGCCCCCATATAACGGTACCTCCCGATATTCGGCCTTTTAATAGTTTTTGCAATATTTTTTCTAATGTTTCCTTTACCCTAAGGTGGAGGATATTAAAAGTTTGGCCCGGCCGAACTTAATGTTTTTTTTTACTTGTTTAATATAATCTTTCTCCAAGTGATATCATGCACTGTATGGCCAAATATAACTGCTCTAAAGCCAAATGTTGATAGGTGGTATGATCTACTTGAAATAAATTATTTTGTTACGAAAGCTCTATTTAATATGCGTAGTGGTGTAGGGTATCATATAGTCGGCCCGGCCTGACGTTTGACTTTTCCTTACCATTTTTTTGTTACGGGAGCTCTGTTAAATATACATACTGGTGTAGGGTATTATATAGTCGGGCCCGCCCGACTTTTGACCCTTCCTTACTGGCCCTTAATTCGTTTTGACTCAAGCGTGATTACTACATACGGATGGACGGCAGGGCTAAATCGTCTTAGAATTTTACGCTAATCAAGAATATATATACTTTTTTGGGTCTAAAATTATTATTTCGATGAATTACAAACGGAATGACGAACTTAATATACCCTCTATACTATGTATGGTGGAGGGTATAAAGAATGTTAGAAGCTATACATTTAGATACCGTATTGGAATTGGAAATATTATGTACCAGACAAGTTCATAGTAAATTAATACATTTTCAAATTACCGAATGGCGCAAGGTTCCAATAATTATGTCACTGGTGACTCTATAGGGAAACATATTCCGTTTGGACAAGTTTTCCCAAACATTCAAGTTTAGAACCACCCATAGTGGAAAACAAACTTCCTTACATTATATTTTGGCCCTTTCATTCTTATGAAATATTCAACAATTTATTGAAAACAACACAATGAATGAAGCAATTAGTCCTTTAGTGGTACAAACGAATCTAAGATATAGCAAAACAAACGATACCTAAAATCTCCGCTTTCTTTTATTTGTCTATGCGTTTTTGAAATTGCCTATATTTGTCTGTGAAATGAATGACTTTGATTTTTCACATTTTAACGAACGTTTTCTTGTAAATAGCCTTATATTTCTCTCATTGGGAAACATTAATCTCTTTGGGTGTAGTAACGGCATACACGAATCCTATGTCAATATTTATTCAATGCCTCCGCACAGACATACGTGTGTACTACCAACATTTTCGATGGCTTTTACAGAGAAATATACAAGAGAAAGTAGAAAAATGGCAATGGAAATGTGAGGAGGAGATTACCTTTTATAACCTAGATTCGGAGTGGGTGGGCTGCCAGGATACACTAACACATCTACAACCATTTTTAAAGTAACTAAGATTATAGATTTTCTCCATAGTGGTGTGAACGCAAACACATACAAAACAACGTGTATATCTATTAATAATTTACATTATTGTTCCCAAAGGTTCAATAACAAGTTTCCGGACCACATATCGTAAAACAATGATTTTGAAACAACTATCCCATAGCTGGGGCTCAAAAAATATTTAATATTATACTTGCTTCTACTGCCATTTTTGTCACCGAGGAAAAGGAGTCAGTGGTGACAAAACAATTGTTGGTGGAGTAAGACAATTGTTTGCTAATGAGTTTTAGTTCCTGTGACTCCTGGCAAAACAGTAAAGGTAAAATAATTTGCTAAAATGAATATGGCAACATTTTTCTGACGAACTCGCTTCTTATCTAAAATATCTATTTTCGACTAGTGACAAATTTTAAAAAATAATAAATAATCTCTAATAGTTGGCGTTCCTAGCCACGTACGAAAAGTCTTACGTATCGTATCCTAGAAATACTAAATTTATTTATCTGTCCTTGGAGTCAAACATATAAAGACAAAAATCTTATAGGTACTTCATCTTAAGGTAGGTCTCGAATGAGGTTTTAAGGTTTAAGGAAAAATTACAAAATATAAATTCGAAAATGAAGGGACATAAAATAAACCTGTAAGGAAAAGTCAAAAGTCGGGCGGTGCAGACTATTTGATACCCTACACCACTATGGAAAGAATTTATTTGAAGTAGATCATACCAATTATCAACATTTGGTTTAAGAGCAGTTATAATGTGGTTTCAGATGGAACTAATATATTGCGGGCATATCCAATTCTTAATTGATTTTCACTAAATTTGACGGAGACATTCTAATCTTTTATACCAAACAACATTGCTAAAGAGTGCATAATATCACTTAAAAAATATATATTGGAGTCGAGTTCCACAAAATTGAATTCATTCCATTTGGTCTGAAATCGGATTAAGGATATATATTGGAGCTATATCTAAATCTGAACCGATCTTGATAAAATTTGGCAAATTTGGTGTACTTGTTTCTAGACTGAATTCGGTCGGAAGTACCAAAAATCAGGACTTTTGTTCTAATATTGGTCACTTGGTGCACAATTAATTAGAAACCGGATGAAGATATATATGGGAGCTATATCCAAATCTGAACCGCTCTTGACAAAATTTGATACACTTATTTCAAAGTTGTATCTGATATCTGGTACCAAAGATCATTGTTGCGGAATGCATATAACGCTTGTGAGGGACCTTAAACCCCAAATCGGATCAAACATTAATATATGGGAGTTATAGCTATATATGTATATGGGACCTATATCCAAATCTTAGCCGTTCTCGATAAAATTTGGTAAAGGAATTTACGAGCTTTATGAAATATCTGGTACCAAATACCATTGTAGTCGAATGCATATTACGAATTTGAGGGACTTAAACAACAAATCGGATGAAACACATGTGTGGGAACTGTAGCTATATCTGTACCGATTTTCTTCGAATTCGATGCACTTGCTTCTAGACTGAATTCGGTCAGGTGTAGCAAAATTCAGAACTTTTGGACTGATATTGGCCATTTGGTGCACAATTAACCCGAAGTCTGTTGAAAATATTATGGGAGCTATATCCAAATCTGAACCGATGTTGACAAAATTTGATACACTTATTTCAGACTGATATCTGGAACCAAGGACCGTTTTTGCGAAATGCATATAACGCTTGTGAGGGACTTCAAACCCCAAATCATATAAAACATATATATGGGAGCTGTAGCTGTATCTGAACCGGTTCTCCATATTTGAAGAACTTGCTTTTAGACTGAATTCGGTGAGATGTACCAAAATTCAGGTCATTTTAATTATATTGGCCATTTGCGGCACAATGAAGATATATGGTAGCTATATCTACACCTGATCCGATTATTACAAATTTCAATATTGTTCGTCCTTGGTCACTCACATTTTTTTGGAAAATTTCATCTCAATCGGATATTAAATGCGACCTGCATTTTGTTCACAAGAATACATTGAAGGACTGACATGCATAAATCGACTCAGAAAGTGATTATATGAAGATCAAAATAGCTAAGGGTGTATTTCGCTTCCTTCTCCGTGTTACAAACAAATGCATAAAAACATAATAACTTAGCACTATGTGGTGTAGGGTATAACAAGTAAAAATACATTAAGTTCGGCTTGGCAGAACTTTTCACACCCTGCAGCATTAGGTAAAGAAAATAGTTTTATACAAATGTAGCTGAATTTAAGCGTGTTTGGAGAATGCAATTAGAGTTTTCAAAAATAAATAAAAACGATGTAGAGGTTGGGGCCGTTATATGACAATTTTATACTACAAGATTGTAATATACTGCGAGACTTAAATACTTAATTTGACATAATTTTGTGGGTAAATGTGACTAGGAATATGAAAATACTGAATATCGGTCTATATATCAAACTGTAACCATTGTATTGAAACCGTTGACCGATATGGACAAAGTTTTGACACCAGTTGTAGAACCCATTATGAAGTACAAATACCAAATTTCACGCAAATCTTCTTGAAAATATGGCTCAAATAATTCCCAATATCCTATAGGAAAACGTGGACCTAAATACTGAAATGTCTGCTACCGGCGCTAGAACCCATTGCGAAGTACAAATATTAATTTTTTGACAAATTGATTTAAAAATATGGCTAAAACTATAAAAAATACCTAATATCGGGTGCTACCATTACATGGGCGCTATCCCAAACGTGGACTGATATATACAATATTCCGCCACCGGAGCTAGAAAACAAATCCACGGAAAAATATGACAAAAATAATCAAATTACCGAATATCGGGAGGTAAGGGTACCTTGCCAATATTTAGGTCCACGTTTTCCTAGGATAGGATATACGGAATTATTTAATAGATTAGTGTGAAACTTTGTATTGATACTTCATAATGGGTTCTACAACTAGTGTCAAAACTTTGTCCATATCGGTCAACGGTCAACGGTATGGGGGCTATACGAAAACGTGAACCTTTATATGCAATGTTCCGAGAACTGGAGCTAAAACTCATATCGAACTACAAATACCAATTTTTAGACCAATTCGTGAAAAAATGGGAACAAAAACTTAAAAAATACCGAATATCTGGAGGTACGGTTATAAGGGGGCTATACGAAAACTTGGACCTATATAGCCAATGTTCTGTCACCGAAACTGGAACCCATTACAAAGGACAAATCCCATTTTTTAGCAAACCCTTGGAAAAATTTGGCAAAAATCATCAAAATGCCGAATATCGGGAGGTGTCGTTATGTATGGGGGCTATAGGAAAACGTGGGCCTATACATAAAATGTTCCGCCACTGCAGCTAGAACTCATATCGAACTCCAAATCCAAATTTTTAGACCAATTCGTGGAAAAATGTGGCTAAAACCATCAAAATGTCGAATCCCTAAACGTAGACCGATACATCTCATTTTCAATGCCAACCATCCTAGACACAATACAAGTTGTTGTGACTACTTTTAAAGCCCTACGTCAAATAATGTGGGCTGCATCGTAATTCCAACAGACAGACGAACATCGTTAAATCGAGAATTTTAGAGTTTTATGCTGATCATGAATATATATACTTTATCGGGTCAATGACAATGATTTAGAGGTGTTACCAACGGAATGACAAATTTAATATACGCTCCTTTCCAAGGTGGGGGTATAATAAAAAGAAAACAAAGAATGTTGTATTTAAATAGCTTTCTGTTGTTTACATTTCAATGTTATTATTTATGTTGTAATGTTGTAGTTCTGCTGCTGCTGTGTTAAGGTACGGTCACACTGGGCAAATATTTGATCGAAATTTGTTTTCCCATATTTGACTGAACAAATGTGAAATTCATACAGAGTTGATTCGATGTTCACATTACAGTCAAATATTTGACAGATTTAGTTTGTTCAAGCAGTCACCAAACAAACATGTTTGACACATGTTCACATTCGTAAAATATATTTTCCCATTAAATTGTTTGATCAAACTGTAAGGAAACATAAGTTTATTTGGCGGAGAGAAATAGAGAGAGAGAGAGAGAGAGAGAGAGAGAGTGAAAGAGAGACATGAAGAAAATGTAGTTTCGGGTATAATTTATTTGGAGGGAAGCAAAAGAACAGCTGTTGTGGAATAAATTCCTTGCCAGAACAATTTTTTTTGCATTTTTTTTTGTATCATGGTAGAAGAATACAGGTAGTCACATCGACATAGCTGCTGGGACAATGAACTGTCAAAACAATTTTGAAATTGAAAATAATGAATTAAATATTATTGAAATTTGTAAAAATTGTTGAAAAATATATATCATTGCAAACTCCGATTTTTCGCTGTATAGGAAAACATAAAAATCTACTTATTTTTGTCAAAACATTTCAAAATTTTTGACATATCATTGTTTCAAGCGTTGATGTATCTACCCATATCCTATTCCAGAACCTGCAAGAATCTACTAGTTTCGCAATTTTCTTCGATATAATAAAGGGAAAATCGGTTATCGTAGTAAAAACACTTACATTCTGGCAGTTCTGGAACAGACCAAATATAAACATTTTTTACTAAACATTCAAATTCAGTTAATTCAAAAATATCAAATAAACAAAGCCACTTATTGCATTCGTTTGTTTTTCTATTCATTAAAAATCATGCTACAAATGCTCCTGTTCTTAAAGCAAAATACTGTCCAATGTTTTAAACTGATATTTTTCCTTGTTTGACCTTACAAAACATTTGCATCGTCAAATAAATGTTTGACCAAAAAATAGGAAAATAATTGATCATATATGTTCACATTATGGACACATTGGTAATATTTTTGTTTTCTGGCAAATAATTTTGTTTTCCCAAAATCAGCTGTTTTTGTATTTACCGTCAAATAATATTTGGTGGTCAGATTGTGACAAAGAAATATTTTACATTTTTCGTCAAATATTTGCCCAATGTGACCTTACCTTTAGTCGCAAGAGTTGTGTTTGAGATTGGTGTTGCATTGATACTGCCGTTAGTGCCGCTCCTGCATCTGGATTTGTGGATGGAAGGTACATTGAACCTCGTTGTTTCGTTGTAAGTATTTTAAATTCTTTGTCAAACTTCTGCTGTTGAAATTCTAGGGGAGCAGTGCTGTTAAATTTTTGGTGCTGCTAATGTCGCTCAAGTTGTTGTGGGATGTTGTTAGTGTTCCTGTTGTCGAGATTTTTTGCTGTGGTATTGTGAAAATATCTGACGACATTTTTTTCAAAAATATAACCGGTTTGATTGCAATTAATTTCAATGGCACAACTAGCTGATTCTGTACGGAATAAAAAACACAATAAGATTAGACAATTTATAAGTACGGTCCTAGTATAAAATATTTTCAATTCCATTTATATATATGGAATTATATGTATATTTTTCAGAACTTGCCTCATTTAAAAGTGCTCTCAGCATTTTCAATAAAACTTAATCTACTTCGATTGCGTTTCTTACTTTAGTTTTTCCTGAAAAAGAGAGAGAGAACTTGTGAAAAACGAAAACTAGCCGAAATCTAGACATCCGTATACGCGTATCATGTTTTGTTCCCAACACATTGGCCAAATAAATATCCTGGCCTTGAAAACTCTTATTAGATATACTTAGGTCAAATAATTTTCGGAAAGTAGAGGAAATTACTTCTCTTTGGAGTACTAAGAGTTTGAAAGAGTTGCACAAGAAAAATATTTGGCATCATGTTACCTAACGAAACCAGCAAGGAAAGGTCAAAAGTCGGTCGGGACCGACTATATGATATCCTATACAACTATGCGTATTTAGTAGAGCACCAGTAACAAAAAAGTCTATATTGGGAATTTAAGTGAAGTAGTTTACTGACTTCGATAGGGATTATATTAACAAATATTTATTGTAGCAGTAGATATACCGGACACACTTTTAATTTGTGCTGATATTACATATATGGTAGATAAAAACCGTAAAATCGAATGAAGATTTATATCGAAGCTATATAAAAATCTGAGCCGAACTCGATAAAATTTGGCAGAGGTATTTTCGAGCTGTATCTGTAATTCGGTATCAATTATCATTGTTGTGGAGTGAATTCATTTGGGTTGATATTAGCAATTTGGTGCACAAAAAAACCTAAAATTGGTTGAAGACATATATGGGAGCTATAACTATATCTGAACCGATTTACATTTAAATTTGAAATATTGGTTTCTAGCCTGAGTTCAATCGAAAATATCAAACATCAGTGCATTTGGGCTTATATTAGTAATTTGGTGCACAATAAATCTAATATCGGATAAAAATATATGTATGGGAGCTATACGAAATCTTATCCGATCTCGATAAAATTTGACAGAAGTATTTTCGATATCTATAACTCATAAGTTATATGAAATACCATTCCTGTGGAGTGCATAATACGCCTTTGAGGGACTTAAAGCATGGAATCAGATGAAACATGTATGTGGGAGCTATATCTATATCTATATCTTTTACCGATTTACTCCAAATTTGATGTACTTGCTTCTAGACCGAATTCTGTCAAATATGCCAAAATTCAGGTCATTTGGACTGATATCCGCCGAAATCGGTTGATGATATATATGGGAGCTATATCTAAATTTGAACCGATTCTAACCAATTTCAATAGGATTCGTTTGCAAAATTTCATCTCAATCGGATAATAAATGCGACCTGTTTTTTGTTCACAAAAACACATGGGTAGACAGACGGACGGACATGCATAAATCAACTCAGAAAGTGATTTTATGCCTATCTCGCTTCCTTCTCCATGTTACAAAGAAATTTACAAAGACATAATACCTTCACCACTGTGTGGTGTAGGGTATAAGAATGAAAGAACTTGAAAGCGGAATTTAAAAAAATATATATTAAATTTTATTTTTAGCATGTAAAATAGAGCTTTTATTAGGCGAGGAAAAATTTCCATACATATTCTGATTTACTTTGAATAAAAATATACCTACCAAGCAATGGGCTTGAACCCTCCTACTTAATGACTTTCACGAACAATTTTGAAGTGTATAAAATTACTTCCTTATTTTCCCCATAACAACATTGTTTTCCTTTAGTTTAAGGAAATGTGAAGAAAAACAATGGAAACACTTCGGGTGAATA
This sequence comes from Musca domestica, assembly GCF_030504385.1. NCBI lineage: Eukaryota > Metazoa > Arthropoda > Insecta > Diptera > Muscidae > Musca > Musca domestica. The sequence continues at coordinate 19,524,330 of NW_026712133.1, read as the reverse complement.
GAATTTTGCAAAAACCCTTGAACATTAAATATCCAACCACCAACGACATAGATGAACATAAATTGTTTAACGAGAAGAATAACAGCACGTGCTTGTGATGTAACGAGACCATGGCAATTACATGGAAAATGTTGTTGTAGTTCAGGTTAAAGTCAGGCCAAAAGTAACAAGTACTTGTTTAAATGCCGTGTAAGGGAAATTGTGTAGAAAAAATATTTATGCTCGCAGAGAGTCCAACAAGCTGCCTATAACAGACTGAATTAGCTGCCAACATTAAAGCATGTTTAATTGAAAAGAAAATCTGCCAAAGATTACATGGCATTAAACACTCAATATAACAGGAAAATATGAACACTACTTAAAATCGTATTCTCTAATAGGGGGAATTAGACTCGCATTAAACAAACGACAAATTGCAGTACAAAATTTAAATTAATTAAATAACACAAAAAAAATACAAAGTATTTAACTGTGTTTCTACGTTTGTTCTGAAATCTAGATAACATTTATTTATTTTGTTTTGTTTTTGTTTTAAAACAACGTTTTCTTAACGCAAAAATTAATTTAAAATACGTTAATGTATCAGAATGAAATTTTCCACATGGACTTGGAAAAGAGCCCTGTGTCAATTTTTTTATTATTAAAAAACATTAATTTGATCTTGATTAATATTTTTAACCCTCATTCTTTATTTCGAATTTCATTTAAATTCATTGCCCCATCTGTTTAATTTCAGTACAAAGAGGAAAGTAGCAACAATGAGATATGCCAGCCCTTTTGTGGGGCCTTGATTTATTCAATGATAATTTTTTGACTTTGCCCCGGAGGGGACCGCTTGATTTACTTTTTGTTAATTTAAAGAATCAAATGCGATGATTTCCAGATGCGACAATTTAGCTTGTCGCGGGGAAAACTGGGCTTTACGACAGCTACTTGTTATACTTTATGAAGAAATAAAATCTCTAATATCCCATTTAGACAAGACATTTTAAATCGATATGATTTCTAAATCAAAAACCAGTAAAGAAAGTCTTACAGTCGGCCGACTTTACGATACCTTACACCACTTTGCATATTTAGTAGATCTTTACATTAGAAATAAAATGGAGAATTTATGAGAATTAAATCATACCAATTATAATTAAAAGTCCAAAGGAACTAATATATGAGGCGAATATCCTCATCTGAATCGATTTTGACTAAATTTGCCGAAGCATTTGTGCCTTTTCAATTCGGGCTTGTATAACCCATTTGGTGCACAATTAACTTGAAATCGTATGGGAGCTATATCCAACTCTGAACCGATCTCGACAAAATTTGACGAATGTATTTCTGAGATTTATTTGATATATTTCTCCGAATGTCGCTGTAGCGGAGTGCATATTACGGCTGTGGAGAACACATCTAACAAATCGGATGAACATTATATATAGGAGCTATAGCTATATCTGTAGCGGTTTCCACCAAATTTGACAATCTTATTTCTAGGCTCAATTCGGTCGTAAATGCCAAATTCCATCCCATTTGGGCTAATACTACACGTGTTGATGCACACTAAAAAGCAAATCGGACGAAAATATATGTGGAAGCTATATCCAAATCTGAACCGATCTCGATAAAATCTGGGAAAGGCATTTTTGTGCTGTGTTTGATATATTTCCCCAAATTTTAAATATTACGGCTGCGGAGGACAAAAATAACAAATCGGATGAACAGTATATATGGGAGCTGTAGCTATATCTAACCCGATTTCGATGTGCAAAATTTCATAATATTTGGGCTGATATTTCACGTTTGCACAATAAAAGGCAAATCGGACGAAGATATATGGGGGCTATATCTAAATTTTGACCGATTTTAATAGGGTTCGTCCTTGGGTCAAACAAATGATTTGTGAAACATTTCATCAGGATCTGACAATAAATGCGGCCTACATTTTGTTTACAAAAATACATGGACAGACGGACGGACAGACGGAAGGACAGACATGCATTAATCGACTCAGAATGTGATTCTATGTAGATCATCAAAAGGAACTATGGGTCTATCTCGTTTCCTTTTGCCTGTTACAACCAAATGCACAAAGACATAATACCTTGACCACCTTGTTGTGTAGGGTATAAAAAGGTAAGATTTTCATTGTTTTTGTCTAAACCGATTTTGATAAAATTTGAGCACTATCTGATGCCCGGTACCAAATATCATTCTTGTGGAGTGTATATTACGCATGTGAGGGACTTAAAACACCAAATCGGATATGGGAACTATAGCTATATCCGAACCAATTTTCTCCGAATTCGTGCCAAAATTTAGTACTTTTGGATTGATATTGTCCATTTGGTGCACAATTAACCCGAATCGGTTGAAAATACAGGGTGCTGTATCTAAATCTGATCCGATTATCACCAATTTCAATAGGGTTCGTTCTTGGACCAAAGAAATCTTGTTTGCAAAATTTAATCTCAATCGGATAATCAATGTGACCTGCATTTGTTCACAAGAATACATGGACGACCGGACAGACGGACTGACATGCATAAATCGACTCAGAAAGTGTTTCTATGAATATCCTCAAAAGAAACTATGGGTCTATCCCGCTTCCTTCTCCCTGTTTAAAACAAATGCACAAAGACACAATAGCCTTACCACTATGCGGTGTAGGGTATAAAAATATACCCAAAACGCGTGACTAAATAGCGTATACAGCGTAATTTCCAGTAATCATGCAGTCAATTCCTCGACAGTTATTGAAAGTGAAAAAAAATATATATATAAATTTTTTACCCCACATTTAACAATTATTTATTATACCCTCCACCATAGTATGGAGAGTATATAATGTTTGTCATTCCGTTTGTAACACTTCGATATATATATATATATATATATATATATATATATATATATATATATATATATATATATATATATATATATATATATATATATGTAACAGTCCGTCTGTCCGGTCGTCCATGTATTCTTGTGAACAAATGCAGGTCACATTGATTATCCGATTTAGATTAAATTTTGCAAACAAGATTTCTTTGGTCCAAGAACGAACCCTATTGAAATTGGTGATAATCGGATCAGATTTAGATACAGCACCCTGTATTTTCAACCGATTCGGGTTAATTGTGCACCAAATGGACAATATCAATCCAAAAGTACTAAATTTTGGCACGAATTCGGAGAAAATTGGTTCGGATATAGCTATAGTTCCCATATTCGATTTGGTGTTTTAAGTCCCTCACATGCGTAATATACACTCCACAAGAATGATATTTGGTACCGGGCATCAGATAGTGCTCAAATTTTATCAAAATCGGTTTAGACAAAAACAATGAAAATCTTACCTTTTTATACCCTACACAACAAGGTGGTCAAGGTATTATGTCTTTGTGCATTTGGTTGTAACAGGCAAAAGGAAACGAGATAGACCCATAGTTCCTTTTGATGATCTACATAGAATCACATTCTGAGTCGATTAATGCATGTCTGTCCTTCCGTCTGTCCGTCCGTCTGTCCATGTATTTTTGTAAACAAAATGTAGGCCGCATTTATTGTCAGATCCTGATGAAATGTTTCACAAATCATTTGTTTGACCCAAGGACGAACCCTATTAAAATCGGTCAAAATTTAGATATAGCCCCCATATATCTTCGTCCGATTTGCCTTTTATTGTGCAAACGTGAAATATCAGCCCAAATATTATGAAATTTTGCACATCGAAATCGGGTTAGATATAGCTACAGCTCCCATATATACTGTTCATCCGATTTGTTATTTTTGTCCTCCGCAGCCGTAATATTTAAAATTTGGGGAAATATATCAAACACAGCACAAAAATGCCTTTCCCATATTTTATCGAGATCGGTTCAGATTTGGATATAGCTTCCACATATATTTTCGTCCGATTTGCTTTTTAGTGTGCATCAACACGTGTAGTATTAGCCCAAATGGGATGGAATTTGGCATTTACGACCGAATTGAGCCTAGAAATAAGATTGTCAAATTTGGTGGAAACCGCTACAGATATAGCTATAGCTCCTATATATAATGTTCATCCGATTTGTTAGATGTGTTCTCCACAGCCGTAATATGCACTCCGCTACAGCGACATTCGTCAAATTTTGTCGAGATCGGTTCAGAGTTGGATATAGCTCCCATACGATTTCAAGTTAATTGTGCACCAAATGGGTTATACAAGCCCGAATTGAAAAGGCACAAATGCTTCGGCAAATTTAGTCAAAATCGATTCAGATGAGGATATTCGCCTCATATATTAGTTCCTTTGGACTTTTAATTATAATTGGTATGATTTAATTCTCATAAATTCTCCATTTTATTTCTAATGTAAAGATCTACTAAATATGCAAAGTGGTGTAAGGTTATTGAAAGTGAAAAAAAAAATATATATAAATTTTTTACCCCACATTTAACAATTATTTATTATACCCTCCACCATAGTATGGAGAGTATATAATGTTTGTCATTCCGTTTGTAACACTTCGATATATATATATATATATATATATATATATATATATATATATATATATATATATATATATATATATATATATATATATATATATATATATATATATATATATTTGTCATCAGCATAAAATTCTATGTCGATTTACCGATGTCCGTCCTTCTGTCCGTCTGTGGAAATTATTAAATTAATTAAATTAAATTAAATTAATTAAATTAATTTGATAAAAAACTTACTCAAATGTATATTACGTCTTCAGGACGGTATTTTGATGTTGTTAGCGACATTATTTACCGGAATTATTTCGAATTTTGTATTTGAAGATCTTAATGGATACTACAGCCTATGCCAGAAAATTGTCTGTGCATATCCACGTTTTATAACACTCATGATACCTCCCTTTATTCGGTATTTTCATAATTTTAGCTACATTATAAACAGATTTCTTTTCAAGTTTCGCCTTTGAATATTGTAATAGCTTATGACAAAAGTTGCCTATGCAGGTTCACCTCGTCGTATAGACCCTAAGTTCAACTTTTACAGAACTTACAGCTTTTTTACTTGTTTTTTTTTTTTTTTTCTTTTTTTTTGTTATTGGTGCTTTCCCAATGTAGACTAGCACGGAACTTATACTAATTACCTGAAATACACTCACATAATTTTTTTCGTATTTAAACTTAGGAATCGAACCCAGGTGTTCAGCCACAGTGTCTTATATTGCTCAGACATAATAAAGTTTTATTTTTGTTCAATTCAGAAGTAATTATTAACTATCGAGGTTTTATCCGATGGATGTCACTAAATAGTGTCTACACACCCTACTCCTTATTTTATCTTATTTGGCGTCACTACGTAATAACTCAGTGACGGTAGAAAGTAGATAATTATAGTTATACCCTACAACAATATGTGTTGGGGGAATTATAAGTTTGATTTGGGCAAAAAAAAAATTATGTAACAGGGCACAATTATAGACCGATCAACGCAGAATTTTGCATATAGTTGGAGTTTAGGACTGGGCAGAAGCGTACCAATTTGGATGGTCATCGGACTTTATATAGCGGGTAAAAAGACCATGACTTTTATATAAAAATACGACAAATTCCACTAAACCGCGAATATTTTTAATCTTGGCAAAATCACAAATACACGAAAATGTCACTTCTGATCGCTACATTGATTCCTATATCCAAGATATCGCATATATCGCAAATATATAAAATTTTATATACCAAAGGGGGGATGTCAGCAACACTATGTTGAGGTCGCAATTATCGTCCGATCTTCTCGAAATTTTGTATGGGATAGTGTTAGGGTCAGAATAAAGGCCTACTGCTATGGAAATGTAAATTTAGGAGTTCAAATGGACCAAAAATACAAAGAAAACTAGTAAAAAAGCTGTAAGTTCGGCCGGGCCGAACTTTGAATACCCTCCACCATTTCCTACAAATTTGGAAATTTTCAAAAAATTAAAATCCATTAAAAATTATGTTAAAATCTTAAAAACACCGAATGTAGCCGTATATTAGGGTCTATACGACGACGTGGACCTGCACTTTTGTCAAAAGCCTGTACAGACAATTTTTTGTCATAGGCTAGTTCCGGTAGACAATATCACTAAAATCATCAAAATACCGAATATCGGGGGGAATCGCTATATGGGGGCTATATGAAGACGTGGACCTGCACAGAAAATTTTCTGTCAGAGGCTGTAATATCTATTACGAACTTCAAATGCGAAATTTGAAACAATTCCGGTAAATAATGTCGCTAAAATCATCAAAATACCGAATATCGGGGGGAACCGCTATATGGGAGCTATACGAAGACGTGGACCTACACGGCCCATTTTCTGTTTAATGCTGTAGTATCAATCACGAACCTCAAATACTAAATTTCAAATAGTTCCGGTAAACTATGTCACTAAAACCATCAAAATACCGAATATCAAGGGGTTACTGTTATATGGGGGCTATACGAAGAAGTGGACCTGCACAGACAATTTTCTGTCTTAGGCGGATAGTACAGCCTAATTAAAAACCTCAAATACCAATTTTGAAACAATTCCGGTAAATAATGTCGCTAAAATCATCAAAATACCGCATATCGGGAGGTACCGTTATATGGGGGCTTTACGAAGATGTGGACCTACATAGCCAATTTTCAATACCAAAATTCCTGCAGACTAATACACATTTAAGTAAATTTTTATCAACTTACTTCATTTCGTTCGGAAGCTAGAGTGATTTCCACAGACGGACAGACGGATAGACGGACGGACTATGTTAAATCGACAGAGAATTTTATGCTAATCAAGAAAATATATACTTTGTGAGGTCTAAAATGTATATTTCAAGGTGTTATAAACGGAATGACAAACTTAACATATCTATACTCGGCAGAGAATTATCTATATAGGTCCACGATATCGTATAGCCCCCACATAACGGTACCCCCCGGTATTCGGTATTTTGACGATTTTAGCCACATTTTTCAATGGAAGTGTCTGCAATTCCACAAAAGGAGTCCCTTGTGAGTATTCTACCCCCTGAGAGAGAATTGTCTATATAGGTCCACGATATCGTATATCCCCCATATAACGGAACCACCGATATTCGGTGTTTTGATGATGTTAGCCGCATTTTTCAACGGAATTGTCTGAAAATCCATACAAGGAGTTCCTTATGAGTACTATATACCTCGGAAGAGAATTATCTATATCGGTCCACGATATCGTATATCCCCCATATAACTGTACCCCCCGATATTCGGTATTTTGATAACTTTACCCACATTTTTCAACGGAAATTGTACACAAGGGGTTATTTTGTGAGCACTTTACCCCCCGACAGAAAATTCTTTATATAGGTTAATGAAATCATATATCACCCATATAACGGTTCCCCCGATATTCGGTATTTTGATGATTTTGGCCACATTTTCAAATCGTATTATCTGAAAATCCACACAAGGAGTTCTTTGTGAGCACATTACCCCTGAAAGGGAATGGTCTATATAGGTCCGTAATATCGTATATCCCCCATATAACGATACCCCCCGATATTCAGTTGTTTTATGATTTTAGCCATTTTTTCCAATCGAATTATCTGAAAATCCACACAAGGAGTTCCTTGTGAGTACTTTACACCCAGACATAGATTTGTCTTAATAGGTCAACAATATCATATATACCCCCATATATCGGCACCTTCCTATATTAGATATTGTAAAGATTTAAAATAAAATTTAATGGATTTAATTATTTTGAAAATTTTCTAATTCGTTCCAAATGGTGGAGGGTATTCAAAGTTCGGCCCGGCCGAACTTTCTGAGTCTTTACTTGTTTTTTTGAATACATAACAACACTGCGGAGTGCGTAAATAAGGGTAACATCAGGGCAGCGCTATATGACATTATTTCAAAATAGAAATCTTCCAAAATGAATTTGGACATAAGGTGGCTTTCAAAATATTGTAGTGTTGTAGGGTATCACATGGTCGGCCCGGCACGTCTATAGCCTTTCGTTACTTGTTTTGTTATTGTAAATGCACATATTATCACATTTATTAGGATTAGAAGCGTTTCAGAACTGGCATCTTAAAAAGGGAGTGAGTCTCTCACTTCCAAATGCTTGCAGAGTTCAGTCCCATCTGTTACTACCCCTACAAATACAAAATTATTTAAAGTAATTCATCTGATTTCCTCAGCATACAGCCTGTTTTACTGACGACAGTCCTTGTAAACGTAGTTGAGCATATTCTCTTTTCCTCATATTGTAGACATTGCAAATAAGTATCTGAGTATACAATAGACATTACTTGCAATCACACACACAGTAAAATCAAACAATTGTGCGTAATTGGTAATTATGATTGTATGTAATTTATTATTAGACAAATGTGACAATGTTGATGTGGTCCTGGTTTCTTTTAACTAATTTAGGTGACAATATTTAACAAATTTCGTAATGGGACTAATTTTAAGCTTACACTGAAAAATCTTGTTGAACTAATTAGCAAAATTATGTTGAAACATATGAGTGTCTGGAGCACAAATTACATACAACACGATGCTATATTGCTACATACTCGTAGTCAATGTGAAGTTTGTACGTGTACGTACATGTGTACTTTTATGTTAAAATTTAAAGTGATGTGCAAGGCATTCATTTATGGGAAACATTTTAAGTAGAAATTGTTTATATTCCTCGTTTAATTTAATTCAATGATAACTTTTTTATAAATGTGCTGAGATAATATTTTTCTGAGTTATATTTTTTTTCGAAATGACAATTTGAGGAAATATGTTTCCCATGAACCCATTAATGTAAATAGAATCTTGTTTGTCAAAATTGCATAAAAGGTATGGTAAAATAATCATCATAATGCTTATATGGGGACGTTCTGATATGTTGCTTATTATAACGAACCCATTGGCAACACTCCCATTGGAAAATTCGACTTACATCACTATGAATACCAAATATTGAGACGCACCGTTACACAGTGGGTTGAGATCCTCAAAAATGGAGAATAAATCAGGGTAGCATTCTATCGCTTTGAAATTTAGCTTAGACATCTAGCTGAACCCGGTGTGCTTCGGTACCCCTTTTGATTTTATATGCATTCAAAATTTTATATACGAATATATGCAGGAACATGCCATGCATACACGAAGAGTTTGTCCTTCGGATTTATTAACTTCATAGCAAATGCCAAGCGTGCAGGAAACTGCAATTTTTTGAAGTTGAGTGGCATTTCTGTCGTAGAAAAATTCTTCCCCGTAATAATAGTATCCTCAATTAAATTGTTGTGAAGTTTTTTACTCTTAGCTTAATACAATTGCAAAGGCGTTGTGGGTCAATGTTTTTTTTTTTATAAAATCATATCCCAGTCTGAACCGATTCCAATATAATTTTACAAAATATACTTTTACACCAAATTCCTTCACACCTTCCATATTTCATCGAAATTGGTGCATCAAATATGTGGAATCGGCCGAGAATATATATATGGAAGCTATATCCAAAACTTAACCGATTTCTAATTATTTTGTCAAATTTATTATAACCAAAATTCGCCATATATTCTGAATTTCATTGGAATCAGTCATATATGTTTGGTACATAAAATACAAGAAATCGGCCGAAATATATATGTCGGAGCTATACCCAAACCTTAACAGTTTTCATTTTTTTTTGGTACCAGATTTCGTCTCTCTGTCCAAATTTCATTGGAATCGGACATACGTATCGTGTTTGGTGCATCAAATACATGAAATCGGCCGAAAATGGATATGAGAGCAATATCCAAATCTGAAGCGATTTCAATATAATTAAGCAAATAAATTTGTTAGGCAAATTCCTTCAAATCACATCAAATTTACACAGGGTGTTTAATGCATCAAATACCTGAAATCGTCCGAAAAAATATATGAGAGCTATATCCAATCGATCGATCAATAGATGTGTGCATATAAAATCTAAATTTTTGGGAGCTACCTCCGATTCTGATGCTATATCTCCAGCTTCGATTAGAAAATTTTCTGGAAAATCTGTTTAGCGCTTTTCTAGTCCATATGTTGAAAACAAACAAACATACATTTTCCTTTTTTATAGAAATAAATTTATGTTTATTATATTATTAGTTATATATATTATTAGTTGGTTTTTTGTTTCTCAGTCGAAAACAAAAAAACTACAAAAATTGCTAATATATACCCCAAAAAACAGAGGTAAGTTCAAAGGAAACATTCCGTAGCTTCATTCATTTCTTTCTTTTTTTTTCAATTTTTTCCATTTTCAATTTATCCTTTGGAAAACCTTCTTAATGCTGAAGACAAAAGACTACACATTTTTATGAGTAAACCAGTAACGAAATGTCAAAATTTGAAACCTACACAATTGTGTCCATATGAAACCTACACAATTGTGTGTATTTAGTAGAGTTCCCGTAGCAAAAAACAAATATATTAGGAATTTTGTGGAGGAATACGAGAAGGTAAACCGGAACAAATTTCACCAAATGGTAAAATTCGGCAGAGGTATTTTCGAGCAGTATCTGATGACCGGTATCAAATCTCATTGTTGTGGAGTGCATACTACGCATGCGGTGGACACCAAATGGGATGAAATATATAAATATATATATATATATATATATATATATATATATATATATATATATATATATATATATATATATATATATATATATATATATATATATATATATATATATATATATATATATATATATATATATATATATATATATATATATATATATATATATATATATATAGGAGCTGTAGCTACATCTAAACCGATTTTTACCAACATTTGAAGCACTTGCTTTTAGGCTGAATTCCCTCGAAAGTGCAAAAATTCAGCCCATTTGGGCTAGTATTGGGGTAAATATGGGGTAAAGATATGCATGAGAGATGTACTCAAATCTGAACTGATCTCGATAAAATTTTAAACACTTATTTCAGAGCTGCATCTGATATTTGGTAACAAAGATTATTGTTGTGGAGTGCATATTACGCAAGTGAGGAACTTTAGTACCAAATCGGATAAAAGATATATATGGGCTACAGCTATGTCTGAACCGATTTTCATCAAATTTGAAGTACTTGTTTCTACGATAAATTCAGGCAGAATTCAGTCCATTTGGGCTGATATGAGCCATTTGGTGGGCAATAAACCTAAAATCAGATAAAAATATATGTGAGCTATATCCTAATCTGATCCGATCTCGATAAAATTTGACAGAGGTATTTTCGAGAACCCTAAGTTATCGAGTACCAAATATCACTTTGTAGAGTGCATATTACGCGTGTAAGGGACTTAAAACCCCAAATCGAACGAAACTTATATATGGGAGCTATAGCTATATCTGAACCGATTTACATCAAATCTGAAGTACGGGTATCTAGGATGAACTTTGTCGTAATTGTCAAAATTCAGATCATTGGAAATGATATTGGCCATTTGGTGCACAATTAACCCGAAATCGATTGAAGATATATATGGAAGCTATATCCAAATTTGAACCGATCTTGGCAAAAGTTGCAACACTTATTTCGGAGCTGTATCTGATACCCGTTATCAAATATCATTCTAGTGGAGTGCATATTACGAGTGCGATGGACTTAAAACACCAAGTCGGATGAAACAATACATAAGAGCTGTAGCTATATCTGAATATATTTTCTCCAAATTTAATGTACTTGCTTCTAGACTTAATTCGCTTGAGTGTTACAAATTTCAGGTCAATGGGATATATATTGGCCATTTGGTGCACAATTAACCCGAAATCTGTTGAAGATTTTCACCATTTTCAATAGGGTTCGCCCTTGGGCCAAACAAATAACGAAAATATCTGCATGTTTTGAATTAATTTTTATGATATGTTTACAGCACTGTTTTTATAACTTTAGCATTCTAAAACAACCTATACTAGTCGATGTTTCCATTTTAATATTATCATTTTTGGTGTAAAAAATAATTTATTCCGTTTTAAAGACCCAAAAACTAATTTGTTCCTTCTTCTTGGCAAAGAGTGATTCAGGATTATGTAAGTAGAAAACTAAACTTTGAAATGTTCGGTACTGAAGAAGAATGTTGTGTTCTATAATAGTTGAAAACGTATTTCATACTTTAATGAATCTCTGTATTTGGTGATTTCACCACTCTGTGCGTTATTTGGGAAATATACCAAAATGTGGATGTGTGTAGGCAATTTTCATCATCAGGAACCCTTATATAAGAGTTTTACTAGACCAGTATTAAACATTTCTTTGTACGCAAAAAACACTGACAATTTTACTCTACAGACAATTTACTCTGACTTTGGCCAACACTTTGCTTCTAATCTGTTAATCTCGTGTTTCAATTAGCATATGGCCATGAACGTGTATTCAATATTTAAATAACATACGCTCCTCTAATCCTGTATGCACATTTGACATGTCACAACAGTTCTTGGATATTTGAGTTAGTTGAACATATGATTATCAGTATGCCTCAACGGATTCAACTCTTTGCATGAAGCCAACATAACCAAGTTGACTGATGAAATTTTAATACCCAACACACAGCTGCTATTAAAATGTCAACACGGCAATAAATATTTAAATTGATATGCAGATTTTGGGGTGTTTGCAAGGGCACAGTTGAAATAATTTACTCAAAAATTGATTTTAAACTTCAAAGGATTTAAAAATTTGTATTGCTGGTGATAAGGAGCTAGGAAATTAATTTCAAAATTAACAAGCAACATTTGCGTAATAAAAAATATTTTGTATACAAATCAGTTGTTAATTAATTTCAAATTATTGTTAGATAAAAAACTGTCTGTTTCCTCAAAAGTCCTTACTTTCGTGGCTAAAAAATTTCAAAATATCAATTTATATCCAATTCGGTTGAAAAATGTAACCAAGCTTTTAAAAATACTCAATAATGGTTGGAGCTAGTATTGAGGCAGAAATTCTCAAAATAACGCAAATAAGAAGGTACCATGGGGGCTAAAGAAAATGCTGGACTTTTATAAACATCTTTTTAGCTTTTTTATATTGTCCAGTTAGAAATTGTGGCTGAAGAATCCATAATACTGGAAATCGAGACGCATTTGTATAAAGTCTATGTTTAACCGTGGACCGATGAATACTGATATAATCAAAACCTTATAACGTGGTTTTCTGGTCGGCATGGGTAAGCTCAGCCGCAATCAGGGTCTTCACAAGGGCTAAGTAAAACCTGAGGAGAGTAGAGGGTAAAAGTATTATGTTTTGTTGAATTAAATACTAAATTACAAGGTGAAAAAAAAAAAACTACAACACAGTCAAACGCCATAACTTTTATATTTTTATACCCTCCTTCATACATAGTATGGAGGATATATTAAGTTCGTCATTCCGTTTGTAACTTATCGAAATAATCATTTTACACCCAGCAAAGTATATATATTCTTGAACAGCGTAAAATTCTAAGACGATTTAGCCATGTCCGTCGGTCTGTTGTAATCACGCTACTGTCTAAACGAATGAAGACAGGAAGCTTAAATTTTGCACAGATCTCTCTTTTGTCTGCAGGCAGGTCAAGTTTGAAGATGGGCTATATCGGTCCACGATATCGTATAGCCCCCATATAACGGTACCCCCCAATATTCGGTATTTTGATGATTTTACCCACATTTTTCAACGGAATTGTCTGAAAATCCACACAAGGAGTTCCTTGTGAGTACTTTATCCCTTGAAAGAGAATTATCAATATAGGTTCACGATATCGTATATACCCCATATAACGGTACCCTCCGATATTAGGTATTTTGATAATTTCAGCCACAAGGGGTTGTCTATATATGTCCACAATATCGTATATCCCCCATATAACGGTAACCCCGATATTCGGGATTTTGATGATTTTAGCCACATTTCCCAATAGAATTATCTGAAAATCCACAAAAGGAGTTCCTTGTGAGTACTTTACCCCAGACATAGATTTGTCTATATAGGTCCACAATATCGTATATCCCCCCATATGTCGGCACCTTCTGATATTAGGTATTTTAAAGATTTTAACAGAATTTTCAATGGATTTTATTTTTTGAAAATTTTTTAATTAGCTCAAAATGGTGGAGTGTTCAAAGTTCGGCCCGGCCGAACTTACTGCTTTTTTACTTGTTAATTTTGTTGAATGGAAGGAAAAAATGTCGGAAATAGCATAAAATTTTAGAATAAGTTTAGATTTGTGCGTATTGGTCACCTTTGGCACGAATTGTAGCCTTCAAACGACAGATGAAGCCGTCACACGCTGTCAGAATGTTGCACGGCGGCATTTTGGCCCATTCCCGGCGTAAGTTCTTGCACTTTTTGGAATTTCAATGGCTTTACAACGAGCTCATTTTCCAATTTTTGCCTAATGGAATATTGCGATATGTTCAGCTCACGAGCCATTTTTCGGCCACTGCGACGCGGGTTTCGATCAAGTCGCTTGTTTACTTTTCGCACCATTTCTGCTGATGTTGCTGTTTTCTTCCGTCCACTTCCTTGACGTCTGGCTACGCTACCAGTATCACGGTAACGAGTGAGGGTACGAGATACATAAGATTTATTCACATTTAAATGCTGGAGTGCTTTAACGATAGCCACTTGTGGTTTTCCATCCGGATATAAACAAATTACACTATCACGCTTGAATTCCAAGTAACTTTTTTCTGGAAAATTCTCACAAGAATACTTTTTTACGCTTGTAAACAATATAATAAACTGTCACTGGAATAATTTTAACAGCTGTCAGACGATTGGCTTAGAAATGACAGCAGTCTGAAGTTGGTTGCAGTTTTTTCATCTCACCCTTTATATCTTTATCCGATTTCAGGTTTATTGTGGATCGAATGACCCAAATAGACTGAAATTTTTCACTTCCGATGGAATTCACCACAAATTGGATGATAGTAGGTATGTTCTAGTTTTTGATACGGGAGCTCTACTAAATACGCACAGTGGTGTAGGGTATCATATAGTCGGTCCCGCCCGATTTTTGACCTTTCCTTACTGGTTATACCTTACACCACAAGGTGGTCAGGGTATTATGTCTTTGTGCATTTGTTTGTAACAGGCAAAAGGAAACGAGATGGACCCATAGTTCCTTTTGATGGCATGCATAGAATCACATTCTGAGACGATTTGTGCATGTACGTCCGTCTGTGCGTCTGTCTGTGCGTCCGTCCGTTCTTCTGTCCATGTATTTTTGTAAACAAAGAACAGTTCGCAATGTATTGCCCGATCCAGATAACTTTTTGCACAAATCAAGGACGAACCCTAATGAAATTGGAGAAAATCGGTAACAATTTAGATATAGCTACCATATATATCTTCGTCCGATTTACCTTTTATTGTGCACCAAACGTGTAATATTAATCCGAATAGTATGGAATTTTGCACGCACAATCAAATTAGGACTGAAAATAAGTATGCAAATTAGCTATAGCTCCCATATATATTGTTCATCCCATTTGTTATTTTTGTCCCCTCCATCAGTAATATGCACTCTGTAGAAACAATAGTTGGGGAAATATATCAAATGTAGCTCAGAAATAAATTTGCTAAATTTTATCGAGATCGGTTCAGATTTGGATATAACTCCCATATATAACTTCGTCCGATTTACCTTTTATTACGCACCAAACGTTTAATATTTGCCCAAATGGGATGGAATTTGGCGCATACGACCGAATTGAGTCTAAAAACTAGTATGCCAATTTTGGCATCGGATGAACAATTTATATAGGAATATAAGTTGTTCATCAGATTTGTTGTATTTGTTACCCACAGTCGTAATATGCACTCCGTAACAACGATATTCAGGGAAATATATAGGGAAATACAGCCCGGAAATATATTTGCCAAATTTTATCGAGATCGGTTCAGATTTAGATATAGCTCCCACATATATATTTTTATCCGATTTCAAATTAATTGTGCACCATATGAGCAATACAAGACCGAATTTAAAAGATACAAATGCTTCGGCATATTTAGTCCTTTGAACTTTAAATTATAATCATAGGGTGTATGATTGAATTCTCCCAAAAAAAAAAAAAAAAAAAATTTCAATTATTATGTGGAGCTCTACTTAATGGTGTAGGGTATCGTAGAATCGGCCCGCCCGAATTAAGGACTTCCTTTATTTGTTATACCCTACACCACATAGTGGTAAGGGTATTATGTCTTTGTGCATTTGTTTGTAACATGGAGAAGGAAACGAGATAGACCCCTAGTTACTTTTGAGAACCTTCATAGAATCACTTTCTGAGTCGATTTATGCATGCCAGTCCGTCTGTCCGTCCGTCTGTCCATGTATTCTAGTGAACAAAATGCAGGTCGCATTTATTATCCGATTGAGATGAAATTTTCCAAATTTGGCCCAAGGACGAACCCTATTGAAATTGGTGAGAATCGGATCAAATTTAGATATAGCTCCCATACATATCTTCATCCGATTTCAGGTTAAATGTGCACCAAATGTCCACTATCAGTCCAAATTACCTGAATTTTGGCACACCCAACCGAGTTCGGCCTAGAAGCAAGTATATCAAATTTGGAGAAAATCGGTTCAGATATAGCTATAGCTCCCATATATATTTTTCATCCGATTTGATCTTTAAGTCCCTCACATTCCTACTATGCACTCCACAACCGTGATAATTGGTACCAGGTATTAGATGGAGTACAGAAATAGCTGTTTTAAATTTTATCGAAATCGGTTCAGATTTGGATATAGCTCCCATATATATCTTCATCCGATTTCGGGTTAATTGACCACCAAATGGCCAATATCAGCCCAAATGGCCCGAATTTCGGCACATGTGACCGAGATTAGCATTAAAGCAAATACAACAAATTTGGAGAAAATCGGTTCAGAAACAGCTATAGCTCCCATATATATGTTTTATCCGATTTGGTGTTTAAGCCTCTTACATTCGTAATATGCACTCCACAAGAATGATATTTGGTACCAGATAAAAGATACAGCCAAGAAATAGCTGTTTGTAATTTTATCGAAATCGGTTCAGATTTGGATATAGCTCCCATATATATCTTCATCCGATTTCGGGTTAATTGTGCACCAAATGGCCGATATAAGTCCAAATGGACTGAATTTTAGTACATCGGACCAAATTCAACCTAGAAGCAAGTATATCAAATTTAGTTCAGATATAGATATAGCAACCATATATATGTTTCATCCGATTTAGTGTTTTAGTCCCTTACATTCGTAATATACACTCCACAACCGTGATATTTGGTACCAGGTATTAGATGGAGCACAGGAATAGCTGTTTTAAATTTTATCGAAATCGGTTCAGATTTGGATATAGCTCCCATATATATCTTCATCCGATTTCGGGTTATTGACCACCAAATGGCCGTAATAGCATCAATTTTGGTAAATCCGACTGAAACCAGCTTAGAAGCAAGTACACCAATTTTAGTAAAAATCGGTTCAGATATAGCTATAGCTCCCATATATATCTTTCATCCGATTTGGTCTTTAAGTCCCTCACATTCGTAATATGCACTCCACAGGAATGATATTTGGTACAAGATATCAGATAAAGCCCAAAAATAGTTGATTTTAATTTTATTAAAGTCTGTTCCGATTTGGATATGCCTCCCATATATATCTTCATCCGATTTCGTGTTAATTGTGCATCAAATGGCCAATATCAGCCCAAATCACCTGAATTTTCGTACATAAGACCGAATTCAGTCTCGAAGCTAATACGTCAAATTTGGAGAGACCCGGTTCAGAGATAGCTATAGTTCGTAAAATGCACGATAGAATTAGATAGATTTTGATTTTGTACCAAATATCTCATAGAGCTCTGAAATGTCCTGTATAAACCTTTTTACGAAAGCTCTACTAAATATGCATAGTGGTGTAGGGTATCATATAGTCGGCCCCGCCCGACTTTTGATCTTTCCTTACTGGTTTTATTATGTCTCTTATGCAAAGATTCACCAAAATTCTAATTCTGCATAAACTTCTGCGCAAATTGCAGTGTTATAGGGTATCCCATAGTCCCCTCCTATTATAGCCTTTCTTTACTTGTTCTAAAGAAATGACTACCAGATACCTCAGTGTTAAAGTTAGACGGCAGTTTTTGCATTTCCATGCCAGTCTTTTCACCCTACTTCTACATTTTACGAATGAGTATTCTCCATTTACGTAACATACGTATGTATGTACAAAAACACAATCCTATTTACATTTTTGTTATCAGACTTGAATTTATCGAAAAGTAAACCAGACTTTATTATCTTCTGCATCTTTAAAATGTTTTTTTTTTTTTTTGCCAAAACAGGCACATAAAACATCAATTCAAAAAGAATACACGGATCAGACGGATTTATTTCGCACAAAGGAAAGTGTCATCAAATTGGGCATCCGAAATATATGGCTTTGCGTGACCGAACTAATAATGACAGGCCATGGTGTCAACTTTTCATTACTTCTTTCTTTAAAGGTGGTTGTTAAATTTGCAATAATAGCCAGTAAGGAAAGAAGAAACGACCAACACCTTTAATACCCAAAAGAAATTTTCAGCCCGCTTATTTTTGTGTTCACAGTGTTAACGAAAAGAGCGATGTTTATTTCTTCAAATTCAGGAAACTGTATTTTGACCTCAAACTTAGTGACATTTTTTTTGACAACCTGCCCCTTGATTGTTAAGTGGCAATATTTTAATTACAAATAGTTATAAGATAAACATCCGCCATTTCATAGACTTGTCCTCCGTTATTTTGCGTACTTCCCAAACAATAGATTCGGCCAAAAATTTTACTCACGTACGTTTTACTGTCCAACACATTGTACAAATAAACCATGCCAATAAAAATAGATTTGCGCTGTTAGTTAGATAACAAATAAATCACTAAACATCCAAAACACCACCAATAAAATTAGTTGCACATTTTGTGTTTTTATTTGTTATTGGACCCTAAGGAGCAATCTAACGAAATCGATAGCAATCAGACCAAATAGTTAAATTTAATGGCGGAGATGGTCGTTTTGCTGAAAACCACTAAAGATTATTCAAACATAGATAAAGCTACAATTATTTTGGAATTTAGATCGAATGTAGTAATATGGAAAGTTTGATGAGAAAAGTTTAATGGATTTAAACGAAGTAAGTATTTAAGGAAAGTAAGTATTGGAGGCATTTCAATATACTACTTAACAGATAAGAGAAACGTATTGTTTTTATTTGTCGTTGTAAGTGGCTTATTAGGTGTAACTAGTATTCTAGGATTAGTCAATTTTTATGATTTTTTTATACCCTACAACACTATGTGTTGTGGGTATTATAAGTTTGATTGGGCCAAAAATTATGTAACACCTCGAAACATTCTATTCCTATCTCGCCGAGCTGAGTCGAATTAGCTATGTATGTCCGTCCGTCTGTCTGTCCATGTTAATTTGAAATCACTCTACAGGTCGCAACTTAGTCCGGTTGTCACGAAATTGAAAATGGAGGTGGGGTTATGGGCAGAATAGAAGCCTATTGATTTTGGATTGGTCACAATTATATACCAATCGACGCGGAAGTTAGCATGGGGCTAGAGCTTAGGGCTGGGCAGAAGCCTTCCAGTTTGCATGATCATCGGATAATATTTACTGGGTGAAATAGACCATAACATTTTTGTAAATAAAAATCAAATTTTCTATTAAACTTCGAATATTTTTAATCCCGAAGAAATCAATAATAAACGAAAAGGTCAATTCTGACAGTTAAGTAGATGCCGATAGTAAATATATCGAATATACAGGGTGAGATAGAAAACCTGCAACCAACTTCAGACTGCTGCCATTCGCCCGACAGCTGTTAAATTATTCCAGTGACAGCTCATTATATTGTTTTCAAGCGTACAAAAGTATTTTGGGGAGAATTTTACAGAAAAATGTTATTCGTGATGGAATTCAAGGGTGATAGTGTGACTTCTTTATATTTGGCTGGAAAACCACAAGTGGCTATCGTTAGAGCACTCCAGCATTTAAATCTTTTGTGTCTCGTACCATCTCCCGTTATCGTGATACTGGGAGCGTAGCCCGACATCAAGGAAGTGTCCGGAAGAAAACAGCAACATCAGCAGAAATGGTTCGAAAAGTAAAGAAGCGACTTGATCGAAACCCGCGTCGCCAATTTCCAACAAGTAAAAAGGGCCGAACTTCGAATACCAATTTCAAAAAAAAAAAAAAAAAAAAAACAGTAAAGAAAGTCTTAAAGTCGGGCGGGGCCGATTTTATGATACCCTACACCACTTTGCTAATTAAGTAGAGCTCCACATAACAATTAAAAGTTTTTATGGGAGAATTCAAAGGACTAAATATGCCGAAGCATTTGTATATTTTTTATTCGGAATTGCATTGCCCATTTGGTGCATAATTAATTTGAAATCGGATAAAGATATATATGGGAGCTATATCCAAATCCGAACCGATCTCGATAAAATTTGGCAAAGCTGAGCTGTATTTGACATATTTCCCTGAATATCGTTGTTACGGAGTGTATATTACTGTTGTGGGTAACAAATATAACAAATCGGATGAATAATATATATGGAAGCTATAGCTATATCTGAACCGATCTTCACCAAATTTGACATACTAGATTCTAGACTCAATTCGGTAGTAAGTGCTAAGTTCCATCCCATTTGGACAAATATTAGACGTTTGGTGCACAATAAAAAGTAAATCGGGCGAAGTTATATATGGGAGCTATATCCAAATCTGAACCGATCTCGATAAAATTTAGCAAATGTATTTCTGAGCTGTATTTGATACATTTCCCCAAATATTGTTGTTGCATAGTGCAAATTACGGCGGCGGTGGACAAAAATAACAAATCGGATGAACAATATATACGAGAGCTATAGCTATATCTGAACCGATTTCGATCAAATTTGGCATACATATTTTCAGGCATAATATGGGTGTATATGCAAAATTCCATACAATTTGGACTGATATTACACGTTTGGTGCACAATAAAAGGCAAATCGGACGAAGATATATATGGGAGCAATATCTACATTTTGACCGATTATCTCCAATTTCAATTCCGAATACAGGAAGGTACCCTTATATTGGGGCTATACGAAGATGTGGACCTGCACAGACAATTTTCTGTCATAGGCGGTAGTACCCATTACAAACTTCAAATACCAAATTTGAAACATTTCCGGTGAATAATGTCGCTTAAATCACCAAAATACCGAAAAAAGGGAGGTGGGGTCTAAAATATATACTTCGAGGTGTTACAAACAGAACGACAAACTAAATATACCCTCCAAACTATTGTGGAGGGTATAAAAAGTGCAAGAACTTACACCGCAACAGAAAGAAAATATACTCAAAAGAGCTTAAGAGTTGCTTCACTTGACCAAAATTGGTGAACTGCCAAATTTTGTTTTTCCGATGAGAAAACATTCGATGTCCAGCAGTATGTAAGCAAACAAATGTTTACTTGAAAAAGAGGTCAGCTGAAAATGTGCACCTTCGGTTGGCAACCAGAACTCAAGCCCCGGCCTTGGTGATGGTGTGGGCCGCCATAACAGCCTACGGTCGCTCTCCGCTCGTATTAATCGACCGTGACATCAGAATAAATACCGAATATTATCGCAAAAATGTTCTGGAGCGTGTATTAAAGCCTTGGGCACGCAGATATTTTAGCCGCAGACCTTGGACATTCCAACAGGACTCAGCACCATCGCAGCATCGCACTCAGCACGCGCCACCCAAGACTGGTTACAAAATGAGGTTCCTCGCTTCATTTCCTGCACACAATGGCCACAAAAATCTCCGGATACCAATCCGTTGGACTATTACGTCTGAAGTATTTTGGAAAGCAAGGTTGGCACTAAAAAATACCAAAGCGTCGATCACCTCAAGCAAGCGCTTCGCCGGGAAAATACCGCAGAGCAACATTCGGGCAGCGTGTGAAGGTTTCATTGAAGGCCATAATTCGTGCCAAAGGTGACCAATTCGCACAAATCTAAAGTTATTCTAAAATTTTATTTAACCCTATATACGTAATCAGCCAAAAATAGACCAAATTCAGTCACACATTCTAAAATTCATTGAAATTACAGATACATAGAGTGTTTGGTGCATCAAATATCCGAAGTTGGCCAAAAATATCCAAATCGGAACCTATTTCAATATAATATAAGAAATAAATTTCTAGACCAAATTTCCTCACATATTCCAAATTTCATTGAAATTTGACATACATACTATTTATGGTGCATCGAATACATGAAATCTGTCGAAAATATATATGGGAACTATATCCAATTCTGAACCGATTTCAACATAATTTGACAAATAAATTTATACACCGAATTCCGCTACATATTCCAAATTTTATTAAAATTGGAGATACATAGCGTGTTTGGTGCATTAAATACATGAAATCGGCCAAAAATATATATGGGAGCTGTATCCAAATTTGACCCAATATTAATGCAATTTCGCAGTTTATTTTTGTACCAAATTGCGTTACATATTCTAAATTTGAAGACTGTACATGTAAGCAAAATCTTATTTTTTTGAAGGCACCTCCGATTCTGATGCTATATCTCCAGTTCCAAGTGGACTTTCAAAAATATATGTAGCTTACATTACTTTCATTCGATGCTGTAACATATTTAGATATTTTCTGTTCAGCGGTTTTTGAGTCCATAAATTATAAACAATTAAACGTACAAAACATTTTCCTCTTTTATAGATATGGAAGAAGAAGAACTTAACATAAATTTGTTTCAACCAAATAATGCTACAGCTATTCCTATTATTCTTAATTGTTTTATAGATTATCATTTGCAAATCCACAATCAATATATTCATTGTAATACAAATACATAAGTTTATTGATGCTAATATCATTGGCAAATATTTGATACAGTTTTGAACATTGTAAGCTGCACATAATCGGATTACAAAATGATCCAAACATAATATTGGGCAGCAATCGAATTTTATTTAACTTTGTCGAATATTGAATTGTGAAAAATGTACATGATATTGAAGGTTAAGATTCAAATGTTCTCATACCGAAACGCATGTCATGCATTTCGTTTACAGAAATAGTTGTATATAAACTGTGAGTGAAACTTTCAAAATATTGACAATACGGTAATATACCAAGTAGTGCATCTATCTATATTGGACTGACTTCTCTACGAAAGATGTGTTCAAATGAGTGTTGTCTCTATTTTGATTTCAACCTACAGACTGGTTCTCAGAGGTGTTATAAATGGGAAAACAAAAACAAGTTAAAATAAGTAAGCAAAAGCTATAGTCGTACGGGGCCGACCATGTGATACCCTACAACACTACAATATCTTAGCAGCCCCTTATGTCCAAACCCATTTTGGAAGATTTCGTTTTTGTCGATTTCGTTCCGTCGTGTTTTTAGTTGTGTGGTCCACTTTAAAGCTAAATATAATCCAATGGTCATCAAAAATGCTAGAACTCTTCGCTGTCCTTAATTCTCTTCTCAGGCGTGTCGATTGTCTTCAATTGTGTGATCAGGAATTTTTTTCTGCTTTTGGTTCATTTGAAACCCTAATTTTTTTGCGCAAGTAAGAGGCCTCTGTGTATCTCCAAATTTAGATTCATCTATATGATATGCTTATCTTCGATATTTGGCTATATTCGTCAACGAAATCAGCATAAAAAGCCAGAAATTCTCCTTTTGTGTATTTCGGATATCGCCTGTAAGTAATGCTGGTATTTTTTCACACTCTAACTTACCCGCTGTCCTAAACTCTAACTTTATGCGAGATTTCGTGCCCTCTGGTTTCTATTTGTGACCTTTATAACGGCTGCAAATTCAGGAAAATTTTAAGTTATTGGTCCATTTCAACCCCTATTATAGTGCGGACATCGGACATAGCGCTTCTGAGCCCAATCCTACCCTTGTGAAAATTTTCGTGAGGATCGGACGATATTTGCAATCCTTATATAATAAATCCAACCTGTGTTGTAAGGTGAAAAATTATTAAAAAATATTATAAGTAAAATTAAAAAAATCGCATGAGGTAAAAAATATGAAAAAAATAAAAAAATCTCACAAAATACTACAAAATCTATATTAACATCATTATTGCAATATTTTTCTGCGAGTTTTTTAGATTTCATACTTTTATGTCAAGAGAGCATTCTGAATTGACAAAATTTGTCAATATCGGTACAGCCATTCTTAAGATATAAGCATTCTAACTAACATCCCCTTCCTTTGTATATACAATATATTTCGTTATATATATCCGATATTTTTACAATCGGCATCTACGTAACGGTCAGAATTGACTTGTTCGTCTATTAGAGATTTCGCCGGGATTAAAAATATTCGCGGTTTAATAGCAAACTTGACTTTGATTTAACGCAAATGTGTGGCCTATATCACCCACTAAATATTACCAGATGACCATCAAAATTGGAAGGTTTCTGCTTTCCTAAGCTCTAGCCCCATGCTAACTTCCGCTTTGATCTGTCTATAATTGCGACCTGTAGAGCAGCTGTAAAATCAGGAATTTTTTCAGTTTTTGGTCCATTTCAACCCCTAAATATTATGCGATCATCTCCAAAAGAAATAGGGTTCTATTCTGACCCTACCTTCATTCTAAATTTCGTGAAGATCGGGCCATAATTGCGACTTGTAGAGTGATATACATAGCTAGATCGACTCAGCTCGGCGAGATAGGAAGATCCATATATACTATCCTATGTGGGAAACCAATATTTCAAGGTGTTACACAATTTTTGGTCCAATCAAACTTATAATACCCCCAACATATAGTGTTGTAGGGTATAACAAGTAAGCAAAGGCTATAGACGTGCGGGGCGGACCATGTGATACCCTACAACGCTACAATACGTTAGAAGACCCCTTTTGTCCAAATCCAATTTGGAAAATTTCGCTTTTGAAATTATGTCACGGAGCACTGCCCTGATATTACCCTTAGAATTTTGACCAGGGACATTTGCCAAATATTTACACACTCCGTCGTACTGTTAGCTGTTGTGGTCCATTATACAGTTAAATATAATCAAATGGTCATCCAAAATTCTAGAATTCCTCCCTGTCCTTAAGTCTCTTCTCAGGCATGTCGATTGGCTTCAATTGTGTGATTAGAGATTTTTTCTTTTTTTGGTTCATTTGAATCCCTGAATATTTTGCGATCATCTTTAACTTCATGCGAGATTTCGTGTCCTTTGGTTTCTATTTTTGACCTTTATAACGGCTGCAAAATCAGGAACATTTTTCGTTGTTGGTCCATTTCACAACCTAAATATTTTGCGAACATCTTTAAAAACAATAGGGTTAGCCCTTTTGTGCCTAAACCTACCCTACCCTACAAATCGGATGAACAATGTATATGGAAGCTATAGCTATATCTGAACCGATTTCGATCAAATTTGGCATACTAATTTGGTTGAATGTGCAAAATTCCATACTATTCGGGCTGATATTACACGTTTGGTGCACAATAAAAGGCAAATCGGACCAAGATATATATGGGAGCTATATCTAAATTTTTACCGATTATCTCCAATTTCAATAGGGATCATCCTTGGGCCAAACAAATGTTGTTTGGAAAATTTCATCTCAATCCGATAATAAATGCGACCTGCATTTTGTTCACAAGAATACATGGACAGAAGGACGGACGGACAGACGGACTGACATGCATAAATTAACTCAGAAAGTGATTCTATGCAGATCATCAAAAGGAACTATGGGTCTATTTCGTTTCCTTTTGCCTGTTACAAACAAATGCACAAAGACACCAGTAAGGAAAGCTCAAAAGTCGGGCGGGGCCGACTATATGATACCCTACACCACTATGCATATTTAGTAAAGCTCTCGTAAAAAGGTTTATGCAGGGCATTTCAGAGCTCTATGAGATATTTGGTACAAAATCAAAATCTATCTAATTCTATCGTGCATTTTACGAACTATAGCTATCTCTGAACCGGGTTTCTCCAAATTTTACGTATTAGCTTCTAGACTGGTGATTTGGGCTGATATTGACCATTTAGTGCACATTTAACCCGAAATCGGATGAAGATATATATGGGAGCTATATCCAAATCTGAACCGATTTCGATAAAATTTAAAACAGCTATTCCTGTGCTCCATCTAATACCTGGTACCAAATATCACGGTTGTGGAGTTAATATTACGAATGTATGGGACTAAAACTCTAAATCGGATGAAACATATATATGGTTGCTAAATCTATATCTGAACCGATTTTCACTAAATTTGATATACTTGCTTCTAGGTTGAATTTGGTCCGATGTACTAAAATTCAGTCCATTTGGACTTATATCGGCCATTTGGTGCACAATTAACCCGAAATCGGATGAAGATATATATGGGAGCTATATCCAAATCTGAACCGATTTCGATAAAATTACAAAAAGCTATTTCTGGGTTGTATCTTATATCTGGTACCAAATATCATTATTGTGGAGTGCATATTACGAATGTGAGAGGCTTAAACACCAAATCGGATGAAAGATATATATGGGAGCTATAGCTATATCTGAACCGATTTTCTCCAAATTTGATATACTTGCTTCTAGGCCGAACTCGGTTGGGTGTGCCAAAATTCAGGTAATTTGGACTGATAGTGGACATTTGGTGCACATTTAACCCGAAATCGGATGAAGATATATATGGGAGCTATAGCTGTTTCTGAACCGATTTTCTCCAAATTTGTTGTATTTGCTTTAAGGCTAATCTCGGTCACATGTGCCAAAATTCGGGCCATTTGGGCTGATATTGGCCATTTGGTGGTCAATTAACCCGAAATCGGATGAAGATATATATGGGAGCTATATCCAAATCTGAACCGATTTCGATAAAATTTAAAACAGCTATTTCTGTGCTCCATCTAATACCTGGTACCAAATATCACGGTTGTGGAGTGCATAGTAGAAATGTGAGGGACTTAAAGATCAAATCGGATGAAAGATATATATGGGAGCTATAGCTATATCTGAACCGATTTTCTCCAAATTTGATATACTTGCTTCTAGGCCGAACTCGCTTGGGTGTACCAAAATTCAGGTAATTTGGACTGATAGTGGATATTTGGTGCACATTTAACCCGAAATCGGATGAAGATATATATGGGAGCTATATCTAAATTTGATCCGATTCTCACCAATTTCAATAGGGTTCGTCCTTGGGCCAAAAAAATATTGTTTGGAAAATTTCATCTCAATCGGATAATAAATGCGACCTGCATTTTGTTCACAAGAATACATGGACAGACGGACGGACGGACGGACGGACGGACGGACGGACGGACGGACGGACGGACAGACGGACTGACATGCATAAATCGACTCAGAAAGTGATTCTATGAAGGTTCTCAAAAGTAACTATGGGTCTATCTCGTTTCCTTCTCCATGTTACAAACAAATGCACAAAGACATAATACCCTTACCACTATGTGGTGTAGGGTATAATAATATTCTGACCACCTTGTGGTGTAGGGTATAAGAATATCAATATATCACAAAATACTACAAAATCTGTATTTAGATCATTACAGGCATATTTTTATGCGATTTTTTTAGATTTTATACTTTTATGCCAAAAAGGCATTCTGAATTGACAAGATTTGTCAACATCTTGAGATATAAGCATTTTAGCTAACATCGCCTTCCTTTGTATAGACATATTGTTTATATTTCGCTAAATATATCCGAAATATTTACGGTCAGAAGTAACCTGCTCGTCTATTTGTGATTTCACCGGGACTAAAAATGTTCGCAGTTTAATGAAAAATTTGTTTTTTTAACACAAATGTTATGGTCTATTTCACCCACTAAATATTAGCCGATGACCATCAACCCAGCCTTAAGCTCTAGCCCCATTCTAACTTTCGCGTCGATTGGTCTATAATTGCGACCTGTAGAGCAACTACAAAATCAGGAAATTTTTCTGTTTTTGGTCCATTTAAACAACTAAATAGTATGCAATCATATCCAAAAGCAATAGGCTCCTATTCTGGCCCTAGCCCCACCTCCATTCTAAATTTCGTGAAGATCGGGCCGTTATTGCGACCTGTAGAGTGATTACAAATTAACATGGTCAGACGGACGAACATATATAGCTAGATCGACTCAGCTCGGCGAGCTAGGAAGATCCATATATACTTTCCTATGTGGAAACCAATATTTCGAGGTGTTACATAATTTTTGGCCCAATCAAACTTATAATGCCCCCAACACATAGTGTTGTAGGGTATAAAAATCTGGCAAGATACCATTCTGAATTGATAATCGACGGAATAACGTAGATCTATTTCTTTTACATTTATATTGTTCAAATGTCGCTATATATCGCATATCTTGGCTATTAACATCACTGTAATGGTCAGATGTGACCTTTTAATGTATTTGTGATTTGGCCGGGATTAAAAATATTCGAGGTTTAATGGATATGTTCGTATTTTTGACATTTTAACATTTTATTTGTTTTACCCGCTATATATTGTCTGATGTTCACCCAAATTGGTAGGCTCCTGCCCAGCCCTGAACCCTGAAAATTCCGCGTCGATTGCAACAGCAAAATCAGGAAAGTTTTTTTGTTTTTGGTATTTTTCAACCCCTAAGAATTTTGCAATCATCTCCAGGCTTCAATTCTGACCCTTACCTCACCCCCATTTTCAATTATGTACAGATGAAAAACAGATAATTATATTCTTTCCTCTATTTTGTATTCTTATTGGAACATTTTCCAATGTACTTTTGTATGGAAATTTTACTTATTATCTAAAATATTCCCATATTATTTTTATACCCTACACCACATAGTGGTAAGGTTATTATATCGTTGTGCATTTGTTTGTAACATGGAGAAGGAAGCGAGATGGGTCCATAGTTACTTTTTAAGAATCTTCGTAGAATCATTTTCTGAGACGCAACGTGAACCATCCTAGACACAAAACAAATTGGTGTGCTAAATTTTGAAGCTCTACGTCAAATAATGTGGGCTGCTTCGTGATTTCAAGAGATATACATCGTTAAATCGACTTAGAATTTTATCCTGGTAATGCTGATGCTTGATGGGTTCTACGACGACTATTTGAGGGTGGTAAAAACGGAGTGGCAAAGTTAATATAACCTCCTTTTCAAGTTGGGGTGCATTAAAATGACTTATCAAGGTCCTTATCTTCGTAAAGCCCCCCTATGAAGGTTTTCATTTAAAGAGTATTTTTCAACGATTTTTTTCAATTTCTTTTTAAATGGTGAAGGGTATTAAAGTTTCGGCCCGGCCGAACTTATGTGCTTTTTTAGTTGTTTAGTATCTGATCATACCTCATATTGCCTTAAAACTGCCTACAAATGGTCACCAGAAATTTAATGCAAAAATTTCTTACCCCACCACACACAAACGTCAATAAATATTATAACAAGAATTTGTGTTGCGAGAAATGCAGGATGTCTTACAAAACGATCCCAAAATAATGAAACATTTTATTGCCCATTATTTTATTATTTTGGGTATATTTTTGTGACATATTTTTGGGCAATATATGATTAGCTTTAAACGAAAAACAAGACAATGTCATTTTCAATGCCTACGCCAATATCAACACAACTTGTATAAACATGTATACATTTATTCAATTGAGATGGGTTTTTGGAGCGACGGTCGTGAGCTGGCTGGTATCAGTCAAAAATTAACAAGTAAAAAAGTAGTAAGTTTGGCCGGGCCGAACTTTGAATACCCTCCACCATTTGGAACGAATTAGAAAATTTTCAAAAAATAAAATCCATTAAAAATTCTTTAAAATCTTTAAAATATCTAATATATTGTAAAATGCCCACAAGGGACTACTTTTGTGGAATTTCAGACAACTCCATTGAAAAATGTGGTTAAAATCATCAAAATACCGAAATTCCGATGAAAAATGTGGTTATATGGGGAATATACGATATAGACAATTCTTTATGAGGGGGTAAAATGCCCACAAGGGACTCGTTTTGTGGAATTTCAGACAATTCCATTGAAAAATGTGGCTAAAATCATCAAAATACCGAATATCGGGGCTACCGTTATATGAGGGCTATACGATATCGCGGACCTATATATAATTCTCTGCCGAGGTATAAAGTACCCACAGGGAACTCCTTGTGTGGATTTTCAGAAAATTCCATTGAAAAGTTTGGCTAACATCATCAAAATAGCGAATATCGAGGGGTACCGTTATATGGGGGATATACGATATCGTGGACCTGTATAGACAATTCTCTCTCAATGGGTAAAGTACTCACAAGGTTCTACTTGTGTGGATTTTAAGACAATTCCGTTGAAAAATATGGCTAACATAATCAAAATACCGAATATCGGGGGGTACAGTTATATGGGGGATATACGATATCGTGGACCTATAAAGACAATTCTTTTTGAGTGAGTGAAATGCGCACAAGGGACTCCTTTTGTGGAATTTCAGACAATTCCATAGAAAAATGTGGCTAACATCATCAAAATACCGAATATCGGGGGTACCGTTGTATGGGGGCTATACGATATCGTGGACCGATATAGCCCATCTTCGAACTTGACCTGCCTGCAAACAAAAGAGATATCTGTGCAAAATTTTAGCTTCCTATCTTAATTCGTTTAGACTGTAGCGTGATTACAACAAACGGACGGACAGGGCTAAATCGTCTTAGAATTTTATGCTGGTCAAGAATATATAAAGTATATAAGTTGGGTCTAAAATGATTATCTCGATGAGTTACAAACGGAATGACGAACTTAATATACCCTCCATACTTTTTTTGGTGGAGGGTATAAAAACAACAAATATTAAATTAATGAATAACTAGCTGACCCGGTCCGCTTTAATGGCGTACATATTTTTATTATTTTTCTCGGGAACCTAACTTAATTTAAATACTTAAAAGGAAGACCACATTAAATTTGTATTTCATTATTCCTATGCTACACCACCCTGGGTAAAGTCATAATGCCTGCGCATGGATTTGTAACGAACAAAAGCAGGTTATACAAACCCATAGTTCATTTAGAGACATCCATTTGTCTATCCATGTATTTTTGTAAATAAATAAAGATCTCACTTCTAGTCCAACTGAGATAAAATTTTGCTCACATGTGTAATATGCCAGTAGGCAGGTAAAGTTCGTAAATGGGCAATTCCTGTCAACGTTTTCACATAGCGATTTTAGCGTCCTTATTTACCGGAATTGCTTCAAGTTTCGTATTTGAAGATCCTAGTGTATACTACAACCTATGACAACTTATGCAGGTCGTATAGCCCCCATATAACGGTAGCGCTAAATATTTGGTATTTTGGTGATTTTAGAGACATTATAGAACGGAATCGTTTCAAATTTCGTACTGGAAGATGTGAATGGCTACAACAACCTATGACAAAAAAATTATTTATCAGCTCCACACCTTCGTTTAGCCCCCATATAGAATTACCTCCCAAACTTTCGGTATTTGTATTATTTCAGAGGCATTATTGAACGAAATTGTTTCCAATTTGGTATTTAACGATGTATTTAACGGGTACTACAGGCTATGAATAAAAATTACATATGCAGGCCTACGTCTTCGTATAGCCCCCATATAACGGTACCTCCCAAGATTCTGTATTTTCATGATTATAGCGACCTTATTCACCCGAATTGTTTATAATTTCTTATTTGAATTTCTTAATAGATACTAAAGCCGGTGACAAAATATTTCTTATACAGGTCCTCGTCTTAGTAAATACCGGCATTCATTTAGCCTATATTTTTCGACAATTTTTTTTTAAATTTTTTCAAGTTCCTTCCAAATTTTGGAGGGTATTAAAAGTTCGGCCCGCTCTACTTAAATATTCTTCTTGAGTACTTATTATTATATCTTGCAGTAGTAACTTAGCATTCTTGATTGCCTTATTAAGGTACCTTGCCTTTGATTGCTTATAGCACTTCTATAGTATTGTAGATTGAGTACTTTATGAGGTATCTTGAGTATTTTTCTAAGTATCCGGTAATGCCATTCCCGTATCCTTGTAAGAACCAGAAAACTTAACAGGGTCCAGATCTCATGACTCTTTGACAACAGCCTGAACCCTGCATATCTCAGAGAATTCCATTACAATGTAGACCGAAGCTCTCTATGACAAGCTTAATCTAGCCGAATGAAACCTGTTCTAACATTATGGTAG
The DNA here is from genome assembly GCF_030504385.1 of Musca domestica. Classification (NCBI taxonomy): domain Eukaryota; kingdom Metazoa; phylum Arthropoda; class Insecta; order Diptera; family Muscidae; genus Musca; species Musca domestica. The sequence continues at coordinate 19,492,046 of NW_026712133.1, read as the reverse complement.
ATATTTGCATTTAAGTTTACTAATTTATATATTTTGTTGGGTGGAATGAGATTCAGCTACAATTCTGAAATTATTTATTTCAAGGTTGTATTTTACACATGCCTTCAAATTACAGATTTCTCCAAAATAGCGAACTATTAGACGATACTTGATACCGATTCCGTTTACATCCCTGAAAAAATGTTGTGACAACTGTTTTGATAAACTCCAGTTTTAATATACGTTCATACTGTAAAAACGACTGCAAATGTACATTCACATCTGTCCCTTTATTCAAACATATATTTATTCTATTTTATCAAGACTATTTGATGGCAAACATGAGTTTTTCAACATTTCTAATTAACAGATTAGTATCGCATGTACCATTTGGGGTTTTGTAAATATTTGATTGTTCTAATGTAAATTGTGTAAATTTGTAAATTGCCGAATTGTGATTTAAAAATTACACGCAAATCCAATTATATAAAAGTTATTGAATTTGGCAAAATACAAATATTAGTGCGAGTGTGTGTGTGTTTGTAGCAATGGAAAATCCTATGTGTTTTCAAATGACATATGTCGAACATTTAAAATTCTTAAAAACAGAATTAATAAAACATAGGGTATGCTTCATATTCGATATTTTGCCTACTCTGTCAGCAATTTGTCCATAAAGGCCCACGTTTTCCTATCGCCTGATATAGAGTTAACTCCACGAAATTCGGCATTTGAGTATTTTAGCCCCAGTTTTAAATTCAAATCGATTTTTACTAAATTTGACGGAGACATTTTTATCTTTTATACCAAACAATATTGCTATAGAGTGCATTAACTCACTTCGAGAAGGATTATATTAAATAATATATGTATCGGATCCGAGTTCCACAAAATGGAAAAGTACGTCTCGAAATTCACACCATTTGGACTGATATTAGCCATTATTTGCACGATAAACCTCAAATCGGATTAAGAATACAGGGTTTCCAATATTCGACGGACCCATCTGGCAACGCCATAACTTTTGACAGAGATGTCATATCGCTTAATGACACACCGCGTTTGAAGCGTCAGTCCAAGCAGATTTTTACCATGAACCAATGCACGCCACGCGACCGCTCTGAAATAGTTCAAATTTACGAGAAGTCAATTGTGAAAACTCAACGTGCTTTTAAAACATTAAAAATGTGAGAAGTGCGCCTTCTAAGAACACCATTAAGCGTTTGTACGAACGATTTTCGACTGATAAGGCTCTTTCTAATTCGAAGAGGCCATATAAAAGTCGACAAAGGCGATCGGCCGAAAATATCGCTGCCGTACGAGCCAGTGTTGAGAGGTCCCCAAGAAGATTCCAAAAACGCCGATCTTTGCAGTTGGACATGGCTCGGTCCACTTTACAACGGATTATTCGCATTGATTTGCATTTGTTCACGCACAAAATTCAATTGACGCAAAGAATGTTGCCTGCGGACAAGCCTCGTCGATTGGAATGGGTCCAAAGCGCCCAAAGGTACGTCGAATATGGGCAACCCTGTATATATGGGAGCTATATCAAAATCTTAGCCTTTCAAGATGAAATTTGGCAAAGTTATTTCCGAACTCTATAAGATATCTGATACCAAATATTATTGTTTTCGAATACAAATTACGAATGTGAGGTCTTAAAGACCAAATCGGATGAAAGATATATATAGGAGCTATAGCTATAACTGAACCGATTTTCACCAAATTTGATGTACTTGCTTCTATATAGAATTGGGTTGGATGTGCCAAAATTCAGTTAATTTGGACTGATATTGGCCATCTGATGCACAATTAACCCGAAATCGGTTGAAGACATCTTTGGGAGCTACATCCAAATCTGAACCGATCTTGGTACAAATTGGCAGAGGAATTTCCGGGCTGTATCTGATGTCATGTTGGGTGCATATTACGAATGTAGGGGGCCTTAAACACCAAATCTAATGAAACATATACATAGGAGCTGTAGCTATATCTGAACCGATTTTCTCCGAATTCGATGTACTTGCTGCTATATTGAATTCAGTTGTATGTGCCAAAATTTAGTTAATTTGGACTGATATTGGCCATTTAATGCTGAATTAACCCGAAATCGGTTGAAGGTATATATATAAATCTGAACCGATCTCGTCAACATATGGCAGAGGTATTTCTGGGCTTTATCTGTTATCTGGTACCAAATATCATTGTTGTCGAATGCATATTACGAATGTGAGGATCTTAAACACCAAATCAGATGAAAGATATATATAGGAGCTATAGCTATATCTGAACCGATTTTCACCCGAAATCGGCTGAAGATGTATGGAAGCTATATCTAATTCTGATCCCATTACCATTAATTTCAATAGGATTCGTCCATAGACCAAACAAATATTGTTTGCAAAATTTAATCTCAATTGGATAATATTTTTTTTCTCAAGAATACGTGGACGGACCGTCGGACGGACAGACTTAGAAATCGACTTAGAAAGTGGTTCTATGAATATCCTCAAAAGTAACCATCACAAAGACATAATACCCTTACAACTATGTGGTGTAGGGTATAAAAAGGATCTTCCTATCTCGCTGAGCTGAGTCGATCTAGCTATATATGTCCGTCCGTCCGTCTGTCCATATTAATTCTTAATCACGGTCGAAAATTATGGCCTGATCCTCACGATATTGAAAATGAAGGTGGGTATAGGGTCAGAATAGAAGTCTATTGCTTTTGAAGATGATCGCAAAATATTTGGGTGTTGAAATCGACCACATTTTTCCGAGTTTTCTGTTACTCTACAGGCCACAATTATAAACCAATTTTGCACTATGTTAGAGTTTAGGGCTTAGCAGAAGCCTATCTAATTGTAGGGCAATCAGATATTAAGCGGGTAAAATAAAGTATAAATTTTATGTCAAAAAATACGTAAATTTCCTCGAAACCGCGGATATTTTCAATCCCTGGCAAATCACAAATACATTGAAAGGTCACTTCTGACCATTACGGTGATGCTGATAGCCAAGATATTGGATTTATAGCGAAGTAGGTACAATATCCTAAAGAAATATATCTTAGTTGGTCAGCTTATAAGTTAAGAACCGCTGGACTGATTTTAACAATTCTCATCAATTCGGAGTTGTCTCTTTGCCAGAATAGGATAAAATTTAAGAAAATCGCATATTAATATGACAGTAAAAAAGTGAATGTTTTTTGTAAATTTATGTCATATTTTTTTATCGCACTCGATTTTTCAATTTGACTTACAATTTGTATTCTACATTTTCTAGAGTTTTTCTATTCCCCACAACACTATGTATTGAGGGTATTATATACAGGTCTCAATTATCGTCCGGGGTAAGGTTAGGGTCATAATTAAAGTCTATTGTCTAAAGTCTATTGAAGATGTACCTTTAGAGGTTCAAATGAACCAAAAAACGAAAATTTTCCTGATTTTGCAGTCGCTCTGCAGGTCATAATTGAAAGCCAATCGACACGGAATGTTGTATGATAAGAGAGTGTGGGACAGGGAAGAAGTCTAGGATTTTGGCTGACCATTGGATTATACTTAGCTGTAAAATAGACCACAACTTTCGTGTGAAACACGATTGAGTGCGTAAATATTGGGCAAATGCCCCTGGTCAAAATGAATTTGAACATAAGGGGGCTTTAAATATATTGTAGTGTTGTAGGGTATCACATGGTCGACCCCTCACGACTGTACGTACAAATTGAGCCAAAATCTATTATTAATGTTTTAAAAGCATTATTAGTATTTGGTACTATGTGAACGAATAGGGCTAAAATCATGACTTATATATGACAAGTTAAAAAGTATCAGTCGCTTATGTATAAATGTATGCCCTCAGGCAATGTTCGATTTGTTAAATATATTATTTGGCTTTTGTTATGATTGTTTAAATTGTTGACGCTTTATGGAGTGGGTTCCGAAGGAATGGCCTAATATTGTCCATTTCGTATCGGACCTAAATAAATATCGACTACTTACTTCCCTACTACTTACCAGTAGGAGTTGACCGATATTAACCATCTCCGAACTCGATCTAAGTTTGATAATAACATTACGATGTAAGTTTGGACCAAATCTGATATTCCCAACAAGAGTTGTCGTGCGCACCAGCCAGCCAGACAGAGAGATAGACGAATGGACAAACCGACCGACGAAAACCCCTAGATCTATTCCAAGTGTCTTGAAACGGATTTGGTCCAAACCTGTATTTCTATGAGGCACGTTTTGACCATATTAAATTATATATACTCTCTCTAGCAATATGTCTGAGGGTATAAAAATCCATGTCTATTAGTTCTTAGGTGAGAACTGTTGGGCGACTGCAAAATATGAATGATTTGTAGGTTCTTAAACCCTAAATATTTTGCGACCATCTTTAAACACAAAAGGCTTCTATTATATCCCTATCCCCATGCAAAATTTCGTAAAAACGGGATGGTAATTGCGACCTGAATATAATAATAACAAGTATAAAAGCTGTAAGTTTGGCCGGGCCGAACTTTGTATACCCTCCACCATTTGGATCGAATTCGGCAATTGTCAAAAACAATAAAATCCGTTAAAAATTCTATTAAAATATTAAAAATACCGAATGTAGCTGTAATACTAGGGTCTATACAACTAATGGGCTTGCATAGGTAACTTTTGTCAAATCGGTGAATAATGTAGCTAAAATCATCAAAATACCGAATATCGGGAGGTAGCGTTATATAGGGGCTATACGAAGGCGTGGACCTGCACAGACAATTTTCTGCCTTAGGCTTTAGTAACCATTACGAACTTCAAACACCAAATTTGAAACAATTCCGATGAATAATGTTGCTAAAATCATATAAATACCGGATATCGGTGGGTAACATTATATGGGGGATATACCAAAACGTAGACCTACATGGCCCATTTTCAATACCAAAAGTCCTGCAGACATTATATATATTTTTGAGTAAAATTTTATCAATCTACTTCATTTCGTTAGGAAGCTAGAGTGATTTCACAGACGGACGGACATCGCTAAATCGATATAGAATTTTATGCTGATCAAGAATATATATACTTTGTGGGGACTAAAATGTGTCTTTCGAGGTGTTACAAACGGAATGACAAACTTAATATACATGGAGGGTATATTAATGCTGGAGGGTATAAAAATATAGCTATATACATTTTTTTGCTGAAATGTATTTTGTACTGAAATTTCTATTCCTTTTTGCATTAAAACTAATCCAAAAGTGTTTGAATATTCAAAATATATCACACCCCCTCCACTACTGCCAATCTTCAATCGATGCCAACCTAAATTTTAACTTTAATCTTACATACAATTTCCTTCTTCCAAAGATGAATATTAATTCTTAATTAATTCATATCATCAGTGCACGCCGAGCACATTCAACTTTTTAGAAATTATGAATAGTTTTTAAATAATTAAAGTATTCGGGGAAAGTCTCGGACCGTTTTGCTTAAAAATCCATTTGGTCTTTACACTAACGACATTCTCTGGGATAACTTCGAAATGATTTTTCCAAGTAGGAAAATTTTGTAACCTACTTTGTATGTCATAATGTTGAAGGTCATAATGTTTTTTTATAATATTCAAGGATACAAATTTTAAGCTCCCACTTATAAATAATAAAATATAAATTGAACTAATTGCAATAGAATTTCATTAAAATATCAACAATAAGAAATACATAAACATATCGAAATCTGAATTTTAGGTAGGTTTACTTTATTGTGGTCGATGATTTCATGCATTTTTAAATACTAACCAACAAAGCCATTTTGAAACATTATTTAATAATTTAAGAATCCTTTAAGATAATTAGATTGTCATTGTCTTGATGTTGCTGTTGCTGTCAGAAAACCACATGAAAAATCACAACGAAATAGATGTCACACACAAAATGAAAAATGTCATGACAATAACACTATCGACAAATAATGTTACGCACATACATGCTTATTGAGGAATTGAAACATGTTAATTAGCAATTGTGGTGAGCACTGAATTGTTCATCAGAAGTTCCTTTTAAATTGAAAATGTATCAATCAAAATAATTAAATGTTTAAATGAAATTATAATGTAGTTTGAGTTAGCCTTTGAATCTTTTCGGCAAAACTAGGATAGTAGGTCGAGAATTTAAAATGCAATCATGTAGTATTTCTGTATTAATGAATAATAAGTTAAAAAACAGTAAGTTCGGCCGGGCCAAACTTTGAATACCCTTCACCATTTGGAACGAATTTGGAAATTTAAAAAAAATCCTTAAAAAATTCTGTTAAATTTTAAAAATACCGAATATTGTCGTTATATTGGGGTCTATACGACGTGGACCTACATAGGCATTGTTTGCCATTAGCCATTACCATACTCAAACTCGAAACTTGAAATAAAAGGTGAATAATGTAGCTAAAATCATCAAAATATCGTATATAGGGAGGTACCATTATATCGGAGCTGTGCGAACACCTGGACCAACATAAACTCGTGAATATATCGAATATAGGGAGGTACTGATATATGGGGCCTATACGAAGACGTGTAGCTGCCCAGATAATTTTCTGTCGTAGGCTGTAGTATCCATTTCGAACTTCAAATACCAAAGATGAAACAATTCCGGTGAATAATGTCGCTAAAATCCATATATATAGATCCATATATACTTTCCTATATGGGAAACCAATATTTCGAGGTGTTACATAAATTCTGGGCCAATCAAACTTATAATACCCCCAACACATAGTGTTCTAGGGTATAATAAAGTCAGAATTGAATCAACAGCCAAACCATTCGGTTGGTTTTTTTTTTGCTCATTCAATGGTGGAAGGTATAAAAATAGTTCGCTTTATCGATACGAAAACAAATGTGGTCGAAAAAGTATGAATTTTAATATTTTGAATGAAGTTTACTGATGGTGGCATAATGGAGGCAAACACTATGCTAACTGTTGCCAGTACCACTGACGAAGTGTTGACAGGCAATGCTTCTTGCCTATTTGATAGAGATTGTAATTCGGAAGTCAAAAGTGAAATTGTGAATAGTTAGTTTTTAGGTCTTACGGGGGCACATGGAGACAATGGAACCAATGAATCAGTAGTCAATATTAGCTATATGAATACATTAGTACCAGATATTATTTTTATACCCTAGCCCACAAGGTGATCAGGGTATTATGTCTTTGTGCATTTGTTTGTAACAGGCAAAAGGAAACGAGATAGACCCATAGTTCCTTTTGATGATCTGCATAGAATCACATTCTGAGTCGATTTATGCATGACCGTCTGTCCGTCCGTCCATCTGTCTGTCCGTCTGTCCATGTATTTTTGTAAACAGAGTATAGGTCGCATTTATTGCCCGATTCAGATGAAATTTTGCAAAAATAATTTGTTTGATCCAAGGACGAACACTATAGAATTTGGTGAAAATCGAATCAGATTTAGGTAAAGCTTGCATATATCTTCAACCGATTTTGGGTTAATTGTGCACCAAATACCCAATACAAGCAAGTACATTAAATTTGAAACATTTGAAAATCGGTTAAGATATATGTATGGCTCTCATATAGACGTTTCATCCGATTTGGGGTTTTAAGTTCCTCACATGCGTAATATGCACTCCAGAAGAATACTTCAAATTTGGTGTAAATCGGTACAGATATTGCTATAGCTTCCACATATATGTGTTTTATCATATTTGGGGTTTAAAGTCCCTCACAATGGTAATATGTATCCGCAAACTTTTAAAGTGTCGGCAAAAAACGTGGATCTACTACAAATAATGTGGACCGTATCGTATTTCAGCAGACAGTCATAAATATTGACATCTTTAAATTGACTTAGAATTTTGTGCTTCGATAAATCCATTGTAATTTATGGACTCTAAAACCGCTGTACAGATTTTCCTGAAAATTTCCAAGTATATTACAACATCGCCAGAAAGTAACATAGGCTATATATATTTTAGAAATTCCAATCGAAACCTCCCAAAAATTTGGATTTTTATGCACATATCTATTGATCGATTACAGATACATTCTCCAAATTTGGAATAAATGACGGGATTTGATAAGAAAACATATTTGCCATTTTATATGGAAATCGGTTCAGATTTCATGTATTTGATGCATTAAACACGCTGTGTATGTTCGATTTCAATGAAATTTGAAATGTGTGACGGGATTTGATCAGAAAATAAATTTGAATTATATTGAAATTGGTCCAGATTTGGATATGGTTCCCATAAATATTTTCCTTTGATTTTACATATTTTGATGCACCAAACACGATACGTATGTCCAATTCCAATGAAATTCGTCATGAGTGACTAAATTTGATACAAAAATAAATTTGCCAAATAATATTGAAATCAGTTGAGGTTTGGGTACATCTCCCATATATACTTTTCGGCCGATCTCATGAATGTTATGTACCAAACACCATATGTATGTCCTATTCCTATGAAATTCAGAATGTGTGGCGGGATTTGGATACAATAATATATTTGACAAATTAATTAGAAATCGGTTAAAATTTGGATATAGCTCCCATATATATTCTCGGCCGATTTCACATATTTGACGCACCAATTTCAATGAAATATGAAAGGTGTGGCGGAGTTTGGAGTAATTGTAATTGGAATATGATTTTAATATGAAGCATTGACCCACAAGGCCTTTGCAATGGTATAAGGCTAACAGTGAACAAGTAAAATAGCTGTAAGTTCGGCTCGGCCGAATGAATGCCCTCCACCATTTGGAACGAATTTGGCAATTTTCAAAAAAATAAACTCCGTTGTAAATTGTGTTAAAATTTTAACAATACCGAATTTACACGAAGACTTGGACCTGCACAGACAATCATATGTCATATGCTGTAGTATGCATTACGAACTTCAAATACCAAACCTGGTAATCTGCATGGTCCATTTTCAATACCAAAAGTCCAGCAGACATAATATACATTTGAGTAAAATTTTATCAACCTACTTTATTTCGTTCAGAAGCTAGAGTGATTTCCACAGACTGACAGACGGATAGACGGACGGATATCGCTAAATCGACATAGAATTTTATGCTGATCAAGAATACATATACTTTGTAGGGTCTAAAATGTATATTTCGAGGTGTTTCGAGGAGAGTATAAACACTACACAAAAATTTAATTGAGGGTATGACTATTACTGGAAAGTATGTTGCTACCTCGAATTCTCTAATTGCAACAGAAATGCCTTTCAAATTCAAAAGAATGTAGTCTCCGGCATGCTTGGTATTTGCTATAAGATTAATAAATCCGAAGGACAATCCCTTCGTGTATGCAGTCTAAATTTAGCATATTCCTGCTCTTCTCATGGTCAGCTGTTCCTGCATGTTCACGCGTTGGAAGACCGAGCTATTTGTTTAAAGTATTACAATAATTACGTTTTTAAAATTTTTGAATTTGTTTTATTTATATATTTTAACCAACCAATATTCACATATAATATTTTGAATGCATATAAAAGCGAAAGGAGTAGCGAAGCGCACCGGGTTCAGCTAGTATAATTTACTTATTTTCATTGTGGAGGTAAAAACACATTTTGGTTCTTTATGTGAGTTTCTGCAAAATTCCTGCACAGCATCATTTCATTACAGGATGACTCCAAAGACAAAATGTTTGTACGTTTGATTTTTTGTAATTTATAGATTTTCCTGTATATTTACAAATATACTACAGAATCGCCTGCAAGTAACATTAGCTAAATAAATTTTTGAAATTCCACTTGGAACTGATGTTATATCATCAGAATCGGAGGTATCTCCAAAAAAAAATATATTTTGTATGCACATATCTATTGATCGGTTATAGATTCAGTCTTCAAATTTGTGTAAAGGAATTGCGTTCCAAAATAATTTTGCTAAACTGTATTGAAATCGGTTCAGATTTGGATATAGCTCCCAAAAAATATATATTTTAGTGTTTTCTCAGAATTTCATGTATTTTATGCACCATATACGCTATGTATGTAAATAATGGGTTAGTGGTTGATTTTCCACTATCTGGTAATGTTTTTGCTGGACTGCTCTGTAATACCTAAAATTATTAATTGATGAATTACAAACGTCATGATATTTATTTCTGCCCTGCAATCCCAATAATACGATTTAATATGAATATAAACCAAGTGAATTGTGATGCATCCTGATAGAAGCCCTAATACACAAACAGATATGCGCAAAGTTATTGCATGTTCATTTCACAGAAATCATATGTGAATTTGTTTATCCTTTAGACACATAATCTGCTTATACGCCAATACAATCATCCCGTACAAATGATAACATTCCTCTTTGCACACATTAGTTGGAAAACTACGTTGACGTTTTAGGCCGTAGCTAGATATGCCACACAATTTGCGTAACGTCCAGTAAATATTAGTTTATGAGACAAGACCTATGCCTAAATTTGTTAACGTATACATATACAATATGCAGAACCAAAGCATATTTGTATATACCATGTAGATGCCCACACGTAGCATATGTTCCCCAGTGGTAGGGTTGAGTGTCATATATGAAGAACTCTACTGTTTAAAAATCTTGAATATTTTAAATTGTCCAAATTTATGGACATTTCTAGAGGTGTTTTATAAAAATTAACTAAAATTAACTAATGAGATAAAAAAAACTACATCAAAGTCAAACGCCATTATTTTTACATTTTTTTTAAATTTTATTGAATGAAAGCAAAATATGTCTGAAATAGCTTGAAATTTTAGAATAAGTTTAGATTTGTTCGAATTGGTCACCTTTGGCACGAATTACGGCCTTCAAACGGCCAATGAACCGTCACACGCTGCTCGAATGTTACTCTTCGGTATTATGGCCCATTCCCGGCGAAGCGCTTGCTTGAGGTGATCGACACTTTAGTATTTTTTAGTGCCAACCTTGCATTCCAAAATACTCCAGACACAATAGTCCAACGGATTGGTACCCGGAGATTTTGGTGGCCATTGTGAGCTGGAAATGAAGCGAGGAACCTCATTATGTATCCATTCTTGGGTGGCGCGTGCTGAGTGCGATGGTGCTGAGTCCTGTTGGAATGTCCAAGTTCTGTGGCCAAAATGTTTGCTTGCCCAAGACTTTAATACACCCTACAAAATATTTTCCAGATAATATTCGACATTTATTCTGATGCAACGGTCGATTAATACGAGCGGAGAGCGACTGTCGGCTGTTATGGCGGCCCACATCATCACCATGGCCGGCGCTTGAATTCTGGTGGCCAACCGAAATTGCACATTTTCAGCTGACCTCTTTGGCAAATAAACACGATCATTTTGTTTGTTTACAAACTGCTGGACAACGAATGTATTCTCATCGGAAAAAACCAAATTCGGCAATTTAAAACTTTCGGCCAAGTGAAGCAACTCTTTAGCTCTTTTGAGTCTATTTCCTTTCTGTTGCGGTGTAAGTTCTTGCAAAAATGACCCCGAGTTCATTTTTCAATACTTGCCGAACGGAATATGATATGTTCAGCTCACGAGCCATTTTTCGGGCACTGTTATGCGGGTTTCGATCAAGTCGCTTCTTTACTTTTCGAAGCATTTCTGCTGATGTTGCTGGTTTCTTCCGTCCACTTCCTTGACGTCAGGCTACGATACTGGTATCACGGTAACGAGCGATGGTACGAGACATAAAAGAGTTATTCACATTTAAATGCTGGAGTGCTCTAACGACAGCCACTTGTGGTTTTCCAGCCAAATATAAAGAAATCACACTATCACGCTTGAATTCCACACGAACACCTTTTGTTTTTTGGAAAATTCTTGTACGCTTGTAAACAATATACTGAGCTGTCCCTGGAATAATTTTAACAGCTGTCGAACGAGTGGCTTATAAATGATAGCAGTCTGAAGCTGGTTGCAGGTTTTTCATCTCATCCTGTATTTAGGTGTAGTGATCCAAAATTCCTACGGATATAAATCATATATTGTAATTGAAAGCATTAGGTTAAATCAAGCTCAATAGAAACCAAAGTTATAAAATATTTATTACGAAACATATCTCGGAAGTTGAAAATTGTGCATGGAATCGCCAAGCAGAACTCGAACCACATACCTATTCCATTCACAACATTTTGTGCATGAGTTACTCTTGCAGGTTTAATCCATACTATGTATCTGGATGTGTGGTTTTGTAACACCGCGTTGTGCTTTTTATTAGACTTCAGTAGAATTTTAAACCAATCTACCAAAAACCTGACAAATATTCAACTTTTTGTTTCACATTGGCAAAAAAAATATTCAAATAAAAATTCAATTGTGGTAACGATTTGCATTTTTATTGAAAAATAGAAAATGGAAATAAACAAACAAACAAATATACGAATGCACACACATGAACACACGGACATGCTGTAGAATTTATTTAACTGAGTAACAGTCAGCACTGAAAAAACTATCACAAATCTATAAACTTTTCATACCCTCCACCATGGAAATGAGAGTATACTCACTTTATCATTTGTATTTGTAACATCCCTAAATATTCGTCGTAGGCCCTATAAAGTATATATCCATGATCTGCATATAATTCTAAGTCGATTACGATACAGCCCAAATTATTTGACGTAGTGCTTCAAAATTTGACAGAACAATTTGTATTGTGTCTTGGATGGTTGAAAATGAGATATATCGGTCCAATATTAGGTATTCTGGTGATTTTCGCCACATTTATCACGGATTTGTCTAAAATATTGGTATTTGTAGTTCGTAATGGGTTCCAGCTCCGGTCGCAAACCATTGAATATATAGGTCCACGTGATAACCATTGTCACATTTACCCTCGAAATTGTTTCAAATTTAGTATTTAAGACTCGCAAAAGATAGCAATCCTTGTAGTATAAAATTGTCTATACTGGTTCTGGTTTTGGTATAGCCCCCACTTCATGGCTTCACCCACATAATGGTTTTTGAAAAGTTTAACTGTATTATCCTAACGGTGTTACTGGTATTTGTAGTTTAAAGTGGAACACGTTTGAATCCAGATACTTTTATATAAAAAAGTTTTATTCATTGAGAAGGATATTAAAAGTTTGTCCCGGTTCAACTTATTTTTTTTTAATTGTTTCATTTTCGTTACTTAATTTAGTGGCAGAAAGTTTGGAATGTTTACACATAGGCTACACTCAGATATGAGAATGAAAAGCAAATTCCATAAATACATTATGACGTTATTTCCTGGCGCTTTATATGTGCAGTTAGTTTAAGAATGCCTATACGGAAAAGAACAGTACATTAATCAGAACGTACAACCGAACCCATTGTATCAATAGCAACAACGGCAGCAGCAACACAACAAGAGCATGCCACGATTGCAATGGGAAGAGCTTCGATAAACCCACCTCAGTATTCGTTAGCCGCTTAACAGAAAATTCAGCTTAAAGCAATATGCCATTTACTCATATAGAAAATAATTCTCATTCTCTTGGTAATGCCGATCACATATAGTGTTCGGTTTGGCTTACGATGGGAGAGACCTGTTTCTGCAAGGGGATTGCCAAAGAGTAGTTAGTAATTATACTCTAAACCACATTGTGATTAGGGTATTAAGTCTTTGTACATTTGTTAGTAACATGGAGAAGGAAGCGAGATAGATCCATAGCTACTTTTGAGGATCTTCATAGAATCGCTATCGAAATCGATTTTAGCATGCCCGACCCTCCATCCGTCCATCTGTCCAATTCATGTTTGTAAAAAATAACAGCTCGCATTTATTATCCGATTGAGATATAATTTTTCAAAAAATATTTGTTTGGTCCAGGAACAAACCCTATTGAAAATGGGGAGAATTGGTTGTAATTTAGGAATAGCTACCATATATATCTTCAACCGATATCGGATTATTTGTGTATATATAAGCTATAGCTCTCTCATATATATATATATATATATATATATATATATATATATATATATATATATATATATATATATATATATATATATATATATATATATATATATATATATATATATATATATATATATATATATATATATATATATATATATATATGTACCCTGGTGGCCAAAACTAAAGCAACTTAAATTACAAGGAGAATGAATGCCCTGTAACTTTTTCAAAAAGTATAAAAATGAGAAAGTTTTTCTTGTTTTAAATTAGGTACTTTTTCACTTTTTAACCAGTAAGGAAAGCTCAAAATCGGGCGGGGCCGACTATATGATACCCTACACCACTATGCATATTTAGTAGAGCTCTCGTAAAAAGGTTTATACAGGGCATTTCAGAGATCTATGAGATATTTGGTACAAAATCAAAATCTATCTAATTCTATCGTGCATTTTACGAACTATAGCTATCTCTGAACCGGGTTTCTCCAAATTTTACGTATTAGCTTCTAGACTGGTGATTTGGGCTGATATTGACCATTTAGTGCACATTTAACCCGAAATCGGATGAAGATATATATGGGAGCTATATCCAAATCTGAACCGATTTCGATAAAATTTAAAACAGCTATTCCTGTGCTCCATCTAATACCTGGTACCAAATATCACGGTTGTGGAGTGAATATTACGAATGTATGGGACTAAAACTCTAAATCGGATGAAACATATATATGGTTGCTAAATCTATATCTGAACCGATTTTCACTAAATTTGATATGCTTGCTTCTAGGCTGAATTTGGTCCGATGTACTAAAATTCAGTCCATTTGGACTTATATCGGCCATTTGGTGCACAATTAACCCGAAATCGGATGAAGATATATATGGGAGCTATATCCAAATCTGAACCGATTTCGATAAAATTACAAAAAGCTATTTCTGGGCTGTATCTTATATCTGGTACCAAATATCATTCTTGTGGAGTGCATATTACGAATGTGAGAGGCTTAAACACCAAATCGGATGAAAGATATATATGGGAGCTATAGCTATATCTGAACCGATTTTCTCCAAATTTGATATACTTGCTTCTAGGCCGAACTCGGTTGGGTGTGCCAAAATTCAGGTAATTTGGACTGATAGTGGACATTTGGTGCACATTTAACCCGAAATCGGATGAAGATATATATGGGAGCTATAGCTGTTTCTGAACCAAATTTGTTGTATTTGCTTTAAGGCTAATCTCGGTCACATGTGTCAAAATTCGGGCCATTTGGGCTGATATTGGCCATTTGGTGGTCAATTAACCCGAAATCGGATGAACTCTCCACAACCACGATATTTGGTACCAGGTATTTTTTGAAAAATTATATCTCAATCGGATAATATATACTTACATATATATGTTTCATCCGATTTGGGGTACACGCGTAATATTCACACCACAAGAATGATATTTGGTATCACATAACTTATGAAGCTAAAAATAACTCTTATAAATTTTATGGAGATAGGATCGGACCATATATGTCTTTATCCGATACCATTTATTATGCACCGTATAATAGCTGCCTAAAAGCAAGTGCTTAAAATTTGGTGATAATCGGTTCAGATATAGGTATAGCTCCCATATATATGTCCCTAACGTGCGTTATATGCACTCGACAGTAATGATATACATCTTTCGAAAATACTTCTGTAATTCCGAACGAATTCATCCTTGAAACAAGTAAGCAAAGGCTATAGTCGTGCGGAGCCGACCATGTGATACCCTACAACACTACAATATGTTAGAAGCACCCTTATGTCCAAATCCATTTTGGAATACTCCGCATTTGAAATAATGTCATAAAACATTGTCCAGATATTATCCTTATCTTTTTGTCCAGGAGCATTTGCCTAATATTTACGCACTCCGTCTGTTGTTAGTTGTTGTGGTCCATTTTACAGCTAAGTATAACCCAACGGTCATCTGAAATGCTAGACTTCATCCTTGTTTTTAACCCTCTTCTCAGGCAAATATCCGTGTCGATTGGTTTCAATTGTGGGATCAGGAAAATTTTTCTGTTTTGGGTACATTTGAACCCCTAAATATTTTGCGATCATCACCAAAGGTAAGAGGTACCACTGTATAGTCAAATTTAGACTGATCTTCTCTATGATATTTGGCTATAATCCTCAACGAAATCAGCATAAAAAGCCAGAAGTTCGCCTTTTGTGTATTTTGGATTTCGCCTGTAAGTTATTTTTAGCGTTTAAGCTTAGAATCTATCGTTTAGCGGTAGAATGGAAATGTTGGTATTTTTTCACACAAAAGTAGTGGTCCATTCAACCCACAGTCCTAAACTCGAACTTCATGCGAGATTTCGTGTCATTTGCTTTCTGTTTGTGACCTTAATAACGGTTGCAGGAAAATTTTTAGTTGTTGGTCCATTTCAACCCCTAAATAGGTGAAAAAAATATTACAAAATGTATTATAAGTCAAATTGGAAAAATCGCATGCGATAAAAAATATGAGAAAATTAAAAAATGTCCCAAAATACTACATAATTTATATTAACATCATTATAGACATTTTTTATGCGTTTTTATTAGATTTTATTCTTTTGTGCCACGAGGGCATTCTGAATTTTCAAAATTTGCCAAAATAGGTCCAGCCGTTTCTGAGATATAAGCAATCTAACAAACATCCCCTTCCTTTGTATATATACATTGTATATATTTCGCTATATATATCCGATATATTTACTATTGGCATCTACGAAACGGTTAGAATTGACCTGTTCGTCTATATGTGATTTCGCCGGGATTAAAAATATTCGCGGTTTAATGAAAAAATTGACTTTTATTTAACACAAATGTTATGGTCTATTTTACCCACTAAATATTACCCGATGACCATCATTCAGTAAAATTAAAAAAATACAATAAGAAGAGAATGCTGCAGTGACAAAACAGATGGCAGCAACACAATGTCGGTGTCGAATCTTGGCGATATTTTGTAAATTTTGTTACATGTTTAAACAGTATTGTTCCTGATGATGTCTTCCGTTGGAGGACGAAATATCGAAAATAATAAATAATTAAACAACAACAAAGACCTCGAGATCGTTTTTTATTAAATTTACATTTGTAACATTAAAAAAATCTAAAAATTATGGCCTTTGATATTATTGCAGTATTTTATCTCACCCTGTATCTTCAGTAAGTTCATAAACGAGTACCGATCCATCTCAGAAAGCCTGTACATCCGTACCTGAACCTACCCACATTGAGCTGCCGAACCAACATCTTTCTTAGATGATTTGGACAGTTACTCCAGAACATACCTACGTGAACTGCCGAACCCGAACAACGTAATACGACCTGGATATCTTCTCCAGGGATTCTCAACCGTGAACTACTTTTACCACTAGTCTCCAATCGTCTTAGGTACCTGAATATCAACACCCCAACAACATACATCGTAAACTCTGATTATAACACATATCAGCCACCTGAGTACAAATCGAAAACAACCTGACATAGCTACATCATAAATCTCGGTTTTCCACTAGATGTTCGCCGTCTTGCCTACGTGACATCGTAAACGACGACTTCCCGATCATCAACTGAACAAATCTCCTTCTCTGTTCTCTTAAACACGATTGGATTGCAATTTAGCCACTCAGCCACCACGAAAACCACGTTACAGAACCCCCACAAAATATGATTTCGCATGTACGTGCAGTTTTTAAAAATTATTCCAAATTATTCCTCTCCTTACAGGTCTAGTTTGTTATGTTAATATTAGAATGATTTTCAACTTCTTATAATGTTTTGTTAATATAAACCTACTCAAATTCTAATATATTTATGTTTTTGAATATGGCACAACATATCATTTGTAACATTATATAACATGTCGTGAATTAATTTTTTTGTATTATTTTAACATTTACATCACGAACAACAAATGTGACAAATTAACTACATTGTTATGCATAAACTTTGTCGGCTGATTTCATAAATCATCAGAGAATGAAATCGATATCATTATTTATCATAAGGTCGTAGGGAAACACATGTTTGTCATTTTTACATAAATCCGTATTTGCTTTATTTGTTATCTAAATATCTAGGATGTCATAACAAAAGCCTTAAAGATAAATGTTTATTTTATTTGGTAAAGATGATACACAACAATTGATGTTTTGTGGTTCTACAACTACAGTAAGGACAAGTAAAAAGTCGGGCGGGACCGACTGTATGATACCCTACACCACTATGCATATTTAGTAGACCTCCCATAACAAAATAATTTATTTCAAGTAGATACCTCCTATGCTATAGAGTGCATGATACCACTTGGAGAATGATTACATAAAAAAATATATATCGGAGTCGAGTTGCACAAAATGGAATCCTACGTCCCGAGATTCACTCCAGTTGAGCTGATATTAGCCATTATTTGCACAATAAACATGAAAACGGATTAAGGTTATATATGGGAGCTTTATCCAAATCTAAGCCATTCTCGATAAAATTTGGTAAAGATATTTCCGAGCTTTATAAGATATCTGGTACCATTTGAAGCACAATAAACCTGATATCGGATAAAGATATATGTATATGGGAGCTATATCCTAATCTGAACTGATCTTTCTAAAATTTGACGGAGGTATTTTCGAGCAGTATCTGAAGTCCCGTACCAAATATCATTGTTGTCGAATGCATATTACGCATGTGAGGGACTTAAACTCCCAAATCGGATGAAATGTACATATGGGAGCTATAGCTATATCTAAACTCGCTATATCGAATTCGATGGGATGTATTAAATTACAGATCATTTGGGCTTATATTAGCCATTTGGTGTACAATTAAACCGACTTTTCTTGAAGATATATGGGAGCTATATATAAATCTGACTAATCCGACTATCATCAATAGGGTTCGTCCTTGGGTCAAACAAATATTGTTTGCAAAATTTCATCTCAATCGTATAATAAATGAAACCTGCATTTTGTTCACAAGAATACATAGACGGACGGACTGAAATGCATAAATCGAATTAGAAAGTGATTCTATGAAGATCCTAAAAAGTAACTATGGGCCTATCTCGCTCCCTTCTTCAAGTTACAAAGGCATAATACACTTACCACTATGTGGTGTAGGGCATAAACATTAGGGTTGTATTAGAAGTTGTTTGCATTTTGTGCTTCGACTGGTAGAATAAAATCGGAACTTACTTCAAACCCCTTCAAAAATATTTTAACTTAATTTAAACCTGTAAAGAAAGGTCAAAAGCCGACTTTATGATACGCTACCCCACAATACATATTAAGTAGAGCAAACCGCAATATAAATAGACGTTTATATAGGAAATTTATGAGGAGTAGATCATACCAACACATATGCATATTGCGACCTTAGAGCAGTTTAGCGTGGAACGTATATCCCACAGAGAACCGGTTTCCGCTAAATTATACAATCCGCATTTGTGGCTGAACTAATTTTCACCAAAATCCATCCCATCCGATCCATATATATGTCGTGAAATCGGATGTAGTTATATATATATATGAGCTGTATCTAAATCTAAACCGATATCGGTAAAATTTGGAAGAGGGTTTTCTGACAACTATAAGACATCTTGTATCGAATATCATTGTTGAGGAGAGCGAAGAACTTAAAGACGAATTCGGATAAAACATATACATGCGAGCTATAGCTATATTAACCGATTTTCACCCAATTTAATATACTTGATTCACCCAATTCAATATACTTGTTTCAGCCGGATCTGCCGATACACACCCTAACATTACATATTTGGCGCACAGTAAAATTTAAATCGGAAGAAGATATATGCGGAAGCTATATCCAAATGTGATCCCATCTTGACACAATTTAGCAGAGGCATTTTCAGGCTGGATCTGATATCTGGTACCAAATATCATTCTTGTGGAGTGAGACCAAATCGGATGAAACATATATATGGGAGATATAGCTATATCTGAACCGATTATCACAAAATTGGCTTCTAGACTGAAATCGGTCGGATGTGCCGAACTACATCCTATTTGGACGAATATTATATATTTGTCGCAAAATAAGATTGACATCGAACGAATATATATATATATATATATATATATATATATATATATATATATATATATATATATATATATATATATATATAAATAAATAAATATATATATATATATATATATATATATATATATATATATATATATATATATATATATATATATATATATATATATATATATATTCGTTCGATGTCAATCTTATTTTGCGACAAATATATAATATTCGTCCAAATAGGATGTAGTTCGGCACATCCGACCGATTTCAGTCTAGAAGCCAATTTTGTGATAATCGGTTCAGAATATATATATATATATATACATATATATATATAGGAAATTTATGAGGAGTAGATCATAAAAACATATATGTATATTGCGACCTTAGAGCAGTTTATCGTGGAACGTATATCCCACAGAGAACCGGTTTTCGCTAAATTAGACAATCCGCATTTGTGGCTGAACTAATTTTCACCAAAATCCATCCCATCCGATCGATATATGTCGTGAAATCGGATATATATCTGGTATCAAATATCATTCTTGTGGAGTGCGACAAAATCGGATGAAACATATATATGGGAGATATAGCTATATCTGAACCGATTATCACAAAATTGGCTTTTAGACTGGAATCGGTCGGATATGCCGAACTACATCCTTTTTGGTCGAATCTATATCTATAAAAGAGGAAAATGTTTGTATGTTTGTTTGTTTGTTTGTTTGTAATTTATGGACTCGAAAACCGCTGAATATATTTTCCTGAAAATTTCCATATATACTGCAACATCGCCTGAAAGTAACATAGGCTATATACATTTCTGAATTTCCACTTGGAACTGGAGATATAGCATCAGAATCGGAGGTACCTCCCAAAAATTTAGATTTTATATGCACATATCTATTGATTGGTTGAAGATAAAGTCTCCAAATTTGGAATACGCAACGGAATTTGGAACAAAAATAAGTTTGCCAAATTATATTGTAATCGGTTCAGATTTGGATATAGCTCTAATATATATTTTCGACCGATTTCGTTCATTTGATGCCTCAAACACAATATGAATGTTCGATTCCAATGAAATTTGGGATGTGTGACGGGATTTAATCCGAAAATAAATTTGTAAAAATTATATTGAAATCGGTTCAGATTTGGATATAGCTCCCATATACATTTTCGGCCGATTTCATGTATTTGGTGGACCAAACACGATATGTATTTCCAATTGTAATGAAATTTAAAATAAGTAACGGAATTGGGAGCCAAAATGAATTTGTCAAATTAAATTGAAATCGGTTCAGATTTGGATATAGCTCCCATATATATTTTCGACCGATTTCGTTCATTTGATGCCTCAAACACAATATGAATGTTCGATTCCAATGAAATTTGGAATGCGTGACGGGATTTAATCCGAAAATAAATTTGTCAAATTATATTGAAATCGGTTCAGATTTGGATATAGCTCCCATCTATATTTTCGGCCGATTTCAAGCATTTGGTGCACCAAACACGATATATATCTCTAATTTCTATGAAATTTGGAATGTGTAGCGGAAATTAAAACAAATATACATTTTTCAAATTATATTAAAATCGATTCAGATTTGGACCGATTTCATGTATTTTATGCACCATACACGATATGTATGTTCGATACCAAAGAAATTTGGAATACGTAACGGGATTTTGATTAGAAAATAAATTAGTCAAATTATATTAAAATCGGTTCAGATTTGGATATAGCTCCCATATATAGTTTCCGCCGATTTCACATATTTGATGCACAAAACACGATACGTATTTCCGATTCCAATGAAATTCGGCATGAATGGCTAAGTTTGATACAAAAATAAATTTGACAAATTATATTCAAATACGCTCAGATTTGATTATAGCTGCCATATATATACTCAGCCGATTTCACATATTTGATGCACCCAAAGCGAGAGAGACAAAATCTGGCACCAGAAAAAATTGCCAAATAATATTGAAATCAGTTGAGGTTTGGATATAGCTAACATATATATTTCGGCCGATTTCATGCATGTTATGCACCAAACATGATATAAATGACCGATACCAATGAAATTCAGAATGTGTGGCGGAATTTGGTTACAATAATAAACGTGACAAATTAATTGGAAATTAGTTAAGATTTGGATATAGCTCCCATATATATATTATCGGCCGATTTCACATATTTGACGCACCAATTTCAATGAAATATGAAAGGTGTGGCGGAGTTTGGAGTAAAAGTAATTTTTTTGAAATTATATTTAAATCGGATCAGATTGGGATAGGATTTTAATAAGAACCATTGACCCACAACGCCTTAGGCTAACACTAAAAAACAACACAATAATTGATTTGAAATACGCTTATTACGGCGAAGTGTGTTGCTATCTCGAATTCACTAATTGCAATAGAAATGCCACTCAACTTCAAAAGATTGCAGTTTACTGCAAGCTTGGTATTTGCTATGAAATAAATAAATCCGAAGGACAAACCCTTCGTGTATGTATGTCATGTTACTGCTTTTCTAATGGTTTTGGTTATTTACGCATTAAAGTAGTGCAATAATTTTTTTTTTTAATTTTTAAATTTGTTTTTTTTTTTTAACCAACATATATTCGTAAATAAAATTTTGAATGCATTAATGCGCACCGGGTTCAGCTAAAAAAAAAACAAATTAAAAATTAAAAAAAAATATTGCACCATTTTAATGCGTAAATAACCAAAACCATTAGAAAAGCAGTAACATGACATACATTCACGAAGGGTTTGTCCTTCGGATTTATTTATTTCATAGCAAATACCAAGCTTGCAGTAAACTGCAATCTTTTGAAGTTGAGTGGCATTTCTATTGCAATTAGTGAATTCGAGATAGCAACATACTTCGCCGTAATAAGCGTATTTCAAATCAATTATTGTGTTGTTTTTTAGTGTTAGCCTAAGGCGTTGTGGGTCAATGGTTCTTATTAAAATCCTATCCCAATCTGATCCGATTTAAATATAATTTCAAAAAAATTACTTTTACTCCAAACTCCGCCACACCTTTCATATTTCATTGAAATTGGTGCGTCAAATATGTGAAATCGGCCGATAATATATATATGGGAGCTATATCCAAATCTTAACTAATTTCCAATTAATTTGTCACGTTTATTATTGTAACCAAATTCCGCCACACATTCTGAATTTCATTGGTATCGGTCATTTATATCATGTTTGGTGCATAACATGTATGAAATCGGCCGAAATATATATGTTAGCTATATCCAAACCTCAACTGATTTCAATATTATTTGGCAATTTTTTCTGGTGCCAGATTTTGTCTCTCTCGCTTTGGGTGCATCAAATATGTGAAATCGGCTGAGTATATATATGGGAGCTATAATCAAATCTGAGCGTATTTGAATATAATTTGTCAAATTTATTTTTGTATCAAACTTAGCCATTCATGCCGAATTTCATTGGAATCGGAAATACGTATCGTGTTTTGTGCATCAAATATGTGAAATCGGCGGAAACTATATATGGGAGCTATATCCAAATCTGAACCGATTTTAATATAATTTGACTAATTTATTTTCTAATCAAAATCCCGTTACGTATTCCAAATTTCTTTGGTATCGAACATACATATCGTGTATGGTGCATAAAATACATGAAATCGGTCCAAATCTGAATCGATTTTAATATAATTTGAAAAATGTATATTTGTTTTAATTTCCGCTACACATTCCAAATTTCATAGAAATTAGAGATATATATCGTGTTTGGTGCACCAAATGCTTGAAATCGGCCGAAAATATAGATGGGAGCTATATCCAAATCTGAACCGATTTCAATATAATTTGACAAATTTATTTTCGGATTAAATCCCGTCACGCATTCCAAATTTCATTGGAATCGAACATTCATATTGTGTTTGAGGCATCAAATGAACGAAATCGGTCGAAAATATATATGGGAGCTATATCCAAATCTGAACCGATTTCAATTTAATTTGACAAATTCATTTTGGCTCCCAATTCCGTTACTAATTTTAAATTTCATTACAATTGGAAATACATATCGTGTTTGGTCCACCAAATACATGAAATCGGCCGAAAATGTATATGGGAGCTATATCCAAATCTGAACCGATTTCAATATAATTTTTACAAATTTATTTTCGGATTAAATCCCGTCACACATCCCAAATTTCATTGGAATCGAACATTCATATTGTGTTTGAGGCATCAAATGAACGAAATCGGTCGAAAATATATATTAGAGCTATATCCAAATCTGAACCGATTACAATATAATTTGGCAAACTTATTTTTGTTCCAAATTCCGTTGCGTATTCCAAATTTGGAGACTTTATCTTCAACCAATCAATAGATATGTGCATATAAAATCTAAATTTTTGGGAGGTACCTCCGATTCTGATGCTATATCTCCAGTTCCAAGTGGAAATTCAGAAATGTATATAGCCTATGTTACTTTCAGGCGATGTTGCAGTATATATGGAAATTTTCAAGAAAATATATTCAGCGGTTTTCGAGTCCATAAATTACAAACAAACAAACAAACAAACATACATACAAACATTTTCCTCTTTTATAGATATAGATATATATATATATATCATATATATATAATATATCACATAATATCACATAAGGTTCACAAATAAGTGCTTATAATTTTGACAAGATCGGTTCAGATTTGGATATAGCTTCCATATATATATTTAACAAAACATATATATATATATATATATATATATATATATATATATATATATATATATATATATATATATATATATATATATATATATATATATATATATATATATATATATTTATATTAACAAAACATTATATCAAGATGATATATATGTATATATATATATATATATATATATATATATATATATATATATATATATATATATATATATTTATATTAACAAACATTTTAAGCACTTATTTGTGAGCCTTATGTGATATTTGGTACCAAAGATTATTGTTGTGGAGAGCTATAGCTATATCTGAACTAATTTCTGCAAATTTGATGTACTTGCTTCTAGACTGAATTCGGTCGGATCTCCCAAAATTCCGGCCATTTGGATTGCTATTACCTATTTGGTGCACAATTTACCCGAAATCAGTTGAAGGTATATTGAAGCTATATCAAAATTTGAACCGGCTCTAACCAATTTCAAATGAGTTCGTCTTTGGGCCACACAAATTTGTTTGCAAAATTTCATCTCAATCGTATAAAAAATGCGACCTGTTGTTTTGTTTAGAAAAATACATTGGACTACATTGGACGGACTGGCATGCATAAATCACTTCTATGAGGTCAAAATTAAGTCGTTTCCTTCTCCATGTTACAAACAAATGCATTAAGACATAATGCCCTTACCAGTATGTGGTGTAGGGTATAAAAATTAACCTGAAATCCGTTGAATATATATATATGGGAGCTATATCTAAATTTGGACCGATTCCCTCCAATTTCAATAGGGTTCGTCCTAGGTTCAAACAAATGTTGTTTGAAAAATTTCATCTCAATCGGATAAAAAATTCGAACTGTTTCTTTTACATAAACATGGACCGACGGACGGAAAGATGGACTAATGTACATAAACTGACTCAGAAAGTGATCCTATGAGGGTCCTCAAAAGTAACTTAGGGTCTATCTCGTTCCCATCACCATGTTACAAACAAATGAATAAAGATATAATACCCTTACCACTATGTGGAGTAGGGCACAAAATTGAATTAAAACATTACTGAGACGATTTTGAAGAATCTAATTATTTGGAATAACATTTCCAAGATATATATTTTCACATATTGGTATAATGTCCCTATAAAGTTCCAAGTCAACAGTCTCGAGCACTTGCAATCGATTTATTTCAGGATTATCTCTTAAGACTTTAGAGAACTCTTTCAAAATATTCAGTTGTTATTCTATTGGCGTAGTTTACTACATTGAATAGTTATGGATTTGATTTCTTTCTCAAATAAAGTTTTTTTTTTGTCATTTTGTTACTTTCTGTTTTCTCTTTTTGTGTATCATTCTTAGATTCATTTACTGATACAGACAATTAATTTTATAGTTGAATTCCCTTGCGGATTCTGACAATTAATTAAAGTCGCTTGTGTTTTGCTTTCAGCATTTTGGCATGAATGAGAG
Organism: Musca domestica; assembly: GCF_030504385.1. Taxonomy (NCBI): domain Eukaryota; kingdom Metazoa; phylum Arthropoda; class Insecta; order Diptera; family Muscidae; genus Musca; species Musca domestica. Next base: position 19,465,854 of record NW_026712133.1, on the reverse strand, counting down.
AGTAGTTTTTTTTTTCGTCCATGTATGAGGTTGATTGAGAACGAACGTGGCTATAACGAAACAACACACAATTTAACTTTCTGATGAAATATTGTTAATGATAACAGTGTTTAATTAATTGTTTCGTAACTGTGTTAATAAAACGACAAATACGTGATGGTGGTATAGATAAATTATAAAAGTAAAGATGATACAATGTCGTGTCATTTGGACTGAGAAAACGCCATATTATTCACGATACTTATACCATTCCAGATACATAGGTGTTTCCTTGAACGTATGAAAGGGTTTGAGGAAAGGTGAAAGAGTTTGCGATGGAAATATGTTTATAAATTTTACACACGAAACTTTGGTGCAGTTCGAATTTAATGCGATGAACTTGAAGAAGTAATTACCATCCATATTTTATGTCAAATGCAAAATATTATCTTCTTCAGGTGCACATTATTATTGAATTCTGAAATTTTACGAAAAATAAATTAATGATCTATATCTGATGCGAAATTTATCTTTAATGAACAATAAAGTAGAGAAAACTTTTTTAATGATTGTAGTCACATTTCTGAGGTTTTTTTTTTAAATGCGGCTAAAATCATTAGCCGCATCAGAGATGTATGCGAAATGGTGTTTTTCAGATATTTGTTGTACTTTTTGTACTAAATTTAGTTGTTTGCACTTCCTGTATACATCCCAGCCTGGAGGTACCATAACATAAGGACTATAGGAAAACATGGCTCGACGAAGCCTATTTTCGAACCTTCCTACTGCACTGGTAACATAATCAAAAGAAAAAAAAATAATATTCGAGAAAAACATTTATTTATATAAAAATACTGGGTGAGATAAAGAAACAACAACAACAACGCCATAATTTTTACATTTTTTTTATTTATTTATTTTTTTTTTTTTTTGAATGAAAACAAAAAATGTCGGGAAAAGCATCAAATTTTAGAATAAGTTTAGATATGTTTGAATTGGTCACCTTTGGCACAAATTATGGCCTTCAAACGGCCAATGAATCGATACACGCTGCCGAATGTTGCTCTGCGGTATTTTAGCCCATTCCCGGCGAAGCGCTTACTTGAGGTGATCAACACTTTGGTATTTCATATTTTTTTATTGCCAACCTTGCTTTCAAAATATTCCAGACCAATAGTTCAACGGATTGGTATGCGGAGATTTTGGTGGCCATTGTGTGCTGAAAATGAAGCGAGGAACCTCATTTTGTAACCATTCTTGGGTGGCGCGTGTAGAGTGCGATGGAGCCATCACTATGGCCGGCACTTGGTCGCCAAACGAAGGTGCACATTTTAAGCAGACCTCTTTGGCAAGTAAACAAGATCGTTTTGTTTGTTTACAAATTCGGCAGTTCACCACTTTCGGCCAAGCGAGGCAACTCTTTAGCTCTTTAGAGTCTATTTTCTTTCTGTTTCGGTTTAAGTTCTTGCACTTTTGGACTTTCAATGGCTTTATCCTGACCTCATTTTTCAATATTTGCCGAATGGAATATTGCGATACGTTCAGCTCACGAGCTATTTTTCGGCTACTGCGACGCGGGTTTTGATCAAGTCGCTATTTTACTTTTCGAACCAATTCTGTTGATGTTGCTGTTTTCTTCCGTCCATTTCCTTGACGTCGGGCTACGCTACCAGTATCACGGTGACGAGCGATGGTACGAGACACGAAAGATTTATTCACATTTAAATGCTGTAGTGCTCTAACCATAGCCACTTGTGGTTTTCCAGCCAAATATAAAGAAATCACATTATCACTCTTGAATTCCATCGCGAATAACTTTTTTTATTGAAAATTCTCACCAACATGCTTTTGTACGCTTATAAACATGATAATGAGCTATCACTGCAATAATTTTAACAGTTATCGGACGAGTGGCTTTGAAATGATAGCAGTCTGAAGATGGTTACCGTATTATATATATGAATTTGGTCAGATATTCCAAAATTCAGGTCATTTGGACTGATATTGGCTATTTGGTGCACAATTAACCCGAAATGGGTTGAATATATATAAATGGGAGCTACATCTAAATTTGGACCGATTTTGGACCGAATTGGGTTCGTTCTTAAGCCAAACAAATGTTGTTTAGAAAATTTAATCTCAATGGAATAATAAATGTTTACAAAAATACATGGACAGACAGACGGACGGACATGCATAAATCGACTCACAAAGTGATTCTATGAAGATCCTCAAATGTAAGTATGACTCTATCGAGCTTCCTTCTCCATGTTACAAACAAATGCACAAAGACATAATACTCTTACCACTATGTGGTGTAGGGTATAATAACTACGCCGATACGTCACTGCGTTTTCGTGTCCGTTTTGTGTTCAGTCTTCAAAGATCCCCGATGATTATGACATGATAAGAAGCATTAATCATGAATTGATTAATTCAAATTGATGAGGCCTCTCTATAGGTATTTAATTTATGATCATAAAATGTTCAACTGTATTTAACTGGAGACGAAAAAAATTGTCAATTACACATACCTAGTCAAGTACAAATATATAGATTTCAGTTTTGTCATTGTATGAATCTTGGTAGGCTTCAAATCGTCATTGTTTTTTTTCCTCACGTCTGTATTTATTTGGAAATCTGTTGCAAGGTCCCCTACAGCATTTACCATTTCTCGTTGTTTAAATTATGCCTCTCTCACTCACTCACCCACTCACTTCCATAGTATTTTCTAATTTATTCATTGCTCAGAGAAATTAAATATTGTATTGTGTCAAATTCCCCCATCGCCTTTAATTAGGCCAAATTAAGGCTTGTCATTATCAACCATGCAAATGAGTTACAATAATTGTGACCTTAATTTACGAATATTTTACTGCAATCAATTATTAATACTCATGTTGTGTACATTCTCTTGCTGGATGGTAGGTCAGTTCTTACTCATTATTGTTTTCAATTTTCTTCATTTTGAAAGCATTTAATTACAACTCAATTGTATCAATTACTTTTGCATTCCGAAATGGACTTCAGTAAATGGACGCGTTCAATAATTGATGTACATATGTAAAGGTATCATCCGAATGGTGTAAGTATTGAATTGTTGAATATTGAAGTAATAATGACAGCATCTTTTTGGATTATCCTCGCTTTCTTTTTGAATGCTTCACGGGACTTCACATTCTTTTGTGGTCCACTCAAATTTCAGAACAGATTTTTGCAAGACGAACAAAAGAAAACAAATTAAAATGGCTTCGACCGCCCGAATTTTTATACCCTCGTCCATTGATACTTTAAACTTTTCTCATATCAGTTTTCTAGACATCCCTAACATATTACGCTTGGATGTATTTCAAAACCCGTATAAATTGTGAATTGTAGTTCATGCAGTGGAAAATGTATTAAATTATCGCCTCTTCGGCTAAAAAATAGAACCTACACTTAAATGTTTAAAAAACACAGAGATAAGGAGATAACGTTGTATACGCGACAAAGTGAATTACCGATCTGAATCGAACATTTTTGTAACCAGAAAACATACTTAATGTATATGCAAGAAAATAAGAAGATATCCTTATATAGGGACTAAAGGAATACTGGATCTAGGTTGAATTTTGGATCAATTTCAACTAGAATACAGTCTGTCGAGTTTGGATCAAATCGCTTTAAATAAATCAATATCTCACATCCATATGAGTCAACCGATTATTAATAAAAGCTTTTCCTAAATCGTAATATATTTGTTATACCCTCCCCATAATATACCCTTAACTTCGTCATTCCATTTGTAACTCAACGAAAATAATAATTTTAGACATAACAAAGTATATATATTCTTGTTCAACATAAAATTCTAAGACGATTTAGACCCGCCCGTCCGTATATTCGTGTGGTAATCACGCTAGAACCAAAACGAATAGAGGTCTGCTGGCAGGACGAATTTGAAGAGGGGATATATCTGTCCACGATATCGTTTAGCCCCTATAAACGGGAGTTCCCGATATTAAGTATTTTAATGATCTTGACCATATTTTTTAAAGGAATCTCTGTGAGTACTTTACCCCTGAAAGTGAATATATAGACAATTCATATATATAGACAGTACACGATATCGTATAGCGCCCATATAATGGTGCCCTCCGATATTGGGTATTTTGTTGACTTTAGCCACATTTTCCAATGAATGGTCTGAAAATCCACATAAGGAGATCTACATAGGTCCACAATATCGTATATCCCCCATGTAACGATACCCCCGATATTCAGTATTTTGATAATTTTATCGACATCTTTCAATGCAATTGTCTGAAATTCCACACAAAGCATTCATTATGAGTATTTTACCTCCTGAAAGAGAGTTGTCTATATAGGTCCACGATATCGTATATCCCCCATATAACGGTACCTCCCAATATTCGGTATTTTGATGGTTTTAGCGAAATTATTCACTGGAGTTGTTTCATATTTCGTATTCAGTGTTCGTAATGGGAACTATAGCCTATGACTGAAAATTTTCTATGCAGGTCCCGGTCTTCGTATAGCCCCCTATATTCGGTATTTTGATGATTTTAGCTACAATATTCACCGGATTTTTTTTTAAGTTTCGGATTATGCAGGTCCATGTCTTCGTATTTTTTTTTCAATTTTTTTCAAAATTCGTTCCAATTGGTGGAGGGCATTCAAAGTTCGGCAGAACTTACTGTTTTTTTTTTTTAATTTTTATACCCTAAGCCATATGACTAGAGATGTCATAAATCAAAACGTGCCTCAATAAAGGTTTTAGATCCTAATATCTTTTGACTAAATCCGTTTCAAGATATTCGAAGTCTATCTAGTGATGCCTATCCTTTATCTGGCAGATAACTGGCTATAGAGAACCATTTTTATATATAGCCTCATATAGCTGTAACATAATTTTTGGATTTTTTTAAAAATTTGGCAGGATCTTTCCATTGATTTGTACACCCTTCACCATACATAGTATGGGGGGTATATTAAGTTCGTCATTCCGTTTATAACTCATCGAAATAATAATTTTAGACCCAACAAAGTATCAGACACAATAAAGTATCAGCGTAAAATTCTAAGACGATTTATCTGTACGTCTGTTGCAATCACGCTACAGTCAAAACGAATTAAAATAGGAAGCTACAATTTTGCACAGATCTGCAGGCAGGTCAAGTTCTAAGATGGGCTATATTGGTCCACGATATCGTATAGCCTTCACATAACGGTACCCTCCGATATACGGTATTTTGATGATTTTAGCCACATTTTTCAACGGAATTGTCTGAAATTCTACACAAAGAGTTATTTGAGAGTACTTAACCCCCATATACAGGTTCTATATAGGTTCACAATATCGTATGTTTTATTTTTTTGAAAATTTTCTAATTTGTTCTAAATGGTGGATGGTATTTAAAGTTCGGCGTGGCCGAACTTACTGCTTTTTTACTTGTTTTAAATATTGCAATCTCCTTCCAAATTATGGAGCCTATTATAAGGTCAGGCCGGCTGCACTGAGCTACTTTTTTATTTGCTATCGCAAGATTCAAATAACTTCAAAAAAATTATAATAATAATAATAATAATAATAATAATAATAATAATAATAATAATAATAATAATAATAATAATAATAATAATAATAATAATAATAATAATAATAATAATAATAATAATAATAATAATAATAATAATAATAATAATAATAATAATAATAATAATAATAATAATAATAATAATAATAATAATAATAATAATAATAATAATAATAATAATAATAATAATAATAATAATAATAATAATAATAATAATAATAATAATAATAATAATAATAATAATAATAATAATAATAATAATAATAATAATAATAATAATAATAATAATAATAATAATAATAATAATAATAATAATAATAATAATAATAATAATAATAATAATAATAATAATAATAATAATAATAATAATAATAATAATAATAATAATAATAATAATAATAGAAATATAAAACAAAATCCGTTGAAAAAATCATAAAAATACCGAATATAGGGAGTTACCCTGTTTGAAAACGAGTACCTCTAAATGCAATTTTCGTCATAGGCCATTACGATACTCCATTACTACCGAATATAGGGAGGTAGCGATATATGGGTGCTGTACCAAATCATGGACCTATATATACCCATTACGTAGTAAAATTGTATCAATTAACTTCATTTCGTTCGGAAGCTAGAGTGATTTCCACAGACGGATGGACGGACATCGCATAATCGATATATAAATTTAAGCTGATCATATGGACAGACGGACGGACGGACGGACTGACATGCATAAACCGACTCAGAAAGTGGTTCTATGAAGATCCTCATAAGTAACTATGGGTCTATCCCGCTTCCTTCTCCATGTATATTCATTAAGATTCTTTTACCGCACAATTAGGTATTACTAATTTTTATAATCTAAGATGTTGGATTTCTTTATGGCGAATTAATGGACAATGGCGAATTAATGGACAATTTAAAAGCCTAGAGGTCAACAAATGTGTACACAGTATAAATGAAAAGTTACTGTGTATTCACTGCCGAAAACGACTTATTCAACTTGCCATGAACTCAGAATTAAAATAAATACCTTAGGTTATAATATATATTGTATTTTTTGAAACAAAACCAAATATTGTTTTACATCTTTTGATGTTTAAGTCGTTTTATTGTTTAAACAGCAAAGTTACTTGTTTGACTTAATATCTTTTCTTTTAAACGGGACATTTATTTATTTATTCTAGAGACAAAATACAATGGTCAGATAAGCTCAGGCAGGAATACACCCTAAATATCAATTCAAATATTGTTTATTCTAGGTATCTTAAAGATTTGAGGATTATTTTATGACTAACATAAAAAATAAATATATTTTTAAATTTAAGAATTTATGTGGCTCCTTGTGGGAATGCTTTTTAAAGAAGTTGACCGTTTTTCATTCCATTAGAATTTAATTCTGCCGACATAAGCTGACCCCACTTCGCAGTCAATTTGATGTCAACTGGATTGACATGAAAGCAAATAGACGTTGCCCATTGTATTTTGTGTGAGAAACGATAGACGACGGATTGACAGGCAATAGGACAAAGAAGACAACACCAAACAAGGGAACAAAACAAACCGTCAATGTAAAGCTTGAATGAAAATAGTAAATTGGCGTCATTCATAGATTTTAAAGCTATCACAACCAATTCAATGGAATTTCTTAAAATTCAAACGGACAAATTCATGGGTGATGGTTAGCTGTTTAAAATTGAAGGGATCGTTCACATATTTCATGCTTCAGCAATGGGTGTATTGTTCGGATCTTTTATGGATGTAATTGCTCAACGAAACTAATAACAAAACATATAAGAATCTGAAAGTATTTAATTGAAGATCAACTTTTACTACCACCATAGCTTTTTAGCTAATAAATTTTAAACTATAACCAGTAAAGAAAGTCCTACCCTACACCACTTTGCTAATTTAGTGGAGCTCCACATAACACGTAAAAGTTTTGATGGGAGAATTCAATCATACACGCTATGATTATAATTGTAATTTAAAGTTCAAAGGACTAAATGTGCCGAAGCATTTGTATATTTTAAATTCGGACATGTATTGCCCATTTGGTGCAAAATTAATTCGAAATCAGATAAAGATATATATGGGAGCTATATCCAAATCTGAACCGATCTCGATAAAATTTGGCAAAGATATTTCTGAGCTGTATTTGATATATTTCCCTGAATATCGTTGTTACGGAGTGCATATTACGGCTGTGGGTAACAAATACAACAAATCGGATGAACAATATATATGGGAGCTATAGCTATATCTGAACCGATCTTCACCAAATTTGGCATACTAGCTTCTAGACTGTATTCGGTCGCATGTGCTAAATTCCATCCAAATTTAGCAAAGGTATTTCTGAGCTACATTTGATATATTTCCCCAAATATTGTTGTTACAGAGTGCATATTACGGCTGCCGAGGACAAAAATAACACATCTGATGAACAATATATAGGGAAGCTACAGCTATATCTGAACCGATTTCGATCAAATTTGGCATACTTATTTTAAGTCCTAATTTGATATATTTCCCTGAATATCGTTGTTACGTAGTGCATATTACGGCTGTGGGTAACAAATACTACAAATCGGATGAACAACATATATGGGAACTATAGCTATATTTGAACCGATCTTCACCAAATTTGACATACTATCTTCGGATGAACAATATATATGGAAGCTATAGCTATATCTGAACCGAAAATTGGCATACTTATTTTCAGGCCTAATTTGATTGTATGTGCAAAATTCCATACTATTCGGGCTGATATTACACGTTTGGTGCACAATGAAAGGTAAATCGGACAAACATGTATATGGGAGCTATATCTCAATTTTGACCGATTATCTCCAATTTCAATAGAGTTCGTCCTTGGGCCAAACAAATGGTTTGTGCAAAATTTCATCTCAATCGGATAATAAATGCGGCCTGCATTTTGTTCACAAGAATACATGGACAGACGGACGGATAGACGGACTGACATGCATAAATCAACTCACAAAGTGATTCTATGGAGATTCTCAAAGGCAACTATGGGTCTATCTCGCTTCCTTCTCCATGTTACAAACAAATGCACGAAGACATAATACCCTTACCACTATGTGGTGTAGGGTATAAACAGGCGAAACAAGTCAGTGATACATCTTAATTTTTCACTTAACATGAGATCTGATGCGAATATGGATTTTTCGACCCACTTCTTCTGATACCTCCCTCAAAAGGGGTCAACTATGTTTCTTCTGACTTCATACAACGCAGTGCTGACGACATTCAGTTTTTGAACGACAGATTTTTTTCGATATATTGTAGCTCCGTTCCTCCGTTTCGTCCATACCCTCATCAAGGATGAATATGAATGATGAATATGCTTTTTTAACTTAAAAAAAATTAATTTTGGAACACTACCGCTGGGGTGAGCTCAGTAGCAGCCAGGGTCTCCATAAAGACCCACTAAACTTTTTGAGATAATTAAGAAGAGGTCAAAAGTCGGGCGGTGCCGGAGAATTTGGAGAAAATCGATTCAGATATAGCTATAGCTACCATATAAATATTTCATCACCCCACAAGAATGATATTTGGTAACGGGTATCAAATACTGCTCGAAAATACGCATGCCAAATCTTATTGAGATCAAATCAGATTTGGGTATAGCTCAAATATATATCTTTTTCCGATTTCAGATTTTTTGTGCAATAAAAAATGGCTAATAACAGCCCAAATAGACTATATATGATACCCTAAACCATCATGCGTACTTAGTAGACCTCCCATATAAAAAAACCAGTAAGGAAAGCTCAAAAGTCGGGCGGGGCCGACTATATGATACCCTACACCACTATGCATATTTAGTAGAGCTCTCGTAAAAAGGTTTATACAGGGCATTTCAGAGCTCTATGAGATATTTGGTACAAAATCAAAATCTATCTAATTCTATCGTGCATTTTACGAACTATAACTATCTGTGAACCGAGTTTCTCCAAATTTGACGTATTAGCTTCTAGACTGAATTCGGTCTTATGTACGAAAATTCGGGTGATTTGGGCTGATATTGACCATTTAGTGCAAATTTAACCCGAAATCGGATGAAGATATATATGGGAGCTATATCCAAATCTGAACCGATTTCGATAAAATTTAAAACAGCTATTCCTGTGCTCCATCTAATAACTGGTACCAAATATCACGGTTGTGGAGTGAATATTACGAATGTATGGTATTAAAACACTAAATCGGATGAAACATATATATGGTTGCTATATCTATATCTGAACCGATTTTCACTAAATTTGATATACTTTCTTCTAGGCTGAATTTGGTCCGATGTACTAAAATTCAGTCCATTTGGACTTATATCGGCCATTTGGTGCACAATTAACCCGAAATCGGATGAAGATATATATGGGAGCTATATCCAAATCTGAACCGATTTCGATAAAATTACAAACAGCTATTTCTGGGCTGTATCTTATATCTGGTACCAAATATCATTCTTGTGGAGTGCATATTACGAATGTGAGAGGCTTAAACACCAAATCGGATAAAACATATATATGGGAGCTATAGCTGTTTCTGAACCGATTTTCTCCAAATTTGTTGTATTTGCTTTAAGGCTAATCTCGGTCACATGTGCCAAAATTCGGGCCATTTGGGCTGATATTGGCCATTTGGTGGTCAATTAACCCGAAATTGGATGAAGATATATATGGGAGCTATATCCAAATCTGAACCGATTTCGATAAAATTTAAAACAGCTATTTCTGTGCTCCATCTAATACTTGGTACCAAATATCACGGTTGTGGAGTGCATAGTAGGAATGTAAGGGACTTATAGATCAAATCGGATGAAAGATATATATGGGAGCTATAACTAAATCTGAACCGATTTTCTCCAAATTTGATATACTTGCTTCTAGGCCGAACTCGGTTGGGTGTGCCAAAATTCAGGTAATTTGGACTGATAGTGGACATTTGGTGTACATATAACCCGAAATCGGATGAAGATATATATGGGAGCTATATCTAAATTTGATCCGATTCTCACCAATTTCAATAGGGTTCGTCCTTGGGCCAAAAGAATATTGTTTGGAAAATTTCATCTCAATCGGATAATAAATGCGACCTGCATTTTGTTCACAAGAATACATGGACAGACGGACGGACGGACGGACAGACGGACTGACATACATAAATCGACTCAGAAAGTGATTCTATGAAGGTTCTCAAAAGTAACTATGGGTCTATCTCGTTTCCTTTTCCATGTTACAAACAAATGCACAAAGACATAATACCCTTACCACTATGTGGTGTAGGGTATAAATATTGGGAAGTTAAGTGAAGTAGATCATACCAACAGTGATTCAAATAACATTGCTGTATAGTTCATGATATGACTTCAATAAGGATTAATTTAAAAAATTTTGAATTTTTTTACCAAATGGTAAAATTCGGTTGAGTGTAGAAATATCTATTCAATTTGGTCTAATATTACATATATGGAAAGCAATAACTGTAAATTCGGATGATGATGTGGTGGAGGGCATATTGTGAGGGACTTTAACACGAAATCGTTTGAAACATATGTATGGGAGCAATAGCTATATCTGAACCAATTTTCTTCAAAATTCACAAAAAACTTGATCTCGGTAAAGATACATACGACAAATCATTACGCATGAGGAACTTAAAATCTCAAATCGGATGAAACGTATATGTGGGAGCTATAGTTATTAAAATTGGTGAGAATTGGTTCAAATTTAGATGTAGGTCCCATGCATATCTTCAAGCGATTTCGGGTTAATTGTGCCAATATCAGTGCAAATATATTTTGGCACATCCGACCGACTTCAGACTAGAAGCAAGCACGTCAAATTTGGAGAAAATCGGTTCATATATAAATATAGCTCCCATATATATGTTTCATCCGATTTGGTCTGTAAGTCCCTCACATTCGTAATATGCACTCCACAACAATGATATTTGGTATCAGATATCCTATAGAACTCGGAAATACCTTTGAAATATTTTGTCGAGTACGGCTAAGATTTGAATATAGCTCCCATATATATCCTTAATTCGGTTTCAGGTTTATTGTGCAAATAATGGCAAATATCAGCCCAAATGAAGTGAAACATCTGCTTCATGAAATACCGGGGCTTTTCTAATGTTTTTGCAAAATATTGGCTCGAGATCTATGATGATGTTTTATGATGAGGTACTATGGGGGAATGTACCTTAGAGAAATCTACACTCTACTCAAAAAGGATTTCAGATCTGAAGAATTTTTACCGCAAATTATAGTTTTGTAGGCCCCGCTCGACTATAGCCTTTGCTTACAGGGTTGCCCATATTCGACGGACCCATGACTCTTTGGGCCCATTCCAATCGACGAGGCTTCTCCGCAGGCAACATTCTTTGCGTCAATTGAATTTAGTACGGGAACAAATGCAAATCAATGCGAATAATCCGTTGTAAAGTGGACCGAGCCATGCCCAACTGCTGAGAACGGCGTTTTTGGGATGTTCTTGGGGACCTCTCAACACTGGCTCGTACGGCAGCGATATTCTCGACCGATCGCCTTGGTGGACTTTTATATGGCCTCTTCGGATTAGAAAGAGCCTTACCAGTCGAAAATTTTTCGTATAAAGGATTTATGGCGTTAGAAGGCGCACTTCTCACATTTTTAATGTTTTAAAAGCACGTTGAGTTTTCACAATTGACTTCTTCTGTTGAATGTAAATTTCAACCATTTCAGAGCGCTCACATGGCGTGTATTGGTTCATGGTAAAAATCTGCTTGGACTGACGCTTCAAACGCGGTATGTCATTAAGCGATGTGACATCTCTGTCAAAAGTTAATGCGTTGCCAGATGGGTCCGTCGAATATGGGCAACCCTGTATGTTTCAACCGACATAGTGGTAAAGGTATTATGTCTTTGTGCATTTGTTTGTAACATGGAGAAGGAAGCGAGATAGACCCATAATTACTTTTGAGGATTTTCATAGAATCACTTTCTGAGTCGATTTATGCATGTCAATTACCGAATTTTTCCAAAAAAATACTTCTGCCAGAGATAAACAAATTACAGCAATACTTTGCCTTAATTGTAATCTCTTGATGAATTTACAAATTGAAAGTTAATGGATTGAATAAAATTATTTCTATTTCTCAAATATCAAATAAAATAACAAACAATTCGCACTACTAGACAAACATTTTATTTATTTTATTTGCAGCATTCACCATCAATTCGTATTTGTTATTTCATCGAGTTGAGTGGTGCACAATATATAAACACCAAAGTCATGAACATCATCATAGTATTCCGCAAATCCGCATGCAAATGTGTTTTTATAACGTTCAAGTGAATATCGATGTCACAAAGTTACACCCACCCAAAAAGTGCCGATTTGCGGTATAGTGGTTTTTGCGTTTACATTATGCAGTGATTTTTTGCAACATAATATGTTTTTGGCCGACTTATTTGGTTTGCTTTAGACACCATAAATCTCGATAACAATGCTTAACACTCAGCCCCATATTGAGGGTGCATTTGTGTACAGCGAATATACGTATTGCAATTCGGGTTACCAACTCAAGAAATAAGTAGTAATTTGGTGGCCACTAAGAGTCGACAAAATAAGTTCTTATATTAGTGGCCAAAATCCATAAATAAATATTTATTTAATCGGGTTTTAGTGTACAAAAAAGTGCCGATTTATTTCGTGCGACATGAACTTTTCAAAATAAAAATGGTCTGGTAACCCGAATTGTAATGAGTGCTTTTTTCGTTGGGTTGCAGTCATAGATTATGTGCGCCAGTGTGGTTTTGTAACATTTGTCGTAGTGGTAGTTTGCTGCAGTTTGCAGTGTAGGCAAAAATATAATAAATATCACAAAAAACACATTTCAAAAAAAAAAAAAAAAAAAAAAAAAAAACTCTTCAATATCGCAGACATTCGAAGTAATAACTGAAGATATGTTATTTGCAGAAATATAGCTGATGCGTTTGAGAATCGTAGTAAGGATCTTGAAAATACACTTTACTTAGGTCCGTTACGATAAATTCCGAATTTAACTAGAGCCAAGAAATTAACAGAGAAAATAACATAGCTATGTTAGCTTAACAGAGCTACATAAAAATTGTGTTTTCCTTAATATTTTTGATTTTTAATTACTTATCGTATAAAAACGCTAACAAAATGCATTATATAATCATAATTAAATTATATTCCAAAGATTGTAAGGCAACATACACCCATTAATTCGTAGCACAATACTATGTGCCATGGCAAGTTTACGCCAAACTGTGCCTTCCAGGACAAATCTGCCGGTACAATATGGGTATCTACGGAAAGCTTATAGAGTCTACTATCCATTGGCATTAAGAAAAATATAGAAAGGTACGGCCAGTTCCGAGGTATATGGTCATTTCTCTAGGTATCCTTGGAACAGGATAATATGCCTTCCAGGACAATTCTGCCGGTACAATATGAGTACCTACGGAAAGCTTATGAAGTCTACTATCCATTGGTATAAACAAAAAAATATTAAGGAAAAAACAATTTTTATGTAGCTCTGTTAAGCTAACATAGCTATATTATTTTCTCTGTTAAATTCTTGGCTCTAGTTAAATTCGGAATTTATCGTAACGGATCTCTTTATTTAGTCTTTTGAAACCATTTCTGGAGCTCAGCTTGCCAGCTGAGGCAAACAAAAACATTTTTTCATATAAAATGCATACAGGGTGAGATAAAACAACTAAAAAAACATTTAGTTCTTTCGGGCCGAACTTTTAATACCCCCCACCTTAGGATAATGGAAACATTAGAACAAATTATGACCCACAAATACCAATTTTTAGACATATTCGTGGGAAAATGTGGCAAAAATCATCAAAATACCGAATATCGGGAGGTACCGCTATATAGAGCTATACAAAAACGTGGACCTATACATACAATGTTTCGCCCACGGAGCTAGAACCTTCAATTTTTAAACAAATCCGTGAAAAAATGTGACAAAATCCATCAAAATACCGAATACCGGGAGATACCGGCATATGGGAGCTATACCATAGAGTGGACCTATACATACAATGTTTCGCCACACGAACTAGGACCCATTATGACCTACAAATACCAATTTTTAGACAAATCTATTAAAAAAATGTGGCAAAAACCATCAAACTACCGAATATCGGGCATCGTTATATGGGGACTATACCAAAACCTGGACCGATATATCTCATTTTCAATACCAACCATCCTACACACAATACAATTTATTCCGCTAATAATGTGGCCTGTATCGTGATTTCAACAGACAGACAGACAGACAGGCAGCCGGACATCGCTAAATCGTGCAGCGTGTGACTGTTTCATTGGACGTTAAGGCCATAATTCGTGGCATAGGTGACCAATTCGATTTGTTCGAATTGGTCACCTATGCCACGAATTATGACCTTCAAATGGCCAATGAAACCGTCACACGCTGCCCGAATGTTGCTCTGCGGTATTTTAGCCCATTCCCGGCGAAGCGCTTGCTTGAGGTGATCGATACTTTGGTATTTTCTAGTGTCAACCTTGCTTTCTAAAATACTACAGAGACAATAGTCAAATGGATTGGTATCCGGACAATTTGGTGACCATTGTGCGCAGGAAATGAAGCGAGAAACCTCATTTCGTAACCATTCTTGGGTGGCGCGTGCTGAGTGCGATGTTGCTGGGTCCTGTTGGAATGTCCAAGGTCTGCGGTCAAAATGGGTCCGTGTCCAAGGTTTTAATAACCCTCCAGAATATTTTCGAGATAATATTCGGCATTTATTCTAATGCCACGGTCGATTAATACGAGCGGAGTGCTACCATCGGCTGTTATGGCATGCCACACCATCACCATGGCCGGCGCTTGAGTTCTGGTGGCCAACTGAAGTTGCACATTTTGCACAACGTATTTTTTTTCATCGGAGACAACCAAAAATCGGCAGTTCACCACTTTCGGCCAAGCGAAGTAACTCCTTAGCTCTTTTGAGTCTATTTTCTTTCCGTAGCGGTGTAAGTTCTTGCACTTTTTCGAATTTCATTGGCTTCACCCCGAGTTCATTTTTCAATATTTGCCGAATGGAATATTGCGATATGTTTAGTTCACGAGCCATTTTTGCGACGCGGGTTTCGATCAAGTCGCATCTTTACTTTTCGAAACATTTCTGCTGATGTTGCTGTTCTCTTCCGTGCACTTGCTTGACGTCGGGCTACGCTACAAGTATCACGGTATCGAGAGATGGTACGCGACACAAAAGATTTATTCACATTTAAATGCTGGAGAGCTCTGAAAGCTAATCAAATATAAATAAATCACACTATCACGCTGGAATTCCATCACGAATAACTTCTTTCTAGAAAATTCTCAACAAAATGCTTTTGTACGCTTGTAAACAATATAATGAGGTGTCACTGAAATAATTGGAACAACTTTCGGACGAGTGGCTTAGAAATTACAGAAGTCTGAATTCGGTTGCATTATTTTTTTCATCTCACCCTGTACATCTATGGCTTATAAAAAAATGATTAATTTACCCTTTGTGTGGGAGGGGCGATGAGTTCTTTATTTACACTAGAACTGCTGTAAATGAAGGCATTCAATTGTGGGAAGCTAAATATTATCGAATAAATATTTTTAATTTTAAGAAATTTGACCTTTTTAATTTTTATACCCTACAACACTATGTGTTGGGGGTATTATAAGTTTGATTGCGCCAAAAATTATGTAACACCTCGAAATATTGGTTTCCCACATAGGAAAGTATATATGGATCTTCCTAGCTCGCCGAGCTGAGTCGATCTAGTTATGTATGTCCGTCCGTCCGTCTGTACGTCTGTCCATGTTAATTTGTAATCAAGCTACAGGTCGCAATTATGGCCCGATTCTCACGAAATTGAAAATGGAGGTGGGGTTAGGGTCGGAATAGATCCCTTTTTTTTGGAGATGATCGGAAAATATTTAGGGGTTCAAATGGACCAAAAACACAAAAAATACTTGATTTTGCAGTTGCTTTAAGGCCACAATTATAGACAAATCGGCGCGGAATTTTGCATGGAGTTAGAGTTTAAGACTGGGCAGAAGCGTAAAAATTTGGATGGTCATCGGACCACATTTAGCGGGTAAAATAGACTAAAACTTTTTTTGTAATAAATACGAAATTTTTCCTAAACCGCGAATATTTTTTATCCTTGTGAAATCAAAAAAAATACACGAAAATGTCACTTCTGACCGTTACATTGA
The DNA here is from genome assembly GCF_030504385.1 of Musca domestica. NCBI lineage: Eukaryota > Metazoa > Arthropoda > Insecta > Diptera > Muscidae > Musca > Musca domestica. The sequence continues at coordinate 19,448,998 of NW_026712133.1, read as the reverse complement.
TGCTCATATCCAAAATCTCGCATACATAGCAAAATATATGCAATCTCATATATCAAAGAAGGGAATGTTAGTTAGATCGCTAATAAGTCAAGAACCGATTCTCATCAATTCCGACTGGTCTCTTGCCAGAAAAGGATAAAATCGAAGAAAATCGCGTATAATCGCAATAAAAAAGTGAATATTTTTTTTTTTAAATATTTGTTCATTTTTTTGTCATGGAGACATAAACAAAAATAAAACTTTCATTTATATTTAAACACGGCAAACAGAGTGGATGTCATCACCGCATGCCGCACCACCTTAGCATCGACGGTGCACAAACAACAGCTATGGCCAAAAGGGCCAATATTTCGTAAAAAGACTTGAGTTTATTATGAGTTTTTGTTTCTTCTATCACTTTGCCGTAGGATATTGTTGTACATAAAACCAGACCGAAAAAAACCATGATATTCGGAATTTTAATAATAGAACTGATAAAAGCAAGGCAGATAATTATTTAATTTTTTTCATATATATTTTTTCGGTCGAAGTTAAAATAAAAAGTGGAAACCATTTTCACGTTTTTCAATCACACAAAAGTTTTGGATTACATACTTCAACACGACAGCGTTCATTTTATTTTTAAACTATAAGGGAGAAAGCTACATTATCTTCCCCGGAAATTCGTTTTATTGTGGCAAAAAAAAGAACAAGTAAAAAGCAATTAGTTCGGCCGGGCCGAACTTTGAATATCCTCTACCATTTGGATCAAAGCAGGAAATTTTCAAAAAATATACTCTATTAAAAATTCTGTTAAAATCTTAAAAATAACGAATATCGGAAGGTGACGATATATGGGGGATAAACGATATTGTGGACCAATATAGACAAGTATATTCCTGGGAGTAAAGTAATCACAAAGAACTTCTTGTGCAGAATTTCAGAAAATTCCGTTTAAAAATGTGGCTAAAATCATACATATACCGAATATCGGGGGTACCGTTATATGGGGGATATACGATATTGTGGACCTATATAGACAATTCTCTTTCAGGCGGTAAAAAACTCACAAACAACTCTTTGTGTAGAATTTCAGACAATTCCATTGCAAAATGTGACTAAAATCATCAAAATACCGAATATAGGGGGGTACCGTTATATGGGGGATATACGATATCCTGGACCGATATCGAAAATTCTCTTCGTGGGGGTAAAGTAGTCACAAGAAACTCCTTGTGTGGAATTTCAGACAATTCCATTGCAAAATGTGGCTAAAATCATCAAAATACCGAATGTCGGGGGGCACCGTTATATGGGAGCTATACGATTTCATGGACCGATATAGCCCATCTTCGAACTTGACCTGCCTGCAGACAAAAGACAGACCTGTGCAAAATTTTAGCTTCCCATCTTAATTCATTTTGAGTGTAGCGTGATTACAACAGAAAGACAGACGGCCGGACAGGGTTAAATCGTCTTAGAATTTTACGCTGATCAAGAATATAGATACTTTGTTGGGTCTAAAATGATTATTTCGATGAGATACAAACGGAATGACGAACTTAATATACCCTCCATATTATGTATGGTGGAGGTTATAAAAACATTCGTTGTTATTTACGTCATTGTGAAGCCAGTGAGTTCAATTATTAAAATATCCAAGATTAATTTATTATTTTCTTGAGCTTCTTATATTCATTGAGTTTAGAATGGGGAAATTTATTTTGTGTGGGTAGAAAAAAAAACATGACAGCATTCAATTTTAAGTGATTTTTAATTGCACACTTTACAGCACGTAGGTGTGTTGCCTCAATGTGAGAACCACTTAGCAGAGGTTGATGTTCTTTTGTTATGCCTCTTGTTTGGGAGGATTTGTCTTCCTTACATCTTACTGTTATGGAATTGGATTATTGATATTTTGAAAGATTGAAAATATTGTGTATTGTTTGAGTGTATTATTTGTAATGCCGTGAATTAAATAAGTAATTACATCTTTCATTTTTTATCTGTTGTTATTGACATTTCTCAATAAGCAGCTTATATTTTTTAATCAGGAAAATTAATTTATAATTTGTATATAATAATGCAGTGATATATATATGTTAAAGGATACCCCGCAATTAATTTTAAGATTTGTGTCATTTAGTCGAGTATCCCTCTCCATTTTTGTTCATTTTAATTGTATTTATACCCTACACCACATAGTGCTAAGGGTATTGTGTATTTGTGCATTTGTTTGTAACATAGAGAAGGAAGCGAGATAGACCCATAGTTACTTTTGAGGATCTTCATAGAATCACTTTCTGAGTCGATTTATGCATGTCAGTCCGTCTGTCCGTCCATGTATCATTATGAACAAAATGCAAAACCAAACCTTCTAAATACCGTAAATTAGAAGGTACAGTAATATGGGGTCCATACCAAATACTGGAGCAATCTTGAAAAGTCTTAGCATGATGAGATTATACATACTCAAAACTCTAAATGTCAAGTTACACATTATTTGGTTTAATATTGTGTTAAAAACATAAAAAATACCGAAAATCAGGAAGTAAGTCTATATGGAGACCTTGCCGAAACGTGGACCAACATGTCCCATTTTTGATGTCAAATATATTAGGGGTAATATAAATGTCTGAGCAAAAAAAAATTGCCATAGAGTGCATGATTTCGCTTGGATAAGGATTATATTAAAAAAATATATATCGGAGCCGAGTAGCATCAAAACGAACGTCACGAAATTCACTCCATTTTGGCTGACATTAGCCATTATTTACACAACAAACCTGAAATCGGATTAAGGATATAAATGGGAGCTATTTCCAATTCTTAGCCGTTTTCGATAAAATTTGACAAATGTATTTCCGAGCTTTATAAGATATCTGGTACCAAATATCTGGACACCAAATCGCATGAAACATATATATGGGAGCTATAGCTATATCCGATTTTCTCCGAATTCGATGTACTTGTTTCTAAACTGAATTTTGTACTGATATTGGCCATTTGGTGCACAATTAACTCGAAATTGGTTGAAGATATCTTATACGACCTATATCTTGATCTTGATGAAATTTGGTAGAGGTATCTGTTACCAAATATCATTGTTGTCGAATGCATATTACGAATGTGAAGGACTTTAACACCAAATCAGATTAAACATATACAGGGTGAGATTAAAAAAATGCGTAATAAGATCAAAAGCCATAATTTTTACATTTTTTATACCCTCCACCAAAAAAGGTATGGAGGGTATATTAAGTTCGTCATTCCGTTTGTAATTCATCGAACTCTTGATCAGCGTAAAATTCTAAGACGATTTAGCCCTGTCCGTCCGTCCGTCCGTCTGTCCGTCTGTTGTAATCACGCTACAGTCTAAACGAATTAAGATAGGAAGCTAAAACTTTGCACAGATCTCTCTTTTGTCCGCAGGCAGGTCAAGTTCGAAGCTGGGCTATATCGGTCCACGATATCGTATAGCCCCCATATAACGGTACCCCCGGTATTCGGTATTTTGATGATGTTAGCCACATTTTTCAATGGAATTGTCTGAAAATCCACACAAGTAGTTCCTTGTGGTACTTTAAACCTCGGCAGAGAATTATCTATATAGGTCCACAATATCGTATTGCCTCCATATAACGGTACCCCCCGGTATTCGGCATTTTGATGATTTTAGCCATATTTTTCAATGGAATTGTCTGAAAATCCACACAAGTAGTTCCTTGCGAGTAATTTACCCCCTGAAAGAGAATTATCTATACAGGTCCACGATATCGTACATCCCCCATATAACGGTACCCCCCCGATATTCGGTATTTTGATGATTTTACCCACATTTTTCAGCGGAATTATCTGAAAATCCACACAAGGAGTTCCTTGTGGGTACTTTATACCTAGGCAGAGAATTGTCTATATAGGTCCACAATATCGTATAGCCCCCATATAACGGTACCCCCGATATTCGGTATTTTGATGATTTTACCCACATTTTTCAACGGAATTGTCTGAAAATCCACACAAGGAGTTCCTTGTGAGTACTTTACACGCAGACATAGATTTGTCTTTATAGGTCCACAATATCGCATATCCCCCATATAACGGTACCCCCCGATATTCGGTATTTTGATGATTTTACCCACATTTTTCAACGGAATTGTCTAACAATGCACACAAGGAGTTCCTTGTGGGTACTTTATACCTCGGCAGAGAATCATCTATATAGGTCCACAATATCGTATAGCCCCCATATAACGGTACTCCCCTATATTCGGTATTTTTATGATTTTACCCACTTTTTCCAATGGAATTATCTGAAAATCCATACAAGGAGTTCCTTGTGAGTAATTTACACGCAGACATAGATTTGTCTTTATAGGTCCACAATATCGTATATCCCCCCATATATCGGCACCTTCCTATATTAGATATTTTAAAGATTTTAAAAGAATTTTTATTGGATTTAATTTTTTTGAAAATTTTCTAATTCGTTCCAAATGGTGGAGGATATTCAAAGTTCAGCCCGGCCGAACTTACTGCTTTTTTACTTGTTTTATTTAAATTTTATTGAATGAAAGCAAAAATATCTGAAATAGCATCAAATTTTAGAATAAGTTTAGATTTGTTCGAATTGGTCACCTTTGGCAGGAATTATGGCGTTTAAACGGTAAATGAAACCGTCGCACGCTGCCCGAATGATGCTCTACGGTATTTTGGCCCATTCCCGGTGAAGCGCTTGCTTGACGTTTTCGACACTTTGGTATTTTTTACTTCAACCACTTTTTTTGTTCAACCTTGCTTTTCTAAATACTCCATACACAATAGTCCAACGGATTGGTATCCGGAGATTTTGGTGGCCATTGTGCGCTGGAAATGAAGCCAGAAACCTCATTTTGTAACCATTTTTGGGTTGCGCGTGCTGATTGCGATGGTGCTGCGTCCTGTTAGAATGTCCAAGGTCTGCGGCCAAGATGTTTGCGTGTCCAAGGCTTTAATATACCCTCCAGAATATTTTCGCGATAGTATTCGGCATTTATTCTGTTGCCACGGTCTATTAATACGAGCGGAGAGCGACCATCGGCTGTTATGGCGGCCCACGCCATCACCATGGTCGGCGCTTGAGTTCTGGTGGCCAACCGAAGGTACACATTTTCAGCTGATCTCTTTGGCAAGTAAACACGATCATTTTGTTTGTTTACAAACTGCTGGACAACGAATGTTTTCTCATCGGAGAAATCCAGATTCGGCAGTTCACCACTTTCGGCCAAGCGAAGCAACTCTTTACTTCTTCTGAGTCTATTTTCTTTCTGTTGTGGTGTAAGTTTTTACACTTTGTCGATTTTCAATGGTTTTACCCCTAGCTCGTTTTTCAATATTTGCTGAATGGAATATTGCGATATGTTCAGCTCACGAGCCATTTTTCGGCCTTTGTAACGCGGGTTTCAATCAAGTCACTTCTTTACTTTTCGAATCATTTCTGCTGATTTTGCTGTTTTCTTCCGTTCACTTCCTTGACGTCAGGCTACGCTACCACGGCCACGGTAACGAGCGACGGTACGAGACAAAAAAGATTTATTCACATTTAAATGCTGGAGTACTCTAACGATAGCCATTTGTGGTTTTCCTGCCAAATATAAAGAAATCAAACGCTTGAATTCCATCACGAATAACTTTTTTCTAGAAAATTCTCACCAAAATGCTTTTGTACGCTTGTAAACAGTATAACGAGCTGTCACTGGAATAATTTTTTACAGCTGTCGGACGAGTGGCTTAGAAATGACAGCAGTCTAAAGTTGGTTGCAGTTTTTTCATCTTACCATGTATATGGGAGCCATATAGCCAAATTTGATTAATTTGCTTCCAGACAGAATTCGATGGGATGTACCAAAATACAGGTCATTTGGACTTTTATTATCGGTTGAAGATATGTGAGCGCTATATCTAAATATGATCCGATTATCACTAATTTCAATACGGTTCGTTCTTGGGCCAAATAAATATTGCTTGCAAAATTTCATCTCAATCGGATAATAAATACGACCTGCATTTTGTTCACAAGAATACATGGACGGACTGACATGCATAAATCGACTCACAAAGTGATTCTATTAAGACCCTCAAAAGCAACTATGGGCCTATCTCGCTTCCTTCTCCATGTTACAAACAAATGCACAAAGCAATAATAACCTTACCACGATATTGTGTGGGGTATAAAAATTCAGTGTATGTTAATTTTGTAAAACTTTTGTTTTCTTGTATTTTATAATTCCTTTTTAACGACTCATGTGTCCTCACATATTTCAATTTCCACACATGTGAAAGACTGGCGCCCCTTTTTAACTCAAACTGTCCCTAAATAAACGAAAAGCTTTGCTTTCCCCTTTCCATTGTCAAAGGTATTCTAAAAGTCTAGAAATTCATTTTTCCATCGTTGGATATTCAACTTCCTCTTCTTCTTCTTTTTGGGAGGGAGAAATATTCGTTGTCTATTGGGATTTTCTTTCAATCGACAACCTTTTTTTCACACCTTGGCAGTTGTCTAGTTTGAAATTGTATGTCCCTGTTTGTGTTCCATCGTTCACCATCAAAGGATTTGAGACTGTCAATGGATGCATTACAGACGTAACATCTATTACCTCCGTAACGAAACGACATGAAATATGGAATGCAAGGTTTACCTTGACACTATAACTGGCAGGCATTTAATTACGTTCTTCGAATGGACGTAGGGAAAGAAATATAGAATATTCAGTTTATCTCTATGAAATTACTATATTTATAAAGGAGTTTTGTATCAAAATCATTTATTGCATTCACTTTATTGTGATGACACGTTTCTAGGACAGGCAGGAGTGCTTATTAAATAGTTTATATGCATGTACATTTTGCAGGCATTGTAATGCCAACATTTCGATATGTAGGAAACATTGGCAGGAAAACTATCAACCTTACCTACAATTCTAAAACTCGAAATTTCAAAAAATCCGCTGTCATTTAAAGATTGGAGACATAACATTTTAGTGCATTTAAAAACAGTAAGTCTATATTGAAAATCAGTTTGCTAGTTATGCGCCAAGAATACCATCAACAAAAAGCAATGGAAACCTCCTGAAAAAATATACATTATATAAGTTTTAAGTTCATATATTGTATTGGACCTGTATAAGTTTGATACGTTCAACCTCAACTTCCCGAGTCCGCTCAATCACGAATGCTAATTGACACAACGGACATCTCCTCGGCAACTTCCCTCGGCGGAGACAGTAGGGAGCAGATGCTATCCTCTGTGATTGCATGAACCTCTGGGTAGTTCTTGTTGTCGATGTCTGCCATTCCTCTCACTTCCCCTGAGTTAAACAGGACCAAATGATAGAATTTGGGCAAATATTAGAACATTGGTGCACAATAAAAAGTAAAGCGGACGAAGTTATGTATGGGAGATATATGCAAATCCGAACCGATCTCCATAAAATTTGGCAAAGATATTTCTGAGCTATATTTTATATACTTCCCCAAATATTGTTGTTACAGAGTGCATGTTGCGGCTGCGGAGTACTAATATAACAAATCGGATGAACAATACAATATTGGAGCTATAGCTATATTGTGAACAAAATGCAGGTCGAACTTGTTATTCGATTTAAATGAAATTTTCCAAGAATATTTGCTTGGTCCAATTATAAACCCTATTGAAATTGGAAATAATCGTATCAGACTTGGATATAGTTCCCGAATATATTCAACTGATTTCTGGTTAATTGTGCAAAAATGGCCAATATAAGTCCAAACGACATGAATTTTGGTACATCCGATAAAATCCAGTCTTGAAATAAGTACGCCAAATTTGGTGAAAATCGGTTTCATCCGATTTGGTGTTTAAGTCCCTAACATTCTTAATATGCATTCGACAACAATGATATTTGGTACCAGATATACCGTTGCCAAATTTTATTATACCCTTAATCCGATTTCAGGTTTATTGTGCTAATAATGGCTAATATTAGCCCAGATGGAGTGAATTTCTGGACGTACGTTTTCATTTTGTGGAACTCGGAGCCGATATATATTTGTTCAATATAATCCTTCTCGAAGTGATGTCATGCAATACTATAAAAGAGGAAAATGTTTGTATGTTTATTTGTTTGTGTGTTTGTAATTTGTGGACTCGAAAACCACTGAATAGATTTTCCTGAAAATTTCCATATATACTGCAACATCGCCTGAAAGTAACATAGGCTATATACATTTTTGAATTTCCACTTGGAACTGGAGATATAGCATCAGAATCGGAGGTACCTCCCAAAAATTTTAATTTTATATGCACATATCTATTGATTGGTTTAAGATACAGTCTCCAAATTTGGAATACGTAACGGAAATTGGAACAAAAATAAGTTTGCAAAATTATATTGTAATCGCTTCAGATTTGGATATAGCTCCCATATATATTTTCGGCCGATTTCGTTCATTTGATTCCTCAAACACAATATGAATGTTCGATTGCAATGAAATTTGGAATGTGTGACTGGATTTAATCCGAAAATAAATTTGTCAAATTATATTGAAATCTGTTCAGATTTGGATATAGCTCCCATATATATTCTCGGCCGATTTCAAGCATTTGATGCACCAAACACGCTATGTATCCCCAATTTCAATGACATTTGAAACGTGTGATAGATTTTATCTAAAAAATTGATTTCCCAAATTATATTGAAATCGGTTTAGATTTGGATATAGCTCCCATATACATTTTTGGCCGATTTCATGTATTTGGTGGACCAAACACGATATGTATTTCCAATTGTAATGAAATTTAAAATAAGTAACGGGATTGGGAGCCAAAATGAATTTGTCAAATTAAATTGAAATCGGTTCAGATTTGGATATAGCTCTCATATATATTTTCGACCGATTTCATGTATTTGATGCACCAAACACGTTATGTATCTCTAACTTCAATGAAATTTGGAATGTGTAGCGGAAATTAAAACAAATATACATTTGTCAAATTATTTTAAAATCGGTTCAGATTTGGATATAGCTCCCATATATATTTTCCGTCGATTTCACATATTTGATGCACAAAACACGATACGTATTTCCGATTCCAATGAAATTCGGCATGAGTGGCTAAATTTGGTACAAAAATAAATTTGACAAATTACATTCAAATACGCTCAGATTCGATTATAGCTCCCATATATATGCTCAGCCGATTTCACATATTTGATGCACCCAAAGCGAGAGAGACAAAATCTAGCACCAGAAAAAAATTGCCAAATTATATTGAAATCAGTTGAAGTTTGGATATAGCTAACATATATATTTCGGCCGATTTCATACATATTATGCACCAAACACGATATATATGACCGATTGCATTGAAAAGATTGTAGTTTACTGCACGCTTGGTATTTGCTATGAAATAAATAAATCCGAAGGACAAACCCTTCGAGTATGTATGTCATGTTACTGCTTTTCTAATGGTTTTGGTTATTTACGCATTAAAGTAGTGCAATAATTTTTTTTTTAGTTTTTAAATTTAAAATCAAAAGGGGTAGCACCGGGTTCAGCTAGTTTGGTATAAAAGCTAAAAACTGTCACCGCAAATTTAGTGAAAATCGATTCAGAATTGGATATGCCTCACCTATATTAGTTCGGTTTGAAAACAAACTATAACTGCTCTAAAGCCCAATGTCTGATCTAACTCAAATAAATTATTTTGTTACGGTGGTAGGTGTATAGTATCATATAGTCGGCCCCGCCCGACTTTGACTTTTCCTTACAGATAAAACCTGCAATATTGCCGAAGACTTTATATACATAAAATGCACGAATTTCGAGGAATCTTAATCTGAAAATTTCCCTCCACCATATTATGGAGGACTGTCAGTCTGCCGTCCGTCTGTGGAAATCACTTTAGATTCCAAAAGAAATGAAGACGACGAAGACACGATTGGTATTGAAAATGTGGATACACGTTTTGGTATAACACTATATAATTGTACAGACAGATTTAAGGTTTTTGGCTACAATTTAATCTCAAATTTGCTGTAAAATGGCAACATATGTTCCCATTATGTAAGAAACATCCTTGCATAGAACTGTCAAAAGAGGTCTAAGTTTTGATATAGTCCCCATATAACGGTACCTCTCTATATTCGGCATTTTAATGATTTTCGATTAGTTACAAACGGAATGACAAAGTTAATATACCCTCCGTATACCCTCCGACACAAGATTATTGTTTTCCTTTTTTCCAAAATAAATTGAACTAGTATTCATAGTATTCTTTGGGTATATTGAAACGAATGCCTACTCCTTTGAAGCCACTCTAACCACTTCAAAAATTACTATACTCTTCAGAAAGAAAATAATAGTAATGCCATTTAATTTGAAGTTTCCACCTAATTAGATTTGATGGCTACATTGGATTGGCAATATCCATCACGATTGATGGCATCGTTCGTGCAATGACTATCATCTATCCACCGAGCTAGTTTCTAACTTTAATGACTTTATGAAAGGACTGTCCATCAACGACGTCCAGCAGGTGGTTCTTTCTAGTGTAGAAGGTAATATAAGTTATAAACATTACGTTTCACTGGCAGATTCATAAAGACCCCCAAGGTTATTTGACGTAAAGGAATTACATTTCATAAAGACTTTGATGACTTCGCTTAAGCACAAGTTTGTGCGGAAGGATAGTGAAACAGATACGGCGTACACACAGCCAGTTGTTTTCCAACATTATTTAGTGTTCAATCAGAGTGAAGTTTATCACCGCAAACTGCCATAATTGGATATCAGTATTGTTATTCACGACCATGAGAACATCTAGTGAGAAATTAATGGCATCGATTCGCTCATCATTGCTTGAATGTATTTCTCTTGGTTATTATTTTTTCTAATGACAGCAGCGAAAACTACTTTTTACACTTTTTGTTCGTTTTAATCAAAGGATGCATTATTAACAAGTAAGCAAAGTCTATTGCAGTGCGGGGCCGACCATGTGATACCCTACAATACTCCAATATGTTAGAAGCCCCTTCATGTCCAAATCCTTTTTGGAAGATTTCGCTTTTGAAATTATGTCGCGAAGCACTGCCCAGATAATACCCATAGCATTTTGACCAGGGACATTTGCCCAATATTTACGCACTCCGTCGTGCTGTTCGTTTTTGTTGTCCATTTTACAGCTAAATATAATCCAATGGACATGCAAAATGCTAAAATTCTTCCGTGTCCTTAACTCTCTTCTCAGGCGCGTCGATTGGCTTCAATTGTGTGATCAGGAAAATTTTCTCTATTTTTGGTTCATTTGAACCCCTAAATATTCTGCGATCATCTTCAAAAGCAAGAGGCCCCTCTGTATGTCTAAATTTAGACTCATATATATGATTTGCTTGTCTACGATATTTGGCTATATTAGGCAACGAAATCAGCATAAAAAGCCAGAAGTTCGCCTTTCGTGTATTGCGGATATCGCCTGTAGTGGTTCATTCTATCCGCAGTCCTAAACTCTAACTTCATGCGAGATTTCGTGTCCTTTGGTTTCTACTTCTGACATTTATAATGGGTACAAAATCTGGAACTTTTTTAGTAGTTGATCCATTTCAAGAGCTAAATATATTGCCGGCATCTTTGACCTTCCCCTAGACCTTCTGAGCCTAACCCTAATCTAGTGAAAATTTTCGTGAGTATCGGACGATAATTGCAATCTGTATATAATAGCCCCAACCTGTGCTGTAAAGTGAAAAAATATTACATAATATAATAATATGTTATAAGTCAAATTGAAAAAATCGCATGCGATAAAAATGTGAAAAAACCAGTAAAGAAAGACTTAAAGTCGGGTGTGGCCAAATTTATGATACCCTACACCACTTTGCTAATTTAGTAGAGCTCCGCATAACAATTAAAAGTTTTTACGGAAGAATTCAATCATACACGCAATGATTACAATTATAATTTAAAGTTCAAAGGACTAAATATGCCGAAGCATTTATCTTTTAAATTCGAACTTGTATTGCCCATTTGGTGCACAATTAATTTGAAATCGGAAAAAAATATATATGGGAGCAAATCGGAACCGATGTCGATAAAATTTGGCAAAGATATTTCTGAATATCGTTGTTACGGAGTGCATATTACGGCTGCGGAGGACAAAAATAACAAATCGGATGTACAATATATATGGGATCTATAGCTATATCTAAACCAATCTTTACCAAATTTGATATACTAGTTTCTAGACTCAATTCGGTCGTAAGTGCCAAATTCCATCCCATTTGGGCAAATATTAGACGTTTGGTGCACCATAAAAGGCAAATCGGACGAAGTTATAGATGGGAGCTATATCCAAATCTGAACCGATCTCGATAAAATTTAGCACATGTATTTCTGAGCTTTATTTGATATATTTCCCCAAATATTGTTGTTACAGAGTGCATATTACGGCTGCGGAGGACAAAAATAACAAATCGGATGAACAATATATATGGGAGCTATAGCTATATCTGAACCGATTTCGATCAAATTTGTCATACTTATTTTCAGGTCCAATCTGATCGTACGTGCAAAATTCCATACTATTCGGACTGATAGTACACGTTTGGTGCACAATAAAAGGCAAATCGGACGAAGATATATATGGGATCCATTTCTAAATTTTAACCGATTATCTCCAATTTCAATAGGGTTCGTCCTTGTGCCAAACAAATGATTTGTGCAAAAAATTTGTGTCCATGTTTACAAAAATACATGGACAGACGGACGGACGGTCATGCATAAATCGACTCAGAATGTGATTCTATGCAGATCATCAAAAGGAACTATGGGTCTATCTCGTTTCCTTTTGCCTGTTACAAACAAATGTACAAAGACATAATACCCTGACCACCTTGTGGTGTAGGGTATAATAAAAAAAAAATGTCACAAAATACTACAAAATCTATATTAACATCATGATTGACATCTTTTGTGCGATTTTTTAGATTTTATTCTTTTATGCCAAGAGGACATTCCGAATTGACAATATTTGTCAAAATCGGTCCAGCCATTCGTGAGATATAAGTATTCATTGCAAAATTTGACTTTTATTTAACATAAATGTTAAGGTCTATTTCACCCACTAAATATTACCAGATGACCATCGAAATTGGAAGGCTTCTGCCCAGCCCTAAGCTCTAGCCCCATGCTAGCTTCCGCTTCGATTGGTCTATAATTGCGACCTGTAAAAGAACTTCAAATTTTTTTTCCTTTATGTGATCATCTCCAAAAGCAATAGGCTTATATTACAGCCCTAGCCCCACCTAAATTCTTATTTTTGTGAAGATCGGGCCATAATTGCGAGAGTGACTACAAATTAACATGGAGGTGGTACATATTTTTTTTTTTTAACCCCCAACACATAGTTTTGTTGGGTATAAAAAGCATAGTTCATCTTGATTGAACTCTTAATATTAATTTCAATTTATTTTGTTTTTCTTATGGATAAATCTTGTTTCAAATGTGTATAATTTCCCAAGGTGATGCCTTCCTTTTCACTCTTGACATTAGTAATTTGAAAACCAGAAAATCAACTAATACCCTTTTTCTATTTGTATAGGACCTAATACCTTTGTGTGGTAGAACGTTGTCAACTATTACAATTTTACCCTTTAACCCTAGATTTTTATGATTCACTTGATTCCACAGCCAAGCTCTTAAATTGCAAACAATTCACATATCCGAAAGCAAGTGTGCGTGTTTATTTTCAGATTAGGATTTTTTATTGCTGTAGTAATAGCAAAGGGGATGACCAGATCACATCGGATTTAAAACGGACATAAGTCGTTAGGAATACCAATAAAGGTAAGAAGAAAGGACATAAGCTGAAAAGAAAAGCAATCATGGTCATGGTGAGTCTTAAGATATTCCAGTAATGTTTGCACACTTTTGCAAATACCATCCTAGGAAGTGGATATCAAAAAACGCCTCAAAAAATGAGATGTAATTGAAAATTTGTGAGTTTCTTTGTATGGAGGATGTGCATACATGTTGTGGTGACTCCTGATAAAAATGTATAATTTAAGCATCACTCAATGGAACCGTTTCAAAGGCAAATAAAATCTGAGTAAATTTTCAATTCGTTGTGGGGATTATAAACCTTTTTGAGTTTATTAACAAGTAAAAAAGCAGGTAAGTTCTGCCGAGCCGAATTTTAAACACCCTCCACCATTTGGAAGGAGCTTGAAAATTTTCAAAAACTTCCGTCGAAAAATACCATTTAAATTAAACCGTATATACAAAGACGTGGACCCTCATAAGTAATTGTATGGCATAGGCTGTAGTACCGATTCCGAACTTCAAAAACGAAATTTGAAATAATTCCGGTGTATAATGTCGCCAAAATCATCAAAATACCGAATATCAGGAGGGAACTTAATCTGTCTATTGGCAAAATACACGCGTGTGCAAAATTTTGGCCTCTTATCGCGATTCGTGGAAAGGTAGTGTGATTACAACATACAAACAGGCGGACATTTCTAAATCTATTTAGAATTTTACGCTGATACAGAATATATACTTTTTATGGTCGTACGTGATTATTTCGAGGAGTTACAAACGGAATGACAAAGTTAATATACCCTCCATAAATGGTGAAGGGTATAAAAAATCTAGTCATATTTAAGTGTGTACATCCAAGAACTAGCTTGGGAATATGTTAGTCACTATGGTACAGATGTTACAAATCTTCAGTAAAAACCAGTAAGGAAAAGTCAAAAGTCTGGCGGGGCCATCTATTTTATACCACTATGTAATTTTAGTAGAGAGAATTTATTTGAGGTAGAGCATACCTCCTATCAACATTTGGCTTAAGAACAGATATAATTTGGTTTCAGATGGAACTACTCTGAATCAATTTTCACTAAATTTGACGGAGACATTTGTATGCTTTATACCAACTAACATTGCTTTAGAGTGCATGATATCTCTTCAAGAAGTATTATATTGAACAAGATAAAAAGCAGTAAGTTCGGCCGGGCCGAACTTTGAATACCCTCCACCATTAAAACGAATTTAGAAATTTTCAAAATATTAAAACCGTTAAAAATTCTATTAAAATATTAAAAATACGGAATATAGCCGTTATATTGGGGCTATATTCCAAATTTAGTTACTCATGCCAAATTTCATTTCGAACCGGACATACGAATCGTGTTTGGTGCATCAATTATGTCAAATCGGCCGAAAATATATATGGGAGCTATATCCAAATCTGAACCGATTTCAATGTAATTTGACAGCTTTATTTTCTGATCAAATCCCGTCACACGTTCCAAATTTCATTGGAATCGGACATACGTATCGTGTTTGGTGCATCAAATATGTGAAATCGGACGAAAATAAATATGAAAGCTATATCCAAATCTGAACCGATTTAAATATAATTTGATAAATAAATCGTTAGACAAAATTCAATCACACATTCTGAATTTCATTGGACAATATAATATAATATAATTGGACAAATTCCTTTTTGTTCCCAATTCCGTTACTTATTTCAAATTTCATTAAAATTGGACATACATATCGTGTTTGGTACACCAAATATATGAAATCGGCCGAAAATGTATATGGGAGCTTTATCCAAATCTGAACCGACTTAAATATAATTTAGGAAATCATTTTTTCAGATAAAATCCATCACACGTTTCAAATTTCATTGAAATTGGGGTTACATACCGTGTTTGGGGCATCAAATGCTTGAAATCGGTCGAAAATATGTATGGGAGCTATATCCAAATCTGAACCGATTTCAATATAATTTGACAAAATTATTTTTGAATCAAATCTCGTCACACATTTCAAATTTCATTGGAATCGAACATACATATCGTATTTGAGGCATCAAATAAACAAAATCAGCCGCAAATATGTATGGGAGCTATATCCAAATCTGAACCGATTTCAATATAATTTGGTAAATTTATTTTTGTTCCATCCGTTACGTATTCCAAATTTGGAGACTGTATCAGTAATCGATCAACGGATATGTGCATATAAAATCAAAATTTTTGGGATGTACCTCCGATTCTGATGCTATATCTTCAGTTCCAAGTGGAATTTCAAAAATATATATAGCCTATGTTACTTTACAGGCGATGTTGTAGTATACATAGAAATTTGCAGTACAATCTGTGCAGCGGTTTTCGAGTCCATAAATTACAAACAAACATACAAACATTTTCCTCTTTTATAGATATAAAAGATCATTGTTATTGATTGCGTGCTAAGGCTTCAGAGCGTTTTGGATGGAACATCTTATGACCTTGAGAAGACTATTGCGTAATCGGAATCGAATTTCCTCAAAATTGCTTCGAAATTTTCCCTGTAATTGTACCCTTCAACATAGTATAGTGGGTATATTAAGTTTGCCATTCCATTTGTAACACCTGAAATATAAATTTCAGACTCTATAAAGTATATATATTTTTGATCAGCATAAAATTCTATGTCGATGTTAGACTAAATTTAAGCACATACAATTCTGAAAAATATATACATTTTTATATTTTACAACTCATTTGTTAAGGTAAAATAAATTTTGCAAGAATAAGCTCCTGTTATGGGTATATTAAAGTATTTTGTTAACAATTTGAAATTTCAAAACAACAACTTTGCACTGTTTCTATTCGGTATTACGTTTTGAAACATAAGATTATCTACATAATACATGCTTATAGAAATGTTATTGATATATTAAACTCTAAAAATGTCACTGGAAATTTTTGGTGTAATCTCTCGGGATTACTAGTGTCACTAAAAACCACAATATCAACCGACATTCCTACCACCATCACATGTGCTTACAGCTGTCATTCGAATCACACTCGCTTAAATGCGGGATAATAAAAAACCTCCGTTGTTCGTTGCCAAGCAATGGATACTTAATATAATGTCATCGAGATAAATTGGTAGCATACCACATAAATGGTTATTCAAACATAAAACTCCGCTTCGCATTTAGAGCATTTGTATGTGGTGACATAACCTCCCGCAGCTGTTGTCGATGGTGGGATGGGGACGTATTCCGACATTCGCCGCACAAGAAAAAGTCGTAATTTAAAAAAAAATCCTGTTTGGCTTTTCATAAGCCTTTATTTACATTGAAACCCCAATCTAAGGATGTTTTGTCGTCTTCGCTTTTATTTTGACATATTTTCTCTTTGTTCTTTGGTAAGCCTGTCATCAAGGGTGAGCGTGTTAAAAGGAAGTCAAGTTTCAAAGTTATGTAGAATAATTTACACAAAGTTATCCTGCTGGTTCCTTAAGAACTCCCCGGGTATGACAATTTTTATATGAAAACGTGTGTAGATGTTATTGATATGCTAACTCAACCTTTCAGAATAATAAGTTGGTTTTTGGAATATTTTTTGTGATATTTGTATATGTGGTAAATGAGTTTTTTCTTGGGTAACATTGATCGCTCCCAGCAATTTTTGGACATTAAACGGAGGAAATTGTCTTGTATCCTAAATTTAAAATACAATGAATTTAAGTAACAGCGCAAACTTTTTGCTCTAGACTCACGATTTTATGTGTCGATCTCCCCAAGTAGAGTCGATCTAGCTATGTATCCGTCCGTCTGTCTATTTTAATTTATAATTAGGCTACAGGTCACACTTATAGCCCGATCCTCACGAAATTTTTCAGAAAATTATAGTTAGGGTCAGCATAAATAGTCTGAATTTTGCATTGGGTTAGACTGAAGACATGTTAGAATTTGTATGATTATCGGATAATATTTAAAAGGACCATAACTTTTGTTTAAAAAATACCAAAATTTCCATTAAACCGCGAATATTTTCAATCCTACCAAAATCAAAAATACACGAACAGGTTATTCTTGGTCGTTAATTTAGTAGTGTTAGCCAATATATGAGATTTATAAAAAATATATAAAAAATATTATATAGATTATATAAACGTTTCTGATGATGTTACCTTAAAATGTTAGATTCGTTCCAACAGTTCGCGTTAGGTCTTTCTAACGCTCTTTCTTTCTAACTTTCATAATAGGTCTTTCTAACTTTCATAAATAATAGTTAGGCTATATTTAATTTTTACACAAAAATGTCTTCAAAATGTTCCATTTTGATGTTTACAGAGGAGAATGTTAGTAAAACTATTGCATAATTGGTCCACATCCAATTTTTCTATCCAAAATTATTTTAACGTCTCCAAATTTTAGGATTCAAGCTCTGTCCCTCATTCAATACGAAATTTAGTAATATATAGAGGTCCGTTACGATAAATTCCGAATTTAACTAGAGCCACGAATTTAACAGAGAAAATAACATAGCTATGTTAACTTAACAGAGCTACATAAAATTGGTTTTTCCCTTAATATTTTTGATTTTTAATTACTTATCGTATAAAACCGCTAACAAAATACATTATATAATCATAATTAAATTATATTCCAAAGATCGTAAGGCAACATACACCTATTAACTCGTAGCACAATACTATGTGCCAGGACAAGTTTACACCAAACTGTGCCTTCCAGGACAATTCTGCCGGCACAATATGGGTATCTACGGAAAGCTGATGGACTCTACTAACCATTGGCATTAACAAAATTATAGGAAGGTCAGGCCAGTTCCGAGGTATGTGGTCATTTCTGGAGGTATCCTTAGAACAGGATAACTCCATTGGCCAATATGCCATCCAGGACAATTCTGCCGGCACAATATAGGTAGCTACGGAAAGCTTATGAAGTCTACTATCCATTGCCATTAACAGAATTATTGGAAGGTCCGGCCAGTTCCGAGGTATATGGTCATTTCTGGAGGTATCCTTGGAACAGGATAACTCCATTGGCCAATATGCCTTCCAGGACAATTCTGCCGGCACAATATGGGTATCTACGGAAAGCTTATGAAGTCTACCATCCATTGGCATTAACAAAATTATAGGAAGGTCAGGCCAGTTCCGAGGTATATGGTCATTTTTGGAGGTATCCTTAGAACAGGATAACTCCATTGGCCAATATACCTTCCAGGACAATTCTGCCGGCACAATATAGGTAGCTACGGAAAGCTTATGAAGTCTACTATCCATTGTCATTAACAAAATTATTGGAAGGTCCGGCCAGTTCCAAGGTATATGGTCATTTCTGGAGGTATCCTTGTAACAGGATAACTCCATTGGCCAATATGCCTTCCAGGACAATTCTGCCGGCACAATATGGGTACCTACGGAAAGCTTATGAAGTCTACTATCCATTGGCATTAAGAAAAAACATGCGGAAAAAAATTGTTGGGATCTGGATTTGAACCCGGGCCACTGTCAGCAAAGTGAGTGTGTGTGTTACATCACACACACACAGATTCTAAGGTATTTGGGCATTTCGGACGGATTTTTTTTAAGTATAAATTCAATACAAAATGTACGTACAGTCAGTTAGATGTTGACGGAACAATTAGGTCATTAGAGAAAAGTGATTCAAACAGCATTAAAAAAAATTAAATGGCTCTGTCCCCACCCGGAATCGAACCCGAACCGCAATAACCACTACTATACTGATGTGGATTGGTGGATAAAGCCTGACCATTTTGCAACAACAATATATTAAAAAAATGTTTTTTCGTATCGTATCAATATACATCGAAGACAATATATGCTAATCAATCCATCCTTGAATGGAAAACAAATCAGAGTACAAATTACCACGTGCAACACTTTTTCACCGTCCCTTTTACGGATAGTATAGGCATTGTCCATAAAAAGGTCATATCTTATGCGAACCACAAAGACACACTTTATCCTGGCGTTTAATGCTATCTTTTTAAATATTTCAAAACTTTTAACCAAAAAGTTGAGCTGACTCTCCTTTGGTTGTGAAATATTACTTAAAAACTTTAATCCACAGGCATTTTTGTAGGTTGACGAATGCCTCATCAGTATAATTTAGTTCTGGCGCTGAGGAAATATTTGCCCACCCGAGCTATCATTTGCATCTTGTGACAGCAACGTGACTGGCACTGAGGCGAAAACACTTAACTCTGTTTGTGGCGTAGTTTTGAATAAAATCATTCTTAAATTTTAATTACTAGCCTAAAATGTAATAGCCGTAGGGATAATGTTTGCTGTTAGATGCCTCACCTGAATTCACCTGACAGTACAATGACACAAAACATAAATGACTGAGATTTTGTCAAAAAGGTATGACTGAAAATAATGAGACGGTGACATTGTTTATGTATTTCGGCAACCGACTCGTGCTGGCCAATACTTAATTCGTAATTATTTACACGCCGTGTTGAAGGGATTGTTTCACGTGAAAGAAAACAAAGTTTGTATAACTTTGGAGTATAAATTTTGGGTAAAAAAAATTGTGAATTGTAGGTGATGAAACGACTTAACGATTTTGAAGTAAAAAAATGTGACCTAGGCCAATTGAATTCACCTCATTTGGTACTTACTTCTGATGACCTTACTACTCATCAACATTTTTAGTAGGTTTACGTAGAGGCTTGACAAACAATCGAAAGGACAAAAAGTGACGGTGCCACATTTATGAGAGATGCTATTCATTTTTGCTTTAACGTTTTTGTCAGATAAAATACATTGCCTCAAAGAAAAACCAGTAAAGAAAGTCCTAAAGCCGGGCGGGGCCGTCTTTATGATACCCTACACCACTTTGCTAATTTTATGTTAGAATTTAATCGTACACGCTATGATTATAATTGTTATTTAAAGTTCAAAGGACGAAATATGCCGAAGCATTTGTATCTTTTAAATTCGAACTTGTAATGCCCATTTGGTGCAAAATTAATTTGAAATCAGATAAAGATATATATGGGAGCTATATCCAAATCTGAACCGATATCGATAAAATTTGGCAAAGATATTTCTGAGCTGTATTTCATATATTTCCCTGAATATCGGTGTTACGGAGTGCATATTACGGCTGTGGGTAACAAATATGACAAATCGGATGATCAATATATATGGGAGTTATAGCTATATCTGAACCGATCTTCAGCAAATTTGGCATACTAGCTTCTAGACTCAATTCTCATGTGCCAAATTCTATCCCATTTGGGCAAATATTAGACGTTTGGTGTACAATAAAAGGTAAATTGGACGAAGTTATATATGGGAGCTATATCCAAATCTGAAGCGATCTCGATAAAATTTATCAAAGGTATTTCTGTGCTGCATTTTATATATTTCCCCAAATATTGTTGTTACAGAGTGCATATTACGGCTGCGGAGGACAAAAATAACAAATCGGATGAACAATATATATTGGAGCTATAGCTATATCTGAACTGATTTCGATCAAATTTGGCAAACTTATTTTCAGACCTAATTTGGTTGTATGTGCAAAATTCCATACTATTCGGGCTGATATTACACGTGTGGTGCACAATAAAAGGCAAATCGGACAAAGATATATATGGGAGCTGTACCCAAATATTTACCAATTATCTCCAATTTCAATAGGATTCGTCCTTGGGTCAAGAAAATTATATGTGCAAACTTTCATCTCAATCGGATAATAAATGCGACCTGTACACAAAGTACAAAAATACATGGACAGACGGACGGACATGCATAAATCCACTCAGAATATGATTCTATGGGGATCCTCAAAAGTAACTATGGGTCTATCTCGCTTCCTTCTTCATGTTACAAACAAATGTACAAAGACATAATACCCTTACCACTATGTGGTGTAGGGTATAAAAACAGAATGACAATATAGAAGTTGCTGATGGTAATCATATGGAGAGTTTGTTTATTGACGTATCGACTAGCGTAAAGCCTGTCTATATAATCATTTATTTTTAGAAGTTGAACATCATTTTTTGCCCGATCGTCCTTTAAAACACAATTACCTAAATTGTTCTTGGGGTAAATAATGTTGCACATAAAACTTTTTATTTAACAAAGGCACACCTGAACAAACATTAGCCGATTTCCTTAAAAATGGTATTGCCAAACCATATAATTTGGGATAATATTCTTTAATTTAGGATAATATTCTTAAACCATTAAAGAAAACCTAAAACGATTGCGGCCAATCCGGTTCGAATTGGTCACCTCTTTTTCAATATTTGCCGAATGGAATATTTCGACATGTTCAGCTCTTGAGCCATTTCTCTGCCACTGCGACGCGGGTTTCGATCAAGTCGCTTCTTTACTTTTCGAACCATTTCTGTTGCAGTTTTTGCATCTCACCCTGTATAGACGCAGTAGAAAAACAATCACATTGACACGACTAATTCAGTATTCAAATTGGAAACAATCGTGTCATGTAGCGTTCTTGCTTAAAAGGGGCTGAGTTAAAGCAAACGGTAGCAACATATTAACATTATCTCGAATTCAGTTACATGAATGAAATCTCTTCATAAGGGGTATCCATACTTTTCTTAGCCTACACAATGTTGATTTATAATATCAAATGATGGAGAAATCTAGATATAAAATTATATTACAAAACCTAACAACATTATCCCCATGTAACGCACATGAAATCCAATGTTAGCAACATTATCTCCCCTTTTATATTTTAGTATTAGCATTATTATTATATCCTACACTACTCATGATACACGATATGTCGTGGGTATTATAAGTTTGATTGTGCACAAATTATGTAACACCTCGAAATATTTATCCAAGAACTTCCTATCTCGCCGAGCTGATTTGATCTAGCTTTACATGTCCGTCCTCCCGTCTGTGCGTCTGTCCATGTGAATTTGTCATCACGCTACAGGCCACAATAATGGTCCAATCCTCTTGGAATTATGGACCAATAACAAAAAATCTTGATTTTGCTGTTGCTCTGGATGTAATTACAGACCAATCGTCGGGGAATTTCGAATGGGGCTAGGCTGGACAGAGGCGTTTTTTTCGTCATCGGACCATATTAAGCGGGTAAAATATACCTTTAGTTAAACTGCGAATAATTTTAATTCCAGCGAAATCACAAAAACACGAAAAATCGACTTCTGACCATTACATTAATCGTGATATCCAAGATATCGTATATATAGCGAAATATATGCTATCTCATGCATCAACGAAGGGTATGTTGGTTAGACCATTTATACTCAAGAAACGCGGGACTCAGTTTGACAATTCTAAGAAAATCGGGTTACAATATGACAATAAACGGCTGGGCCGAACTTTGAATTCAATCCCCATTTAGAACGAATTTGAAAATTTTCGAAAGGGATAACATTCGCCAAAAATTCTGTTAACATTTTAAGAATACCGAATATAGGCGTTACGTTAGGGTCTGTACGACGTGCACCTGCATAGGCATTGTTTGTCGTAAGCCATTAATATATTCAAATTCGAAACTTGAAATAAACGGTGAATAATGTACCTAAAATCATCAAAATACCGTACATAGGGAGGTACCGTTATATAGGAGCTATACAAAGACCTGGACCTGCATCGGCAATTTTCTGTCACTGACTGTAGTTCCCATTACAAACTCTAAATACGTAATTTGAAACTACACGGTAAATAATGACGCTAAAATCATCAAAATACCGAATATTGGGAGGTACCGTTATATGGGGGCTATACGAAGACGTGGACCTGCGTACACAATTTTCTGCCTTAAGCTGTAGTATCCATTTCGAACTTCAAAACCAAATTTGAAACAATTCCGGTGAATAGTGTAGCTAAAATCATCAAAATACCGAATATTGGGAGGTACTGTTATATGGGGTCTATACGAAGACGTGGACCTGCGTATACCATGTTCTGCCTCAGGCTGTAGTATCCATTTCGAATTTCAAATGCCAAATATGAAACAATTCCGGTGAATAATGTCCCTAAAATCATCAAAATACCGAATATCGGGAGGTACCGTTATATGGGTGC
This sequence comes from Musca domestica, assembly GCF_030504385.1. Taxonomy (NCBI): domain Eukaryota; kingdom Metazoa; phylum Arthropoda; class Insecta; order Diptera; family Muscidae; genus Musca; species Musca domestica. The sequence goes on along the minus strand of NW_026712133.1, from coordinate 19,425,118 downwards.
TATATGAAAACGAGGACCTAAATGGCCCATATACGAACTTAACCTGCCTACTGGCAAAATAAACATGAGTGCAAAATTTTAGCCTTCTATATCAATTCATTCGAAAGATAGCGTAATTACAACAGACAGACAGACACATAGACAGACAGACGGACATGGCTAAATCGTCTCAGAATTTTATTCTGATCAAGAATATATATACTTTATTAGGTCTATGATTATTATTTCGATAACTTTCAAACGGAATGACAAAATGAATATATCCTCCATAGTATGGTGGATTGTATAAAAAAGTGAATAGTTTTTGTTAGTTTTTTCAAATTTTGTCATATTTTTTATCTCATGCGATTTTTATACCCTACACCACATAGTGGTAAGGGTATTATGTCTTTGTGTATTTGTTTGTAACATGGATAAGAAAGCGAGATAGACCTATAGTTAGTCCAAATGACCTGAATTTTGCCACATTCATCCGAATTCAATCTGAAAACAAGTACATCAAATTTGAAAGTCGGTTCAGATATAGATATAGTCCCCATATATAGTTTCATCCGATTTGGTGTTTAAGTCCCTCACATTCGTAACATGAATTTGACAACAATTATATTTGTTACCAGACCATACTTTAACCATACCATATCTTTAACCGATTTCAGTTTTTTTTTAATAGAATAAAAATAACGACATTTCCATTTTGTACAACTCGGCTCCGATATATATTTTAATATAATCCTTCTCCAAGTAGTATTATGCACTCTATAGCAAACTAAAACTGCTCTAAAGCTAAAGGTTTATAGGTTGTATGATCAACTTGAAATAAATTCTTTTTTTACGGATGCTCTACTAAATATCCATAGTGGTGTAGTTTATCATATAGTCGGGCCCGCCCGACTTTTGACTTTTCCTTACTAGTTTATTTCTGTCATATTTATAGTTGACTTATAATATTAAAGTGTACATTTTGTAATATTTGTTCACTTTAAAACACTCGACAAATTTTACATGGCGGTAGGTAATTGAAGCCTCTTTATACAATACAACATTAGGTTTTGGGGGTATTACAAGTTTGATTGGGCCAAAAATTATGTAACACCTCGAAATATTGGTTTCCCACCTAGGAAAGTATATATGGATCTTCCTAGCTCGCCGAGCTGAGTCGATCTAGCTATGTATGTCCGTCCGTCCGTCTGTCCATGTTAATTTGTAATCACTCTACAGGTTGCAATTATGACCCGATCTTCACGAAATTTAGAATGTAGGTGGGGCTTGGACCAGAATAGAACCCTATAGCTTTTGGAGATGATCGCCAAATGTTTAGGGGTTGAAATGGACCAAATACTGAAAAAATGTCGGATTTTGCAGCAGCTATACAGATCGCAATTATAGACCAATCGACCCGAAATTTCGCGTGTAGATAAAGTTTAGGGCGGGGAAGAAGCCTTCTGATTTGGGTGGCCATCGGATAATAATTAGCGGGTAAAATAGACCATATCTTATCCATATCAAAATATGTGCGATATATATGTTTATCAAAGAAGATATGCTTGAAAGATCTCTTATATGTCGAGAACGGCTGAACTGATTTCGACAGTTCTCATTAACTCAGAATGGCCTCTTAGCAGGAAAGAAAAAACGTCTAAAAAAATCGCATAAAAATATCTCTCTACGATGAAAATATTGATTTTGTAAAATTTTCTCATATTTTTTCAATTTTGTCATATTTTTGGCATATTTTCATTTTGAATTAAACGTTTGGTAATATTTCTACAGCTAACAAAACTAAGTAGTTAGGATATCAGGATATCATACACACATCGCATTTATGGCCCGATCCTTACGAAATTTTGCATGGGGATAAGATGAGGGTCAGAATAGAAGCCTACTCTTTTTGGAGATGATCGCCATATATTTAGGGGTTGAAATGGACCAAAAAACTGCAAAATTGTCGGCAGGTCGTAATTATCGCCCGACCCTCACGCACATTTGAATGGGGGTTACCTCACATTGCCAAGCAATTTCGGATGGCCATCCAAAAATATAAAAATATAATATGTGAATGAGTTTGCCAACTTTTATAGACAAAATACGAAAATGTCAATTCCAGTGACTTTTTGGAGAATTCACAAATACAGGAAAGACGCACTTCCGACTATTTCGTTAACGCTGATTTCGTTGAAAAATATAGTCAAATGTCTGTATCTCATATAGATGCGTTTCAGTCAAAAACCAATAATAAATGTTAATCTTTTGCCACTTCTGAGAGATTATAGGTCTTTGGGAAATATTGGTTCCAGATCTAGAAAAACCATTTACGTGCAACATCTACCAATAAATTGGAAATGAGCAAATTAGTTTAAGTTGCTATTATTCGAAAATTAGAGAACGAAACCTGATGGGTTTCTCTTATTATTTGTCACAATATCTTGTGGAATTCTGTCGAGTATTTCGCCTATATAAACTGTATGGCTTATTATAGTGTTGTAGGGTATTCAACGGTCGGCCCGCTCGATTGTAGCCTTTGCTTACTTGTTTTTTAATATTAATATTTAGGGGTTCAAATGGATAAAATTATTAAAACTTTCTAGATTTGGCAGTCGATCTGCACATCACAATTTAAAACCAATCGACACGGAATTTTACATCAGGTTCGAGTTTAGGACAGGCTTTTCCTTACTTATTTTTTATGTTTATATGAAGGATAATATTAAGGATATCTAACTTTTTGATGTAATGTAAATTTTGTATTTGTTGTGTCGTTTGCTGTAATGACATGCATATTAACATTATGTTCAATTAAGTGTATGTAAGTATAAACCCCCTCACTAGGGGCATCGTAAATAAATTAAGTCTATGAAATATGAACAACAAGTGATAGAGAAATCCAGATACAAAATTATCTGAAAACAGCGGTCTGTTTTCATTACAAAAGCCTAACAGCTACTAACAAACAATGGTGAAATCCTGATAAAAAATCTAATCTAAAATTGTGGAAAATATTTATTTATAAATTTAACCATATTATTTCTATGTAACTTACATAAAATCCAATGTTAACAGCATAATAATCCAATGTTAACAAACCAAAATAAAAACGGCATGAAAATATTGGATGCTATTCGTTTACATACCCCAATCCGATTATCTTAATGTAGGTTACATAAAATCCAATGTTAATAACATTAATTTTACTATTATGCTAGAACCTGACCACTGTTAACAAACGATGAGGAAATCCAGATACAAAATTATCTGAAAATAGTGGATGATATTCATTCACATACTTCTATGTAACTAACATAAAATGCAATGTTAACAACATTATATCTCCTATTTCTCCTCCTTGCAACAAACACGCAACAATTACAGCAAATGAAAACAATTTAACCAAAATTTACTTTAAGTTATTCTCAAGAGATAAAGCTAGAGATTTTTTTCTTTCTGACTCAGACTCATACAAGAAGAAAACAACTAAAGAAAGACCAAAGTCGGTCTGGACCGACTTAATGATACCCTAAACCGCTTTCCATATATAGTAGAGCTACATATTACAAATAAACTAAAAACTACAAATATATATGGGAGTTAGATCCAAATCTAAACCCATCTATATAAAATTTAGCGGGGTTATTTTACCCTCCACCATACTATGTATATATATATTTATAACTCCTCAAAATACTCATGTCAGACCCAACAAAGTATATATATATTCTTGATCAGCGTAAAATGCTAAGTCGATTTAGTTATGTCAGTCTGTCTGTCCGTCTGTCTGTTCTATTCACGCTATCTTTCGAACAAATTGAGATAGTAGGCTAAAAATTTGCACACATGTTTATTTTTTCAGTAGGCAGGTTAAGTTCGTAAATGGTCCATATATATAGGTCCACGTTTTCATATTGCCCCTATATAACGGTACCTCCCGATATTCGGTATTTTGATGATTTTAGTGCACTATTCACCAGAATTGTTTCAAATTTGGTATTTGAAGTTCGTAATGGATAGTACAGCCTGTGACAAAAAATTGTCGTGACGTGGACCTACATATCCACGTCTTCGTATAGCCCCCATATATCAGTACCTCCCTATACTCGGTGTTTTGACGGTTTTAGATACAATACTCACTGAAATTGTTTGAGATGTCGTATTTGAAGTTAGTAATGGATGCTACAGCCTGTGACAGAAAATTGTCTATGCTGGTCCAGGACTTCGTACAGCTCCGATATAACGGATACCATATCTTGATGATTATAGCTACATTATTTACCGTTTTTTTTTTAAGTTTCAGTTTTAATATGGTAATGATATAGACCCAAATATAAAGTCTATATTCGGGAATTTTCAGATTTTAACAGAATTTTTTAAGGAATTTATTTTTTGAAAATTTCCAAATTCGATCCAAATGGTGGAGGGTTTATAACTGAGAGTATTTTACCGGTGTGAGAGAGAAAAATACAAATTAGGATGAAACATATATGTGGACCTATAGGTATATCTTAAGCGATTTTCAAATTTGATATACATTCTTCCATGCTAAATTTTTCGTATGTGACAAAATCCATTCAAATCGGATTTCTATTGACTATTTGGTGAAGAATAAATTTTAAATCAAGGGAAAATATAAATCTGAACCGATCTCGATAAAATTTGGCAAAGGTATTTCTGAGATGTTTCCAGGTTCAATTTCGTTATATGTGTCAAATGTCATCTATATGGACTACAATTATACATTTTTCGCACAATAAAAAGCAAATCTGGCGAAGTTATATTTGGGAGCTATATATAAATTTTTGACGGATTATCTCCAATTTCAATAGATTTCATCCTTGGACAAATTTTTGTGGAAAGTTTCATCTTGATCGGGAAATAAATGCGTGTAATTTGTACAAATGCACAAAGACTAGATTATCTATCTAGAATCACTTTCTGTGAAGATTAACGTTGGCCAACATTTATATACCTGCTCCTTAAGAGTCCGGGTTAGGGCTAGATCAGAAGATTTTTCTTGGTAGAGAGGATCACAAAATATTAGGTGAATATTTGACTATGAACAGAATATTTTCTTATGTTGCAGTCGCTCTACTTGAAGTAATTATTAAACAAACCACTCGGGATTCTGCATGGGGTTAGAGATCAGAATAAGGCAGAATCATTGTGGATCAGAATAAGGCAGAATCATTCAGCGGGTGAAATTGAGAACAATTTCGGTATAGCCCCCATATACCGAAATGTGGACCTATACATACAATGTTTCGCCACCGGAGCTAGCTATCATGGCCAACAAATTCCAATTTTTAGACAAATCCGTTAAAAAGTGGCAAAAATCATCAAAATTCCGAATATCTGGAGGTACCGCTATATGGGGACTATACCAAAACGTGGACCGATATGTCTTATTTTCAATACCAACCATCCTAGGCACAATACAAATCTTTCTGCTAAATGTTGACGATCTTCATCAAATAATGTGGGCTGACCTGATATTGGATAGAGATATATCCACATCTGATCATATCTCGATAATATTTGACAGAGGTATTTTTGAGCTCTATAAGTTATATGGTACCAAATATCATTCTTGTGGAGTGCATATTATAATAATCGATAAACGGACGGACGGACTGACCTGCATAAATCGACACAAAATATGATTGTATACAGATCCTCAAAGGTAACTATGGGTTTGCTTCGCTTTCTTCTCCCTGTTACATACAAAAGCTCAAAGACATAATTCCCTTACGACTATGTGGTGTAGGAAATAATGAGGAAAAATATTCAATTAATGAAAAAACTTGTTGCGTATAATTTTGAATAAATCTGACATGAGGCTGACATAACCTCAGGGATGTATTTCTATTATTTACGAAGCTCTTCTACCTCCGTATTGTACCATAGTTTATGCCCAATTCTGAAATATTTTGAAAGATTACAATTTTTCATATTCCGAATAGCTTATTCAAAGAAATTCAAGTGTATATTTCAAGTTGGCTTGAAAAACTATTCTTCACAGTCATGACATATTCTTTGTCTGAACTCACCGAGAGTGATGTGAGTTATGCATTAAAGCAAAGGTGTTGTCATTTATAACCATTTTTCATTTTTGTTCAACAAACTGTTGATGTGGCGCAAATATATCACTGGTGGTGTCATTTGCCGATACACCACCGTCATAAGTTATTCCGTCGGTTGAAATGTCATAGTTCCCGTTGACGTACTGTTAATGATTTATGATTTTATTTATAACCTTAAACATAAAATAATACATGGTGGCAATTTTCAGACGTTGGTTAATTTAAAGGATGCGAAAATTTAGGAGTCTATTGTGTTCATCGTGATATCCTGAAAATAAAAGAAAATTGCTGAAATATGAAAAAATGTTGTTAATAGTTTGTACCAAAAAGCCCAGCATATTCATTGCTTAGCAAAGTAAGCAAAGGCTATAGCAGTGCAGAGCCGAGACCATACCCTACAATACTACATTATATAGGATATATAATTCGACTTCTTTAAAATCATTGTACTTTTCGATTTTATGAATTGGATTTTGTCATTAATACATTCTGCCGTCTAAATGTCTTACCTCATAAGCAATTCCGTGTCGATTGTTCTTTAATTATTACCTCTAGAATTTTTGGTCCATTACAATGCCTAAATATATAAATAGTGATCATCTCCGAAAACAATAGACTTCTAATCTGCTCTAACCCTATCCCCTTGCTTCGTGACAATCGGACGATAATTTCGACCGACACCTAGTGTTGTAAGGTATGAAAAATAATATAAAATGTTCTCCCTATATTCGGCACTTTAAATATATTATAAGCATTTTTAACGGATTTAATTTTTTTTAGAAAATTTCCAAATTCGTTCCTAATGGTGGAGGGTATGCAAAGCAAAACCGAATTTACTGCTTTTTTACTTGTTTTTTATATCGCGTGAAATATTTTTAATTTGACTTACAAAATTGAATTTCAAATTTTGTATTATTTTTCATACCTTACAACAGTAGGTTTCGGTTGTAATTATTGTCTGATTGCCATGAAGCATGGGGTAGGGCTAGAGCGGATTAGAAGCCTATTGTTTTTGGAGATGAGCACAAAATATTTAGGAATTGTAGTGGACCAAAAATTCTAGAGGTAATAATTAAAGAACAATCGACACGGAATTTTGTATGAGGTTAGATATTTTGTCATATCGGGGTCGATAAGAAGATGTGGACCTACATAGGCAATTTTTGTCATAGGACATTAGAATATTAAAATACGAAACTTCAGGTGAATGATGTCGCTGAGATCAGCAACATTCAAAAGGTGGGAGGTGTGGTTATATGGGGTCTATACGAACACCTGGATCTGCATAGAGAATTGTCTGTCATTGACTGTAGTAACCATTAGGAACTTCAAATAAAAATTTTAAAACAATTTCGGTGAATAATGTAGCTAAAATCATCAAAATACCGAGTATAGGAAGATACAGTTATATGGAGGCTATACGAAGACCAGGACAGACTGTACTACCCATTAGGAACTTCAAATACAAATTTTAAAACAATTCCGGTGAATAATGTCGCTGAAATCAGCAAAATACCAAATACAAGGAGGCTATGTCTAAACGTGGGCCTATGTAGCCCATTATCAATACCAAAAGTCCTGGAGTTAAAACACACATTTGAGTGAAATTTTATCAACCTACTTCAAATCGTTCGAATTCGAATATACCATAATACCATGTAATACCATGTAAAATTCCACGTCGATTGTTCTATAATTGTGGCCTGTAGAGCAGTTGCAAAATCAGAAATTTGTCAGTTTTAGTTTCATTTTATCCTTTAGCAATATTGCAAATCTAAAACCAGTAAGGAAATGTCGGGAAGGGCAGACTATATGAAACCCTACACCACTATACATATTTTGTAGAGCTCCCGTAACAAAAGAATTTATATGGGGAATTTATTTTAAGTACATCATACCACCTATCAACCTTTGGCTTTACAGCAGTTATAATTTGGTTTCAGAGGGAATTAATATATGGGAGGCATAATTCTGAATCGATTTTCATCAAATTTGACGGAGACATGTTTGTCTTTTATACCAAATAACATTGGTATAGAGTGGTTTATATTGAAAAATTAGTTCCGAGTTGCACGAAATGGAATCGTACGTCCCGTAATTTACTTAATTTGGACTGATATTAGCCTTTATTTGCAATAAACCTGAAATCGGATTTAGGATATATATGGGAGCTACATCCATTTCTAAGCCGATCTTGATGATATTTGGCAAAACGATTTTCGAGCTCTATAAGGTATCTGGTACCAAATATCATTGTTGTGGAGTGCATATTGCGCATGTGAGGAACTTAAAGTCCCAAATCGGATAAAACATATATGAGGGAGCTATATCTAAATCTGAACAAATTTGGCAGAGGTAGTTTCGAGCTCTATAAGATATATTGTAACAAATATCATTTTTGTGGAGTGCATATCACGAATGTGAAGAACTTAAACACCAAATCGGATGAAATATATATGGGAGCTATAGCTATATCTGAACCGATTTTCACAAATTTTGATGTACTTGCTTCGAGACTGAATTCGGTCGGATGTGTTGAAATTCAGGTCATTAGGACTGATATTGGCCTTTTGGTGCGCAATTAACCCGAAATCGGTTGAAAATATATATCGGAGCTATATCTAAATTTCGATTCTCATCAATTTCAACAAGGTTCGTCCTTGGGCTAAACAAATATTGTTTGGAAAATTTCATTTCAATCGGATAATAATACATGGCCTGCCCATGCCCGGACGGGCAGACGTACTGACATTCATAAATCGACTCAGAAAGTGATTCTATGAAGATCCTCAAATGTAACTATGGATCTATCTCGCTTCCTTCTCCATGTAACAAATAAATGCACAAAGACATAATACCCTTATCACTATGTGGTGTAGGGTAGCCCTCTATTCTGACCCTACCTCTACATTGATGCGAAATTTCACATCATGGACTCAGCTCGGCGACATAGGAAAATCCATATATAACATTCTATGTCTAGGACCAATATTTCGAGGTGTTGAAAACTTGTTTGCCCAATGAAACATATAATACTCCCCCAACCTCCCAACACAAAGTGTTGTAGGGTACGAAATAATTGGTTAGGCTTTCCTTTCTTTGATTCATTCAATTATGTGTGCCAATTAATGGCTTCGAGTAAGAAAAACCATTGCCAACCTCTACTCCTTCTTATTGCCTATTTTCTAATGCAAAGGTAATTGATACAATTGAATTGCAATTAAATACTTTGAAAATTGAAACCAATAATGAGAGGGAAGGTAATGTATAAAATAGAACAGAGCATTAATAATTAACTGCAGTAAAATATACGTAAATTAAAGCCAAAATTAGTGCAAATGAATTTCTCTTATTTGATAATGACAAGCTTCTATTTGGCTTAATTAAAGACAAGTGAGGAATTGATAAACTGAACGAGAAAACAAATACAGGGTTGCCCATATTCGACGGACCTTTGGGCCCATTCCAATCGACGAGGCTTGTCCGCAGGCAATGTTCTTTGCAACGCTTAATGGTGTTCTTAGAAGGCGCACTTCTCACATTTTTTAGTTGACTATAACATACCTTATGACATATGTTTTTATACCCTCCATCATACTATGGAGGATATATTAACTTTGTCATTCCGTTTGTTACTTCTCAAAATACTCATGCCAGACTCAACAAGGTATATACAGGGTGAGATGAAAAAACTGCAACCAAATTCAGACTGCTGTAATTTCTAAGCCACTCGTCCGACAGCTGTTAAAATCGTTCCAGTGATAGCTCATTACATTGTTTACAAGCGTACAAAAGCATTTTGTTGAAAATTTTCCAGAAAAAAAGTAATTCATGATGGAATTCAAGCATGAGTGTGTGATTTCTTTATATTTGGCTGGAAAACCACAAGAGACTATCGTTAGAGCACTCCAGCATTTAAATGTGAATAAATCTTTTGTGTCTCGTACCATCGCTCGTTACCGTGATACTGGTAGCTTGACCCGACGTCAAGGAAGTGGACGGAAGAAAACAGCAACATCAGCAGAAATGGTTCGTGAACTGAACATATCCCAATATTCCATTCGGCAACTGTTGAAAAATGAGCCCGGGGTGGGGCCATCGCAATTCCAAAAATTGCAAGAACTTACACCGCAACGGAATGAAAATAGGCTCAAAAGAGCTATAGAGTTGCTTCGCTTGGTCGAAAGAGGTGAACTGCCGAATTTGGTTTTCTCCGATTAGAAAACATTCGTTGTCCAGCAGTTTGCAAACAAATAAAATGATCGTGTTTACTTGCCAAAGAGATCAGCAAAAAATGTGCACCTTCGGTTGGCCATCAGAACTCAAGCGCCGGCCATGATGATGGTGTTGGCTGCCATAACAGCCGATGGTCGCTCTCCCCTCGTATTAATCGACATCATGGCATCAGTGTAAATGCCGAATATTATCGCGAAAATATTCTGGAGGGTGTATTAAAGCCTTGGGCACGCAAACATTTTGGACGCAGACCTTGGACATCCCAACAGGACTCAGCACCATCGCACTCAGCACGCGCCTCCCATGAATGGTTACAAAATGAGGTTCCTCGCTTCGCCAGAAATCGGCCAAAATACCGCAGAGCAACATTCGGACAGCGTGTGACGGTTTCATTGGATGTTTGAAGGCCATAATTCGTGCCAAAGGTGACCAATTCGAACAAATCTAAACTTATTCTACAATTTGATGATATTTCCTACATTTTTTTAAAAAGAGGGAAAAATTATGGCGTTTGACTTTGTTGCAGTTTTCTATCTCTACCTATATATTATTGATCAGCGTAAAACTCTGAGTCGATTTAGCGATGTCCGCTTACCTTTCTGCCTGTTGTAATCACGCTATCGTTAAAACGAATTGAGATAGATGGCTAAAATTTTGCCCACATGTGTACTTTGCCAGTAGGCATGTGAAGTTCGTAAACGGGCCATGTAGGTCCGCGTTTTTTTTTAAAGCGGTACCTCCCTATGTTCGGTATTCTGATTATTTGAGCGATTTTTGCAGGAATGATTTAAAATGTCGTATTTTAAGTTCATAATAGGTATTAAGGCTATGGCAAAAAATTATCATAGCCCCCGATCGTCTTTGAACTATGCCTCCCGATATTCGGTATTTTGATGATTTTGTTTTATTTGAGGATCGATCCGGCCTGTTTTTTACCTTTTGATACTCTCCACAATAGTATGGAGGGTATATTAAGTTTGTCATTCCGTTTGTAACACCTCGAAATATACATTTTAGACCCCATATATATATATATATATATATATATATATATATATATATATATATATATATATATATATATATATATATATATATATATATATATATATATATATATATATATATATATATATATATATATATATATATATATATATATATATATATATATATATATATATATATATATATATATATATATATATATATATATGTAGGAGGAATGATTCGGGGACAGCAAAGAAAAATGATTTAGCAACAATTTTTTATACAATATAGATTATATAAGCATACATAACCCGATATCTGAGCGAAAAAAATTATATCTTATGTTCTACGACATTTTATATTCTTTGAGATTTATTTGGGGTCACCTGTTATACTGTGAATCATTTCGGCCAATGTACCTGAAATGCGCGTATCATATACAACAATAGGGGTTGCCACCGCTATATTTAGTACATAAGGGTACAAAAATCACTTACATATAATAAAAGCAGCATATTCGTATTGGCCAAACGGAATGAGCTAAAATTCTAAAATTTGAAACTAAAGTAACTGATGGTCAAAAAATAACCTTTAAAATATAGCAATCAGTGGAAAATGATTCAACTAATAAATTTCTTAAAAAAAACTTGTATTTAAGAAACTGGCCTGACCATGAATTGAACCAGGGTCACCTAAGTCGCAATCAACAAAAATAACTCAGCTCCAGCCGCCTACCGATTGAGCCACAACACTACTGATGATTTCGTAATCTAAATAAAAACAATAGTTTAACATTTTGATGGCCGCTAGCTTGAACGTATACTAAAGGGAATGGTTTGTTATGAGAAATGCAACTACATGAAAGGACAACAGCTTAACATCTGTGTACGTGAACCAAATAAACTGTTCATATTGGTACAAACACAATTTTATTAAAGTAATGTGCAAAATAACAATATGTGAATTCTATTATTTCAATTATAATAGGTTTATCTCATATTTTCTTCTTTGCTTTTTGCGGAAAATTTCATATTTCTATTCCTATATCAGCCGTGAGCAAATAAGAAAGAAATAATTTAAGGGAGTAAAAAAAAATGTATTTTCATAATTTGGCATGAACTTTTTGATACATCGATATTGTGAACCAAATATTTAAAATTAACAAAAGTCTTAAATATGATTTATAAAAAGAAGAAATAGGCATCATGTCCAGAATATATTTCATCTAATAATAGTAATAAAAAAGTCGAACAAAAACTGAACTATAAATACCTGCATTTTAATTTTCATGGGCCGTTACTTTCCATGACGATGCTGTTTAGAGTTTCAGATGCAACATCAACATAAACTTTTGTTTATAAACATGTTGCACGATTCAGATTGCGATTTTAGATCATTCTGTTGCAGGGTTGGTTAAGGGCCACTGTTGGCATGCACTGGGTTGGGAGTTCAAATCTTCGCTGGGTCATGTTACTTTTATTTATTTTTTTTTTTTTTTTTGGAACATAAAACGGATGAATTCGGTAACGTATGTAAATGGTACAGGGCAGAGGGCTGCAACGAGTATGCAAAAATTCAACCACACTCGGTTTCTTACATGATTTTTGTTGATGCAGTCGTTTGGTTTGATCTGAATGAATTGACCGTTTTCGGATCGGATCGAATCGAACGCTCAGTTTGAATCACATCACTTTCAATCAAAGATGAGTGTTCGAGACGGTTTGATGTGTTCAGCAACATGAGTTGATCGAACACATGAATGTAAATGAGCAATCACAACCGTGATTGTTTTCTTTGAATCGAGTTCGCTCAGCGTCATTGTTTATTCATCCAAATAAGCTTCCTCAGGTAATTTTGACGAACTATATTACAGAGAAAAGGAACAGTATTGGGCCGAGAGCTGTTGACAGTTTAATGTTTTTAAATTCTTTTAACAAAAATTGGAACTAAATACTGAAGACTGATATATGTTCCTTTTGTAGAAATAAGCAACTGAAATATATTTTTATACCCTCCACCTTGGAAAGGAGGGTATATTAACTTTGTCATTCCATTTGTAACATCCCTTCCGATTCATCGCAGACCCCATAAAGTATATATATTCATAATCAGCATAAAATTCTAAGTCGATTTAACGATGTCCGTCTGTCTGTCTGTCTGTCCGTCTGTCTGTCTGTTGAAATCACGATACAGCCCACATTATTTGACGTAGAGCGCCAAAATTTAGCAGAGCTATTTGCATTGTGTCTAGGATGGTTGGTATTGAAAATGAGATATATCGGTCCACGTTCTGCTATAGTCCCCATATAACGGTACATCCCGATATTCGGTATTTTGATGATTTATGCCACATTTTTTCACGGATTTGTCTGGAAATTGGTATTTGTAGGTCATAACGGGTCCCTGAGCGTGTGGCAAAACATTGCATATATAGGTCCACGTTGTGGTATAGCCCCCATATAAAGGTACCTCCCGATATTGGTATTTTAGTTTTTTTTGCCACATTTTTTTACGGATTTGCCTAAAAATTGGTATTTGTGGGTCATAATGGTTTCCAGCTCCGGTGGGTCCATGATTTGGTATAGCCCCCATATAACGGTACCTCCCGATATTCGGTAAATTGATGATTTTTGCAACCTTTTTTCACGGATTTGTCTGAAAATTGGTATTTGTGGGTCATAATGGGTCCTAGTTCGTGTGGCGAAACATTGTAATTATAAGTCCACGTTTTGGTATAGCCCCCATATAACGATACCTCCCGATATTCTGTAATTTGATTATTTTTGCAACCTTTTTTCACGGATTTGTCTGAAAATTAGTATTTGTGGGTCATAATGGGTTCCAGCTCCGGTGGCGAAACATTGCATGTATGGGTCCATGTTTTGGTATAGCCCCCATATAACAGTACCTCCCGATATTCGGTATTTTTATGGTTTTTGCCACATTTTTTCGTTGATTTGTCTAAAAATTGGTATTTGTGGGTCATAATGGGTCCTAGTTCGTGTAGCGAAACATTGTAATATAGGTCCACGTTTTGGTGTAGCCCCTATATAACGGTACCTGCCGATATTCGGCATTTTAATGGTTTTTGCCACATTTCTTCTAATGTTTCTTTTACCCTACGGTGGAGGGTATTAAAAGTTTGGCCCGGCCGAACTTAATGTTTTTTTACTTGTTTGTTATTATTATTATTTTTTTCTTTTTTTTTTTTTTGTTGAAAAAAAAAACGTGTTCCTTTTTTACAAATAAGTGACTGAAGTCTGATTTTTTGTTATTTTTTTTTAAAAATAATATGTTCTGTTTTTAGAAAAAAAGCCACTAAAGTCTGATTTTTATACCCTACACCACAAGGTGGTCAGGGTACTATGTCTTTGTGCATTTGTTTGTAACAGGCAAAAGGAAACGAGATAGACCCATAGTTCCTTTTGATGATCTGCATAGAATCACATTCTGAGTCGATTTATGCATGTCCGTCCGTCCGTCTGTCCGTCCGTCCGTCCGTCTGTCCATGTATTTTTGTAAACAAAGTACAGGTCGCATTTATTGCCCGATCCAGATGAAATTTTGCACAGATCATTTGTTTGGCCCAAGGACGAACCCTATTGAAATTGGATATAATCGGTCAAAATTTAGATATAGCTCCCATATATATCTTCGTCCGATTTGCCTTTTATTGTGCACCAAACGTGTAATATCAGGCCTGAAAATATGTATGCTAAATTTGATCGAAATCGGTTCAGATATAGCTATAGCTCCCATATATATTGTTCATCCGATTTGTTATTTTTGTCCACCGCCGCCGTAATATGCAATCTGCAACAACAATATTTAGGGAAATATATCAAATACAGCTCAGGAATACATTTGCAAAATTTTATCGAGATCGGTTCAGATTTGGATATAGCTCCCATATATAACTTCGTCCGATTTACCTTTTATTGTGCACCAAACGTCTAATATTTGTCCAAATGGGATGGAATTTGGCACATACGACCGAATTGAGTCTAGAAGCTAGTATGTCAAATTGGGTGAAGATCGGTTCAGATATAGCTATAGCTACCATATATATTGGTCATCCGATTTGTTATTTTTGTCCACCGCCGCCGTAATATGCACTCTGGAACAACAATATTTAGGGAAATATATCAAATACAGCTCAGGTTCACATTTGGATATAGCTCCCATATATAACTTCGGCCGATTTACCTTTTATTGTGCACCAAACGTCTAATATTTGTCCAAATGGGATGGAATTTGGCACATACGACCGAATTTTGTCTAGAAGGTAGTATGTCAAATTTGATGAAGATCGGTTCAGATATAGCTATAGCCTCCATATATATTATTCATCCGATTTGTTATATTTGTTACCCACAACCGTAATATGCACTCCGTAACAACGATATTCAGGGAAATATATCAAATACAGCTCAGAAATATCTTTGCCAAATTTTATCGAGATCGGTTCAGAGTTGGATATAGCTCCCATATATATATTTATCCGATTTCAAATTAATTGTGCACCAAATGGTCAATACAAGTCCGAATTTAAAAGATACAAATGCTTCGGCATGTTTAGTCCTTTGAACTTTAAATTATAATTATAATCATAGCGTGTATGATTGAATTCTCCCATAAAAACTTTTAATTGTTATGTGGAGCTCTACTAAATTAGCAAAGTGGTGTAGGGTATCATAAAGTCGGCCCCGCCCGACTTTAAGACTTTCTTTACTGGTTTGTTATTATTATTTTTTTTTTTTTTTGAAATAATGTGTTCTTTTTTAGAAATAAGCCACTGAAGTCAGTATACCAGACTAAGCCCAAATGAAATAAAAAATCGTTATTTAATAAATACCATTTGTTTCGATTTCTTCAAATGGGTACTGCTTCTAGTATTGATAACCATACCAAAACTACAATACATGATTACGCTCAGATTCGATCTTTCGTATTTAATCGAATCAAATCACTCACCCTTCAAAAAAAAAACAAACCGATCATACTCATCCGAGATGATCGTTTCGGTATGTATTTGCGTCAGTGCTAGGGCAGGTGTGGAAATGGACAATATCGGTCCACTCCATCAAGTACCTCCCCCCAAAATATTGAAATTTTGAGTACCCATGAAGCTCATAAATCGCCAAATTACTCCGATTCCATTTAGACTTGGGACATCTGTCGAAATATTTATATCATATTTTGGGTCCGATAGGAAATGGGCAATATTGGCCCATTCCTTCGGGATCTGCTCCATAGAGGGTCAAACGTTTGAATAACCTTAACACTAGTCAAAATATTTATATTTATATAATCGAACATAGGCTGAGGGTATATCTCTGGCGGCAATACCAACTGATACTTTTTAACTTGTTTATTTTACTGTTTTACCGTACCAAATGATATATACCCTGTACCAGAGGGCTGCAATGAGTATGATCGAGTAGGCTTGATCACACACACTGGAAATACAATCAAACTCAATCAGTCGGTAAAATGTAACATGTTCATTCGAGTAGCTCAAGCCAAACGAAAAAGTTGTGATCGAACATGTATTGATCGAAGTTTTGTGTTCGCAATCAAACAGCTCACATGAATGTTTTGTTTACGAACTAATGTTGACAAATACATACCGAAACGATCATCTCGGATGAGTATGATCGGTTTGTTTTTTTTGAAGGGTGAGTGATTTGATTCGATTAAATACGAAAGATCGAATCTGAGCGTAATCATGTATTGTAGTTTTGGTATGGTTATCAATACTAGAAGCAGTACCCATTTGAAGAAATCGAAACAAATGGTATTTATTAAATAACGATTTTTTATTTCATTTGGGCTTAGTCTGGTATACTGACTTCAGTGGCTTATTTCTAAAAAAGAACACATTATTTCAAAAAAAAAAAAAAAAAAAAAAAAAAAAAAAAAAAAAAAAAAAATCAGACTTCAGTGGCTTTTTTTCTAAAAAAAGAACATATTATTTCTAAAAAAAATAACAAAAAATCAGACTTCAGTCACTTATTTGTAAAAAAGGAACACGTTTTTTTTTTTTCAAAAAAAAAAAAAAAAAAAAAAAGAAAAAAATAATTATAATAATAACAAACAAGTAAAAAACATTAAGTTCGGCCGGGCCAAACTTTTAATACCCTCCACCTTAGGGTAAAAGAAACATTAGAAGAAATGTGGCAAAAACCATAAAAATGCCGAATATCGGCAGGTACCGTTATATAGGGGCTACACCAAAACGTGGATCTATAATTAAAATGTTTCGCTACACGAACTAGGACCCATTATGACCCACAAATACCAATTTTTAGACAAATCAGTGAAAAAATGTGGCAAAAACCATAAAAATACCGAATATCGGGAGGTACTGTTATATGGGGGCTATACCAAAACATGGACCCATACATGCAATGTTTCGCCACCGGAGCTGGAACCCATTATGACCCACAAATACCAATTTTCAGACAAATCCGTGAAAAAAGGTTGCAAAAATAATCAAATTACAGAATATCGGGAGGTATCGTTATATGGGGGCTATACCAAAACGTGGACTTATAATTACAATGTTTCGCCACACGAACTAGGACCCATTATGACCCACAAATACCAATTTTCAGACAAATCCGTGAAAAAAGGTTGCAAAAATCATCAAATTACCAAATATCGGGAGGTACCGTTATATGGGGGCTATACCAAATCATGGATCCATACATGCAATGTTTCGCCACCGGAGCTGGAAACCATTGTGGCCCACAAATACCAATTTTTAGACAAATCCGTAAAAAAATGTGGCAAAAAAAAACAAAAATACCGAATATCGGGAGGTACCTTTATATGGGGGCTATACCACAACGTGGACCTATATATGCAATGTTTTGCCACACGCTCAGGGACCCGTTATGACCTACAAATACCAATTTCCAGACAAATCCGTAAAAAAATGTGGCATAAATCATCAAAATATCGAATATCGGGATGTACCGTTATATGGGGACTATAGCAGAACGTGGACCGATATATCTCATTTTCAATACCAACCATCCTAGACACAATGCAAATAGCTCTGCTAAATTTTGGCGCTCTACGTCAAATAATGTGGGCTGTATCGTGATTTCAACAGACAGACAGATGGATAGACAGACAGACAGACGGACATCGTTAAATCGACTTAGAATTTTATGCTGATTATGAATATATATACTTTATGGGGTCTACGATGAATCGGAAGGGATGTTACAAATGGAATGACAAAGTTAATATACCCTCCTTTCCAAGGTGGAGGGTATAAATATATATTTCAGTTGCTTATTTCTACAAAAGGAACATATATCAGTCTTCAGTATTTAGTTCCAATTTTTGTTAAAAGAATTTAAAAACATTAAACTGTCAACAGCTCTCGGCCCAATACTGTTCCTTTTCTCTGTAATATAGTTCGTCAAAATTACCTGAGGAAGCTTATTTGGATGAATAAACAATGACGCTGAGCGAACTCGATTCAAAGAAAACAATCATGGTTGTGATTGCTCATTTACATTCATGTGTTCGATCAACTCATGTTGCTGAACACATCAAACCGTCTCGAACACTCATCTTTGATTGAAAGTGATGTGATTCAAACTGAGCGTTCGATTCGATCCGATCCGAAAACGGTCAATTCATTCAGATCAAACCAAACGACTGCATCAACAAAAATCATGTAAGAAACCGAGTGTGGTTGAATTTTTGCATACTCGTTGCAGCCCTCTGACCTGTACCATTTACATACGTTACCGAATTCATCCGTTTTATGTTCCAAAAAAAAAAACAAGTAAAAAAGCTGTAAGTTCGGCCGGGCCGAACTTTTAATACCCTCCACCATTTGGTACAAAGTTGGCAATTTCCAAAAAAAAAATAAAATAAATAAATAAATAAAATAAAAAAAATCCTTTAAAAATTCTGTTAAAATCTTAAAAATACCGAATGTCTATACGACGACGTATACATGCATACGCAACTTTTGTCATAAATTATTACAACATTTAAATGCGAAACATGAAGAAAAATTTGTTTATAATGTAGCTAAAATCATCAAAATACCGAATATAGGGGGTACCGTTATATGGGGGCTATACAAAGACGTGGACCTGCACAGACAATTTTCTGGCATGGGCTGAAGTATCCATTACGAACTTCAAATGCGAAATTTAAAACAATCCCGGTAAATAATGTCGCTAAAATCATCAAAATACCGAATATCGGGGGGTACGGTATATGGGGCCTATACGAAGACGTGGACCTACATGGTCCATTTTCTGTTTTCTGCTGCAGTATCTATTACGAACTTCAAATACCAAATTTGGAACGGTTCCGTTAAATAATGTCGCTAAAATCATCAAAATACCGAATATCGGGGGGTACGGTATATGGGGGCTATACGAAGACGTGGACCTACATGGCCCATTTTCTGTTTTCTGCTGCAGTATCTATTACGAACTTCAAATACCAAATTTGGAACGGTTCCGTTAAATAATGTCGCTAAAATCATCAAAATACCGAATATCGGGGGGTACCGTTATATGGGGGCTATACGAAGACGTGAACCTGCACAGATAATTTTCTGTCTTAGGCTGTAGTATCTATTACGAACTTCAAATGCCAAATTTGAAACAATTCCGGTGAATAATGTCGCTAAAATCATCAAAATACCGAATAACGAGAGGTACCGTTATATGGGGGCTATATGAAAACTTGGACCTACATGGCCCATTTACGAACTTAACCTGCCTACTGGAAAAATATACATGTGTGCAAAATTTTAGCCTTCTATCTCAATTTGTTCGAAAGATAGCGTGATTACAACAGACAGACAGACAGACAGACAGACGGACAGACAGACAGACAGACAGACACACAGACAGACAGACGGACATGGCTAAATCGTCTTAGAATTTTACGCTGATCAAGAATATATATACTTTGTTGGGTCTGACGTGAGTATTTCGAGGAGTTACAAACGGAATGACAAAATTAATATACCCTCCATAGTATGGTGGAGGGTATAAAAATAAATAAAATAAATAAAAGTAACATGACCCAGCGAAGATTTGAACTCCCAACCCAGTGCATGCCAACAGTTGCCCTTAACCAACCCGACCACCGCTTCACTGCAACAGAATGATCTAAAATCGCAATCTGAATCGTGCAACATGTTTATAAACAAAAGTTTATGTTGATATGATGGAAAGTAACGGCCCATGAAAATTAAAATGCAGGTATTTATAGTTCAGTTTTTGTTCGACTTTTTTATTACTATTATTAGATGAAATATATTCTGGACATGATGCCTATTTCTTCTTTTTATAAATCATATTTAAGACTTTTGTTAATTTTAAATATTTGGTTCACAATATCGATGTATCAAAAAGTTCATGCCAAATTATGAAAATACATTTTTTTTTACTCCCTTAAATTATTTCTTTCTTATTTGCTCACGGCTGATATAGGAATAGAAATATGAAATTTTCCGCAAAAAAGCAAAGAAGAAAATATGAGATAAACCTATTATAATTGAAATAATAGAATTCACATATTGTTATTTTGCACATTACTTTAATAAAATTGTGTTTGTACCAATATGAACAGTTTATTTGGTTCACGTACACAGATGTTAAGCTGTTGTCCTTTCATGTAGTTGCATTTCTCATAACAAACCATTCCCTTTAGTATACGTTCAAGCTAGCGGCCATCAAAATGTTAAACTATTGTTTTTATTTAGATTACGAAATCATCAGTAGTGTTGTGGCTCAATCGGTAGGCGGCTGGAGCTGAGTTATTTTTGTTGATTGCGACTTAGGTGACCCTGGTTCAATTCCTGGTCAGGCCAGTTTCTTAAACACAAGTTTTTTTTAAGAAATTTATTAGTTGAATCATTTTCCACTGATACCTGTATTTTCCAGGTAAAATGAAAGGCAAAGGTATTTTTCGAAAGAAAAAAAAAAAAAAAAAACAAACAAATAGACAGACATCGTAAATGGTCTGAGAGTTTTACGTTCATCAAGAATATGTATACTTTGTTGGTCCTAACATGATTATTTCGAGGAGTTACCTAGCGAAAGACATGTATTGCGACACAGAATTGCGATGATTAAGGGCACCAAAAAAGTTGATAATTTGGTAAAACATGGTAACCCTATGAATTTATTTTTTTTGGTTTTTTACCGAAAAATCATACTTATTGACTTTCGCCATCACCATATATAAATATATATATATATATATATATATATATATATATATATATATATTTATATATATATATCTTCTATATCTATAAAAGAGGAAAATGTTTGTATGTTTGTTTGTTTGTTTGTTTGTTTGTTTGTTTGTAATTTATGGACTCGAAAACCGCTGAATAGATTTTCCTGAAAATTTCCATATATACTGCAACATCGTCTGAAAGTAACATAGGCTATATACATTTTTGAATTTCCACTTGGAACTGGAGATATAGCATCAGAATCGGAGGTACCTCCCAAAAATTTAGATTTTATATGCACATATCTGTTGATTGGTTGAAGATACAGTCTCCAAATTTGGAATACGTAACGGAATTTGGAACAAAAATAAGTTTGCCAAATTATATTGTAATCGGTTCAGATTTGTATATAGCTCCCATATATATTTTCGACCGATTTCGTTTATTTGATGCCTCAAACACAATATGAATGTTCGATTCCAATGAAATTTGGAATGTGTGACGGGATTTAATCCGAAAATAAATTTGTCAAATTATATTGAAATCGGTTCAGATTTGGATATAGCTCCCATATATATTTTCGGCCGATTTCAAGCATTTGATGCACCAAACACGCTATATATCCCCAATTTCAATAAAATTTGAAACGTGTGATAGAAACGTGAAATAGAAACGTGAAACGTGTGATAGACATATTTGATGCACAAAACACGATACGTACTTCCGATTCCAATGAAATTCGGCATGAGTGGCTAAATTTGGTACAAAAATAAATTTGACGAATTATATTCAAATACGCTCAGATTTGATTATAGCTCCCATATATATACTCAGCCGATTCCACATATTTGATGCACCCAAAGCGAGAGAGACAAAATCTGGCACCAGAAAAAATTGCCAAATTATATTGAAATCAGTTGAGGTTTGGATATAGCTAACATATATATTTCGGCCGATTTCATACATGTTATTCACCAAACATGATATATATGACCGATACCAATAAAATTCAAAATGTGTGGCGGAATTTGGTTACAATAATAAATGTGACAAATTAATTGGAAATTAGTTAAGATTTGGATATAGCTCCCATATATATATTTTCGGCCGATTTCACATATTTGACGCACCAATTTCAATGAAATATGAAAGGTGTGGCGGAATTTGGTGTAAAAGTCATTTTTTTAAAATTATATTTAAACCGGATCAGATTGGGATATGATTCTAATAAGAACATTGACCCACAACGCCTTAGGCTAACACTAAAAAACAACACAACAATTAATGTGAAATACGCTTATTACGACGAAGTATGTTGCTATCTCGAATTCACTAATTACAATAGAAATGCCACTCAACTTCAAAAGATTGCAGTTTACTGCACGCTTGGTATTTGCTATGAAATAAATAAATCCGAAGGACAAACCCTTCGTGTATGTATGTCATGTTACTGCTTTTCTAATGGTTTTGGTTATATACGCATTAAAGTAGTGCAATATTTTTTTTTAATTTTTAAATTTGTTTTTTTTTTAACCAACATATATTCGTAAATAAAATTTTGAATGCATATAAAATCAAAAGGGGTAGCGAAGCGCACCGGGTTCAGCTAGTTTATATATATATACGGTCAATGCATTTCGTCGACGAGCAAAACAAGCGGCAACAACAAGCATTCGTAGCAGGGTTAGAAATTTTCCTTCCTGGCTAGTCGACGCCCTCTCGTGTTGCTCTTGAAGTATAAGTATTCTTTCTAGTCGCTCTGGGTCATGTTCTTCTGCCAGAAATTGAGCAAATTTTCGCCTAAGTTCATCGACCGTGCCGGAAGTCGTACGGTCAAATTCTTCTAGATAAGCTACTAAATCTTCCCTCCGTAGGGTATACGCCCAGGAAACTCGTAAGGTTGGCGGCATCCTAGTTTTTACCGATCAATCTTTCAAACAGTCCTATTATCTGGTTATACTCTCTCAAGTCCCTGCTCGGGCGCCACTGTAACGACACAAATTCCTCTGGTTGCTGGGGTTAGCTCACCGGGGGCTAGGGTCTGCCACAGAAATTTATATAAGTGACCGAGAGAGTAATAACACAAATTATTTGGATTTTAAGCCAATTCTCAATTGATTTATTTAGGATTGTTTGAGGATCTTAGGTGACAGTTATATTCTATGTCTATAAATAAGAACTGCAAGCGGGTTTCCAATTATTGCGGTGACCTGGCTAAGTACACCGTAGGGCTTCAATCAGGACTTCGGCGATGTCCTCTGCGTGTGCGGAGACCTGTCTAAGTACTCCTAAATATATATTATCCAAGAAGACCTGGATCAGTACTTCTACCTTGGCGATTTCCTTGTAGCATTCGCTGGAGACCTGGGTAATTAATTTTGGGCGAAACGGTAAGGGAATTCAATACAATCCCGGGCCTATGCGCGTGGTCCCATGGGTAACGGACACCTCAGAGGGTTAAACAGGGGAAATAGGCTACTTGGACCCAAGGGTTACGAACACCTCAGAGGGTTAAACACGGGATATAGGCTTCTTGGACCCAAGGGTTACGGACACCTCAAAGGGTTAAGCGCGTGGACCCAAGGGTTACGAACACCTCAGAGGGTTAAATACGGGATGTTGGCTGTAGAACCCAAGGGTTACGGACACCTCAGAGGGTTAAGCGCGTGGACCCAAGGGTAACGGACACCTCAGAGGGTTAAACACGGGATATAGACTTCTTGGACCCAAGGGTTACGGACACCTCAAAGGGTTAAGCGCGTGGACCCAGGGGTTGCGAACACCTCAGAGGTCAAAACACGAGGTACTGGCTGTAGGACCCAAGGGTTACGAACACCTCATAGGGTTAAGCGCGTGGACACAAGGGCTACGAACACCTCAGAGGGTTTAAACACGGGATGTAGGCTGTAGGACCCAAGGGTTACGGACACCTCAAAGGGTTAAGCGCGTGGACCCAAGGGTTACGAACACCTCAGAGGTCAGAACACGAGGTACTGGCTGTAGGACCCAAGGGCTACGAACGCCTCATAGGGTTAAGCGCGTGGACCCAGGGGTTACGAACACCTCAGAGGTCAAAACACGAGGTACTGGCTGCAGGACCCAAGGGTTACGAATATATATATATATATATATATATATATATATATATATATATATATATATATATATATATATATATATATATATATATATATATATATATATATATATATATATATATATATATATATATATTATATATATATATATATATATAATATATATGTATATATATATATATATACGGTCAATGCATTTCGTCGACGAGCAAAACAAGCGGCAACAACAAGCATGCGTAGCAGAATTGAATGCGTTGCTGATTGGAGAAAAACAAGTAGCAACAAAAAACCCTGCGAATTAGAATAGAGTGCGTGGCTGATGGGAAAATAATAACAACATGTCTTGTGACGCTAGGTGCTAAGGCGTTGCTGCTTGTTACAGGACAGAATCAATGACGATGGTATAGAAGGGAAAGTGATTGACAGATGGGGGATCAGTAAGTGTACCAGTGAAGTGAAGGCAACAGGTGTCAAGTACGCGAACTCCAAGAGAAATATTTACATAGCATCAAGACCGGAATATTGAGGTGAGTCAGAGTGGTGCTATAGTTTCCCAAGAACTTTTGAGGTGTCCGTAACCCTTGAGTCCCCGCGTCCGACCTATGAGGTGTTCGTAACCCTTGGGTTCCCTAGTATATATCGTGTGTTTTGACCTCTGAGGTGTCCGTAACCCTGGGTCCACGCGCTTAGCCCTATGAGGTGTTCGTAACCCTTGGGTCCTGCAGCCAGTACCTCGTGTTTTGACCTCTGAGGTGTTCGTAACCCCTGGGTCCACGCGCTTAACCCTATGAGGCGTTCGTAGCCCTTGGGTCCTACAGCCAGTACCTCGTGTTCTGACCTCTGAGGTGTTCGTAACCCTTGGGTCCACGCGCTTAACCCTTTGAGGTGTCCGTAACCCTTGGGTCCTACAGCCTACATCCCGTGTTTAAACCCTCTGAGGTGTTCGTAGCCCTTGGGTCCACGCGCTTAACCCTATGAGGTGTTCGTAACCCTTGGGTCCTACAGCCAGTACCTCGTGTTTTGACCTCTGAGGTGTTCGCAACCCCTGGGTCCACGCGCTTAACCCTTTGAGGTGTCCGTAACCCTTGGGTCCAAGAAGTCTATATCCCGTGTTTAACCCTCTGAGGTGTCCGTTACCCTTGGGTCCACGCGC
Organism: Musca domestica; assembly: GCF_030504385.1. Lineage (NCBI taxonomy): Eukaryota > Metazoa > Arthropoda > Insecta > Diptera > Muscidae > Musca > Musca domestica. Next base: position 19,399,339 of record NW_026712133.1, on the reverse strand, counting down.
TTAACCCTCTGAGGTGTCCGTAACCCTTGGGTTCTACAGCCAACATCCCGTATTTAACCCTCTGAGGTGTTCGTAACCCTTGGGTCCACGCGCTTAACCCTTTGAGGTGTCCGTAACCCTTGGGTCCAAGAAGCCTATATCCCGTGTTTAACCCTCTGAGGTGTTCGTAACCCTTGGGTCCAAGTAGCCTATTTCCCCTGTTTAACCCTCTGAGGTGTCCGTTACCCATGGGACCACGCGCATAGGCCCGGGATTGTATTGAATTCCCTTACCGTTTCGCCCAAAATTAATTACCCAGGTCTCCAGCGAATGCTACAAGGAAATCGCCAAGGTAGAAGTACTGATCCAGGTCTTCTTGGATAATATATATTTAGGAGTACTTAGACAGGTCTCCGCACACGCAGAGGACATCGCCGAAGCCCTGATTGAAGCCCTACGGTGTACTTAGCCAGGTCACCGCGATAATTGGAAACCCGCTTGCAGTTCTTATTTATAGACATAGAATATAACTGTCACCTAAGATCCTCAAACAATCCTAAATAAATCAATTGAGAATTGGCTTAAAATCCAAATAATTTGTGTTATTACTCTCTCGGTCACTTATATAAATTTCTGTGGCAGACCCTAGCCCCCGGTGAGCTAACCCCAGCAACCAGAGGAATTTGTGTCGTTACAGTGGCGCCCGAGCAGGGACTTGAGAGAGTATAACCAGATAATAGGACTGTTTGAAAGATTGATCGGTAAAAACTAGGATGCCGCCAACCTTACGAGTTTCCTGGGCGTATACCCTACGGAGGGAAGATTTAGTAGCTTATCTAGAAGAATTTGACCGTACGACTTCCGGCACGGTCGGTGAACTTAGGCGAAGATTTGCTCAATTTCTGGCAGAAGAACATGACCCAGAGCGACTAGAAAGAATACTTATACTTCAAGAGCAACACGAGAGGGCGTCGACTAGCCAGGAAGGAAAATTTCTAACCCCACTTAAGACACCTTTGCTGTCGGTAACTAGCGCCAGCACGCCTTCTCCCGAAAACCATAGTTCAAAGAAGATCAGCCATGAGTTGCCAGGCACCCACGATGCCGCCAAGTCGGGTGGTGTTACAAGAGACCCCCGAGCATTGGCGGATCAGGTACGCAAATGGAACGTTAGCTACGATGGAACACGTGGGCCTCTCGAATTCGTTGAACGCATAGAGGAACTGGCCGTAATGTACGACGTACATATGGATGAACTGCCACGGATGATGCCGGAAGTTTTACGAGACAACGCTTTGATCTGGTATCGAACCAACAACCAGCATTGGCAGAAATGGAATCTCTTCCGGGGAGATTTTCTTCACTTTTTCTTACCGTCCCGATATTTTGAACAATTAGAAGATGAGATCCGGAGAAGGAAGCAGAAGCCGCGTGAGTCGTTTAAAGCATATACTTTATGCATGCAAAACCTAATGCGACAGACTACATACAACGAGGATCAGAAGTTAGAGCGCATATTCCGCAACGCACTGCCAGAGTATTTGTGGTATAAAAGACGCCGGGATTTTCTTACCCTAAAGGACCTGTTAGAGATGGCAGAAGATTTAGAGAGCTTACCTCCTGGGACGGGTCCTACCAGAGAGCATCATCGTCTAATGGATCCCGTTACATCGAATCTTTCCCCGTGCATAATTGACCCAAGAACTGCCTGTCGACGATGCTCGGAGCAAGGACACTTCGCTTCGCAGTGTAGGAACCCTCAAATCCTATTTTGCTGGGAATACGGCCGCTCGATGGCGGGAAACGCCAGTGGGGTCCGCCAGGACAGAGGGAAAGCGGACCCTTTAAACAAAGCAAATCCCCTCAATTAGGAACATCAATAACCATCCAAGGAACAAAAATTGTTGCTACGATTCTCATCGCCAATCGAAGAATTGCCGCTACCGTAGACACTGGAGCAACCAGCAATTTCATTAGTAAAGAGTTGGCTACTGTAATCCAGAAGGAGTCAACCAGTATCCCTTACGCTGCCAGTGTTACCCTGGCAGACGGTTCACAACGACAGGTTTCGGAAGCAGTTGACACTCTCATCACACTCGGTGATCGACAACTACAAGTTCGTTTTCTCATCATGCCAGATGCCACTGAGGGTCTCCTCCTGGGACTGGATTTCTTAGTGAAGGCCGAAGCTAAGCTCACGTGCGCCGGTCTGACTTGCGACTTTAGCAGGCAATCGGAGGAACATCATCGAACGATATCAACGGCTGAGTCAATATCAACAGAACACGACAACCCTGTTGCAGACGCGGGGCACAAGACGGTAAGTGAACATGAGTTAGAGGAGAGAGCGAAAATAAAGTTGTTTTTAGAAGAAGAACTCCAAAAATTCCGCGAGATTCATGGTCCCGCAACAATCGCTACCCATCGTATTAACATGAAAGAGGACCGTCCCTTCAAACTCAGGTATGCTCCCAGAAACCCTGCTGTTCAAAGTATCATCGACAGTAAGATCAACGAGCTTTTGGCTTTAGGTTACATAGAGCCATCCCATAGCCCCTACAGTTCTCCCATCACACTAGCCCAGAAAAAGAACGGAACGTGGAGATTATGTATCGATTTCCGCCAACTCAACAACAAATCCGAACCAGACGCGTATCCCTTACCTAGAATTGATTGCATTCTAAATCGTCTTAGGAAAGCAAAGTATGTCAGTAGCCTCGATTTAAAAGATGGATACTGGCAGATTCCAATGGAAGAAGACAGTCGAAAATACACCGCTTTCAGCGTGGCGGGTCGGGGGTTATACCAGTGGAGAGTAATGCCATTCGGACTCCATTCGGAACCCGCTACATTCCAACGAGCCTTAGACAGTGTTATAGGACCACAAATGGAACCTCATGCCTTTGCCTATCTAGATGATATAATTGTCATAGGAAGGTCATTGGAGGAGCACTTATCAAATCTAAGAGAGGTTTTCCGGCGGCTACGGGAAGCACGATTACGCATAAACCCCGACAAGTGTGAGTTTTTTAAAAAAGAAACGAAATATCTGGGCCATGTGGTCAGCGGAAACGGTATTCACACAGACCCAGACAAAGTGGCGGCTATACAAGAAATGGCGGCACCCAAAACCCTGAAGGAACTGCGTCGGTTTCTTGGTGTAGTGTCATGGTATCGGAGGTTTGTACCCGAATTCGCAACCTTAGCTCAGCCCCTCACGTCACTTCTTAAGAAAGGAAAGCACTGGAAATGGACAGAGGATCAACAGACGGTGTTCGAGGTGTTGAAAGCCAGGCTTACCCAAGCACCTATTTTGGCTTGTCCGGATTTCACGCGGCAGTTTATCTTGCAGACAGATGCTAGTGACTACGGCCTGGGAGCAGTTTTGACACAGCTGTTTGATGATGGCGAGAGGGTAATCGCATACGCAAGCCGGACGTTAAATGATGCTGAGAAAAACTATTCTGCGACAGAGAAGGAATGCTTAGCGATTTTGTGGGGCATCCGTAAGATGCGACAATACGATGAAGGTTACAGGTTTTTGGTAATCACTGGTCATCTGGCGTTAAAATGGCTAAATTCCATCGACAACCCCAGTGGTAGATTAGCGCGCTGGGCTGTGGAGCTACAGCAGTACACCTTTACGGTACAATATAGAAAAGGCTGTTTGAACGTAGTAGCAGATACTCTATCTCGGCATCCAGTCGAGTCGTTACAGCGCGCGGTGGAAGAATCTTTTGCTCAGTGCCCATGGCTTGAGCAGAAGATGGAGGCAATTAGGACGGATCCCAAGAAATTTCCGGACTATTCCATTGTTGGTACACAGCTTTACAGGCATATCCATCGAACTACCAACGACGAAGATGACACTCCTTGGAAGCTGTGTGTTCCTACCCATCTAAGAGAACGAGTCTTGCGCGAAAACCATAGTCAGCCAGCAGCTGGTCACTTAGGTGTCCGAAAGACAATTCAGAAGACATGTGGGCGTTATTACTGGCCCGGCATGGTGCGTGACATTTCTCGTTTCGTTAAGAGTTGCGACTCTTGTCAGGTTTACAAGCCAAGTCAAACTGCGTCGGCGGGAGAAATGCTCCAATCGGTGCCAGATGAGCCATGGGCGACCGTGTGTGCAGACTTTGTGGGACCAATGCCACGAACCAAACATGGAAATTGTATGCTGTTGGTATTCATAGACAGGTTCACGAAGTGGATCGAGGTGGTGGCTATGCGAAAGGCCACAGCTGAAGGAGTGGTTAAGGCATTCAGAGAAAGGATACTCAGTAGATTTGGAACGCCTAAGCTCTTAATAACCGATAATGGCAGCCAATTCACAAGCCGAATCCTCGATAACTACTTGCGTCACATTGGCGTTCGACGACAGTTTACAGCGCCATATTGTCCTCAAGAAAATCCCACGGAACGAGCCAATAGAACCATCAAGACCATAATTGCTCAACTGGCCGAGAACCAACACAACAAATGGGACGAATACCTACCGGAAATTTCGTTAGCTGTGAACTCGAGTCCCTCAGAATCGCCTGGATATAGTCCCGCTTTTCTGGTACAGGGTCGAGAACCAAGGCTTCCAGGAGCCCTATTCGATGAGGTCACCACGGGCACCGGAGCTCGAGTTATTGAACCGATTCAAAGGGCAGATGAGCTGCAGGAGGTACTCCAAATCGTAAAGAGAAATATCGCACGAGTAGGAGAAACGTCGATATAACCTTCGTCGCAGAAAATGGACTCCTGCAGTTGGAGACCTGGTACTAGTAAAACACCATCATTTATCAAAAGCTGTAGAAAATTTCGCCGCGAAACTGGCTCCGAAATTTGACGGTCCATTCGAGGTTCTAAGTTTTAAATCCCCTGTTATAGCAACTGTCCGCCGGTTGAACGGAAAAGATATACGGAATGCGCACTTGGGCGACATGAAACCTTATGTGTCCCTTTCTGAACACACTAATAAACATATAATTACTACTTCTAAACCCATGTTTTCTTCTTCGACAGATACTAACAAGTCAACAATGGAACAGATCAGCAAAACACCCCGAACCAAGGCTTTCTATAAGCAACAATACCAGCTTATAGAATCCTTGAAGCCCTGCTCCGTCCAACTCACAAAGCTCACCGAAGATGAAATAGAGGCCGCTAGACAACCAGCTAAACGGTTACATTACTCGAAACTCACTGAGAAGAAATCGTCAAGAGCAAAGAAAAGGCAGTTACCTTCACTAAAGGTGGTGGAGACCATTGTGATTTCATCCGATGATGAGGAACCATGCACCCCTCCCCGACGTGCTCCACAACCACAAGACCATCCGGTTACTCCCCCACCTACTGTTTCATCTTTGTCGCCTTGGTTCGACCTAACCAATGAGTTGCCACCAACCCCGGGACGGGGTATTTTGAACTTAGGTCTACCACCTACACCGGGCCGAAGTATTTTCAATCCCACGTCTCCACGCTATGCTTCGGATTCCGAGTCGGAGCCTAGAACCCCCCGAAAAAATATAAGGTTGGAAAATTGTCGAAGTCCTTGCAGGCCAATTCTACCTAGCGCGATTGTTGTGCCTTCCCCTCCAGCCAGTTCAGATGGGGAAATACCTTTCCTGTGTCGGGAAATGTTGTCCGAGGAGGTAAAAAGGGGATTGCAATCGTGTATCAAAGAGGCACTACGAAGACATTCCCCCTCAGCCCTATAAACGGATATTTACGATTGTGGGGCAAAAATTTCGAGTCCTTATTAATAGACAAGGGAAAATCATCGTGACAAAACGCTAGAAGGCCTGTCCACTTACGGAGGGAGGCAGTGTGATGGCGAAAGTCGTTGTACTCGTTTTCGTCCCACAAATGTTACGTTATTGTTATTATCTGTTGAATTTATTTACTGTCAATTGTTATGAATTTTAAATAAAAATGAATTAGAATATAAAAAAAAATATAATTTAATAAATGAATTCCCAACATAATTATCTGCCCTCGTTAAATATTTCCCTGCCTGATTCAGTGCCCCTCATTGTTGTTTATACGTTTGGTGACATCAAAACAACATACCGTTAGGTCAATGCATTTCGTCGACGAGCAAAACAAGCGGCAACAACAAGCATGCGTAGCAGAATTGAATGCGTTGCTGATTGGAGAAAAACAAGTAGCAACAAAAACCCTGCGAATTAGAATAGAGTGCGTGGCTGATGGGAAAATAATAACAACATGTCTTGTGACGCTAGGTGCTAAGGCGTTGCTGCTTGTTACAGGACAGAATCAATGACGATGGTATAAAAGGGAAAGTGATTGACAGATGGGGGATCAGTAAGTGAACCAGTGAAGTGAAGGCAACAGGTGTCAAGTACGCGAACTCCAAGAGAAATATTTACATAGCATCAAGACCGGAATATTGAGGTGAGTCAGAGTGGTGCTATAGTTTCCCAAGAACTTTTGAGGTGTCCGTAACCCTTGAGTCCCCGCGTCCGACCTATGAGGTGTTCGTAACCCTTGGGTTCCCTAGTATATATCGTGTGTTTTGACCTCTGAGGTGTCCGTAACCCTGGGTCCACGCGCTTAGCCCTATGAGGTGTTCGTAACCCTTGGGTCCTACAGCCAGTACCTCGTGTTTTGACCTCTGAGGTGTTCGTAACCCCTGGGTCCACGCGCTTAACCCTATGAGGCGTTCGTAGCCCTTGGGTCCTACAGCCAGTACCTCGTGTTCTGACCTCTGAGGTGTTCGTAACCCTTGGGTCCACGCGCTTAACCCTTTGAGGTGTCCGTAACCCTTGGGTCCTACAGCCTACATCCCGTGTTTAACCCTCTGAGGTGTTCGTAACCCTTGGGTCCACGCGCTTAACCCTATGAGGTGTTCGTAACCCTTGGGTCCTACAGCCAGTACCTCGTGTTTTGACCTCTGAGGTGTTCGCAACCCCTGGGTCCACGCGCTTAACCCTTTGAGGTGTCCGTAACCCTTGGGTCCAAGAAGTCTATATCCCGTGTTTAACCCTCTGAGGTGTCCGTTACCCTTGGGTCCACGCGCTTAACCCTCTGAGGTGTCCGTAACCCTTGGGTTCTACAGCCAACATCCCGTATTTAACCCTCTGAGGTGTTCGTAACCCTTGGGTCCACGCGCTTAACCCATTGAGGTGTCCGTAACCCTTGGGTCCAAGAAGCCTATATCCCGTGTTTAACCATCTGAGGTGTTCGTAACCCTTGGGTCCAAGTAGCCTATTTCCCCTGTTTAACCCTCTGAGGTGTCCGTTACCCATGGGACCACGCGCATAGGCCCGGGATTGTATTGAATTCCCTTAGCGTTTCGCCCAAAATTAATTACCCAGGTCTCCAGCGAATGCTACAAGGAAATCGCCAAGGTAGAAGTACTGATCCAGGTCTTCTTGGATAATATATATTTAGGAGTACTTAGACAGGTCTCCGCACACGCAGAGGACATCGCCGAAGCCCTGATTGAAGCCCTACGGTGTACTTAGCCAGGTCACCGCGATAATTGGAAACCCGCTTGCAGTTCTTATTTATAGACATAGAATATAACTGTCACCTAAGATCCTCAAACAATCCTAAATAAATCAATTGAGAATTGGCTTAAAATCCAAATAATTTGTGTTATTACTCTCTCGGTCACTTATATAAATTTCTGTGGCAGACCCTAGCCCCCGGTGAGCTAACCCCAGCAACCAGAGGAATTTGTGTCGTTACAATATATATATATATATATATATATATATATATATATATATATATATATATATATATAAATATATATATATATATATATATATATATATATATATATATATATATATATATATATATATATATATATATATATATATATATATATATATATATATATATATATATATATATATATATATATATATATATATATATATATATATATATATATATATATATATATATATATATATATATATATATATATATTCTTGACTTTCAGAAATTAATAAAGTTAGCAACATATTTGGAGGAACCCTTGACCTTATATTTGTCAATAATCCTTCAGAGATTTTACTCTCCAGGTATTTTTCTCTCCCATAACCCTTCCTGAAGACAAGCATCGCCCTACCTTAAACATCCAAAACCCATTATCCACTCTTTCCACAAACCATAAGAAATCCTACCACACTAAATCCACATATTGCTTCTCAAAGACGAATTATGTACGCCCAAATTCACATCTGAGTTCATTAGGTTGGCCTACGTTGTTTTCACTAAGTTCTTTAGATTAAATGTTAACCGTGTTTTATCATACCTTTGAATCATCTATATCACAAAATGTTCCAAAAACCACAGCTTTTAAGAATGTTGGTCCTCCGTGGAATACACCGCTTTTATCTATTTTGAAGAATAAAAAGAATAAACTCTACGCAAAGTTTAAGAGAAGTGGTTCACATTTAGAGTTTAAAAACTAATCTGTCATAAGATCGCAATATATGGTCTTAAATAAGCAGCTTTATAATAATTTTATAAGTAAAATGAAGAATGAAATGCTGGTTTTATAAATAATAAGCGCCGATATAATGGATTTCCAAAAACGTTAAAATTTGTTCACATTATTGCAGAGGATGATATTGAAATCTCAAATATATTTGCATCTTTTTTGAAACTACATATTCCACGAAATCGCACAACGATAATTACATATACCCTTACTTAGTTTCAGAATTTTCATCAATTCATGTTCCCAGTTTCAATGTACAGACTGTGTTTAATAACTTAAAAGTGCTCAAGAGTACGACTGTTCCTGGCCCTGATGGAATTTCAGCATGTATACTAAAAAATTGTGCCGAAAATTTAGCATTGCCTCTCTGTATTTTGTTTAATAAGTCGTTAGGTTTTACTTATTTTCCTGAATTGTGGAAGGAATCCTATATTGTGCCCTTGTTTAAAACAGGTAATAGAATTGATGCCACAAATTATAGAGGTATTGCAAAGCTTAATGCCATACCAAAACATTTTTGGAAAAGTTAGTTACTGATATAATATCATTTCAAGTATCGTCTATCATATCAAAATTTCAGCATGGTTTTAGAAAGCATCGCTCAACTTTTACAAACATTTTGGAACTTACTACTGTTGTAAATGAAGGATTTAGAATGAAATGCCAAACAGACTGTATTTATACTGATTTCAGTAAGGCATTCGATAAAGTAAACCATAAGTTACTGTTATATAAGTTGCATAGCATGGGTTTTAGTGCCTCATTATTAGACTGGATAAAATGTTATTTAACAGGATATTTAATCACAAAGGATGAAATTTGGCAACATAATTTCGAATAAAATTAATGTAAGTTCTGGTGTACCACAAGGAATCCATATTGGACCTGTTCTCTTTACACTGTTTATAAAGGACTTAACTAACGTAATATGCCATTCTAAAGTCCTAATGTATGCGGATGACGTAAAAATATTTCTTCCATTTAATGTTGAATCGAATCAACAGCATTTACAGTCTGATCTCAACAACTTTTACCAGTGGTGTATAGATGACCTTTTGGAATTAAACATTAAAAAATGCAAACATATGTCATTTTTTAGAGTTAAGAAAATCGCGTCTAATCGACTCTGTAACATGTAGGAATGATCTTGGAATCTATTTGGATCATAGACTTGACTTCCGAGAGCATATTTCTTTGACTATTAATAAAGCATATAAAAGTTTGGGCTTTATAAAAAGATGGAGTAAAGAATTCTTGGATCCATTAGTTTGTAATCAAACTTTACATTTCTTTTGTGCGCTGCATCTTAGAGTATGGGTCTGTAATATGGGATCCAGGATACGTTATTCATTCTAATTTATTAGAGTCCGTTCAAAAGCAATTTTTATTATTTTGTCTTCGTCGTCATAGTTGGACCCAACAAACATTGCCAAGTTATGAACATAGGTTAAACCTAATAAAGCTACCTACATTGAAAAGCCGCCGTACTATGCTAAATGTAACTTTTTTATTAATGGATATTCATGGGAAGATATTGTCAGATGTTATTCTAGATAAACTTCACACAAACGTACCATATAGACCAACGCGAAACTATCAATTGCTTCATATAAATTATTATTCTACAAACTATGCCAATAATGATCCTTTACGTCGTCTCTTCCTTGAATTTAATACATTTTATAATTTAATTGATCTAAGAGAGAGTGGCGATTATTTAAAACGGAAACTGACTTTGCACTTAAACAGAGTTTAGTTTCTAAACCGCTTCTTTTTTTTTTCTTTTATAAAAATAAAAAAAAATCTTAATTGCATATAGCAATTTAATTTTTAATTTAGTCTGTAAGGATTTGTAATCTATAGACTTAAGAAAAATAAAAAAAAATAAAAAAATTAAAAATGTGCCATGTACAGAGTGAGATGAAAAAACTTCAACCAACTTCAGACATCAGCCACTCGTCCGACAGCTGTTAAAATTATTCCAGTGACATCTCATTTTTATTGTTTACAACCTTTGGCTGGAAAACCACAAGTGACTATTGTTAGAGCACTCCAGCAGTGGCCGAAAAATGGCTCGTGAGCTGAACATATCGCAATGTTCAATTCGGCAAATTTTGAGAAATGAGCTCAGGGCAAAGCCATTGAAATTGCAAAAAGTGCAAGAACTTACACCGCAACTAGTTTGTTCCAAATGGTGAAGCTGCTATTTTACTTGTTTTATATATAATTCTTATAGAAGCCATATCATGTATTATAGAGCACTGTTTTTTTGTACTAGTTGTACAAAATCCTCCGTCAAATTTTTTGAAAATCTATTCAGAGTTGGATATAGTTTCCAAATTGTGACTAATCTGAAACCATGATACACATTAAAATAAGGTTCATAGTTGGTATCTACTTCCAATAAATTCCCAATATAAACATTTTTGTTAAATGAGCTCTACTTAATACGCATAGTGATGAAGGATATCATATATTCGGCCCCGCCAACTTTTGACCTTTCCTTACTGGTTATATTTACACTTTTTCGCCATCAAACCAATCTTCAACTTGGCTACACTGCGCATTGATAACAGCAAAAGTTAAATTAATACAAATTAAGAGATTTCGTAAGACTACTCAAAACGGAAATGGAACTAACAACTACTAGTTGACAGTATATCTATTTACTCCTGTCACATACAAATATTGCTACTTTTTCAATATATCCACGTATTCGATACGAATAAAAAGGTTAATGTTTTTTTCGTTTCTCTTTAACGAAGTTGCATCGAAAAAAACCTTGACGGATAACTTTTGGACATAAAACACTGACACATGCATCACTAAACATAATAATTATACACTACAATACTACGTTTTTTGGCGTATTATAAGTTTGATTGGGCCAATAATTATGTAACACCTCAAAATATTGGTTTCCTACATAGGAAAGTATATATGGATCTTTCTATCTAGCCGAGCTGAGTCGATCTAGCTATGTATGTCCGTCCGTTTCTCCGTCTTTCCAAGTTAATTTGTAATCACTCTACACGTCACAAGTATGGCCCGATCCTTACGAAATTGGAAATGGTGGTGGCGTTTGGGTCAGAATAGAACCCTATTGCTTTTGGAGATGTTCGCATAATATTAAGGGGGTTGAAATGAACCAAAAACTTAAAAATTTCTTGATTTTACAGTTGCTCTACAGGTCGCAATTATGGACCAATCGACGTGGAAGTTAGCGTGGGGCTAGAGCTCAGGACTGGGCAGAAGTCTACCAATTTTGATGGTCATCGGGTAATATTTAGTTCGTGAAATAGACCATAACATCTGTGTTAAATAAAAGTCAAATTTTCCATTAAACCGCGAATATTTTTGATATCGGCGATGACCATTGGATTATATTTAGCTCTAAAATGGACCAAAATCAACTAACGGCACGACGAAGTGCGTAAATATTGGGCAAATGTCCCTGTTAATAATGCTAAGGGTAATATCTGGGCCGTACTCCGTAACATAATTTCAAAAGCGAAATCTTCCAAAATGAATTCGGACATAACATATTGTAGTGTTGTAGGGTATCACATTATCGGCCCCGCGCGACTTTGCTTACTTGTTTTCTTATAATATTGAAGTGTATTTTTTGTAATATGTTTTCACCTTACAACACAGGTTGGAGTTATTATATACAGAATACAATTATCGTCCGATCCTCACGAAAATTTTCAGAAGGGAAATGGACCAATGAAATGGACCAACAACTTAAAATGTTCCTGATTCTGCAGCCGTTAAGAAGGTCATCACTGCAGTATGGAACACTAGTTTTGTATGAAAAAACAGGTAGGCAAAGGCTGTAGTCGTGCGGGGCCGACCATGTGATACCTCGCAACACTACAATATATTAGAAGCTCCTTTATATCCAAAGGCATTTTGGAAGATTTCGCTTTTGAAATTATTTCACGGAATATTGCCCAGATATTACCCTTAGCATTTTGGCCATAGACACTTTTCAAACGTTTACGCTCTCCGTCGTTAGTAGTAGTAGTGCTATTAGTAGTTGTGGTCCATTTCACAGCTAAATATAATCCAATGGCCAAACAAAAAGCAAGAACTCTTCCCAAAATGCTAGAACTTCCCAAATTATGTGATCAGGATTTTTTCTGTTTTTGTGTCATATTTTGCGATCATCTCCAAAAGCAAGAGGCCCCTCTGTGTCTCTAAATTTAGACTCATCTATATGATTTGCTTGTTCACGATAATTAGCTATAATCGACAAGAGAGCATTCCAAATTGACAAAATTTGTCAAAATCGGTCCAGTCATTCATGAGATATATGCATTCTAGCTAACATCCCCTTCCTTTGCATATATACATTGTATATATTTCGCTATATATATCCAATATATTTACTATCGGCATCTACGTAATGGTCAGAATTGGTCTGTTCTCTTATTTGTGATTTCGCCGGGATTAAAAATATTCGCCGTTTAATGGACAATTTGACATTTATTTAACACAAATTTTATGGTCTATTTCACCGACTAAATATTACCCGATGATCATACAAATTGGAAGGATTCTGGCCAGCCCTGAGCTCTAGCCCCATGCTAACTTCCGCTTCGATTGGTCTGTATTTGTGACCTGTGGAGCAACTGTAAAATCAGGAAATTTTTCAGTTTTTGGTCCATTTCAACTCCTAAATATTATGCGATCATCTCCAACAGCAATAGGGTTCTATTCTGGCCTTAGCCCCACCCCCATTCGTGAAGATCGGGCCATAATTGCGACCTGTAGAGTTATTACAAATTAACATGGACAGACGGACGGACGGAAATACATAGCTAAATCGACTCAGCTCGGCGAGCTAGGAAGATCCATATATACTTTCCTATGTGGGAAACCAATATTTCGTGGTGTTACACAATTTTTGGCCCAATCAAACTTATAATACACCTAACACAAAGTGTTGTAGGGTATAAAAAATCTAATAATGTGAAATATTAGTCCAAATTGAATGAATTTTGGTACATACGACCATATTGAGCCTGGAAATACAAATGGAAAATTTAAATTGTAACAACAACAGGGAAATATACTAAATACAGCTCAGAAACAACTTTACCGAATTTTATCGAGATCGGTTCAGAGTTGGATATAGCTCCAATATATATGTTTCTCCAATTTTGCGTTTATTATGCACCAAATTGTTAATATAAATCCGAATGCAATAGATCTTTTGACATAGGACTGAATTCAGCCTGAAAGAAAGTATGTCAATAATTTAAATATTTATTGAATAAATATGAATAGTGGTGTAGGGTGTCATAAAGTCGGCCAGCCCGTCTTCTGACCTTTCTTTACAGTTTTTATACCCTACGCCACATATTGGCCCTTGCATTTGTTTGTAACATGGAGAAGGAAGCGAGATAGACCCACATAAAATATAAATATTTATGTTCCTTGTTAAGGTTATGGATTGGAAACCCGATTTGTAATGAGTATTTTTAGCTTGGTCTTTTTATACATTTACTTTAAAAACTGTACACATAACAGCAATACAAAGCGTATACGTAACATCAGATCATAAAATGCACCACACGCAAATTCATACGCCCCCCTATTCCCAGCTATGTATGAAGTTCAAAAATGTGTGTGTATATGTAAAATTTCCATTTTAACTAATTGATTTGGTCATTTGAAACGGTTCGTTATATAACTATTAGCTTGGTAATTGTATATCATGTTAGATAGGGTAAGTGTACCAGTAGTCGGCACTTTTAGGCTTTTCAATATTTCAATCTTTCGACATTCTGAGTGAAATCTTTCAATTACAGAAAAATAAAGTTGTTCAGATTCAAAATTTTGTTTAGTTTTCGAAATAATAAACAACAATTGAATTTGTTTTTATTAAATTGGCAAAATTTGCATTTTTACTAAAATAGTAGTATTTTGCCAGTAGTCGGCACCATTTTCCAATGCTCGGCATGTCTATTTGCCAGTAGTCGGCATATGCTATTTCAGTAAAAAAATTATATTTTGTATATTTTTTTATTTGAAATAGTATAAAACAATGCTATATTACTAATTCACAGTTTAATTAACTAATTTCGTTTTTAAATGGTGTTTAATTTAATTACCATTCTAAACCAAATATAGGTAGAAATTTTAGTATAGTTACCTTCAGTAACGTATGGATTTTCAATAAAAATAAAAATGAGATTAAATAAAAAAGTACCTTTCTTATATTTGGATTATGTGAATAGATCTTTTACCTTTAGATAACCAATATTTTTTTAAAAGCCACCGCTATCTTAAACGTCAAATAGCTGATTTAAAAAAAAAACCTACTTAATTTAGAAAAGTTGGTCAAAAAGCACAAATAAAAGCAACTGACGACTCAAAACTATTTTTTTATTTGAGTAGTTTTTGGATTATTTTTTAATACTTTTCTCAAGTTTTGGTGAAATAGGTCAAAAATGATATTTTTCTAGTAATCGGCACCCCTTGCCGACTACTGGCAAATCTCTTTTTCTCTGTTCCTAATGTCGGCATTAAATAATATAAGAGAAAAATGCTTGATTAGGTATGTTTTTTAAGTTATAAAATGATCTTTAGACTGTTATTTACTATTATAAAATATTTCTGATTCTAAAAGTATTAAATTTAATTTACTTAAATCGATTATTAAGTTGACGCCACCACTATTTTTTTCTTTACAAACAAGCACTATCGCACGCGTTGGAAGACACTCACTGACAAAAACCGTTATTGTCTCATAATAAATGTTCGGAGCTCATTGTTTTTTTACAGAAAGAGAGCAGAGAACACTGTTGACATTTTGTTGCAATTATTTCATTATTTGGTCTATTCCATTTTTAGTTATTTAAGTTTAAATTTCAAAACTGCCGACTACTGGGACATGCCGAACTTAGGCGCACTTACCCTATTTGCTATATGATTTTCCTAATCGAACATAAAGAATATTGAAATTCAATTTAGATTGTATATTGATTGCACATGGTTTTATTTATTGAAGTATTAAATTAACATTAACTGCAACGGAAATTCCATAAATATTTTAACACACACAACCACATAGATATGATATCATCATCATTTATGTTTTATATACATATACATATATTTGTATTAGTATGTCGGTAGTCTGTAAATGAAATAGCTTCCTAACAAACCAAAATGGCTGCTCTATATATATATATATATATATATATATATATATATATATATATATCTATAAAAGAGGAAAATGTTTGTATGTTTGTTTGTTTGTTTGTTTGTTTGTTTGTTTGTTTGTAATTTATGGACTCGAAAACCGCTGAATAGATTTTCCTGAAAATTTCCATATATACTGCAACATCGTCTGAAAGTAACATAGGCTATATACATTTTTGAATTTCCACTTGGAACTGGAGATATAGCATCAGAATCGGAGGTACCTCCCAAAAATTTAGATTTTATATGCACATATCTGTTGATTGGTTGAAGATACAGTCTCCAAATTTGGAATACGTAACGGAATTTGGAACAAAAATAAGTTTGCCAAATTATATTGTAATCGGTTCAGATTTGTATATAGCTCCCATATATATTTTCGACCGATTTCGTTTATTTGATGCCTCAAACACAATATGAATGTTCGATTCCAATGAAATTTGGAATGTGTGACGGGATTTAATCCGAAAATAAATTTGTCAAATTATATTGAAATCGGTTCAGATTTGGATATAGCTCCCATATATATTTTCGGCCGATTTCAAGCATTTGATGCACCAAACACGCTATATATCCCCAATTTCAATAAAATTTGAAACGTGTGATAGAAACGTGAAATAGAAACGTGAAACGTGTGATAGACATATTTGATGCACAAAACACGATACGTACTTCCGATTCCAATGAAATTCGGCATGAGTGGCTAAATTTGGTACAAAAATAAATTTGACGAATTATATTCAAATACGCTCAGATTTGATTATAGCTCCCATATATATACTCAGCCGATTCCACATATTTGATGCACCCAAAGCGAGAGAGACAAAATCTGGCACCAGAAAAAATTGCCAAATTATATTGAAATCAGTTGAGGTTTGGATATAGCTAACATATATATTTCGGCCGATTTCATACATGTTATTCACCAAACATGATATATATGACCGATACCAATAAAATTCAAAATGTGTGGCGGAATTTGGTTACAATAATAAATGTGACAAATTAATTGGAAATTAGTTAAGATTTGGATATAGCTCCCATATATATATTTTCGGCCGATTTCACATATTTGACGCACCAATTTCAATGAAATATGAAAGGTGTGGCGGAATTTGGTGTAAAAGTCATTTTTTTAAAATTATATTTAAACCGGATCAGATTGGGATATGATTCTAATAAGAACATTGACCCACAACGCCTTAGGCTAACACTAAAAAACAACACAACAATTAATGTGAAATACGCTTATTACGACGAAGTATGTTGCTATCTCGAATTCACTAATTACAATAGAAATGCCACTCAACTTCAAAAGATTGCAGTTTACTGCACGCTTGGTATTTGCTATGAAATAAATAAATCCGAAGGACAAACCCTTCGTGTATGTATGTCATGTTACTGCTTTTCTAATGGTTTTGGTTATATACGCATTAAAGTAGTGCAATATTTTTTTTTTAATTTTTAAATTTGTTTTTTTTTTTAACCAACATATATTCGTAAATAAAATTTTGAATGCATATAAAATCAAAAGGGGTAGCGAAGCGCACCGGGTTCAGCTAGTATATATATATATATATATATATATATATATATATATATATATATATATATATATATATATATATATATATATATATATATATATATATATATATATATATATATATATATATATATATATATATATATATATATATATATATATATATATATATAAAAGCCTCCCGAAAAGTCACGAATTTGAAGAAAAATTTTTTTTGATATCGAATTTTTGGTTGTTTCTTTCCAGAATAGCTTTTTTTTTCCCTAATTCGTTTGGCATTCAAAAAAATATTTATATATATATATATATAAAAGCCTCCCGAAAAGTCACGAATTTGAAGAAAAAAATTTTTTTTGATATCGAATTTTTGGTTGTTTCTTTCCAGAATAGCTTTTTTCTTTGCCCTAATTCGTTTGGCATTCAAAAAAATATTTGTTTGGTCCAAGGACAAACTTTGGTACCAGATAACTTATGGAGCTCAAAATAACCTCTGTCAAATTTTATCGAGGTCGGATCAGATTAGGATATAGCTCTCATATATATCTTAGTTCGATATCAGTTTTTTTGTGCACCAAATGCCTTATATCAGCCCAAATTGACTCAATATTAGCAATTCCTAGTGAATTCGTCGTAGAAATATGTACTTCAAATTTGGTGAAAATCGGTTCAGTTATAATTATAACTCCCATATTTATGTTTTATCCGATGTGGTGTTAAAGTCCCTCACATACGTAATATGCACTCTACAACAATAATCTTTAGTACCACATATCACATACAGCTCAGCAATAAGGGTTTATTTGTTATTTTTGTCAAGATCGGTTCAGATTTGGATATAGCTCCCATATATATCTTTATCCAATTTCATTTCATTTTATGTGCACAAAATAGCTAATATAAGCCTAATGGACCGATAAAATTCAGTCTAAAAGCGATTGCTTCAGATTTTGGTGAAAATCGGTTCAGATATAGCTAAAGCTCCCATATATATGTTTTAACTGATTTGGTGTTAAAGTCGCTCTCATGCGAAAGATGCACTCCTCAACAATGATATTCGATACCACCAAATACTGATCGAGAATACCTCTAAAAAAATTTATCGACAATGATTCAGATTTTTATACAGCTTCAATACACATCTTCATCCGATTTTACGGTTATTTACGATTATATCATGCACTATACAGCAGTGCATTTGGTTCATAGTCGATTTATGCTTATTCGATTTATGTTTATTTCTAAGTCGTTTTATGTTTATTCCCCGATCGAGATCACAAACCATTTATTTGGTCCAAGGACGATCCCTATTGAAATTGGAAACAGTCGGCCGAAATTTAGATATGGCTCCCAGATTCATCTTCCTCTGATTTCTCGCTTATTGTGCACTTAATGTCTAATATTAGTCCGAAAATATGGAATTTGGTGCATATAACCAAATTGAGCCTAGAAACTTGGGTGAACATCGGTTCAGATATAGATATAGATTCGATACGTATTTTTCATCCGATTTGTTATTTTTGTCCTCGACAGACGCAATATGCACTTCGTAACAATAATATTTGAAATACATCAAACACAGTTCAGAAATAACTTTGCCAAATTTGATCGAAATCGGTTCATATTTGGATATAGCTCCCATACATATCTTCGCTTGATTTGAAGATTATTAAATGGTTAATATAAGCCCGAATTGAATTGATTTTAGCACATACTAACAAATGCAGCCTGAAAAAAGAGTATTAAATTTGGTGAAAAGTTAACCAAAATTGTAAATCAAACATGAAAAAATTGCATGCGATAAAAGTTTTAACCAAAAAATATTCACTTTTTATACCCTACAACACTATGTGTTGGGGGTATTATAAGTTTGATTGGGCCAAAAATTATGTAACACCTCGAAATATTGGTTTCCCACATATGAAAGTATATATGGATCTTACTATCTCGCCGAGCTGAGTCGATCTAGCTATGCATGTCCGTCCGTCCGTCTGTCCATGTTAATTTGTAATCATTCTGCAGGTTGCAATTATGGCCCAATTCTCACGAAATTGATAATGCAGGTGGGGTTTGGGTCAGAATAGAACCCTATTTCTTTGGAGATGATCGCATATTAGTTAGGGGTTGAAATGGACAACAAAACTGAAAAATTTAATGATTTTGCAGTCGCTCTACAGGTCGCTATTATAGACTAAACGACGCGAAGGTTAGCATGGGACTAGATCTTAGGGCTGGGCAGAAG
Source organism: Musca domestica (assembly GCF_030504385.1). Taxonomy (NCBI): domain Eukaryota; kingdom Metazoa; phylum Arthropoda; class Insecta; order Diptera; family Muscidae; genus Musca; species Musca domestica. The sequence goes on along the minus strand of NW_026712133.1, from coordinate 19,379,893 downwards.
TCTTCCAATTTTGATGGTCATCGGGTAATATTTAGTGGGTAAAATAGACCATAACATTTGTGTTAAATAAGAGTCAAATTTTTCATTAAACTGCGAATATTTTTAATCCCGGCGAAAACACAAACAGACGAACAGGTCAATCCTTACCATTACGTAGATACCGATAGTAAATATATCGGATCTATATAACGGAATATATACAATGTGTATATATAAAGGAAGGGGATGTTTGTTAGATTGCTTATTTCTCAAAAATGGCTGGACCGATTTTGACAAATTTTGTCAATTCCGAATGCCCTCGTGGCACAAGAATAAGAATAAAATCTAAACAAAGCGCATAAAAAGATGCCTATAATGATGTTAATATAAATTTTGTAGTATTTTGTGACATTTTTTAATTTTTTCATATTTGTTATCGCATGCGATTTTTCCAATTTGACTGATTTTGTAACATTTTTTCACTTTACAACACAGGTTGGGGTTATTATATACAGATTGCAATTATCGTCCGATCCTCACAAAAATTTTCATAAGGGTAGGGTTAGGCTGAGAAGGGCTAGGCCTATTGTTTTCAAAGATCTCCGCAATATATTTAGAGATTGAAATGGACCAACAACTTAAAATGTTTCTGATTTTGCAGCCGTTATAAAGGTCACAAATAGAAACCAAAGGTCACGAAATCTCGCATGAAGTTAAAGTTTAGGACAGCGGGTAGAATGGACCACTACTTTTGTGTACCAGCCAACATTACTTACAGGCGATGTCCGGAATACAAAAAAGGTGAACTTTATAGATACTCTTGCTTTTGGAGATAATCACAAAATATTTAGGTGTTCAAATTAACCAAAAACAGGAAAAATGTCCTGATCACACAATCGAAGCAAATCGACACGTCTGAGAAGAGAGTTAAGGACAGAGAATAATTCTAGCATTTTGGGTGACCATTAGATTATATTTAGCTGTTAAATGGACCACAATAACTAACAGCACGACGGAGTGCGTAAATATTGGGCCCTGGTCAAAATGCTATGGGTATTATCTGGGCAGTGCTCCGTGATATAATTTCAAAAGCAAAATCTTCCAAAATGGATTTGGACATAAGGAGGCTTCCAACATATTGTAGTGTAGAAGGCCTTTGCTTACTTGTTTATAGGTATATTTTTGCTCGATTCTTAGTAAAATTCTAGGATTAAAATTATTCGAGGTTTAGTGAAAGTTTTCGTATTTTTTATATAAAAGTTATGGTCAATTTTATCAGCTAAATATTGTTCGATGACCAATCAAAATGTTAGGCCCAGCTCTAAGCTCTAGCGTCCAGAAGAGCAGCTGCAAAATCAGAACATTTTTCGGTTTTTGGTCCATTTCAACCCCTTAATATTTTGCGATCATCTCCAAAAACAATAGGGTTCTATTCTGACCTTAACCCCACCTCCATTCTTAATTTCATGAGGATAAGACGGACGTACAAACATAGCTAGAACGACTCAGCTCGAAGAGATAGAAAGATCCATACATAGTTTTCTATGCCGGGGACCAATATTTCGAGGTGTTAAAAACTTTTTGTCCAAAATATAAAACTTTTCTTGGAAAAATATAAGTTTATATTCTAAATCTTGAATGTAAAAATTACTTTGATTGAATTTCTACCCAAAAATAGATACGATAAATGTTCGCAACATGTATTTCGTTCAAATTATTGCCTGTGCCAAAATCCATAGCATTTACATGTTTGTCATTTCATGGAGCCTTAATGAGAAATATAAACACAGAAGATTCTGAACAGAATTATGATTTTTATGCAAATAAAACACATCCACACCATATGTGCTAAATGCAAATCGATGTTTCTCAGCTTCACCGGCAACATTGTAGTTGTGGCAGCATAATAGTTTTTAGATTTACATAATACAGCTATTTTCGAAACATCATGTATTTTTCCGCTTATATGGTTTGCTTTAGAGATTTTGCATATCGATATTTCGATGATGTTTGGACAAATGTTTGATGTGAAACTTGGCTAATAACTCTTACTAATAGTTTATGTTTGGATTTATGCATATTTCGTAAACAGTAGCTTACAATCGTTGAAATTTAATATTTGTGATAAGTAAAATATTTACTGTAAAGTACCTTCAGTTTTAAATTAAAGTAGCGTATTAGCAAAAATAATGTAACAAATGATTTCTAAGATCTATACAGCAGGTTTTCGGTAAAATTTAAAATTAAGTATTGTTTTTTCATATGGAAATTGTGATTGAATTTTATGGTTTTTAGACCATAATGTGTCAGGGTATTATATCTTTGTGAATTTGTTTGTAACAATCCGAATAGAGTGAACTTTGCACTTCCGACCAAGTTCAGCCTAGAATGTACGTCAAATTTTGTGAAAACGGGTTCAGATATAGCTATATCTATATATATTTGGACTTTAAGTCCCAACATTCGTAATATGCATTCCACTTGAATGATATTTGGTTGCAGATATCAGACACAGCCCAGAAATACCTGTTTCAAATTTTATCAAGATCGGTTCAGATTTAGTAATTGCTCCCAAAAAAAAAAAAAAAAAAACTTCGACCGATTTCAAGTTTATTGTGCACCAAATGGTTACTATCAGCCAAACTGATAAATATTTACACTTCCGCCCGAATTCATCCTAGAAACAAGTACTCCAAACTTGCTGACAATCGGTTCAGATATAGTATTAGAGCTCAGAAACACATTTGCCAAATTGTATCAAATTCCATTGAGATTGGGATATAGCTTCCATATATATATCTTCGTCCGATTACAATTTTATTGTGAGTCATATATGTAATATTCGTCCAAATAGGATGTATTTCGTCACATCTGACCGAATTCCGACTAGAAATAAGTTTATACAATTTGGTGAAAATCAGTTCAACCGAATTTTTCCGTTTGCTGAAACTTGGTTCGGTATATCTATTGCTCCTCTAAATAATTTTGTACCCTCCATCATACATTCTTCCCTTTTATCGGCATTTTGATGACATTAGCGACAATATTCAACAGAATTGTTTTAAATTTCGTACCTAAATTATTTAAGTTTCACATTTAATTATTTACTCCTTATCGAAGTCTATCATTCACTATACAGCAATGTTTCTACAGGTAGAAAAGTCTCCGTCAAATTTGTTGAAAATCGATTCAAAGTTAGATATACCTCACAATTTTCAGACAATTACATTCAAAATTTGGGCTATGAGGGTAATGCGATATCGTAAACCTACATAGACAATTCTCTTTCAGAGGGTAAAGTACTCACAAAGAACTTCTTGAGTAGAATTTCAGACAATTCCATTGAAAATGTGGCTAAAATCATCAGAATACTGAATATCGGGGGGTACCGTTATATTGGGACTATACCATATGGCCCATCTTCGAACTTGATCTGCCTGCAGACAAAATACTGTTCTGTACAAAATTTCCTATCTTAATTCGTTTTGACTCTGGCGTGAGGGAGACGGACGGACTGACTAAAAATTTACGCAGATCAAGTATATATGCATATACTTTGTTAGGTCTAAAACTACTATTTCGATGAGTTACAATCGGAATGACGAAATTATTATACCTTCCGTACTATGTATTGTGGAGAGTATAAAAAACTAACAAGTAAAAAAAACATTAAGTTCGGCTGGGCCGAACTTTTTATACCCTCCACCTTGGGGTAAAGGAAATATTTTTAAATCATTCAAAGTATCGAATATCGGGAGGTACTGTTACATGGGGGCTATACCAAAACGTGGACCTATCCATACAATGTTTCGCCACACGAGCTAGAACCCATAATGACCTACAAAGGTCAATTTTTAGACAAATCCGTGAAAAAATGTGGGAAAAATCATCAAAAACCGAATATCGGGAGGTACCGTTATATGGGGGCAATTCCAAATTGTTGACCGATATGTCTCATTTTCAATACCAACTAACCTAGACACAATACAAATCGTTCTGTCAAATTTTACAATGTGGGCTGTTTCGTGATTTTCACAGACAGACAGACGGACGGACATCTTAAAATCGACTTAAAATTTTATGCTGATTATGAATATATATACTTTATGGGGTCTACTACGAATATTTAGGGATGTTACAAAGGTGGAAGGTATAAAAATTATGACCTTTTACCCCGAATAATGTTTTTTGCACACATGGTACGTATGGGGATTTTGAAGTTTTTTAATTATGCAAATTCTCACCTTTTTATGTATATTGATACACGACAATAGACCGAACGTATTTCTAACCATCATAAGATATCTGGTACCAAATACCATTGTTGAGGAGTGTATATTACGAATGTAACTATATCTATATGTAACTATAACTATATCTATATCCGATTTTCACCAAATTGGATATACATGCTTCTAGGTTTAATTCGGTCGGATGTGCCGAATATACAATAAAATTGAAATCGGACGATGATATACAGGGTGAGATAAAAAAAACTGCAACAAAGCCAAAGGCCATAATTTTTACATTTATTTTAAATTTTATCGAATGAAAGCAAAAAATGTTGGAAGTAGCATCAAATTTTAGAATAAGTTTAGATTTGTTCGAATTGGTCACCTTTGGCATGAAATATTGCCTTCAAACGGCCAATGAAACCGCTGCCCGAATTTTGCTCTGTGGTACTTTGGCCCATTGCCGGCGAAGCGCTTTTTTGAGGTGATCGACAGTTTGCTATGTTTTAGTGTCAATCTTGCTTTCCAAAATACTAAAGACACAATAGTCCAACGGATTGACGTCCGGAGATTTTGGTGGCTATTGTGCGCTGGAAGTGAAGCAAGGAACCTCATTTTGTAACCATTCCTGGGTTACGTCCATCATTACTCTATCTGGTAAACCATGACGATCATTGCGTATTGTTAACGTATCGCATCGCAATCCATCCATCCATTTAATTTCGCCAAATTGTCCTGTCTATCGAAAAATACATTTTTCTTGAAAAATTTCTGTACAATTGCCTTATAATTTCAATTATGTCAATTACAAATTAAATTGCGTCACCCCTCATTGCCTCTAATTAATGCGAATTATATCTGTAATTACCGACATGACAAATGAATAAAAAATGTACCTACAATTCATTACAATCAATTATTAAACCTTCCATCCATTCACTTTTTGCCTGATCTGTTATTTCTCAATTATCATCTTACGTTTCAGTTTTCTTCTCATTTCGCAAACATTTAATCACAATTGAAATTGTATCAATTACGGATGGCTTGCAAAGTGTGTTCCTTCAAATTCAAAGGAGAATGTAAACTGATTGAATTTCTGGAGATACAAATTCATTGGTGTTCCTTTCAGTTTTTTTTGTTCCTTTTGCAGTCCAATCTTACATTATTCCCCTTTTGCTTTTTGTTTGCTCGCTTTTCTCGAAAGGTCCCCAATAACATACCTAATTGAAAGAGTTGGGAGAATCTGGAAATATATGTTGTTGATTCGCGTTACCTTTTTGAACTAAATGTTAAGAAAAGCCAGTTTAAAAGTTGTCGGGTCTGACACGAGTATTTCGAGGAGTTACAAAGGGAATGACGAAGTTAATATACCCCCATAGAATGGTGGAAATTATAATATGGGTAGCGAAGGGCCAGGGGTTCAGTTGAGATATAAAGCTTGAAATATCTCCAATGACATACAAACCCTCCTAAAGATTTCTCAAATAAAGAACTAGTAATGAAAGCTCAAAAGTCGGGCGGGGCCGACTATATGATACCCTTCACCACTATGCATATTTAGTAGAGCTCTCGTAAAAAGGTTTATACAGGGCATTTCAGAGCTGTATGAGATATTTGGTACAAAATCAAAATCTATCTCTGAACCGGGTTTCTCCAAATTTGACGTATTAGCTTCTAGATTGAATTCGGTCTTATGTACGAAAATTCATGCCATTTGGGCTGATATTGGCCATTTGATGCACAATTAACACGAAATCGGATGAAGATATATATGGGAGGCATATCCAAATCGGAACAGATTTTAATAAAATTAAAATCAACTATTTTTGGGCTTTATCTGATATCTGGCACCAAATATCATTTCTGTGGAGTGCATATTACGAATGTGAGGGATTTAAAAACGAAATCGGATGAAACATATATATGGGAGCTATAGCTACATCTGAACCGATTTATTTTACTAAAATTGGTGTACTTGCTTATAGGCTGGTTTCGGTTGAATTTGCCAAAATTCATGCCATTTGGGCTGATATTGGCCATTTGATGCACAAATAACACGAAATCGGATGAAGATATATATGGGAGGCATATCCAAATAGGAACAGATTTTAATAAAATTAAAATCAACTATTTTTGGGCTTTATCTGATATCTGGTACCAAATATCATTCCTGTGGAGTGCATATTACGAATGTGAGGGACTTAAAGACCAAATCGGATATATATGGGAGCTATAGCTATATCTGCACCGATTTTTATTAAAATTGGTGTACTTGCTTCTAAGCTGGTTTCGGTCGGATTTGACAAAATTGATGCTATTACGGCCAATTGGAGGTCAATCACCCGAAATCGGATGAAGATATATATGGGAGCTATATCCAAATCTGAACCGATTTCGATAAAATTTAAAACAGCTATTCCTGTGCTCCATCTAATACCTGGTACCAAATATCACGGTTGTGGAGTGAATATTACGAATGTAAGGGACTAAAACACTAAATCGGATGAAACATATATATGGTTGCTATATCTATATCTGAACCGATTTTCACTAAATTTGACATACTTGCTTCTAGACTGAATTTGGTCCGATGTACTAAAATTCAGTCCATTTGGACTTATATCGGCCATTTGGTGCACAATTAACCCGAAATCGGATGAAGATATATATGGGAGCTATATCCAAATCTGAACCGATTTCGATAAAATTACAAACAGCTATTTCTGGGCTGTATCTTATATCTGGTACCAAATATCATTCGTGTGGAGTGCATATTACGAATGTGAGAGGCTTAAACACCAAATCGGATAAAACATATATATGGGAGCTATAGCTGTTTCTGAACCGATTTTCTCCAAAATTGTTGTATTTGCCTTAAAGCTAATCTCGGTCACATGTGCCAAAATTCGGGCCATTTGGGCTGATATTGTCCATTTGGTGGTCAATTAACCCGAAATCGGATGAAGATATATATGGAAGCTATATCCAAATCTGAACCGATTTCGATAAAATTTAAAACAGCTATTTCTGTGCTCCATCTTATACCTGGTACCAAATATCACGGTTGTGGAGTGCATAGTAGGAATGTGAGGGACTCAAAAATCAAATCGGATGAAAGATATATATGGGAGCTATAGCTATATCTGAACCGATTTTGATATACTTGCTTCTAGGCCGAACTCGGTTGGGTGTGCCAAAATTCAGGTAATTTGCACTGATAGTGGATATTTGGTGCACATTAAACCCGAAATCGGATGAAGATATATATGGGAGCTATATCTAAATTTGTTCCGTTTCTCACCAATTTCAATAGGGTTCGTTCTTGGGCCAAAAAAATATTGTTTGGAAAATTTCATCTCAATCGGATAATAAATGCGACCTGCATTTTGTTCACAAGAATACGTGGACAGACGGACGGACGGATGGACGGACGGACGGACAGACGGACTGACATGCATAAATCGACTCAGAAAGTGATTCTATGAAGGTTCTCAAAAGTAACTATGGGTCTATCTCGTTTCCTTCTCCATGTTACAAACAAATGCACAAAGACATAATACCCTTACCACTATGTGGTGTAGGGTATAATGATTATAGCGGTTCTAACGAAGATATTAAAATAGCCTAGGTACGACATGAAACTCCAAGCACTAAAGTTCAAGCCAATCAATTAAAAAATTGTGTTGTAAAAAAGCAAAATACAATATATTATATCTAAATACAAATTAGAATTAGGTACATTTATACTTCATTCTATCTGGTAAACCCTGACAATCATTGCGTGTTTTTAACGTATCACATCGCAATCCATCACATCTATTTAGTTTGACCAAATTGTCCTGTCTATCCAAAAATAAATTTTTCTTGAACAATATCTGTACAATTGCCTTATAATTTCAATTATGTCAATTACAAATTAAATTGCGTCACCCCTCATTGCCTCTAATTAATGCGAATTATATCTGTAATTACCGACATGACAAATGAATAAAAAATATACCAACAATTCATTGCAATCAATTATTAAACCTTCCATCCATTCACTTTTTGCCTGATCTGTTATTTCTCAATTATCATCTTACGTTTCAGTTTTCTTCTCATTTCGCAAACATTTAATCACAATTGAAATTGTATCAATTACAGATGGCTTGCAAATTGTTTAAATTCAAAAGAGAATGTTAACTGATTGAATTTCTGGAGTTAAAAATTTATGGTGTTCCTTTAAGTTTTTTTTGTTCATTTTGCAGTCCAATCTTACATTATATCCCTTTTGTTTTTTGATTGCTCGATTTTCTCGAAAGGTCCCCATTAACCTAACTAATTGAATGGATTGGGAGAATCAAGAAATATATGTTGCTGATTTGTGTTACCTTTTTGTTAATAAAAAGTTGTTGGGTCTGACACGAGTATTTCGAGGAGTTACAAAGGGAATGACGAAGTTAATATACCCTCCATAGTATGGTGGAAATAATAATAAGGGTAGCGAAGCGCCACGGGTTCAGCTATTTGAGATACAAAGCTTGAAATATCTCCCATATAATGACATACAAACCCTCCTAAAGATTTCTCAAATAAAGAAAAACAAGTGAACAAAGGGAATACTACAATATGTTAGAAGCCCCCTTATGTACAAAACCATTTTGGAAGATTTCGCTTTTGAAGTTATGTCACGGAGCACTGCCCAGATATTACCTTTAGCATTTTGACCAGGGACATTCTCATTCTCAGGCGTGTCGATTGGTTTCAATTGTGTGATCAGGAACATTTATCTGTTTTTGGTTCATTTGAACCCCTAAAAATTTTGCGATTATCTCCGAAAGTAAGAGGCTCCTCTGTATCTCTTAATTTAGACTCATCTATATGATTTGCTTGTCTACGGTTTATTTGGCTATATTCTTCAACGAAGTTTGCCTTTTGTGTATTTCGGATATCGCCTGTGTGTGGTATTTTTTCACACAAAAGTAGTGGTCCATTCTACCCCCTGTCCTAAACTCTAACTTCGTGCGAGATTTCGTGTCCTTTGGTATCTATTTGTGACGTTATATCTATATTATCATCATTTTTGGCATCTCTTGATGCAATTTTTTTTTTGTTTTTTTTTTTATTTTATACTTTTATGCCAAGAGGGCATTCTGAATTGACAAAATTTGTCAAAATAGGTCCAGCCATTCTTGAGACATAACCATTCTAGCTAACATCCCCTTCCTTTGTGCATACACATTTTATATATTTCGCTATATATACGATATATATACTATCAGCATCTACGTAACGGTCAGAATTGACCTGTTCGTCTATTTGTAATTTCGCCGGGTTTAAAAATATTCACGGTTTAGTGAAAAATTTGACTTTTATTTAACACAAATATTATGCTCTATTTCACCTACTAAATATTACGCGATGATTATCAAAATTGGAAGGCTTAATCTCTAGCCCCGTGCCAACTTCCGCTTCGATTGGTCTATAATTGCGACCTGTAGAGCAACTGCAAAATCAGGAAATTTTTCAGTATGCGATTATCTCCAAAAGCAATAGGCTTCTATTCTGGAACTAGCCCCACCTCCATTCTAAATTTCGTGAAGTTCGGACCATAATTGCGACCTGTAGAGTGATTACAAATTAACATATATACATTCCCATGTGGAAAACCAATATTTCGAGGTGTTACATAATTTTTGGCCCAATCAAACTTATAATACCCCCAACACATAGTAGGGTATAAAAATTAAATAAAACAAAGCAGCCTTTATTTTCGTGTTCTATTTTCGTTTATCGTAAGTAGGCAAATTTATTTAAATAATGGAAAATAATAAAGCATTTAATTCTATTGATTAATATTAAATACATATGTTGGAACATTTCATTGAGTAGTCATTTAAAATATAATATTGATTCACTTAAAAACAATCACAGAGAAGAATAAAACGATCCATAAAAAAATTTAATACAATTATGTAAGGTAATTATTTTATTTTCTATAAATTAATAACTATTAACAATGGAATTGAAACACAAATATTAAATTCATATTAACCATAAAAATAAATTACTCAGGTATGTGCATTTATATTTTTACATATTTTCAAATATTGGACTTTTATTTTATATATGGAACTAGCTGAGTACTACAATAGACTAAATAATGTATAGAAAGAGAAGAAGAGAACCATCATAGAACCAGTAAGGAAAAGTGAAAAGTCGGGCAGGTCCGACTATATGATACCCTACACCACTATGCATATTTAGTGGAGCTTCAAAAACAACAAAAGAATTTATTTCAAGTAGATCATACCACCTATCAACATTTGGCTTTAGAGCAGTTACACAGGGTGAGTTAAAAAAATACAACAAACTCAAACACCATCATTTTTGCTTTTTTTAATTTTATTGAATGAAACCATAAAATGACAGAAATAGCATCAAATTTTAGAAAAAGTTTTGATTTGTTCGGATTGATCACCTTTGGTACGAATTATGGCCTTCAAACGGCCAATGGAAACGTCACACGCTGCCCGAATGTTGCTCTGCTGTATTTTGGCCCATTCCCGGCGCATGCTTGAGGTGATCGACACCTTTTCCAACCTTGCTTTCCAAAATACTCCAGACACAGTAGACCAACGGATTAGTAGCCAGAGATTTTGGTAGTCTATATGCGCTGGAAATGAAGCGAGGAACCTCATTTTGTTACCATTATTGGGTGGCGTGTGCTGATTGCGATGGTGCTGAGTCCTGGCGGAATGTCCAAGGTCTGCGGCCAAAATATTTGCGTGCCCATGGCTTTAATACACCCTCCAAAATATTTTCGCGATAATATTCGGCATTTATTCTGATGCCACAGTCGATTAAAACGAGCGGAGAGCGACCATAGGTTGTTATGGCGGCCCAAACCATCACCATGACCGACGCTTGAGTTCTGGTGGTCAACCGAAGGTGCACATTTTAATCTGACTCATTTTGTTTGTTTAAAAACTGCTGGGCGACGAATGTTTTCTCCTTGGACGACGAATGTTTTCTCATCGGCAGTTCACCATTTCGGCCAAGCGAAGCAACTCAAATTTATTCACTTTAAATGCTCCTCTAACGATAGCCACTTGTGGTTTTCCAGCCAAATATAAATAAATTCGAGTAGTATCTGATGATCGGTACCAAATATTATTCTTCTCGAGGGCATTTTACGCATGTGAGGTACTTCAAACCCCAACTCGAATGAGACATATGTATATATGGAAGCTATAACTATATCTGAACCGATTTTCTCCAAATTTGATGTACTTGCTTCTAGACTTAATTCGGTGGATGTACCCAAAATTCAGGTCATTAGGACTTATATTAGCCATTTGGTGCATAATTAAGCCGAAATCGGTAGAAGATTTATATGGAAAATTTCATCTCAATCGGAAAATAAATGCGACCTGCATTTTGTTCACAAGAATACATGGACGAACGGACGAACTGACATGCATAAATCGACTCAGAAAATGTTTCTACGAATATCCTCAAAAGTAACAATGAATCTAACACGCTTCTTTCCCCAAACAAACAGATGCACAAATTCATAATACCCTAACCACTATGTGGTGGAGGGTATGAATACGAATCAGCAGATGTCGCTCATATTATTTGTGAGAATTTATTACTGATGTGTGTTCTCTTTCGCACTCACAATGGCTTTTTCCCTTTTATTTCTTTAAGATGCCTAGGATATTTCCTTCTTTTGTTTTAATAAAAATTCTGGTTCTTAGCAATCCCATAACTAGTACCAACTGCCAACTTACACTTTTATTTCCACGGGCATTTTAGTAATTCAAACTCAATTAGGTAAATAAGAATACATATTGTTTTTATTTATTTAAATATCACACAAAATTAATTATAATACTACATTAATTCCTCTGGAATCCTCGCAGTCAAGTGAAGTTATCATATATTCTGAAAATAAAAAGGTGAAAAGATGAAAAGAGATAAAATAGTGTTAATAATTTAAAAATGGAAATTATTTATTTATTTATTTATTTTTTTTTTTTTTTGAGATTGAAATATTTCCCATATAGTGGCATACGAACCCTCCTAAAGATTTCTCTAATAAAGGAAAACAAGTAAGCAACGGCTATAGTCGTTCGGGGCCGACCATGTGATACCCTAAACAATACAATATGTTGGAGGCTATGCCGTAAATGGGCTATGTCGGTCTACGTTTTCGTATAGCCACATAACGGTATCGCCCGATATTCGGTGTTTTAATGATTTTAGCGACTTATTCACAGGAATTCTTTGAAATTTCGCCTACGAAAAAATTTCTTATACAGATCCATTTAGACGGTATATTGCAACGGATTTTTTTATACCCTCCACCATACTATGGAGGGTATATTAATTTTGTCATTCCGTTTGTAACTCGTCGAAATACTCATGTCACACCCAACATAGTATATATATTCTTGATCAGCGTAAAATTCTAAGACGATTTAGCCATGTCCGTCTGGCTATCTGTGTGTCTGTCTGTCTGTATGTTGCAATCACGCCATCTTTCGAACAAATTGAAATAGAAGGCTAAAATTTTACACACATGTATATTTTTCCAGTAGGCAGGTTAAGTTCGTAAATGGGCCATGTAGGTCCAAGTTATCATATAGCCCCCATATAACGGTACCTCCCGATATTCGGTATTTTGATGATTTTAGCGACATTATTCACCGGAATTGTTTCAAATTTGGCATTTGAAGTTCATAATGTTCGCAGGTCCACGACTTCGTATAGCCCCCATATAACGGTACCCCCTATATTCGGTATTTTGATGATTTTAGCTACATTATAAACAGATTTTTCTTCAAGTTTCGCATTTAAATATTGTAATAACTTATGACAAAAGTTGCCTATGCAGGACAACGTTGTCGTATAGGCATTCGGTATTTTTAAGAATTTAACAGAATTTTTCACGTTTTTTTTTTTTTTTTTTTTTTTTTTTTTTTTTTTTTTTTTTTTTGGAACTGCTGAATTTTGTACCAAATTGTGGAGGGTAGTAAAAGTTCGGCCCGGCCGAACTTACAGCTTTTTTACTTGTTTTTAATTTTTTCAAGTTCTTTCCAAATGGGGGAGGATTTTAAAAGATCGACCCGGCCGAATTCAAATAGGTTAGTATTTGGTATGGTGGTATTTGTTACGGCTATGTCTGCGGATAGGCATAGTGGTGTAGTACTTCTTGTAGTCTTCACCGCCCAATATTTTACTTTAAAGTACCTATACTTTGTCCAAAAATGATAGCCTGCAACTGAAGTCAATCTAACGTTTAGTACGAGTCAAACTCGTGCTCATATATATAAATGGTGTTTTTTAAGCTAGATAGAACTTTAAATTGTAAAAAGTAACACAAAAAATAAAATTTTAATGAAACTTTTTAATTTGTTTCAGTATACTCTGAAAAATAGCATAATCGGACCTTAATTCTTCAAAAATGAGGGCGGAGCTCGCGTTACGGTCAATGGAGATCGTTACCGCACCATGATCAATGATGGCGCTACGTATAATACGGCGAACGCAACCCTCGACTTATTGAAATCAAAATTTGGTGATGTGGATTTCGATAAGTGGACCTGTCAATAGGCCTCCAAGGTCGTGCGATTTGACACCTCTCGATTATTTCCTGTAGGGCTACGTGAAGTCACTGGTTTATGCTGATAAACCAGCCACAAGTGACGCCTGGAGGCCAGCATTGTTTGTGTTATTCGTGACATACGGCCAGCAGTGCTCGAAAAAGTGGCCAAAAATTGGACGTCCGGAATGCACTTCGTCAAGAACAGCCGCGGTGCCCACATGCCCGAAATTGTTTTCAAATGTTAATGTCACGTATTGATCTTTCGAATAAGAAAAAAAAAATATTAAAATGTATTTTTTGTATTATTTTTTACAATTTCAAGTTCTATGGGGCTTAAAAAAACACCCATTAAAACCGCCTCCTCATATTAACCTCATTTCTCAAACTTAATACATCTACCAAACATCCAGTTTTAGCTTAATCCGTTCACAGAATACCAAATTACACCAAATGTGTTGGTTTTGAGTAGAACAATTAAAAAAGCGCCTAAGTTCGGCAGGGCCTAACTTTTAATACCCTTCAACATTTGGAAGTTACTTGAAAATTTTCAAAAAAAATCCGTCGAAAAATGCCGGTTAACTGAAAACCGAAGAGGAGGACCAACATAATTAATTTTTATGATTGACTATAGTACCAATTCAGAACTTCAAATACGAAATTTGAAGCAGTTCTGGTGAATAATGTAGCTTATATCATCAAAATACCGAATAAAAGGAGGTACCGTTTTATGTGGGCTATAAAAAGGTACGGACCTGCATATTATCCATTACCAACTTCAAATACAAAAATTGAAAAAATTCTTGTGAATAATGTCGCTAAGATCATCCAATTAGGCAATGTCGGGGCATACAGTTGTGTAGGGGTTATACGATTTCGGTGACAATGTAGACAATTCGCTTCCAGAGTATAAAGTACTCAGAAGGAACTCCTTGTGTGGATTTTCAGACAATTCCATTGAAAAATGTGGCTTAAATCATGAAAATACCGAATACCGGGGGTTACCGTTGTATGGGGCTATACCTAAACGTGGATCCATATATTTTACTATCTGAACCCGGTGCGCTTCGCTACCCCTTTTTATTTTATATGCATTCAAAATTTTATTTATGTTCGTTAAAAAAAAAAAAAAACAAATTTAACAAGTAGGCAAAGGCTACAGTCGAGCGGGGCCGACCGTTGAATACCCTATAACACTTTAATAGACGATACAGTTTATATAGGCGAGATACTCGAAAGAATTGCACAAGATATTGTGGCAAATAATAAAAGAAAACCATCAGGTTTCGTTCTCTAATTTTCGAATAATAGCAACATAAACTAATTTACTCATTTCCAATTTATTGGTAGATGTTGCACGTAAATGGTCTTCCTAGATCTAGATCTGGAACCAATATTTCCCAAAGACCTATAATCTCTCAGAAGTGGCAAAAGATTAACATTTATTATTGGTTTTTGACTGAAACGCATCTATATGAGATACAAACATTTGACTATATTCTTCAACGAAATCAGCGTTAACAAAATAGTCAGAAGTGCGTCTTTCCTGTATTTGTGAAGTCTCCAAAAAGTCACTGGAATTGACATTTTCGTATTTTGTCTATAAAAGTTGGCAAACTCATTCACACATTGAATATTTTTGGATGGCCATCCGAAATTGCTTAGCAATGTGAGGTAACCCCCATTCAAATGTGCGTGAGGGTCGGGCGATAATTACGACCTGCCGACAATTTTGCAGTTTTTTGGTCCATTTCAACCCCTAAATATATGGCGATCATCTCCAAAAAGAGTAGGCTTCTATTCTGACCCTCATCTTATCTCCATGCAAAATTTCGTAAAGATCGGGCCATAAATGCGATCTGTATATGATATCCTGATATCCAAACTACTTAGTTTTGTTAGCTGTTTTTAGAAATATTACCAAATGTTTAATTCAAAATGAAAATATGCCAAAAATATGACAAAATTTAAAATATATGAGAAAATTTTACAAAAGCAATATTTTCATCTTTAGAGAGATAATTTTATGCAATTTTTTTAGACGTTTTGTCTTTCCTGCCAAGAGGCCATTCTGAATTAATGAGAACTGTCGAAATCAGTTCAGCCGTTCTCGACATATAAGAGATTTTTCAAGCATATCTTCTTTGATGAACATATATATCGCACATATTTTCTATATATCCGTTTTTTTGGATGATAACATCAATGTAAAGATCAGAAGTAACCTTGTCATGGCTTTGTGATTTCGCCGGGATTTAAAATATTCGCGGTTTAATGAAAAATTTTGAATTTTTTCAACAAAAAAGATATGGTCTATTTTATCCGCTAAATATTATCCGATGACCACCCAAATTGGTAGGCTTCTTCCCCGCCCTAAACCCTACCTACATGCGAAATTCCGCGTTGATTAGTCTATAGGGTTCTATTCTGACCCTAACCCCACCTTCGTGCAAAATTTCGTAAGGATCGGGCCATAATTGCGACCTGTAGCTTGATTACAAATTAACATGGACAGACGGACGGACGGACATACATAGCTAGATCGACTCAGCTCGGCGAGCTAGGAAGATCCATATATACTTTCCTATATGGGAAACCAATATTTCGAGGGGTTACATAATTTTTGGGCCAATCAAACTTATAATACCCCCAACATATAGTGTAGTAGGTTATAATTATTGCACTACTTTAATGCGTAAATAACCAAAACCATTAGAATAGCAGTAACATGACATACATACACGAAGGGTTTGTCCTTCGGATTTATTTATTTCATAGCAAATAAGCGTATTTCAAATCTAAATCTTATCTAATATATTTTCTAATCAAAATCCCGTTACATATTCCAAATTTCCTTGGACTCGAACATACATATGGTGCATGGTGCATAAATACATGAAATCGGTCGAAAATATATATGAGAGCTATATCCAAATCTGAACCGATTTTAATATAATTTGACAAATGTATATTTGTTTTAATTTCCGCTACACATTCCAAATTTCATTGAAATTAGAGATACACAGCGTGTTTGGTGCATCAAATACATGAAATCGGTCGAAAATATATATGGGAGCTATATCCAAATCTGAACCTATTTCAATATAATTTTGGAAATCAATTTTTTAGATAAAGTCTATCACACGTTACAAATTTCATTGAAATTGGGGATACATAGCATGTTTGGTGCATCAAATGCTTGAAATCGGCCGAAAATATATATGGGAGCTATATCCAAATCTGAACCGATTTCAATAAAATTTGACAAATTTATTTTCGGATTAAATCCCGTCACACATTCCAAATTTCATTGCAATCGAACATTCATATTGTGTTTGAGGCATCAAATGAACGAAATCGGTCGAAAATATATATATGGGAGCTGTATCCAAATCTGAACCGATTTCAATATAATTTGGCAAACTTATTTTTGTTCCAAATTCCGTTACGTATTCCAAATTTGGAGACTGTATCTTCAACCAATCAATAGATACGTGCATATAAAATCTAAATTTTTGGTAGGTACCTCCGATTCTGATGCTATATCTCCAGTTCCAAGTGGAAATTCAAAAATGTATATAGCCTATGTTACTTCCAGGCGATGTTGCAGTATATATGGAAATTTTCAGGAAAATCTATTCAGCGGTTTTCGAGTCCATAATTACAAACAAACAAACAACCATACAAACATTTTCCTCTTTCATAGATATAGATATCCGCCACATGCGCTAGAACCAATTACTAACTACAAATACCAATTTTTGGTCAAATCCGTGGACAAAATCATAAAAATACCGAGGTGCCGTTACATGGGGTCTATACAAAAACGTGGACCTATGCATACAATATTTTGCCACCGGGGCTAGAACACATTATACCCTACAAATTTCTATTTGTAGACAAATGCGTGAAAAAAAATTTGGCGAAAATCATCCAATTAACGAAAATTGGGGGGTACTATTGTATGGGGGCTATTGTGGACCTGTAAAGACAATTCACTTTCAGGGGGCAAAGTACTCACAAGGAACTTCTTGTGTAGAATTCACACAATTCCATTGAAAACCAGTAAGGAAAGCTCAAAAGTCAAAAAAGGTTTATACAGGGCATTTCAGAGCTCTACGATATTTGGTACAAAATCAAAATCTATCTAATTCTATCGTGCATTTTACGAACTATAGCTATCTCTGAACCGGGTTTCTCCAAATTTGACGAATAAGCTTCTAGACTGAATTCGGTCTTATGTACGAAAATTCAGGTGATTTGGGCTGATATTGGCCATTTGATGCACAATTAACACGAAATCGGATGAAGACATATATAGGAGGCATATCCAAATCGGAACAGATTTTAATAAAATTAAAATCAACTATTTTTGGGCTTTATCTGATATCTGGTACCAAATATCATTCCTGTGGAATGCATATTACGAATGTGAGGGACTTAAAGACCAAATCGGATGAAAGATATATATGGGAGCTATAGCTATATCTTAACCGATTTTTACTAAAATTGGTGTACTTGCTTCTAAGCTGGTTTCGGTCGGATTTGCCAAAATTGATGCTATTACGGCCATTTGGTGGTCAATCACCCGAAATCGGATGAAGATATATATGGGAGCTATATCCAAATCTGAACCGATTTCGATAAAATTTAAAACAGCTCCATCTAATACCTGGTACCAAATATCACGGTTGTGGAGTGAATATTACGAATGTATGGGACTAAAACACTAAATCGGATGAAACATATATATGGTTGCTATATCTATATCTGAACCGATTTTCACTAAATTTGATATACTTGCTTCTAGGCTGAATTTGGTCCGATGTACTAAAATTCAGTCCATTTGGACTTATATTGACCATTTGGTGCAGAATTAACCCGAAATCGGATGAAGATATATATGGGAGCTATATCCAATTCTGAACCGATTTCGATAAAATTACATACAGCTATTTCTGGGCTGTATCTTATATCTGGTACCAAATATCATTCTTGTGGAGTGCATATTACGAATGTGAGGGACTTACAGACCAAATCGTATGAAAGATATATATGGGAGCTATAGCTGTTTCTGAACCGATTTTCTCCAAATTTGTTGCATTTGCTTTAAGGCTAATCTCGGTCACATGTGCCAAAATTCAGGCCATTTGGGCTGATTTTGGCCATTTGGTGGTCAATTAACCGGAAATCGGATGAAGATATATATGGGAGCTATATCCAAATCTGAACCGATTTCGATAAAATTTAAAACAGCTATTTCTGTGCTCCATCTAATACCTGGTACCAAATATCACGGTTGTGGAGTGCATAGTAGGAATGTGATTGACTTAAAGATCAAATCGGATAAAAGATATATATGGGAGCTATAGCTATATCTGAACCGGTTTTCTCCAAATTTGATATACTTGCTTCTAGACCGAACTCGGTTGGGTGTGCCAAAATTCAGGTAATTTGGACTGATAGTGGACATTTGGTGCACATTTAACCCGAAATCGGATGAAGATATATATGGGAGCTATATCTAAATTTGATCCGATTCTCACCAATTTCAATAGGGTTCGTCCATGGGCCAAAAAAGTATTGTTTGGAAAATTTCATCTCAATCGGATAATAAATGCGACCTGCATTTTGTTCACAAGAATACATGGACAGACGGACTGACATGCATAAATCGACTCAGAAAGTGATTCTATGAAGGTTTTCAAAAGTAACTATGGGTCTATCTCGTTTCCTTCTCCATGTTACAAACAAATGCACAAAGACATAATACCCTTACCACTATGTGGTGTAGGGTATAATTATGGCTTACATCATTAAAATATCGAATATGGGAAGGTACCGTTATATCCTGATTTCAATGGACAGATGGACATCGACTTAGACTTTTATACTGAGTATCACTCCACTTGTAACATCTCTAAATATTCGTCATTGTGTTTGTAACTCATCGAAAAAATCATTTTAGATCCAACAAAGTATATATATTCTTGATCAGTGTAAAATTCTAAGACGATTTAGCCTTGTCCGTCCGTCCGTCTATCAGTTTGTTGTAATCTAGCTACAGTCAAAACGAATTAAGATAGGAAGCCAACATTTTGTTCAGATCTCTCTTTTGTCTGCAGGCAGGTCAATTTCGAAGATGGGATATATCGGTTTTTCTTGGAAAAAATGATAGTTTTATATTTCCTTGCTCACATAACTAGTTTCTCATAATTGTTTTTGTTTCCTTCAAATGGAATGCAACAGCCACAAAAGTACGTAATTTAGCGAAATCCTTTATTGACAATATATTTAAACACACATTAAACTGGCAATAAGTCAAGTGCTCTCGACTATGAAGTGTTTACATATACTTAGCCATATAATAAATAATGGCAGTCAATATTTCAAGGTCAACGATACGGTCACACAGATCCAACCCGACTCGGGTGTACACCCAGAATCACACCCACGCCCAGTAAACAACAACATAATCATTCATCAACATAACAAGAACGACAACAACAAGTAAAATCTTTGTATGAGATTTCATAACAGATTTAAGACAAACAATGGAAATATAATCCATGTGATATTGTTGCTTTCGTTCTTGTAGTAGATGAAACCCTGAGAACAAACTATGTTACGAATTGTTTAATATCTTTTTATAAACAAATATCTAGTCCAATTGTGTTTTGTATAACTTAAATCAACCTCAACAAAATAACCAAGGATATGAACAACTGCTGTATCTCAAAGTCAAATGAGAAAGTAATAAGTATACAAGAAAATCTTCATATACCGCAATTCTTTAATTTATTCCATTTTATTTTCTCCTAATATAGACCATTCGACTTACATGAAAACCAGAATATTCTTGACCAAACAACATTTCTGTATTCCCATCATACTCTAGTTGGGATATAAGAACGACAACTTTCAACGATGGCAAAGTTGATTTTATTGAGACAGTCCCATCAAAAATAACAAAGAATTTTCACTTTATTTTGTTCATGTTTTCATTTAAATGTATTTTCAAGCACTTGTAGTTGACCTTATATTATGTTGGAATGGGCGGTGGGTTATTTCTTCCGCTATCATAATATTGACAAACGGATGAAGAGTAATTATTTAAGTTACAATGCTTGTTAACAAACATAAACATTTCGAAATTATTCCAGCATAATGTAAAACAAGTAAGCAAAGGCTATAGTCGTGCGGGGTCGACCATGTGATACCCTACAACACTATAATATGCTAGAAACCCAGTAAAGAAAGTCTAAAAGTCGGGCGGGGCCGACTTTATGATACCCTACACCACTTTGCTAATTTAGTAGAGCTGCGCATAACAATTAAAAGCTTTTATGGGAGAATTCAATCATACACGCTATGATTATAATTATAATTTAAAGTTCAAAGGACTAAATATGCCGAAGCATTTGTATCTTTTAAATTCGGACTTGTATTGACCATTTGGTGCACAATTAATTTGAAATTGGATAAAAATATATATGGGAACTATATCCAAATCGGAACCGATCTCGATAAAATTTGGCAAAGATATTTCTGAGCTGTATTTGATATATTTCCCTGAATATCGTTGTTACCGAGTGCATATCACGGCTGTGGGTAACAAATATGACAAATCGGATGAACAGCATATACGGAAGCTATAGCTATATCTGAACTGATCTTCACCAAATGTAACATACTAGCTTCTAGACTCAATTCGGTCGTATGTGCCAAATTTCATCCAATTTGGGAAAATATTAGACCTTTGGTACACAATCAAACGTAAATCGGACGAAGTTATATATGGGTGCTATATCCAAATCTGAACCGATCTCGATAAAATTTAGCAAATGTATTTCTGAGCTGTATTTGATATATTTTCCTGAATAACGTTGTAACAAAAATCGGATGAACAATATATATGGGAGCTATAGCTATATCTGAACCGATTTCGATCAAATTTGGCATACTTCAGCTCCAATCTGATCGTACGTGCAAAATTCCATACTATTCGGACTGATATTACACGTTTGGTGCACAATAAAAGGCAAATCGGACGAAGATATATATGGGAGCTATATCTAAATTTTTAATGATTATCTCCAATTTCAATAGGGTTCGTCCTTGGGCCAAACAAATGATTTGTGCAAAGTTTCATCTGGATAGGCAACAAACAAATGCACAAAGACATAATACCCATACATAAAATGGATATGTTGGTATATTTTTATACCCTCCACCACAGTATGGAGGTTTGTCATTCCGTTTGTAACACCGCGAAATACACATTTTAGACCCCACAAAGTATATATATTCTTGATCAGCATAAAATTCTATGTCGATTTAGCGATGTCCGTCCGTCTATCCGTCTTTCCGTCTGTGGAAATCACTCTAGCTTCTGCACGAATTTAAGTAGATTGATAAAATTTTGCTCAAATGTATGTTATGTCTGCAGGACTTTGGTATTGAAAATGGGTCATGTAGGTCCACGTTTTGGTATAGCCCCCATATAACTGTACCTTTCTATATTCGGTATTTTGATGATTTTAGCGACATTTTCACCGGAATAGTTTCAAATTTGGTATTTGAAGTTCATAATGGATACTACAGCCTAAGACAGAAAATTGTCTGTGCAGGACCACGTCTTCGTATAGCCCCCATATAACTGTACCTCCCGATATTCGGTATATTGATGATTTTAGCGAATTTCTTCACCGGAATTGTTTGAAATTTGGTATTTAAAGTTCGTAATGGATAATACTGCCTATAACAGAAAATTGTCTATGCAGGTTCACCTCTTCCTAAAGCCCCGATATAAAGCTACCTCCCGATATTCGGTATTTTAATGATTTTAGGACAAATGGAAAATACTCCAGACAAAATAGTCCAACGGATTGGTATCCTGAGATTTTGGTGGTCATTGTTCGCTGGAAATGAAGCGAGGAACTTCATTTTGTAACTATTCTTGGGTGGCGCGTGCTGAGTGCGATGGTGCTGAGTCCTGTTGGAAAGTCCAAGGTCTGCGGCCAAAATGTTTGCGTCCCCAAGGCTTTAATACACCCTCCTGCCACTTATGTTGGTTGGTTGGTATGGTTGGTTTCATCTCACCCTGTAATTGTAAGTCGTTATATCTCTCAAATATATTTATGTATCTTAGAACTAGGCTTAGAAGACTATATAAGCATCCGATTCCCAATTGAATACCAATAATCAGTCTACCTAATCGGCGCTATAATACAACATATTGTTCTTGTGGAAATGTCGTAACACCACACGGATGTAGCTCACATTCTTTCCCAAACAAACTCACCAACCACCTGCTTTTTAACAGAAACACCGCCAACAACTGTATATATGCAAGAAAGTCTTAATGTTGGAAGCAGTCGTCAGATTTCGTGCAAATAGGGTAATATATAAATTGTTTGTGCCGCTTGAAAAATTCCCTCTAAACGCTCGGCTACCAGCAGATTTAACTCATTCCAGTCCAGCATGGGCTCATGTACAAAACTCTATTGGATCATGACTTTTCACTGATAGATATATTGACAAATGCTGATGGTGTTTATTTGTGGCTGAACGGACATCATCCATTATCCAGGCAGCCATAGAGAGACAGAAAGTTTTAAACAGCAAAATCTACATTTGCATTCGTATTTGAAATGCTTTCCGGTGTTGCATTGATATGGAAATGGCTTTCGAAGGACGCTTTAATTTGTGTTGGTGTCGGCACAGCTAACTTTGTTGCATTTCAATAAAAGAACACCAACTACATTATTTTTCGTTAAGCACACACTGAGTGTCACAATTTTAAATATACATCCATGCAACAACAAAAACACACACAGAGACAATGCACACCACAAATACACCCCCACGTGTTATAATTTTACCAACGCACACAAAGTGTTCTTTGGCCTAATGGCAAAGTACTTTCGCGTGGATCATTTGATGACAAAGCCCAGCCGCCAACGTTGTCATGTATCGATTAAACGAACCGCAACGTTACGCTGAACAAAAACAAAAAAGGGTAAAACCTCAAAAATGCATTGTGGCAAAATGAGCATATGACATTACTATCTTGGTCCGAAGGGGTCATATAATGCTGAATTTTTGGAAATCCGTACTATAACGGTACGAAAAATATTACAAGGTACTGCCCTTTGTATTTGAGCAAGCAGTAGAGCTAGTACTCTTAAATTTGGAATGAGGGTCACTTATGATGTGTAGGATAGATGTACCATAAGGGTTTTGAAAATCCGCACTAGAAGTGTACAAAAAGTGTAGTACGAAAGTACTAAACTAATTTTTGGTACAAATTTAATGTGGAGGAACGGATGAAGCTGGAATCCTGAAACTTGAAATTAACATTACTGACGGAGTGTAGGAATGGCATATGGAGGTAGTTTTCGAAATTTGTACCTTCAGCGTGAGATAAAAAACTGCAACAAACGTCATAATTTTCAATTTTTTTTTAATTTTATTGAATGAAAGCAAAATATGTCTGAAATAGCATCAAATTTAAAATAAGTTTAGATTTGTTCGTTGGCACGAATTATGGGCTTCAAACGGCCAATGAAACCGTCACACGCCAATGAAACCGTCACACGAAAATTTGGTATTTTTAGTGCCAACTTTGCTTTCCAAAATACTCCAGACACAATAGTCCAACGGATTGGTATCCAGAGATTTTGGTAGCCATTGTGCGCTGGACATGAAGCAAGGAACCTTATTTTGCAACAATTATTGGGTAGCGCGTGATGAGTGCGATGGTGTTGAGTCCTGTTGGAAAGTCCAAGGTCTGCGGACAAAATGTTTGCGTCCCCAAGGCTTTAATACACCCTCCTGCCACCCTGAAGCCACGGAATACGAGCGGAGAGCGACCATCGGCTGTTATGGCGGACCACACCATCACCATAACCGGCGCTTGAGTCAGGTGCCAAACTGAAGGTGCACATTTTCAGTTGACCTCTTTCTCAAGTAAACACGATCATTTAGTTTGTGTATGAACTACTTCGGCATAGCGAAGCAACTCTTTTGAGTCTATTTTCTTTCTTTTGCGGTGTAAGTTCTTGCACTTTTTGGAATTTCAATGGCTTTACCCCGAACTCATTTTTCCATATTTGCCAAATGGAATATTGCTGTATGTTCAGCTCACGGGCCATTTTTCGGCCACTGCGACGCGGCTTTCGATCAAGTCACTTCTTTACTTTTCGAACCATTTCTGCTGATGTTGCTGTTTTCTTCCGTCCATTCTTTAACGTCGGGCTACGCTACCAGTATCACGGTAACGAGCGATGGTACGAGGCACAGAAGATTTATTCACATTTTAATGCTGGAGTGGTTTGTGGGTTTCCAACCAAATATAAAGATATCACGCTTGAATTTCATCACGAATAACATTTTTTCTGGAAAATTCTCAAAAAAACAGGGAGAACAGGTATCCTTTAAAAAAGGTACGAAATTTGGTACAATTTGGATTTGGGTTGGAATCCTGGGCTGGAAACCTGAAATTGGAAAATAAGATTTCTATTGATAATTGTAACGCAGGTTGTTATGGATATTTGTACTTATGTGTACCAAATGGTGGGGGTGTTGAACCGATACAGCTGCATTCTTAAATTTGGAATGAGACTCTCTGATGGAGTGGAGGACGAAGAGTTTTTGGAAATTCGAACTTTATGTTTTCGAAAAGTTCTAAAATGATACTAAACTTCTAAAATAGTATCATTTGATATTAGGAGAACGGACATAACTGAAATTCGACATGAGAATCCAGGTTGGAAAATATTGTTGATATATCAAAATGGTTTCGGAAATGTGTACTAAGTTTGCGAACTGTACTAAATGTAACTAAATTTGGAACAGTTTTCTTTAGGGTGAACGGATGAAGCTGGAATATAGACCTTTTGCTTTGGTGTCCTTGTTGTTAATTTGTTATAAAGAGGTGGTTTTTAATATGTGTCCTATAAGTGCATGAAATTAAAATTGGTATTTGGTGAAGGAATAGACCTGAAATCTTAAAATTTGATATGTATGTCACTGTTAGTGCCTGTGACTACGATTTGGCGGTAATTTGGAAATGCGTCCAATAATTGTACGAAAAGTACTGCATGGTACTATATTCGGTATTGGGTGAAGGAATAAAGTTGTAATCCTGAAATTGTATATACAGATTATGATGGAATCCTTTTTTTGGGATATGGGGGATGGTTTTGGAAATGTGTACGATAATTGTATGAAAAGTACGAATTTGTACCAAATTTTGGTGAAGGAAAAGAGCGAGCTTAATACCTAAAATTTGATTTGGATGTCTCTGTGGTTGATAGAAGGAACTGGTTTTGACAAATCTTGTCCAAGAATCGATGAACAAATTGTGCGTTTTGAGTACTAAAATGAACTAACATTTTAAGGTGAACTTTTCGCATACGAAGTAGCGGGTAATTGCTAGTATACTACAGGGTGAGATGAAAAAAGAACTGCAACCAACTTCAGACTGCTGTCATTTCTAAACCAATCGTCTGACAGCTGTTAAAATTATTCCAGTGACAGCTTATTATATTCTTCACAAGCGTACAAAAGCATTTTGGTTAAAATTTTCCAGAAAATTTCTTTATATTTGACTGGAAAACCACAAGTGGCTATCGTTACAGCACTCCAGCATTTAAATGTGAATAAATCTTTTGTGTCTCGTACCATCGCTCGTTACCGCGATACTGGTAGCGTAGCCCGAAGTCAAGGAAGTGGATGGAAGAAAACAGCAACATCAGCAGAAATGGTTCGAAAAGTAAAAAAAGCGACTTGATCGAAACCCGCGTCGCAGTGGCCGAAAAATGGCTCGTGAGTTGAAAAAATCGCAATATTCCATTCGGCAAATATTGAAAGATGAGTTCGATCTAAAGCCATTGAAATTCCAAGAACTTGCACCGCAACAGAATGAAAATAGACTCAAAACAGCCAAAAAGTTGCTTCGCTTGACCGAAAGTGTTTAACTTTGTTTTTGTTTTGAATTTAGTTTTCTCCGATGAGAAAACATTCGCTGTCCAGCAGTTTGTAAACAAACAAAATGATCGTGTTTACTGCCAAATGTGCACATTCGGTTGGCCACCAGAACTCAAGCGCCGGCCATGGTGATGGTGTGGGCCGCCATAACAGCCGATGGTCTCTCTCCACTCGTATTAATCGACCGTGGCATCATAATAAATGCCGAATATTATTGCGAAAATATTCTGAATGGTGTATTAAAGCACGCAAACATTTTGGCCGCAGACCTTGGACATTCCAACAGGAATCAGCAACATCGCACTCAGCACGTGCCACCCAAGAATGGTTACAAAATGAGGTTCCTCGCTTCATTTCCAGCACACAATGACCACCAAAATCTCCGGATACCAATCCGTTGGACTATTGTGTCTGGAATATTTTGGAAAGCAAGGTTGACACTAAATAATGCCAAAGTGTCGATCACCTCAAGCATGCGCTTCGCCGGGAATGAGCCAAAATACCGCAGAGTATTAATCGGACAGCGTTTGATGTTTCATTGGCCGTTTGAAGGCCGTAATTCATGCCAAAGGTGACCAATTCGAACAAATCTTAACTTATCTTAAATTTGATATTTCCGACATTTTTGCTTTTATTTAATAAAATTAAACAAAAAATTAAAATTATGGCGTTTGACTTTGTTGCAGTTTTTTTTTTCACCCTGTATTCATTTAATTCATAATTAGTATGAGATAAAAATACTACAGAATACCAGTCGTCCAATATTTTATCTTCTCAAAAAACTTCAAAGTTTCAATGACTCCTAAAACCACATTTCGTTGCTGTCAGTTAGCCTTTACCCAGATTTGTTTAATTCAATTTCCTATCTATTATTTTTGTCTACCAGAGGATCATCGTCTCAACATCTGAATTAAACTTCTTGTCCTTATTTCATCGCGAAAATGTGAGCCTTTAAGACAACAAAACTTTCAGAGCAAAATGTCATTCAAATATTTTAAAAGAAATGTTTATGTAAACGACACTGAGTAAAACTTTCAACAAGTCAACCTGTATTGCTGAAAATGGAGACAATGGCAAATGGCTTTAGATGATAAGTAATTGTAGTATCTCCGTTGCTTTTTGAGATATTCCTCCTTGGTGCATAGCAGTAACGAGGTAAGTAGATCGCAAATCTCACTTTGGTTCAGGCCGTCGCCATAGTGAGCACTTTTGCCACCCACCCAGTTCCTGCCCCGTGCTGTAATTTTGGCGTCATATTTGGATATGAATTTGTAAAAGTTAAGTAGATTCCTTTGTTTACTATTTGAATTGCTTGTAATGTTATACCGTCAGAGTACTACAGACGATATAAAACAGAATGTGCGAGTATGAGGGTGGTTTATGCGACATAAGGGGAAAAGAGTAGCATAGTCCATGGTAAAGTGTTTAAAATGGAACTTTTGTTGTTGCATCCTCTATATTACATGAAAACCAGTAAAGAAAGTCCTACAGTCGGACGGGCCGACTTTATGATACCCTACACCACTTTGCTAATTTAGTAGAGCTCCACGTAACAATTAAAAGTTTTAATGGGAGAATTCAATCATACACGCTATGATTATAATTATAATTTAAAGTTCAAAGGACCAAAGATATATTTAGGAGCTATATCCAAATCTGAACCGATCTCCATAAAATTTGGCAAAGATATTTCTGAGCTGTATTTGATATATTTCCCTGAATATCGTTGTTACGGAGTGCATATTACGGCTGTGGGTAACAAATACAATAAATCAGATGAACAATATATATGGGAGCTATAACTATATCTGAACCGATCTTCACCAAATTTGGCATACTACCTTCTAGACTAAATTCGGCCGTATGTGCCAAATTCCATCCCGTTTGGACAAATATTAGACGTTTGGTGCACAATCAAATGTAAATCGGACGAAGTTATATATGGGAGCCATATCCAAATTTGAATCGATCTCGATAAAATTTAGCAATTATATTTCTGGGCTGTATTTGATATATTTCCCCAAATATTGTTGTTACAGAGTGCATATTACGGCTGCGGAGGACAAAAATAACACATCGGATGAAACATATATATGGGAGCTATAGCTATATCTGAACCGATTTTGATCAAATTGGACGAAGATATATATGGGAGCTATATCTAAATTTTTACCGATTATCTCCAATTTCAATAGGGTTCGTCCTTAGACCAAACAAATGATTTGTGCAAAATTTCATCTCAATCGGATAATAAATGCGACCTGCATCGGATAATAAATGCGACCGGACGGACAGACGGACTGACATGCATAAATCAACTCAGAAAGGGATTCTATGGGGATCCTCAAAAGTAACTATCTCGCTTCCCTTTCCATGTTACAAACCAGTAAGGAAAGCTCAAAAGTCGGGCGGGGCCGACTATATGATACCCTACACCACTACGCATATTTAGTAGAGCTCTCGTAAAAAGGTTTATACAGGGCATTTCAGAGTTCTATGAGATATTTGGTACAAAATCAAAATCTATCTAATTCTATCGTGCATTTTACGAACTATAGCTATCTCTGAACCGGGTTTCTCCAAATTTGACGCATTAGCTTCTAGACTGAATTCGGTCTTATGTACGAAAATTCATGCCATTTGGGCTGATATTGGCCATTTGATGCACAATTTATACGAAATCGGATGAAGATATATATGGGAGGCATATTCAAATCGGAACAGATTTTAATAAAATTAAAATCAACTATTTTTGGGCTTTATCTGATATCTGGTACCAAATATCATTCCTGTGGAATGCATATTACGAATGTGAGGGACTTACAGACCAAATCGTATGAAAGATATATATGGGAGCTAGAGCTATATCTGAATTGATTTTTACTAAAATTGGTGTACTTGCTTCTAAGCTGGTTTCGGTCGGATTTGCCAAAATTGATGCTATTACGGCCATTTGGTGGTCAATCACCCGAAATCGGATGAAGATATATATGGGAGCTATATCCAAATCTGAACCGATTTCGGTAAAATTTAAAACAGCTATTCCTGTGTTCCATCTAATACCTGGTACCAAATATCACGGTTGGGGAGTGAATATTACGAATGTAAGGGACTAAAACACTAAATCAGATGAAACATATATATGGTTGCTATAATTATATCTGAACCGATTTTCACTAAATTTGATATACTTGCTTCTAGGCTGAATTTGGTCCGATGTACTAAAATTCCGTCCATTTGGTCTTATATCGGCCATTTGGTGCACAATTAACCCGAAATCGGATGAAGATATATATGGGTGCTATATCCAAATCTGAACCGATTTCGATAAAATTACAAACAGCTATTTCTGGGCTGTATCTTTTATCTGGTACCAAATATCATTCTTGTGAAGTGCATATTACGAATGTGAGAGGCTTAAACACCAAATTGGATAAAACATATATATGGGAGCCATAGCTGTTTCTGAACCGATTTTCTCTAAATTTGTTGTATTTGCTTTAAGGCTAATTTCGGTTACATGTGCCAAAATTCGGGCCATTTGGGCTGATATTGGCCATTTTGTGGCCAATTAACCCGAACTCGGATGAAGATATATATGGAAGCTATATCCAAATCGGAACAGATTTTAATAAAATCAACTATTTTTGGGCTTTATCTGATATCTGGTACCAAATATCATTCTTGTGGAGTGCATATTACGAATGTGAGGGACTTAAAGTCCAAATCGGATGAAAGATATATATATGAGCTATAGCTATATCTGAACCGATTTTTACTAAAATTGGTGTACTTGCTTCTAAGCTGGTTTCGGTCGGATTTACCAAAATTGATGCTATTACGGCCATTTGGTGGTCAATCACCCGAAATCGGATGAAAATATATATGGGAGCTATATCCAAATCTGAACCGATTTCGATAAAATTACAAACAGCTATTTCTGGGCTGTATCTTATATCTGGTACCAAATATCATTCTTGTGCAGTGCATATTACGAATGTGAGAGGCTTAAACACCAAATCGGATAAAACATATATATGGGAGCTATAGCTGTTTCTGAACCGATTTTCTCCAAATTTGTTGTTTTTGCTTTAAGGCTAATCTCGGTCCCATGTGCCAAAATTCGGGCCATTTGGGCTGATATTGGCGATTTGGTGGTCAATTAACCCGAAATCGGATGAAGATATATATGGGAGCTATATCCAAATCTGAACCGATTTCGATAAAATTTAAAACAGCCATTTCTGTGCTCCATCTAATACCTGGTACCAAATATCACGGTTGTGGAGTGCATAGTAGGAATGTGAGGGACTTAAAGATCAAATCGGATAAAAGATATATATGGGAGCTATAGATATATCTGAACCGATTTTCTCCAAATTTGATATACTTGCTTCTAGGCCGAACTCGGTTGGGTGTGCCAAAATTCAGGTAATTTGGACTGATAGTGGACATTTGGTGCACATTTCACCCGAAATCGGATGAAGATATATATGGGAGCTATATCTAAATTTGATCCGATTCTCACCATTTTCATGCATAAAATCGACTCAGAAAGTGATTCTATGAAGGTTCTCAAAAGTAACTATGGGTCTATCTCGTATCCTTCTCCATGTTACAAACAAATGCACAAAGACATAATACCCTTACCACCATGTGGTGTAGGGTATAACCAGTAAAGAAAGTCCTATAGTCGGGCGGGGCCGATTTTATGATACCCTACACCACTTTGCTAATTTAGTTGAGCTCCACTTAATAATTAAAAGTTTTTATGGGAGAATTCAATCATACACGCTATGATTATAATTATAATTTAAAATTCAAAGGACTAAATATGCCGAAGCATTTGTATCTTTTAAATTCGGACTTGTATTGCCCATTTGGTGCGAAATTAATTTGAAATCAGATAAAAATATATATGGGAGCTATATCCAAATCTGAACCGATCTTGATAAAATTTAGCAAAGGTATTTCTGAGCTGCATTTGATATATTTCCCCAAATATTGTTGTTACAGAGTGCATACTACGGCTGCGGAGGACAAAAATAACAAATCAGATGAACAATATATATGGGAGCTATAGCTATATCTGATCCGATTTCGATAAAAATTGGCATACTTTTTTTCAGGCCTAATTTGGTTGTATGTGCGAAATTTCATACTATTCGGACTTATATTACACGTTTGGTGCACAATAAAATGCAAATCAGACGAAGATATATATGGGAGCTATATCTAAAGTTTTACCGATTATCTCCAATTTCAATAGGGTTCGTGCTTGGGTCAAACAAATGTTGTTTGCAAAATTTCATCTCAATCGGATAATAAATGCGAACTGCATTTTGTTCACAAGAATACATGGACAGACGGACGGACGGACAGACGGACTGACATGCATAAATCAACTCAGAAAGTGATTCTATGCAGATCATCAAAAGGAACTATGGGTCTATCTCGTTTCCTTTTGCCTGTTACAAACAAATGCACAAAGACATAATACCCTGACCACCTTGTGGTGTAGGGTATAACAAATGCACAAAGACATAATACCCTTACCACCATGTGGTAATTCGCCATAACACTTAGACAGCGAGAGGTCAGGTCAACATCCAGGTATATCCCCCCATTTCAAAGTATATTCACCCATTTTTGCATGCCCAATGTTTAGCCAGTCACCGTATTGCTATTGGTATTTCAAACATTCAAACTCCGAAAATGATATTACAATATTTTCGGTGGTCAATGCAGTTAGAGCATTTAAAGTGGTTATGTTTGGGCAATACTGAACCTGAAGCACAGTAAATTATTTTGAATCCTATAAAATGAAATGCTATTTGAAAATTCAACTGATTTTCCAAATGCTTTGTACCTATGCCTTTAGCTGGTGAATGTGCCCAGAACTTTGAAAACAGAATCGGGGTTTATATCAAACAAGAGCAACAGAAGCGGAAACCCATGGAGAACCCAAACTATGCAATAAGGAAAGGTCGAAAGTCGGGCGAGGCCGACTATATGATACCCTACATCACTATGCGTATTTAGTAGAGCTCCCGTAACAAAAAAGTTTATATTGGGAATATAAGTAAAGTAGATCATACCATTTATGAACCAAAAAACATTGTTGTTATTTATTGGAGCAATAGATATCCGGACCGAGTTTCAGTAACCAAGAGCAGTATCTGTTGTCCGGTATCAAATATCCTTGTTATGGAGTGCACATTATGCATTTGAGGGACTTTAACACCAAATCGGATGAAACATATATATGGATGGTAAAGCTAAATTTGACCCGATTGTCACCAAATTTTAAGTACTTGTTTTTAGGATCAATTAAGTCAAAATGTATTCCATTTGGGCTGACATTAGCCATTTGGTGCAGAATAAACCTGACATTGGATAATAATATATATGAGAGCTGTATCCTAATCTGATCCCATCTCCATGAAATTTGATAGATATATTTCGGAGCTCCTTAAGTTATCTCGTACCAAATATCATTCTTGTAGAGTGTATATTACGAATGTGAGGGACTTAAAAATACAAATCTGAACCGATTTTCGCCAAACTTGAAGTAAGTGCTTCTATCGAATGCGCCAAAATTCAGGTCATTTTGACTGATATTGACCAATTGGTGCATATAAACCCTGAAATCGGATAAAAATATAAATGGGAGTTATATTCAAATTTGAACCGATCCTGACAACATTTTAGGCACTTATTTCTGAGTTGTATCTGATATCTGGTACCAGAGATCATTGTTGTGGGGTGCATATTATACATGTGAGAGACTTTAACACCAAATCGGATAAAATATATATGTGGACCTTTAGCTATACCTGAATCGATTTTCACTAAATTTGAAGTACTGGTTTTTAGGACGAATTCAGTCAGTTGTGCCAAAACAAATCTTGTCAGGGCCACACAAATATTGTTTGGAAAATTTAATCTCAATCGGATAAGAAATGCGATCTGCATTTTGTTCACAAAAATACATGGACAGACAGACGGACTGGTATGCACCAATCGACTCAGAAAGTGATTCGATGAAGATCCTCAAAAGTAATTATGTACCTTTCTCATTTTCTTCTGCATGTTACAAACAATTGCGCAAGACGTTACCACTATGTGGTGTTGGGTATAAAAATAACAGGAAATCTGTTTCGTGTTAGGAAAAGGCAAGAGATAGACAAAACCTACAACATGATATAGGTAATCACTATGTACATAAGGTGAGTCACCTGTAACAATTATACCTTAATATTGGGAATTGTTGTGAAGAAAATGATCGAACTATGATCAATATTAAAAGTGTATTACAGGTGACTACTAAATATTCATAGACAGTCGATATCTCCCGACTTTTGTCTTTCCTTACTGGTTTGATGTATAACTGTAACCTGCAGATATATATGAACCAAAACTCATAATGGAAACTATATTAAAAGTGGATCCAATATTTCAAGTTCAAAATACACTTATGATACATCTGCACATATGTAAATATAATTGTAAAGTAAGTAATAGCTACGATGACAAAAAATTAGGTGCTAATATAAATGATGGCCCATGTCTTTGTTTATGACTTATATTGATTGCCTTCCCCGTTGTACAATTTAATCGAATAAGAAAACTCTTCTTAAAGCTATTGCTTGAGTTTAATAAATTCATCTTACACATAAGGACCCCACTTTTTCTGCTGAGTACAAGAATTGTTAGAGGTTACAGTTGCTCGTTCTGTTATCACAACAATGTGAACTCGCCAATTTCACTCAACAAATACCAAGCTTTTAAGATTTCAACGGCACAATGAACAATGTGTTCATTGTCTGGATAAAATACATTTGTAACCTAGCAAACATTTTGGGAACAGTTGTAATCAATTTTTCCAGTGACTCGTTCATTCTAGACGACATGATGTAACGACACTATTTCCTCCGAGGGCTGGGGTAAGCTCGCGGCGGCCAAGGGTACGTCACAGAAATTTATTTGAATCAGTGACCAGAGTAAAGAAGAAGCAGTTTTATTTTTCGGTTGAGGAACAGTTCGTTTTATTTAATATTACTTGGGATTTTTGACAGAGTTCTTTGGCTGAGTTCTATCGAGAATACTCCGCAGGCTTGGCGTCGAGACCTTTAACGGAACTCGGTAGCTATACTCAGGGCTTCCTGGGGCTCGGAATGGCAAATAGACGTGGCGTGGAGAACACACGTCGAGACGGGGATCGCCCCTGCAGTGGTGAATTCAAATATGTGGCTTGGAAACACACACCTCGGGCCAAAATGACACCTTGTCGGCAGTACGAGTGGTGGACAACCGACTATGGCAACTCGGGATCGGCGTACGAAGCACTCCTTCCTTAGAATGTGGACCCAGAATATAGGAGGCCTTCGAAACACACCTATTCAAAACTGGCGGACTCGGATTGGGAAGTCGCGTGCGAAACACACTTATACGACGCTTCTGAACTCGACTTATAAGTGGCGTACAAAACACACTTATACGAACTGACTTAACTCGGAATTATAAGTGGCGTACGAAACACACTTATACGACGCTTCTGAACTCGGATTATAAGTGGCGTACGAAACACACTTATACGAAGTAACTAAACTCGGAATTATAAGTGGCGTACGAAACACACTTATACGAAACGGCTTAACTCGGGTTTATAAGTGGCGTACGAAACACACTTATACTGAAAGGCTTGACTCGGAGTTATAAGTGGCGTACGAAACACACTTATACGACGCTTCTGAACCCGGATTATAAGTGGCGTACGAAACACACTTATACGAAATGACTAAACTCGGAATTATAAGTGGCGTACGAAACACACTTATACGAAACGGCTTCACTCGGGTTTATAAGTGGCGTACGAAACACACTTATACTGAAAGGCTTGACTCGGAATTATAAGTGGCGTACGAAACACACTTATACGACGCTTCTGAACCCGGATTATAAGTGGCGTACGAAACACACTTATACGAAATGACTCAACTCGGAATTATAAGTGGCGTACGAAACACACTTATACGCAACGGCTTAACTCGGGTTTATAAGTGGCAAACGAAACACACTTATACGAAACGGATCTGCTCGGAATTATCCCCGTACGAAGCACTGAGTGTCTTTTTATAATTCCACCACTCTACTCACCACTTGCAGGATGTTTTGTTCTCGTTACGGCTTGCTGATGTGTCCTCCACTTTTCACTTTCACTGACTGTCCCTTTTCTATTTCGATGAGCCCCTTTTATAGCCTTTTGCCGTTCATTCGCAGCAGAATGCTTATTGTTGTCCATTGGCATCCTTAGCATATGCAAATTGTTGCTACATGTTTACATCTAACGCACGCATTAGATTCCCTTGCCTATGCATGTTGTTGCTTGTTGTTTATGTCCAACGCGCACATTCAGTTTCCCTTACGCATGTATGTTGTTGCTACCTGTTTATGTCTAACGAGTGCATTAGCTGCCCTTGCGCATGCATGTTGTTGCTTGTTGTTGATGTCCAATGCGCACATGCAGTTCCCTACCGCATGTATGTTGTTGCTACTTGTTTATGTCCAACGCACAGTGACCTAACGGTATGTTGTTTTGATGATGCTGATGATTCGACACAAACAACTATGAGGGGCAATCAGCCAGGCAAAGAAATAACGAGGTCCTTTCTATTTAAGGCATGGATTAATTCATGAATTCAAATATATATATTTAGAATAACAATTATAAAAAAAAATATAATCCAAATGATTAAAAAATAATAATAATAAAAAAAAATATAATAAGAAAAAGGAAAAAAAAAGTTATAAAGAAAAAAAATAAATTCAACAAAAAAAAATAAAACACCGAGCTGTGTGGACGGAAACGAGTTGGCGACTTCCGTCGTCACACTACTCCCTCTCCTCGGAGACAGCGTCATTACTGGGGCATTATAATGGCTTTTCCCTGGCGGTTAATTAGTAGCCGGAACCGCCGATTACACACCTCCACGATTCTTTTGAATTGTTTTCCTCGAAAACGTAACTCGAGCCCCATGCGTATGTGCCTTTGCAGTCCTTGTATGACCTCCTCCGGCAGATTCTCCCGACAGGCAAATTCGTAGGGATAGGGCCGGGCCTCGGGTACCACCACCACACTGCGCAATCTCGAAGCTTCGACCTCGTCTCGTGTGGGAATCAGCCGGGGGTTCAGCCGGGAACCGTTTTCCTCCGGTTCCGATTCGGTGGACTCTGCATACCGTGGTGACGTGGCGACTCGTGGGGGACTGAACATTATGCCAAGGGCTTCTTCCTCCGAGCTTTCGCTTCCCCTGGGACGTTCCGTTGCTGACGGGGCAGGTTGCGGAGCGGTGCCAACGTTCGTGTTCCGCCGATATGGGCTACTAGTTGATATCACTGGTGCTTCGTCCTCGGAGTCGTCATCCAGGACAATGACGCTGGGTAGCGGCGATACCGTCGGTGGAGGTGTTGGGGGATTGGAGGGCACACGTCTCGGCCGCGGTGGCGTTGTCGGCTCTTCGTCAGAGATCTCTATTACCTCGGCTGCTGGGGCTCTGATAGTGGTAAGGGGCGTGACGACGGCGACGGGTTTGGGTTTCGGTTTCAGCACCAGGCGCTCAAGTCTGACGAAGCACGGTGGCAACGACAGTGGAGTTGCTGGGACCTTCTTCGCGGGCCTTCGTGAGCGTTTTACCACGCAACGTTTTTTTGAGGTGGCCGCCTTCTCCGCTGCCCCTTCTACCCTATCTTGCCACTGCTGCTTGTAATAAGCCTTGGTCTTTAGTGGAGTAGCGTGATTTTCCATGGCGATGGCGGACTTGTTTAGATCTAGGGAAGAAACAAGAGAAACGTTATCACCGTTGTCATTACTGTGTTCCATGTTCATTTGCGGGTCTATAGGACCGTGTTCGCGATCTTCCGGCGGAACGTACGGCTTTAGCTCGCTGAGGTGTGCGGACCTCAGATCACCTCGGTCTATACCGCGCACGTTCACAATCACCGGCGACTTGAAGCTCAAGACCACATACGGTCCGTCGAATTTCGGAGCTAATTTCGCCGCAAAATTTTCAACTGCCTTTGATAACGGATGTTGACGAACCCAGACCAAGTTCCCTATGGAGGGTTTCCATTGTCTTCGACGTAGATTATAATGCCTTCTCTGGTCTTCTCCTGCACGAGCCATGTGATGTCGTACTAGCTGGAAAATGTCTTGAAGATCCTCTACCTTTTCCTTCGGAGATCTTTTTAGCGTCCCAGTACCGCTAGTTAATTCGTCGAAAAGGTTACCCGGAAGGCGTGGCTCCCGACATTGAACTAAATAGGCGGGACTGTAACCCGTAGTGTCAGAAGTGCTCGTATTTATTGCTAGATTCACCTCCGGAAGATATTCATCCCACTTGTTATGCTGGTTTCGGCAGATCTGGGCCAGCATTGTCTTCACAGTTCGATTCGCTCGCTCCGTGGGATTTTCTTGGGGACGATACGGGGCGGTAAATTGATGTCTGACTCCAATCTCTTTTAGATACCTTTCTACTTCTCGGCTGGTGAACTGACTGCCGTTGTCGGTGATAATGGCTTTAGGTATCCCGAATCGAGCTAGAATATGGTGTCTGAAGGCCTTGACTACCCCGTTTGCTGTTGCTTTCCTCATTGGCACGAGTTCCACCCATTTAGAGAAACGATCGAAGAAGACTAGCAACACCGTATTTCCATGCTTAGTACGCGGTAATGGCCCCACGAAGTCGGCACATATCGTCGCCCAGGGTTCCTCGGGAATGGTGATTAACATCTCTCCCACGGGGGCCCTTTGACTTGGCTTATATTGCTGGCAGGATGTACAACTTCTTACGTACTTAGCCACGTCTCGCATCATTCCTGGCCAATAGTAGAGTTCACAAACACGCTTTCCGGTCTTCCGAATTCCTAAATGCCCAGCTGCCGGTTGATTATGATTTTCCTGTAAGACGCGAGTGCGTAAGGGACTGGGAACACACAACTTCCAAGGCGTATTGTCTTCGTCGTCCGGATGGCGTGAAATGTGTCGGTATAATTGGTTGCCTACGATTGCATAGTCAGGATACTTCTTGGGGTTATTCTCTATCTCTGCCAATTTTGAACGAATCCATGGACACTCGACCTTTTCCTCGGCTACCGCTCGCTGGAGGCTCTCGACGGGCTGTCGCGATAAGGCGTCCGCCACTGTATTAAGTCCTCCTTTCCGATATCGGATAACGTACCGATACTGTTGCAGTTCTAACGCCCACCTGGCCAGTCTCCCAGTTGGATTATCAATGGAATTCAGCCACTTCAGGGCCAAATGGTCGGTCAGAACCTGAAACTCGTATCCCTCCAGATACGGCCGCATCTTTCGAATCCCCCAGACAATCGCCAAACATTCTTTTTCCGTGGCCGAATAGTTTCTTTCTGCCCCATTGAGCGTACGGCTGGCGTATGCAATGACGCGTTCCCCTTCCTCGAACTCTTGTGTGAGTACCGCACCGAGTCCACAGTCACTGGCATCAGTCTGCAGTAAGAAAGTTCGCCCAAAGTCTGGACAGGCCAACACCGGCGCTTGGGTTAATCGGGCCTTAAGTATTTCGAAAACCGTCTGCTGGTCTTCGGTCCATCGCCAATGTTTTCCCTTCTTCAATAGTGAGGTTAATGGGTTAGCCAATGTGGCGAACTCCGGGACGAAACGGCGGTACCAGGACACCACGCCTAGGAAGCGTCGCAGTTCCTTAACATTCTCGGGCGGTTTCATTTCCATGATGGCGGTTACTTTATCCGGGTCGGTCTGGATTCCGGCGCCGCACACCACATGACCCAGATACTTAGTTTCCTTCTGGAAGAACTGACATTTGTCGGAGTTAATGCGTAAATTTGCCGATCGTAGCCTGTGAAACACCTCCTGAAGGTTGGCCAGATGTTCATCCAACGTTCTGCCTATCACGATGATGTCATCGAGGTACGCGAAAGCAAATGGCTCCAACTCCGGTCCGATAACGCTGTCTAGAGCCCGTTGAAACGTTGCTGGTGCGGAATGAAGGCCAAAGGGCATAACACGCCACTGGAATAAACCTCGTCCAGCAACGGTGAACGCCGTGTATTTCTTACTCTGTTCTTCCAACGGTATTTGCCAGTAACCGTCTTTCAAATCAATACTGCTGACATATTTCGCTTCTCTCAGTCGATCTAAGATAGATTGAATACGAGGTAGCGGATAGGCGTCTGGATCTGACTTGCTGTTGAGATGGCGGAAGTCCATGCACAGCCGCCAAGTCCCGTTCTTCTTCTGTGCCAAGGTTATCGGCGAGCTGTAGGGACTGTGTGACGGCTCAATGAACCCATTGGATAATAGTTCGTTGATTTTTGCGTCAATAATGGCCTGCATGGCAGGGTTCCGGGCCGCGTAACGAAGTTTAAACGGCCGATCGTCGATCATAACTATGCGATGGGTGGCTGCGGTGGATGGTCCGTGAATATCTTGGAACTTCTGGAGCTCAGCATCTAAAAAACTTTTGATTCTCTGTTGGTCGGCATTCGTATGGGCACTTACCGGTTGAGGTCCACCCGATCCAGGAGTTACCTCTGTCGCTCGGCGGCAATGCTGACGAGCGTTATGGCAGACGCAAGTTTGGAAAAGGAATCGGTGATTTACTTCTGTGGACTGTTCCTTGCTGGAAAATATACATGATAGTCCCGCCATCGTCATACGGGCCCCAATTTTCGCTAAAAAGTCCAATCCTATGATGATGTCCTCGGTGGCATCCGGCATGACCAGCAGTCTGATGGGGACGATTTGGTTGCCGAGATCGATTGTGGTCTCTACAGCGTGTTGCACTTCTCGCTGGGAGCCATCGGCCAAGGTGACGTTTGCGTTGAAGGGAATCCGTCGTATATCATCGCCTAGCTGCGGAACGAGGTTCTCCCTGATGAAGCTGCTGGTGGCGCCTGTGTCGACTGTAGCGGCGACTCGTTGTTTGCCGATGCCTATGTTGGCCACCAGTCGCGTTGGTTCAACATGGAGAGCGGTATTCAGTTGAGGGGCTCTCGGGTTATCTGAGGGCCCGTGTCCCCTCGGTTTGTACGGGCCCTGCTCGCGTTTCCCGAACTCTTACGGCAGCAGTCTATTGTTCGTATATTACGCCTACCGCATTCCCAACAGAACAATATGGGCTCATAACGACATCGCGCTGCGAAGTGCCCTTCCTTTCCGCACCGACGACACGCCGTTCTCGGATTAATTGGCGGCAACTGTGGTGGGTCTCGTGTGTTCTCCGTGGGATCGAGACGGCGATGCTGCTCGCGCGCAGTTTGATTTATGGGCGGCAGACTTTCCAGATCGGCAGACTTTCCAGATAGACTGCTGCCGTAGTCTATTGTTCGTATATTACGCCTACCGCATTCCCAACAGAACAATATGGGCTCATAACGACATCGCGCTGCGAAGTGCCCTTCCTTTCCGCACCGACGACACGCCGTTCTCGGATTAATTGGCGGCAACTGTGGTGGGTCTCGTGTGTTCTCCGTGGGATCGAGACGGCGATGCTGCTCGCGCGCAGTTTGATTTATGGGCGGCAGACTTTCCAGATCGTCCGCCATTTCGAGCAGGTCATGAAGAGTTCGGAAATCTCGTCTTCTGATATACCAAAGGTATTCTGGCAAAGCGTTTCGGAATATCCGTTCTAGCTTCTGCTCCTCGGTGTAATTACTATGCCGCATCAAGTTTTGCATACTCAGCGAATAGTCGCGGAAGCTCTCCCTGGCTCGCTGACGTCGCTTGCGAATTTCATCTTCCAACTGTTCAAAATACCGGGCTGGGAGGAAGAATTGTTGGAAGTCTCCTCGAAAATACGACCATGATTGCCATTGTCGGTTGTTGTTGCGAAACCATACTAACGCCTTGCCTTTCATGATCTCCGGCATCATTTTCGGCAGCACATCAAGTTGCAATGCGTACATATTTGCCAGTTCTTCAATTCGCTCTAGGAACTCCAGCGGGTCCGGACCGCCTTCGAAACTTATGTTCCACTTCCGGACTTGATCCGCAATTGCTCGTATATCGGTGGTTAGGGGTGTAATTCTCCGTCCTCCCGCCAGACCGGTGGGAGAAGATGGTCGGGAAAAGCAGGGTCCAGTGGCGCTGTAACACCACTGGGATCGGTCACGGCGAGTGAGGGCCCTCTCTTAGGCGAAATGCCCGTTTTGCTATCCGACTTCGATGTTGACTGCTCGTGAAGGTCTTGTAGTTGTAGCAACCGTTTTAAGTCCTCGGGTGCGTGTTCCTCACCCAAAAACTGTCCGAACCTTCTACGGAGTTCTTCGACGTTTCCACTAATATCCAGGCCAAACTCATTGAGGTAATTACCTAACTCCTCTTTACGGAGACTGTATGCCCATGATGTACGTAGAGTTGCCATTTTGTAACCCCCGAACTGTTCCTTCTGCTTTATATAGTCGATTCTTTACTCTGAGGTCCCTGCTCGGGCGCCACTGTAACGACACTATTTCCTCCGAGGGCTGGGGTAAGCTCGCGGCGGCCAAGGGTACGTCACAGAAATTTATTTGAATCAGTGACCAGAGTAAAGAAGAAGCAGTTTTATTTTTCGGTTGAGGAACAGTTCGTTTTATTTAATATTACTTGGGATTTTTGACAGAGTTCTTTGGCTGAGTTCTATCGAGAATACTCCGCAGGCTTGGCGTCGAGACCTTTAACGG
Source organism: Musca domestica (assembly GCF_030504385.1). Classification (NCBI taxonomy): domain Eukaryota; kingdom Metazoa; phylum Arthropoda; class Insecta; order Diptera; family Muscidae; genus Musca; species Musca domestica. The sequence goes on along the minus strand of NW_026712133.1, from coordinate 19,337,380 downwards.
AACTCGGTAGCTATACTCAGGGCTTCCTGGGGCTCGGAATGGCAAATAGACGTGGCGTGGAGAACACACGTCGAGACGGGGATCGCCCCTGCAGTGGTGAATTCAAATATGTGGCTTGGAAACACACACCTCGGGCCAAAATGACACCTTGTCGGCAGTACGAGTGGTGGACAACCGACTATGGCAACTCGGGATCGGCGTACGAAGCACTCCTTCCTTAGAATGTGGACCCAGAATATAGGAGGCCTTCGAAACACACCTATTCAAAACTGGCGGACTCGGATTGGGAAGTCGCGTGCGAAACACACTTATACGACGCTTCTGAACTCGACTTATAAGTGGCGTACAAAACACACTTATACGAACTGACTTAACTCGGAATTATAAGTGGCGTACGAAACACACTTATACGACGCTTCTGAACTCGGATTATAAGTGGCGTACGAAACACACTTATACGAAGTAACTAAACTCGGAATTATAAGTGGCGTACGAAACACACTTATACGAAACGGCTTAACTCGGGTTTATAAGTGGCGTACGAAACACACTTATACTGAAAGGCTTGACTCGGAGTTATAAGTGGCGTACGAAACACACTTATACGACGCTTCTGAACCCGGATTATAAGTGGCGTACGAAACACACTTATACGAAATGACTAAACTCGGAATTATAAGTGGCGTACGAAACACACTTATACGAAACGGCTTCACTCGGGTTTATAAGTGGCGTACGAAACACACTTATACTGAAAGGCTTGACTCGGAATTATAAGTGGCGTACGAAACACACTTATACGACGCTTCTGAACCCGGATTATAAGTGGCGTACGAAACACACTTATACGAAATGACTCAACTCGGAATTATAAGTGGCGTACGAAACACACTTATACGCAACGGCTTAACTCGGGTTTATAAGTGGCAAACGAAACACACTTATACGAAACGGATCTGCTCGGAATTATCCCCGTACGAAGCACTGAGTGTCTTTTTATAATTCCACCACTCTACTCACCACTTGCAGGATGTTTTGTTCTCGTTACGGCTTGCTGATGTGTCCTCCACTTTTCACTTTCACTGACTGTCCCTTTTCTATTTCGATGAGCCCCTTTTATAGCCTTTTGCCGTTCATTCGCAGCAGAATGCTTATTGTTGTCCATTGGCATCCTTAGCATATGCAAATTGTTGCTACATGTTTACATCTAACGCACGCATTAGATTCCCTTGCCTATGCATGTTGTTGCTTGTTGTTTATGTCCAACGCGCACATTCAGTTTCCCTTACGCATGTATGTTGTTGCTACCTGTTTATGTCTAACGAGTGCATTAGCTGCCCTTGCGCATGCATGTTGTTGCTTGTTGTTGATGTCCAATGCGCACATGCAGTTCCCTACCGCATGTATGTTGTTGCTACTTGTTTATGTCCAACGCACAGTGACCTAACGGTATGTTGTTTTGATGATGCTGATGATTCGACACAAACAACTATGAGGGGCAATCAGCCAGGCAAAGAAATAACGAGGTCCTTTCTATTTAAGGCATGGATTAATTCATGAATTCAAATATATATATTTAGAATAACAATTATAAAAAAAAAATATAATCCAAATGATTAAAAAATAATAATAATAAAAAAAAATATAATAAGAAAAAGGAAAAAAAAAGTTATAAAGAAAAAAAATAAATTCAACAAAAAAAAAATAAAACACCGAGCTGTGTGGACGGAAACGAGTTGGCGACTTCCGTCGTCACAATGATACTCATGTTGCATGTCGTCTAGAATGAACAGACTACAATAACCCAAGCACTATAGAACCGACTACAACAATCTGAGTACAATCGAGTCGAAATTTTAAGACCTTGTATCATTAAGCCATTCCATAAGCCCAATTACATTAAGTTAAGTGTTATTATTCCCAAGATGTTAGTAAAATACTTATATTTCCATTTACTTATGGGCATATTCCACTAATTGTTTTGACAATTTTGACACAATTTAATGAAACAGAATCCATTAAGTTATTGTTGGGTTAACTATTGTATTGACTTCTCGAGATATTTTATTCAGATTCATACTCTTGAAACTCTGCTTCAACAGTCGGATTTTCTTCGATTTCTTCCTCTGGTTGGAAATTCAGGACTGAATTATTAAACTAATTAAAATTACATGAATATTCTTCTATGCCCTGAACTGTGCATTTGAAGGCCAAGTTCAAATTACAAATTAGAAAATTAAATAATCTTCTATTTTCTCAAAAAATGTACCGTTTTGAGAATATAAAAAATTAAAATGGTTACTATTGACTCCGAATGTTTTTATTTTGCTCACATGGGATTTCTAGGTACTTTTGACATTATAGGGTAAGTGCGCCTAAGTTCGGCATTTCCCAGTAGTCGACAGTTTTGAAATTTAAACTTAAATAACTAAGAAAAAAAAAAAAAAAAAAAAAAACAATGTAAAAAAACAATGAGCTCCGATAATTTTTTATTACGAGGGAATAACGGTTTTCGTCAGTGAGAGTCTTCCAACGCGTTCGATAGTGCTTGTTTGTAAAGAAAGAAATAATGATGGTGTCAACTTAATAATCGATTTAAGTAAATTAAATTTAATACTTTTGGAATCAGAAATATTTTATAATAGTAAATAACAGTCTTAAGATCATTTTATAACTTAAAAACATACAAATCAAGCATTTTTCTATTATATTATTTAAAGCCGACATTAGGAACAGAAAAAATAGAGATTTGCCAGTAGTCGGCAGGGGGTGCCGATTACTAGAAAAATATCATTTTTGACCAATTTCACCAAAACTATTAAAAAATAATCCAAAAACTATTTAAATAAAAAAATAATTTTTAGTCGGCATTTGCTATTATTTGTGCTTTTTGACCAACTTTTCTAAATAAAGTAGGTTTTTTAAGTCAGCTATTTGACGTTTTAGATAGCGGTGACATTTTTAAAAAAAAAAAATGTTGCCTATCGAAAGGAAAGAGATCAATCCACAAATTCCAAATATAAGAAAGGCACTTGTTTCTTTTTATTTAATCTCATTTTTATTTTAATTGAATTTATTTTAATTTAATCCATACGTTACTGAAGGTAACCATGCTATTCTTTTTTTTTGTTTAGAGTGATAATCAAACAAAACACTATTTAAAAACGAAATTGATTTCAAATTCTGGATTAAACTGTGAATTAGTAATATATCATATACAAAAAATATACAAAATAATATTTTGTTACTGAAATACCATATGCCGACTACTGGCAAATAGACATGCCGAGCATTGGAAAATGGTGCCGACTACTGGCAAAAAAACTACTATTTCAGTAAAATTGCAAATTTTGCCAATTTAATAAAAACAAATTAAATTTTTGTTTATTATTTCGAAAACTAAACAAAATTTGGAATCTGAACAACTTTATTTTTCTGCAATTGAAAGATTTCATTTAGAATGTTGAAAGATTGAAAATCCTAAAAGTGCCGACTACTGGTACATTTACCCTACTTGAAATACCAAAAATCAGCTTTGGGTGGAAGTTTTGCAATTTCAAGCCTATCCAAACGGAATGATTCGAAACAATACATAGACATACAAAACGTTATATATAGTTTGACATTACAAGGTTACCCTAAACATAATATTCAGATGGTTTCTATATGATCAACTCAATTCTATTTTATCATAACGGGTAGGAAATTATCTATAGGGTCCCAAGTATTCGTATGGACCCCGTAAACCAGTATCCCCCGATGTGCAGTATTTCGATTATTTTATCCACATTTTTAGTGAGTTTTTTATTAGAAATTTCGTATCGTATATTCCTAACAATGGTTATTAAATATACTACACAAATACTGGATATCATCATTTATATACATATATTAAAGAGAGTAACTTTCCAAATAGCGAATATTTGTTGTTTAAGATCAGACAACATTAAGAAATTGAAAAGAGTTTAAACAAAAATCGATGTTGGGTTACACGCATTTGGGTATTTGTCGATTATGGCAAATGAGACCCTGTAGATGAGATGACAGTATGGGTATGAGAACGAGAATATGGGTATTTACGAATAGCAAATACAAAGGAACATCATAGCCAAACCCATCACCGACACCATTGCGTCGTCATCGTCATTACAACCATCCTCTGCCATCCTGTAAAATATCATTCGGGCAAATGAGTGAAATCGCGGTAGTTTAAACTATGGGGAACAAGTGGTGTTATGTATGTGTGGGCGTGTTTGTGAGACTCATCCATATTTTCCTGGCATGCTTTCTTGCCTCTGTGTGTTTGGTTCGGTTTTTATACCCACAGCCATATGGATAGAAAGGGTATATATCATTTGATACGGCCAATGGCTGTGTGGTTAATTTACTGCACAGAAAGTGAAAGGATAATCCAATTTTGCTTCAACTTTACAAATCCTAATATTTTCATCAGCGCTAGGTGAGGTGTGAAAATATCGGTCCACTCCATCAAATACCTCACCCATCTTATAAAATATGTAAATGTGATCAAGTTACACACATCAGAATATTTTAATTTAACCAAGGTCTGGTATGAAGATGGAATGTATCGGTCTACTCATTCTGGGACCTCCCCCCATACAAAACCACAAGTGACTATCGTTAGAGCACTCCAGCATTTAAATATGAATAAATCTTTTGTGTTTCGTGCCATCGATCGTTACCGTGATACTGATAGCGTAGCCCGACGTCAAGGAAGTGGACGGAAGAAAACAGCAACATCAGCAGAAATGGTTTATCGCGTAAATATTCTGGAGGGTGTGTTAAATATTGGGGCACGCAAACATTTTGGTCGCAGGCATTGGACGTTCCAACAGGACTCAGCACGCCCCACCCAAGAGTGGTTACAAAATGAGGTTCCTCGCTTCATTTCCAGCGCACGATGGCCTCCAAAATTTCCGGATACCAATCCGTTGGACTATTGTGCCTGGAGTATTTTGGAAGCAAGGTTGGCACCAAAAAATACCAAAGTGTCGATCACCTCAAGCAAGCGCTTCGCCGGGAAAGAGTTAAAATACCGCAGAGCAACATTCAGGCAGCGTGTGACGGATTCATTGGCCGTTTGAAGGCCATAATTCGTGCCGAAGGTGACCAATTCGAACGAATCTAAACTTATTCTAAAATTTGATGCTATTTCCGACATTTTTTGCTCTCACTCAATAAAATTAAGAAAAATGTAAAATTTAGCAACAACAAGTAAGCAAAGGCTATAGTCTTGCGGGGCCGACCATATGATACCCTACAAAACTACAATATGTTAGAAGCCCCCTAATGTCCAAATACCCTTTGGAAGAAATTGAAATTATGTCACGAAGCACTGCCCAGATATTACCCTTAGCATTTTGGCCAGGGATATTTGCGCAATATTTACGCACTCCTTCGTGTTCTTAGTTGTTGTGGTCCATTTTACAGCTAAATATAATCAAATTGTTGTCCAGTATGCTAGAATTCTTTCCTGTCCTTAACTCTTTTCTCAGGAGTGTCGATTGGCTTCAATTGTGTCATCGGGACATTTTTGCTGTTTTTAATTCATTTGAACCCCTAAATATTTTGCGATCATCCTCAATAGCAAGAGACCTCTTTTTATCTCCAAATTTAGACTCATCTATAAGATTTGCTCGTCTACGATAGTTGGCTATATTCGTCAACGAAATCAGCATAAGCCGGAAGTTCGCCTTTTGTATATTTCGGATACCGCCTGTAAGTAATAATGGTATTTTTATACCCTACACCACAAGGTGGTCAGGGTATTATGTCTTTGTGCATTTGTTTGTAACAGGCAAAAGGAAACGAGATAGACCCATAGTTCCTTTTGATGATCTGCATAGAATCACATTCTGAATCGATTTATGCATGTCCGTCCGTCCGTCTGTCCGTCCGTCCGTCCGTCCGTCTGTCCGTCTGTCCATGTATTTTTTTAAACAAAGTACAGGTCGCATTTATTGCCCGATCCAGATGAAATTTTGCACAGATCGTTTGTTTGGCCCAAGGACGAACCCTATTGAAATTGGAAATAATCGGTCAAAATTTAGATATAGCTCCCATATACATCTTCGTCCGATTTGCCTTTTATTGTGCACCAAACGTGCAATATCAGCCCGAATTGAATGGAATTTTGCACATACAACCAAATTAGGCTTGAAAATACGTATGCCAAATTTGATCGAAATCGGTTCAGATATAGCTATAGCTCCCATATATATTGTTCATCCGATTTGTTATTTTTGTCCACCGCCGCCGTAATATGCACTCTGCAACAACAATATTTTGGGAAATATTTCAAATACAGCTCAGAAATACATTTGCAAAATTTTATCGAGATCGGTTCAGATTTGGATATAGCTCCCATATATAACTTCGTCCGATTTATCTTTTATTGTGCACCAAACGTCTAATATATGTCCAAATGGGATGGAATTTGGCACTTACGACCGAATTGAGTCTAGAAGCTAGTATGTCAAATTTGGTGAAGATCGGTTCAGATATAGCTATAGCCTCCATATATATTATTCATTCGATTTGTTATATTTGATACCCACAACCGTAATATGCACTCCGTAACAACGATATTCAGGGAAATATATCAAATACAGCACAGAAATATCTTTGCCAAATTTTATCGAGATCGGTTCAGATTTGGATATAGTTCCCATATATATTTTTATCCGATTTCAAATTATTTTGGCACCAAATGGGCAATACAAGTCCGAATTTAAAAGATACAAATGCTTCGGCATGTTTAGTCCTTTGAACTTTAAATTATAATTATAAACATAGCGTGTGTGATTGAATTCTCCCATAAAAACTTTTAATTGTTATGTGGAGCTCTACTAAATTAGCAAAGTGGTGTAGGGTATCATAAAGTCGGCCCCGCCCGACTTTAAGACTTTCTTTACTGGTTTTACACAAAAGCAGTGGTCCATTGTACCTGCTCTCCTAAACTCTAACTTCATGCGAGATTCCGTGTCCTTTCGATATATTTACTATCGGCATCTACGTAACGGTCAGAATTGACCTATTCGTCCATTTGTGATTTCGCCGAAATTAAAATTTTTCGCGGTTTAATGGAAAATTTGACTTTTATTTAACACAAATGTTATGGTCTATTTCACCCACTAAATAATACCCGGCGACCATAAAAATTGGAAGGCTTCTGCCCAGCCCTAAGCTCTAGCTCCATGCTAACTTCCGCTTCGATTGGTTTATAATTTCGGCCTATGGAGCAACTGCAAACTCAGTAATTTTTTTAGTTTTTGGTCCATTTCAACCCCTAAATATTTTGCGATCATCTCGAAAAGCAATAGGGTTCTATTCTGGCCACATTCTATTCTGGCCACATAGGGTTCTATTCAAGCCACAACTCCATTCTAAATTTCGGACAGACGGACGGACATGCATAGCTAGATCGACTCAGGTCGGCGAGATAGGATGATCCATATATACTTTCCGCTGTGGGAAACCAATATTTCGAGGTGTTAAATAATTTTTGGCCCAATCAAACTTATAATACCCCCAACACATAGTGTAGGGTAGAGTATAAAAATCAGACAAACAGCCAGAACTCATCAGTTACCAAATAAATATAAAGAAAACCTTTTTAATTCCGTTTCCTGAGAAGTTTTGCAGAGCCTCAAAGGGATAGACCAAAGCAACAAACATGTGGTGATTTTAGCAATAATGCTGCCCGTCAGGATTATCATAGTCATCATTGGAAGTGTTGCCAAAAAGCATTATTGGGCTGATGGTTTTTTTCTTTTATTTTTGTTTTTATTCTCTTATTTTCTTACTGCTGCTGTCGGTTCTTGTGAAATGATAGTGGATTTGGACGTTTATTTTTAACCTAAAAAAACAACAATGAAATCTTTGAGTGGCATTACAATTTAATTAAAACTTTTTTGTTTTGCCCCATCGCCTCCAGCGTTGCTCATTGCAGATGAGCCGCAGACAGTTGTTAGAATGTTGTTGGTTTGTCGGGTGGGATGTCTGTCTAGGTAGATCATTGGCTATTAATTGTGGTTTTAAGGTCATATACCTTCTTTACTTAAAGTTCTTTTAATTCGTTATGTCCAAATAAGTATATTGGCTACAAAATAAAGACTAACATGCTAATAGTTCTGCACTATGCTTCCTTAAAAAAGCACAACTCTGCATTAGTTATATAGTCCATCTTCAAATTTGACCTGCTTACAGTCAAAAGATTGATCTGTGCAAAATTGTAGCTTCCTATATTAATTCGTTTTGACCCTAGCGTGATTACCATAGACGGACAGACGGACGGACGCTGATCAAGAATATATGCACTTTGTTAGATCTAAAATGATCATTTTGATGAGTTACAAACGGAATGACGAACTTAATATACCCCCCAATTATGGAGGGTGCAAGAAAAAATAAAATAATTCCTCTTTTTAATTATTGAATTGTGCAATAAATAGCTTCTATTATTTTATTTAAATAAAATGAGGCCTTTGAACTGATGGACGCATTCGCGGTGCGATTTCTTAATTTCAGTTTTTATTGTTATTCTAGCAAAAATTTTCATTATTCGTCTCCGGTTAAGAGTAAAGAGTCATACGCAATTATCAAAGGCCTTCAAAGTCTTTCAGGACAATATTCCACTGGCATGGCAACTGGCACAGTTGAGCATTAACACTATATTATTTTTAAATGGAAGCATGAAATCGGCAGCATGTTAACCAAATGGACATACGAATCAAAACAGCGTTTTTATGAAAATTTCACAGTAAATATACTAGCCAACTTTCTTAATTAAAATTTTGTAGGTATTCCCATGGTACAATAAAAAGGTAAGGTAGAGCTATCAGCTGATTACAATTTTTTTCTAAGTGTGTCCGACCTCTGCTAATTTTGTGTATGTAATAATTTTTTTGAAAAATGATAAAAAAATATTTTCAAAACCAATGATTGGAAGACATGTGAATTGCGGCTCGCAGATTAAAGCTATTAACCAGTATAGCCATGAAATTGAAAGATTGAACAGTAAGGATCATATTTCTGAGAGAAAAATCCAGACATTTTATTCATTTTTCGCGCTATTTAACTCATTTTAAAAATGATGAAAAATTTGAAAATATGAAAACAATAATTTTGAATGAGTCTGACAGGAAGCGGGCATAGCCTTAGGGCTGTATTTTTGTAGTTTTACGAAGCTGTTCTACCTCCTTATTGTACCATGGGTATTCCTACATGTACATGTAGATGAAAGAATGAAAATAGAGGCCATGTCGATGAAACAAAACAATTTAAAAACCACATAACTTCGATCGAACTATTAATAACCTCCACTATTTTGAACCTCTGTTTATTTGACTATTAATAACCTCCACTATTTTGAAGGAATTTGAAGAATTGCAAAAAAAAAAATCCGTAGAAAATATACCTCTCAAATGATACCCTTATATGGGGGCTATCCTTCATAAGTAATTTTTGTCGTAGGTTGTAGTAACCACAAAGAACAAATACGAAATTTGAAACAATTCCGGTGAATAATGTTACTAAATCATCGAAATACCGAATGGGGGCTATAGCTCATTTTCAATATCAAATGTCATACAGACCAAACACACATCTGAGTAAAATTTTTTCAACCTACGTCAGTTCGTTCGGAAGCTAGAGTGATTTCCACAGACGGACGGACATCGTTAAATCGACATAGAATTTCATCCTGATCAAGAATATACTGTGGGATCTAAAATGTATATTTCGAAGTCTTACAAAGGGAATGAAATTAAACCGTATAAACTTATTACAAGAATCCATGATGCACTACACCATTGTGGTCTTAGAAAATATTGAGCAAAACTTTCACATTTGACAATGTATATGCGTTTTTCTTTGTGGTCTTTGCTGATCTAGACTTTTCCCTTGGGTTTTGGTTTAAAGTCAGTTATGACTATTGCATCATCATTGACGATGTTCAACAGGTCCTGAGCGATGTCTATGAGATGTTGATTTTCTCAAGATATACCAATTTTGGTACGCCGAGTTTATAATACCCAACAGACTATGCCAAATTTAAAGTACTTGTTTCTTGGCTAAATTCTGTCGGATGTGGCGAGATACATCCTATTTGAATACATTTGGTTTTTCTGAGCTCTATGACATATCTGGTACCAAATATCATTGTTGTAGATTGCATAATACGAACGTGAGGAACTAAAGCCCCAAATGGTATGAAATATATATGCATGTCCGTCCGTCCATCCGTCCGTTCGTCTGTCCGTTTGTCCGTCCGTCGGTCTGTCCATGTATTGTTGTAAACAAAATTCAGTTCGCAGTTATTATTCGATTGAGATGAAATTTTCTAAATAACATTTGTTGTTCTCAAGGACGAATTACAGCCTTCAAGCATGCGCTTCAAATTTAATGAAATCGGTTCAGATATAGCTATAGCTCCCATATATATGTTTCATCCGATTGGGGTTTAAGTCCCTCACATTCGTAAAATACACCCCACAAAATTGATATTTAGTACCAGCTAATAGATTCAGCCCAGCAATACATGATTCAAATTTTATCCAGATCGGTTCAGCTATAGCTATAGCTCCCATATATATGTTTCATCTGATTTTGGTGTTTAAGTCTCTTACATTCGTTATATGCACTCTACAAGACTGATACTTAGCACCAGATATCAGATACAACCTAGCAATTCATAGATCAAATTTTATCAAGTTCAGTTCAGATATGGATATAGCTCCCATATATACCTTCATCCGATTTTAGGTTTCTTGTGCATCAAATGGCTAATATCAGTCCAAATGGTGTGAATTTTTGCACTTCCGAACGAATTTAGTATAGAAATAAGTAATTTAAATTTGTGGAAATCGGTTCAGATATAGCTATATCTCCCATGTATATGTTTCATCCGATTTGGTGTTTAAGTCCCTCACATTCGTAAAATACACCCCTCAAAATTGATATTTAGTACCAGATATTAGATTCAGCCCAGCAATATATGATTCAAATTTTATCCAGATCGGTTCAAATTTGGATATAGCTCCCCTATATATCTTCGTCCGATTGTAGGTTTCTTGTGCACCAATTGGATAATTTCAGCCCAAAATGAGTGAAATGTTGCAATTCCGAGTGAATTCATTCTAGAAGTTAACATTTCAAACTTGGTGAAAATCGGTTCAGATATAGCTCTAGCTCCATATATATGTTTCATCCGATTTGGTGTTTTTACTCTACCATATTCATATTTTGTACCAGATAGCTCAGTAATGCCCAATTTAAACCTTTCTTTTACTAGAGCTCTACTAAATATGCATAGTGGTGTAGGGTATCATATTTTGAGCTTTCCTTACTGGTTATGGTTGTGGATGTTGAACGTCATACATATTTTTTTTTGTATTTCCTTGAATCCAAGTGGACAATTTCTCGGGACAGAACGACTCAAATATTTGCATGGCAGCATTCGACACAAAACAATTATTGCAAGAAATTATTTAAGTATTTACAATGAAAATTAGAATCGATATACACCTTCAGAAATACCATCCCTCAATATACCTACAAGTATCATCATACACTATTTTTGGGATGAAAGAAACACTTCTTTCTTGACGGCATTGGTTTTGCATCATTCTTATCGCAAAAAAAAAAAAAAAAACATAGGAAGGGCAACAGTTTTTTGATTTCAGTGAAAACTACACGGGGAAAGACGGAGGAATGCACGTTATTTGCAAAAATATATTTCTCCAATTCTATGTTGGAATCGCCGAACGTCTGTGAAAATCGCCGAACGGTGCGAAGAACGTGGACAAAATTTCACTCAAATTCATTTTAGGCCATAGCGTAAAAGCTTCCAGAGATATTTAGTTTTCTCATCAAAACCCTGTTTCAATACCATTTAAATTAGTTATCCCCAAAAACTATTCTTACGCATGTGGAAAATATTGTATTTTTAATATTCATGGAAAAAATAATTTAAAACTTATTTGTAAATATTGAAACAAAGAAGCAGAAAACAACATTTAATATATTTATAAAATATTACCATGAACGAGTATGTACATTAACTGTTCACTTGTTTAAAAGTTATGCCAACAAAAACACAACATAAACCTAGAAAACTTTTCTTTGCATACACACATACATAAATATAAATATGTGTTTTTAAATCTGGCCAACTTCATTAAAGAATAATCTACTAAACTCACAAACGTATGTTCATATATATTTTTATGAAATTATTTCGAATGCAATTGTTTATGTATTTGTTTTCGGTTTAATAGTGAGGTTGACCAAATATTTATATTTTTCATTAAAGAAACATTATTTACATATAGGGTACACAAATTGTCAATAATTATGACAATTTTTACACCCTACAACAGTGTGTGTTATGGGTATTATAAGTTTAATTGGGCCAAACATTATGTAACACCTCGAAATATTGGCCCTGCACATAGGAATGTGTATATGGATCTTGCTATCTCGCCGAGCTGAGTCGATCTTGTTATGTATGAACGTCCGTCCTTCTGTTCATGTTAATTTGTAATCAAGCTACAGGTCGCAATCCTCACGAACTTGAGCATGGAGATGGGCTAGGGTCAGAACAGAAGCCTATTTTTTTTTGTTTTTGTTTTTTTTTGGTGATTGCATTCAAATAAGATTCATAGTCGGTATGATCTACTCCACATAAATTCCCAATATAACATTTTTTGTTACCGGAGCTCTACTAAATACACATAGTGGTTGTAGGGTATTATATAGTCAGCCCCGCTCGACTTGTGACCTTTCCCTCCTGGTTTTCTCTAATATTTTTTAATATTTTTGTAATATTTTTTATCGAATGAGATTTTTTCGATTTGACTTACAATATTGTAATATAGGTCCACGCTTTGGTATAGCTCCCATATAACATTACCTCCCGATACTTGGTATTTTGATCATTTTAGCGACAAATTTGGTATTTGAAGTTCATAATGGATACTTTGGTCTAAGGCAGAAAATTATATGTACAGGTGCACGTCTTCATATAGCCCCAATATAACATTACCTCGATCGATACTCGGTATTTTGATGATTTTAGCGACGTTATTCACCGGAATTGTTTCAAATTTGGTATTTGAAGTTTGCAATGAATACTACACCCTAAGACGGAAAATTATCCGTGCAGGTCCACGTCTTCGTATAGCCCCCATATAACGGTACCTCCCGATATTCGGTATTTTGATGATTTTAGCGACATTATTCACGGGAATTGTTTCAAATTTGGTATTTGAAGTTCAAAATGGATACTACACCCTAAGACGGAAAATTATCCGTGCAGGTCCACGTCTTCGTATAGCCCCCATATAACGGTACCTCCCTATATTCGGTATTTTGATGATTTTAGCGACATTATTCACCGGAATTGTTTTAAAATTGGTATTTGAAGTTCGTTATGGGAACTACAGTCTGAGACAGAAAATTGTCTGTGCGGGTCCAGGTCTTCGTACAGCCCCCATATAACGGCACCTCCCTACATTCGGTATTTTGATGATTTTAGCTACATTGTTCACCGTTTATTTCAAGTTTCGAATTTGAATATGGTAATGGCTTATGACCAACAATGCCTATGTATGTCCACGTCGTGTAGACCCCAAAATAACGGCTATATTCGGTATTTTTAAAATTTTAACAGAATTTTTTAAGGATTTTATTTTTTGAAAATTTCCAAATTCGTTGCAAATGGTGGAGGGTATTAAAAGTTCGGCCCGGCCGAACTTACTGCTTTTTAACTTGTTTAATCTCATCCTGTATACTCACTTTAATTCTATTTTCTATATATGTATCGACCTTTCCATATTTGATTTACAATGATAAATTTGAAACTCATATTTACACACCTCAAGCTGTTAATTGCTTTGTCTTCATAAATACAAACAAACATTCAAATACATGTACGCATATAGTCCAACTTGTCGTATTTGTTCGTGAATTAATTAACATACTAATTAGATAGAAATTAATTTATGTTAATCTAAAGGAGTGTGATTTATGCGCAACCAAGCCTAAACTCCACGACCAATTTCAATAATACCAATACCAACAGTATTGAATTGATCTTCGATAAATGCACATCAATTATTGATATCAAGTAAAAATGCTGTAAGTTCGGCCGTGCCAAACTTTGAATACCCTCCACCATTTGGAACGAATTCTTAAAAACTATAAAATTCGTTAAAAATTCTGTTGACATCTTAAAAATACCGAACGCAGCTGTTATATTAGGGTCTATACGACGACATGGACCCGCATAGGAAATTTTTGTCATAAGCCATCACAATATTCAAATGCGAAACTTAAAAAAATAGGTAAATTTATTTGTAGTATTTATTACGAAATTCAAATACCAAATTTGTAACAACTCCGGTAAATAATGTCGTTAAAATCATCAAAATACCGAATATCGGGAAGTACCGTTATATGGGGACTATACGACGACGTGGACCTATATGGCCCATTTCCAATACCAAAAGTGCTGCAAACATAATATACATTTGAGCAAAATTTTATTGATCTACTTCAATTCGTTCGGAAAACAGACGGACGGACCGACATTGCTAAATCGACGTAGAATTTTATACTGATCAGGAATATATATACTTTGTGGGGTCTAAGAAGTATATTTCGAGGTTTTACAAATGGAATGACAAGCTTAATATACCCTCCATACTATGGTGGAGGGTATGAAAAATGTATTTATTGTAATGTAAAAAATCGTTAAATAAAAATGTGCTAAATCTAGTTCGGGTATACGAAGAGTTTGTCCTTGGGATTTAAAACTTGTCAGATGAAATGCCAAACATAGCAGAAACTGCAATTTTTTTAATTTGAATCGAATATTTCTGCTATTAGTGGAACTCGAGGTAGCAATAGAAATGAACCTGCATTCTTCTCTGCAATAATCGTAGTCTCAATTAAATTATTGTGCATTTTTTGCAGTTAGAATTATAGAACAAATTCCGTCACATATTCCAAACTTCATTCAAATTTAACATATATATCGTGTTTGGTGCATCAAGTAAACGAAAATATATATGAGAATTATATCCAAATCTGAACCGATTTCATTTGGCAAATTTATTTTTGATTTGATGTCCAGTACACATTCCAAATAGCTCCCATCTATATCTTCCATTCAAATGGCCAATATCAGTCCAAATGCCCTGAATTCGACCGAATTCAGTCTAGAAACATATCCCTCAGATGCGAAATATGCACTGCACAACGATGATCTTTGGTACCAGATATCAGATACATCTCAGAAATATATGGCTAACATTTTGTTATGATGGGTTCAGATTTGGATATAGCTCCCATATATATCTTTATAGGATATCAGGTTTATTGTTAACGAAATAGCTAATATCAGCGCAAATGGACTGAATTTTGGTACTTCCCACGGAATTCAGCCAAGAAACAAGAGCTTCCAATTTTATATATATATATATATATATATATATATATATATATATACATATATATATATATATATATATATATATATATATATATATATATATATATATGTTTCATCCGATTCGGTGTTTAAATTCCTCACATGCGTAAGAAAATGTTATCGAGATCGGTTCAGATTGTTATATACCTTCGAAATATATACTATACTATACTATACTATACTATATATAGTATACTATACTAAACACGCATATTTGTTTAGGGTATCATATAGTCGGTCCCGCCCGACTTTTGACCTTCCCTTACTGGTTTTTTAATTACAAAGGTTTTTTTATACCCTACTCTACATATTGGTAAGGGTATTATGTCTTTGTGCATTTGTTTGCAATATGAAGAAGGAAGCGAGATAGATCCATAGTTACTTTTGAGGATCTTCATAAAATCACTTTCTGAATAGATTTATGAATTCAGTCCGTCCGTCTATGTATTTTTGTAAGCAAAATGCAGGTCGAATTTATTTTTGAGATAATCGGTTCAAAATTTAGAAATGGCTCCCATAGATATCTTCCACCGATTTCGGGTTTATTGTGCACCAAATGGTCGATATCAATTGAAATACCCTGAATCTGACCGAATTCAGTCTAGTAACATGTACATCAATTTTGGTGAAAATCGCTTCAGATATAGCAATAGCTCTCATATATATGTTTCATTCGATTTGGTGCTTTAAGTCCATCACATTCGTAAAATACAGTACACAATAAGAATATGAGATACCGGACATCAAATAAAGCTCGAATATATATATATATATATATATATATATATATATATATATATATATATATATATATATATATATATATATTCGAATATATATATATATATATATATATATATATATATATATATATATATTCGAATATATATATATATATATATATATATATATATATATATATATATATATATATATATATATTCGAGCTTTATTTGATGTCCGGTATCTCATATTCTTATTGTGTACTGTATTTTACGAATGTGATGGACTTAAAGCACCAAATCGAATGAAACATATATATGAGAGCTATTGCTATATCTGAAGCGATTTTCACCAAAATTGATGTACATGTTACTAGATATATATATCTTTCAAATTTTACATCTTCATCCGCTTTTACGGTTACTGTCCACCAAGAAATGTATAGCTGGTATGATCACATATATTCCCAATATAAACGTTTTTGTTACGGGAACTCTACTAAATATGCATATTGGTGTAGGGTATCATATAGTCGACCCCGTCCGTCTTTGGACCTTTTCTTTCTGGTTTTTTATACCCTACAACACTCTGTGTTGGGGGTATTTTAAGTTTGATTGGGCCAATAATTATGTAACACCTCGAATTGATTTACCACATAGGAAAGTATATATGGATCTTCCTATCTCGCCGAGCTGAGTCGATTTAGCTATGTATGTAATATAATCCTTCTCAAAGTCATATAATGCCTCCCCTCAAATGCTTAAGACAAATTTGCTGGTAATCAATTCAGAGTTTAATATACCTCCCATATATTAGTTCTCTCTGATTCCAAATTATTGTCATTATTTTTATTTTCCTTAAGCAACAATACGGCTCATAGTTGGTATAATCAACTTCATATAAATTAGCGATGTAAACGTTTATTCGCTTTTAACAAAATTCCCATGCGTTCAATTCCGAGCAATTTGAAGGCCAAAATTACAAGAGATAAAAAGTGTTACAATCTGCGGCCCTATTTTAATTAAAGGCTTAAGGCATTTATTATCGAATACAAAGTTGGATGGCTGAATGAAATAAACTAACACAATTACCCAATCAATAGTATAACTATGAGTAAAAAAATATATATCTATATATTTAAAAGTGCAGTGAAATAACTGACTGACTGACCGAAATGGCTGAAGCAAGAAACTTAAAATTTTGCTCGAGGGTCAATCTTGGTGAAATGAAATGAAAAGAAAAAAAAATTACTACAAATTTAATTCTTTGGATTAGACCAACGGAATGAGTTAGAATTTATACTACATGATAGTCTACACCACTAGGGATATTTAGTAGAGCTCCCGTTAAAAAAGTATGTATTGGGAATTTATATGAAGTAGATCATACAAACTATGAACCAAATAACATTGCTGTATAGTGCATAATATGACTTCGATAAGGATTAGATTAAAACATATTTACCGGATTTCCAAATTTACCAATTTTGACAAAATTTTAGCATTCCGTTGATTTAAAAAAAAAAAATCTATTAAAGTTGGGCTGATATTACATATATGGTCAGCAATAGCCGTAAAATCGGATGAAGATATATATCGAAGCTATATGTATAAAAATCTGAAGGGATCTCCATGAAATTTGGAAGAGGTATTTTCGAGCAGTTTTTTTTCTTAATTTTATTAACTTCGAATTAGTTCGCCTTTGGCAAGAATTTTGGCCTTCAAACGGCCAATGAAACCATCACACGCTGCCCGAATGTTGCTCTGCCATATTTTAGCCCATTTCCGGCGAAGCGCTTGCCTGAAGTAATCGACATTTTGGTATTTTTTAGTTCCAACCATGCTTTTTGCTGGTAATTCTGCGTTGGAAATGAATGCGAGGAACCTCATTTTGTAGCCATTATTGGGTGGCGCGTGCTGAGTCCTGTTGGTATGTCCAAGGTCTGTGGCCGAAATGTTTACGTGCCCAAGGCTTTAATACACCTTTAGATTTATTCTGATGCCACGGTCGATTAATACGAGCGGAGAGCGACCATCGGCTGTTATGGCGGCCCACACCATCACTTGAGTTCTGCTGGCCAACCGAAGGTGCACATTTTTAGCTGACCTCTTTGCCAAGTAAACTCGATCATTTTCATTGTTTACAAACTGCTGGACAACTAATATTTTCTCATCGGAGAAAACCAAATTTGGCAGTTCACCACTTTTGGCAAACAACTCTTTAGCCCTTTTGAGTCCATCTTCTTTCTGTTGCGGTGTAAGTTCTTGCACTTTTTGGAATTTCAATGACTTTACTCCGAGCTCATTTTTCAATATTTGCCGAATGGAATAGTGCGATATGTTCAGCTCACGGCCCATTTTTCGGCCACTCTGACACGGGTTTCGATCAAGTCGCTTCTTTACTTTTCGAACCATTTCTGCTGATGTTGCTGTTTTCTTCCATCCACTTCCTGGACGTCGAGCTACGCTACCAGTATCACGATAACGAGCGATAGTACGAGACACAAAAATTTATTCACATTTAAATGCTGCAGTGCTCTAGCGATAGCCACTTGTTGTTTTCCAACCAAATATCACACACTATGACGCTTGAATTCCATCACGAATAACTTTTTCTTCTGGGAAATTCTCACCAAAATGCTTTTATACGCTTGTAAACAGTATAATGAGCTGTCACTGGATTCATTTTTAACAGCTGTCGGACGAGTGCCTAAGAAATGGCAGTAGTCTGAAATTGGTTCCAGTTATTTCATCTCACCCTTTGCCAAAATACCGCAGAGCAACATTCAGGCAGCGTGTGATGGTTTCATTTGCCGTTTGAAGGCCATAGTTCGTGTCAAAGGTGATCAATTCGAACAAATCTAATCTAATTCTAAAATTTGATGCTATTTCCGACGTTTTTGCTTTCATTCAATACAATTTTAATAAAAATAAAATAAAAATTATGGCGCTAGATTTTTTTGCAGTTTTTTTCTCACCCTGTATCTATCGCTCCAATAAATATTGTTTAATAAAATCCTTATCAAAGCCATATCATGCACTGGACGTCGAGCTACGCTATAATGTTATTTGGTTCATAGTTTGTATGACCTACTTTACATAAATTCCCAATATCAACTTTTTATACCCTACACCACAAGGTGGTCAGGGTATTATGTCTTTGTGCATTTGTTTGTAACAGGCAGAAGGAAAAGAGATAGACCCATAGTTCCTTTTGATGATCTGCATAGAATCACATTCTGAGTCGATTTATGCACGTCCGTCCCTCCGTCTGTCCGTCCGTCCGTCTGTCCATGTATTTTTGTAAACAAAGTACAGGTCGCATGTATTTCCCGATCCAGATGAAATTTTGCAAAGATCTTTTGTTTGACCCAAGGACGAACCCTATTGAAAGTGGAGATAATCGGTCAAAATTTAGATATAGCTCCCATATATATCTTCGTCCGATTTGCCTTTTATTGTGCACCAAACATGTAATATCAGCCCGAATTGTATGGAATTTTGCATATACACCCAAATTAATGTATGCCAAATTTGATCGAAATCGGTTCAGATATAGCTATAGCTCCCATATATATAGTTCATCCGATTTGTTATTTTTGTCCACCGCCGCCGTAATATGCGCTATGCTACAACAATATTTGGGGAAATATATCAAATACAGCTCAGAAATACATTTGCTAAATTTTATCGAGATCGGTTCAGATTTGGATATAGCTCTCATACATAACTTCTCTTTTTAACCTTTTATTGTGCACCAAACGTCTAATATTTGTCCAAATAGGATGAAATTTTGGCACTTACGACCGAATTGAGTCTAGAAGCTAGTATTTCAAATTTGGTGAAGATCGGTTCAGATATAGCTATAGCTTCCAAATATATTATTCATCCGATTTGTTATATTTGTTACCCACAACCGTAATATGCACTCCGTAACAACGACATTCAGGGAATATATCAAACACAGCTCAGAAATATCTTTGCCAAATTTTATCGAGATCGGTTCAGATTTGCATAAAGCTCCCATATATATCTTTATCCGATTTCAAATTTATTGTGCACCAAATGGGCAATACAATTCCGAATTTAAAATATACAAATGCTTCGGCACATTTAGTCCTTTGAACTTTAAATTATAATTATAATCATAGCGTGTATGACTGAATTCTCCCATAAAAACTTTTAATTGTTATGTGGAGCTCTACTAAATTAGCAAAGTGGTGTAGGGTATCATAAAATCGGCCCCGCCCGACTTTAAGACTTTCTTTACTGGTTTCTTGTTATTGTGGTGGGGGCCAGTTTTTTGTAATAGTCTTAGTTTGCTCAAAATGTATTATGATGTAATGTTTCTTGTTCTTAAAGGCTTTTATTACATGAATGAATTGATATAAATAATTAAATATATTCATATAACCGAACAGTGGCAGAGGGTATACATCTGTCGGCAAAAACCACTGGTACTTTTAAACTTGTTTTAATTATTTATCGATAACAATTTGCAGGATGCGCTTAGATATTTAGCAACAATGAAAATAGACATTTTTTAATTGTTACCTTTTATTAAAAAAATCATTTTTAGAATTGGTTTAATTACATACTCCATGTGATGTAATTAAAAATACCCGCCATTAATGTGGCCTAAGGAATTAAATATATCCTCTAGATTTGAATAACAATCACTGATAATTGCCTTGCATAAATAAGTGTTGCAGAAAGGTCTTTTGTAGGATTTCAAAAGAGCAAACTTATTCATTCATTCATTCCATCATTCATTGAACACAAGGAACAAAAAAATGGCTACCAAACTGAGACTTACGCCGACGCAACGATTCTCCAACTTTTTTAAGGTTGTCAAAATATTTGCCATGGTTTGTGGGGCCAATATTTTCAGAGCGGATTATCGATTCAATCCTTTCACTGGGTTCGTTGTTGGAGTTATTTTGACGTTTTTCGGTTTTACCTGGTATTCGATGTATGTGGGCGTGGTCATTGATAATGATTTTACAACAATTCTACAATCGTTATGTTACACCGGGGCGGCAATACAGGTGAGAACCTACTACATTTGCCTCTAAATATTGCCTTAAAATATGAACTTCTGTTACAGGGTGCCACCAAGCTCGTGGTCAGTCTTTGCCAAACTTACACGTTACATGTGTTCGGAACTTTTGAACATTTACGAGGGATACGAGTGCAAAAACGAACATTTTATACAGCATTTGCAAAACACTTTATCATCGGTCAAGCGAGCTGTGTTCATTCTACTGGAGATATATTCCATACAAACGATTGGTGTTCTGACGGTACCATTGTTGTACTATTTTCTTTGGGATCAACATATCGATCGATTATACCACTTCTTATACCAGGAACTGATAAAAATTCTCATTTTGGGTTCTATATCTATCAATTCTATCATATTTGCTGCGTATGCTTTGCCTCGTTTGGCAACTTTGCAAGTGATAGTTATATGGTTATACTTGTTGTTCACGTGCCGCTGTTTAAAAATATTCTCAAATTAAAATTTGATCATTTGAATGAAATACTGCAGGAATATCCCCGCGATGCGGAGAGAACTGAACCATTGTTGAAAGAAATTTTCCAATGGCATCGAACGTCCATTGCGTAAGTTGAATTTTTATCAATACTCAGTTAGAAAATAGGGTTTATGGTATATAATTTTTTTAGAGAAAAAATTATTTTTGCTTTATCTTGTATAGTTTTTCTTTAGGAAATTCAAAAAATGTATGGATTAACAGAGAAGGCGAATAAGATCTTCACACGTTTTGCGAAAGTAGTCATGGTTGTTACCGTATTGGTTCTACCTCTCCCATCCAACAGGATCACTTAATGAATTCTAAATGATTTTTAAGCATCACTGAAAGACATTTTTTTCAAAAAAAAAAAAAAAAAAAAAAAAAAAAAAAAAAAAAAAAAAGTTATGCGATAATTATGAATTTTTGAACATTTTTTAAAGAATTTCAGATCTTGAAGTTTTTTTAAACCCTACAACACTCTGGGGGGGGGGGGGGGTATTATACGTTTGATTTGGCCAAAAATTATGTAACACCTCGAAATATTGGTTTCCCACATAGGAAAGTATATATGGATCTTCCTATCTCGCCGAGCTGAGTCGATCTAGCTATGTATGTCCGCCCGTCCGTCTGTCCATGTTAAATTGTAATTATCTACAGGTTCATAATTGCGACCTTCACGGAATTTGTAATGGATGTGGGGCTAGAGCCAGAATAGAAGCCTATTGCTTTTCCTGATTTTGCAGTTGTTCTACAGGTCGCAATTATAGACCAATCGACGCGGAAGTTAGCATGGGGCTAGAGCTTAGGGCAGGGCAGAAGTCTTCCAATTTTGATGGTCATCGGATAATAGTTAGTGGGTGAAATATACCATAACATTTGTGTTAAATAAGAGCCAAATGTTCCATTAAACCGCGAATATTTTAAATCCCAGCGAAATCACAATTAGTCGAACAGGTCAATCCTGACCGTTACGTAGATGCCGATAGTAAATATATAGGATATATATAGCGAAATATATACAATGCGTATATACAAATGAAGGGGATGTTAGCTAGAATGCTTATATCTGAAGAATGGCTGGACCGACGGCTGGACGGAATACAATCTAAAAAAAATCTCATAAAAATGTATCAATAATGATGGTAATATAGATTTTGTAGTATTTTGTGACATTTTTTTTTTTATTTTTTCATATTTTTTATTGCATGCGATTTTTTCAATTTGACTTAAAATAATTTGCATGGCCTATATAAGGTCGGCTAGTAAGACCATCTGACGACCAAGTTTTCTGTCAAAATATATTCTGAATTCGCACTATGAAAACAAAATAGTGACGTTCTTTGTGTTTGTTTTCTCTTTCGAGACGAGCTTAATGATCTGAAATTTGCAGTGAAAAGGAAAGCCAGATAGACACTATCACACACTCACCACTATGCGACGCGTTTCGCCGTTGGTTAAGCGGCTCATCAGGCATATTTGGTGTGGATGATGGCTTACAAGGGCCGTTCTCTGGAAAGTAGTATATATTTCGAAATTATTGCAAATTAGCATATGCGAATTATACACTAGAAACTCTCCAGGTTCGACTCAAGTTCTATTGGCAGATCTTTTTCACAGCAAAGTTTTGTTTTTGTAGTGATGGATTTTTTGTCCACAACAACTACATTGCTTCCAATGCATACACTTGTTTTAGTGCTGCTTTAGGAAGACGGGTTAATGGCTCTGAACGTAGAGACGGCAACTTCTAGTTGGCTGCACACCGAGGTCAGCGGTTCAAATCCCACAGCCAGGCTCGGATGAATTTTTGAGTTTTGCCTTGTTAAGGCGAAGATCATATGTTTTATGATTTATGTGTTTGTTTTCTCTTTCGAGACGAGCTTAATGATCTGAAATTTGCAGTGAAAAGGAATGCCAGATAGACACTATCACACACTCACCACTATGCGACGCGTTTCGCCGTTGGTTAAGCGGCTCATCAGGCATATTTGGTGTGGATGATGGCTTACAAGGGCCGTTCTCTGGAAAGTAGTATATATTTCGAACTTATTGCAAATTAGCATATGCGAATTATACACTAGAAACTCTCCAGATTCGACTCAAGTTCTTGTCAACAAATTTCCAAATAATTTAAATTATTAGAGGAGTTTGAAGACAAGATAAATTATAAACAAGTAAAAAAGCAGTAAGTTCGGCCGGGCCGAACTTTGAATACCCTCCACCATTTGAAACCAATTAGAAATTTTTCACAAAAAAAAAAAAAAAAAAAAAATAAAATCCATTAAAAATTCTTTAAAAATTTTTAAAATATCTAATGTGGACCTATAAAGACAAATCTATGTCTGCGTGTAAAGTACTCAAAAGGAACTCCTTGTGTGGATTTTCAGATAATTCCATTGGAAAAAGTGGCTAAAATCATCAAAATACGGAATATAGGGGAGTACCGTTATATGGGGGATATACGATATTGTGGTGCGGGGTATCGTTATATGGGAGCTATACGTTATCGTTAACCTATATAGAGGCTTATCTGTCGGGGGGTAAAGTGCTGACAAAGAACCCCTTGTGTACAAAGAACCCCTTGTGACCATTCCGTTGAAAACTATGGCTAAAACATCAAAATACCGAATATCGGGGGTACCGTTATATAGATAATTCCCTGCCGAGGTATAAAGTACCCACAAGGAACTCCCTGTGTGGATTTTCAGACAATTCCGATGAAAAATGTGGGTAAAATCATCAAAATACCGAATATGGGGGAGGGGGGGGGGGGGGGGTACCGTTATATGGGGGATATACGATATCGTGGACCTGTATAGACAATTCTCTCTTAGGGGGTAAAGTACTCACAAGTTACTACTTTTGTGGATTTTAAGACAATTCCATTGAAAAGTGTGGCTAACATCATCAAAATACCGAATATCGGGGGGTATAGTTCTATGGGGGATATACGATATCGTGGACCTATATAGACAATTCTTTTTTATGGGGGTAAAACGCCCACAAAGGACTCCTTTTGTGAAATTTCAGACAATTCCATTGAAAAATGTGGCTAAAATCTTCAAAATACCGAATACCGTGGAGGTACCGTTATATGGGAGTTATACGATATTGTGGACCTATATAGATAATTCTCTGCCGAGGTATAAAGTACCCACAAGGAACTACTTGTGTGGATTTTCAGACAATTCCATTCTATCTTAATTCGTTTAGACTGTAGCGTGATTACAACAGACGGATAGACGGACGGACAGGGCTAAATCGTCTTACAATTTTACGCTGATCAAGAATATATATACTTTGTTGGGTCTAAAATAATTATTTCGATGAGTTACAAACGGAATGACGAACTTAATATACCCTCCATACTTTTTTTGGTGGAGGGTATAATAAACCGAAAATTTTGTGAATTTTAAAAAAGGGGAATTTGCCGAATATGCAGGAAGAAGGAGTTTCCAGGAAGGAGTACAATTTTTCGGTTCAAAAGGATGTCAGAATGGAGTAAATTTTCCAGTTAGAATTTAAAGCAACGTCTTCTATATGTTCTGAAAACTTCGACGTTGCTGATGTGGTGAAATCAGGAAGAGAATATTATCGCGATAATATTCTGGAGGGTATATGAAAGCCTTGGGCGCGCAAACATTTTGGCCGCGGACCTTGGACATTCCAACAGGACTCAGCACCATTGCACTCAGCACGCTCCACACAGGAATGCTTACAAAATGAGGTTCCTTGCTCCATTTCCAGCGCTATTGGCCAACAAAATCTCCGGATATCAATCCGTTGGACTATTGTGTCTGGAGTATTTTGGAAAGCAAGGTTGGTATTAAAAAAATACCAAAGTGTTGATCACCTCAAGAAAGCGCTTCGCTGGAAATGGACCAAGATACAAGATACCGCAGAGCAACATTCAGCCAGTTTCATTGGCCGTTTGAAGGCCATAATTCGTGCCAAAGATGACCAATTTAAGCAAATCTAAACATATTATAAAATTTAAATTAAATTAATTAATAATTTAATTTCCGATATCATTCGCTTTAATTCAATAAAATGTTGTAAATGTTGTTGTAAAGTAAGGCGTTTGACTTTGTTGCTTTTTTTATCTCAACCTGTATGAATAATTGATAGGTATAAAATTTGATACGGCCAAAACGTGTTGTTCCAACTCTCCATAACTCTGCTAGGACGATATCAGTCTACTCTCCCAAGTACCTCCCCCACAAAGAGTCAACATTTTGAATAATTTAGCTATCATAAAATGCGTAATTAGCATACCTCCAACACAAAAGTCGACATTCTGATACATGATGTTTTCCTTTTGATTGTTTTCATTTGTTGACAATTAACAAATTTGCCGTGATTATTAGACGTCAGGGCGAAACAAGTTTTTTTCGCCTAGAAAAAAAAATTGACATTAAAATTAACAGATAGAGCTGTATTTTTTACCAATTCGCTTCCTGGCCGACCTTATATATGCCATGATAATTTGTAAAATTGTTTTAACCTTACAACACAGGTCGGCAATATTATATAAGTATTGCAAATATCATCCGATCCTCACGAAAATTTTCACAAGGGTAGGGTTGGGGTCAGAAGGGCTGGCCCTGTTGTTTTCAAAGATGTTCGCAATATATTAGTGGTTGAAATGGACCAACAACTAAAATGTTCCTGATTTTACAGCCGTTAAAGTCACAAATAGAAACCAAAAGACACGAAATCTCGCATAAGGTTAGAGTTTAGAACAGCGGGTACAATAGACCACTAATTTGGTGTGAAAAAATACCAGCATTACTTACAGGCGATATCCGAAATACACAAAAGGCGAACTTCTGGCTTGGGTATTATGTATTATGTGGTAAGGGTATTATGTCTTTGTGCATTTGTTTGTAACATGGAGAAGGAAACGAGATAGACCCATAGTTACTTTTGAGAACCTTCATAGAATCACTTTCTGAGTCGATTTATGCATGTCAGTCCGTCTGTCCGTCCGTCCGTCCGTCTGTCCATGTATTCTTGTGAACAAAATGCAGGTCGCATTTATTATCCGATTGAGATGAAATTTTCCAAACAATATTTTTTTGGCCCAAGGACGAACCCTATTGAAATTGGTGAGAATCGGATCAAATTTAGATATAGCTCCCATATATATCTTCATCCGATTTCGGGTTAAATGTGCACCAAATATCAACTATCAGTCCAAAATACCTGAATTTTGGCACACCCAACCGAGTTCGGCCTAGAAGCAAGTATATCAAATTTGGAGAAAATCGGTTCAGATATAGCTATAGCTCCCATATATATCTTTCATCCGATTTGATCTTTAAGTCCCTCACATTCCTACTATGCACTCCACAACCGTGATATTTGGTACCAGGTATTAGATGGAGCACAGAAATAGCTGTTTTAAATTTTATCGAAATCGGTTCATATTTGGATATAGCTCCCATATATATCTTCATCCGATTTCGGGTTAATTGACCACCAAATGGCCAATATCAGCCCAAATGGCCCGAATTTTGGCACATGTGACCGAGATTAGCCTTAAAGCAAATACAACAAATTTGGAGAAAATCGGTTCAGAAACAGCTATAGCTCCCATATATATATATTCATCCGATTTCGGGTTAAATGTGCACCAAATGTCCACTATCAGTCCAAATTACCTGAATTTTGGCACACCCAACCGAGTAGAGCAAGTATATCAAATTTGGAGAAAATCGGTTCAGAAACAGCTATAGCTCCCATATATATCTTTCATCCGATTTGGTGTTTAAGCCTCTCACATTCGTAATATGCACTCCACAAGAATGATATTTGGTACCAGATATAAGATACAGCCCAGAAATAGCTGTTTGTAATTTTATCGAAATCGGTTCAGATTTGGATATAGCTCCCATATATATCTTCATCCGATTTCGGGTTAATTGTGCACCAAATGGCCGATATAAGTCCAAATGGACTGAATTTTAGTACATCGGACCAAATTCAGCCTAGAAGCAAGTATATCAAATTTAGTGAAAATCGGTTCAGATATAGATATAGCAACCATATATATGTTTCATTCGATTTAGAGTTTTAGTCCCATACATTCGTAATATTCACTCCACAACCGTGATATTTGGTACCAGGTATTAGATGGAGCACAGGAATAGCTGCTTTAAAATTTTATCGAAATCGGTTCAGATTTGGATATAGCTCTCATATATATCTTCATCCGATTTCGGGTTAAATGTGCACTAAATGGTCAATATCAGCCCAGATCACCAGTCTAGAAGATAATACGTAAAATTTGGAGAAACCCGGTTCAGAGATAGCTATAGTTCGTAAAATGCACGATAGAATTAGATAGATTTTGATTTTGTACCAAATATCTCATAGAGCTCTGAAATGCCCTGTATAAACCTTTTTACGACAGCTCTACTAAATATGCATAGTGGTGTAGGGTATCATATAGTCGGCCCCGCCCGACTTTTGAGCTTTCCTTACTGGTTTATACCCTACACCACATAGTGGTAAGGGTATTATGTCTTTGTGCATTTGTTTGTAACATGGAGAAGGAAACGAGATAGACCCATAGTTACTTTTGAGAACCTTCATAGAATCACTTTCTGAGTCGATTTATGCATGTCAGTCCGTCTGTCCGTCCTTCCGTCCTTCCGTCCGTCCGTCCGTCTGTCCATGTATTCTTGTGAACAAAATGCAGGTCGCATTTATTATCCGATTGAGATGAAATTTTCAAAACAATATTTTTTTTGGCCCAAGGACGAACCCTATTGAAATTGGTAAGAATCGGATCAAATTTCGATATAGCTCCCATATATATCTTCATCCGATTTCGGGTTAAATATGCACCAAATATCCACTATCAGTCCAAATTACCTGAATTTTGGCACACCCAACCGAGTTCGGCCTAGAAGCAAGTATATCAAATTTGGAGAAAATCGGTTCAGATATAGCTATAGCTCCCATATATATCTTTCATCCGATTTGATCTTTAAGTCCCTCACATTCCTACTATGCACTCCACCACCGTGATATTTGGTACCAGGTATTAGATGCAGCACAGAAATAGCTGTTTTAAATTTTATATCTTCATTGGATTTCGGGTTAACTGACCATCAAATGGCCAATATCAGCCCAAATGACCCGAATTTTGGCACATGTCACCGAGATTAGCCTTAAAGCAAATGCAACAAATTTGGAGAAAATCGGTTCAGAAACAGCTATAGCTCCCATATATATCTTCATCCGATTTCGGGTTAAATGTGCACCAAATGTCCACTATCAGTCCAAATTACCTGAATTTTGGTACACCCAACCGAGTTCGGCCTAGAAGCAAGTATATTAAAATTGGAGAAAATCGGTTCATATATAGATATAGCTCCCATATATATCTTTCATCCGATTTGGTGTTTAAGCCTCTCACATTCGTAATATGCACTCCACAAGAATGATATTTGGTACCAGATATAAGATACAGCCCAGAAATAGCTGTTTGTAATTTTATCGAAATCGGTTCAGATTTGGATATAGCTCCCATATATATCTTCATCCGATTTCGGGTTAAATGTGCACTAAATGGTCAATATCAGCCCAAATCACCATTCCAGAAGCTAATACGTAAAATTTGGAGAAACCCGGTTCAGAGATAGCTATAGTTCGTAAAATGCACGATAGAATTAGATAGATTTTGATTTTGTACCAAATATTTCATAGAGCTCTGAAATGCCCTGTATAAACCTTTTTACGAGAGCTCTACTAAATATGCATAGTGGTGTAGGGTATCATATAGTCGGCCCCGCCCGACTTTTGAGCTTTCCTTACTGGTTTATGCTGATTTCGTTGACGAATATAGCCAAATATCGTAGACAAGCAAATCATATAGATCAGTCTAAATTTGGCGGTATGGAGGGGCTTCTGGCTTTTGGAGATGATTGCAAAATATTTAGGGGTTCAGATAGCCAAAAACAGAATTGTTTTTCCGATCACACAATTGAAGCCAATCGACACGCCTGTGAAGAGAGTTAAGGACAGGGAAGAATTTTAGCATTTTGGATGACCATTGGATTATATTTAGCTCTAAAATGGACTACAACAACTAACAGCCCGACGGAGTGCATAAATATTTGGAAAATGGCCCTAGTCAAAATCCTAATTTCAAAGGCGAAATCTCCCAATATGGAATTGGACATAAGGGGGCTTCTTGTAGTAGGATATAACATAGTCGGCCCCGCACGACAATAGCCTTTGCTTACTTGTTTTACTTGTTATTTCTCTCCAGCTTTTCTCAAAATGTTACAAAAATTTTCTTTTGGATTATATTCGTGCAAGTTTTTTCCTCAACATTCGCTATTATTTGCATTATGGTCTGTCACTTCTTGGGCGTCTGGCCAGCGGCTCCCGTTTATATGATGTACTGTTTTGCCATCCTATATATGTTTTGTGGCCTTGGTAATTTGATAGAAATTTCAGTTGAGTAAATACCGTATAAACGCTTTCAAATCGCAATTAATACTGAATGGTTCTTACATTTTTCGAATGATGATCTCACTCGAATCATTTATGATTGTAATTGGTACGAACTAACGGTGTCGGAACAAAAAATGATACTCATCATGCTAAGGAAGTCGCAGCAGGCACCGTCTATGACCGTTGGCGGTTTTATGCCGCTGAGCTTGAATACGGCTTTGCAGTTGACAAAATCTATTTATACCGCAGCCATGATTTTGAATGAGTTTCTAAATTGAATAATTTACAATCTTTTTCGAGCAGAACATTTAAAAGTGTAGTTGGCATTAAATATATACATATATGTGGTAGAAATTATTTACTGTGACACAATTAAATTTTTATACCCTCCACCATGGGTAGGAGGGTATATTAACTTTGTCATTCCGTTTGTAACACCTCTAAATATTCGTCGTAGACCCCATAAAGTATATATATTCATAATCAGCATAAAATTCTAAGACGATTTAGCGATGTCCGTCTGTCTGTCCGTCTGTCTGTCTGTTGAAATCACGATAGAGCCCACATTATTTGACGTAGACCTTTGAAATTTGGCACAAGTGTGTGTATTGTCCCTAGGATGGTTGGTATTGAAAATGAGATATATCGGTCCACGTTCTGGTGTAGTCCCCATATAACGGTACCTCCCGATATTGGGTATTTTGATGATTTATGCCACATTTTTTCACGGATTTATCTGAAAATTGGTATTTGTAGGTCATGACGGGTCCCTGAGCGTGTGGCAAAACATTGCATGTATAGGTCCACGTTTTGGTATAGCCCCCATATAAAGGTACCTACCGATATTCGGTATTTTGATGATTTATGCCACATTTTTTCACGGATTTGTCTGAAAATTGGTATTTGTAGGTCACAACGGGTCCCTGAGCGTGTGGCAAAACATTGCATGTATAGGTCCACGTTCTGGTATAGTCCCCATATAACGGTACCTCCCGATATTCGGTATTTTGATGATTTATGCCACATTTTTTCACTGATTTGTGTAAAAGTTGGTATTTGTGGGTCATAATGGGTCCTAGTTCGTGTGGCGAAACATTGTAATTATAGGTGCACGTGTGGGTGTAGCCCCTAGATAACGGTACCTCCCGATATTCGGCATTTTAATGTTTTTTGCCACATTTCTTCTAATGTTCTTTTACCCTAGGGTGGAGGGTATTAAAAGTTTGGCCCGGCCGAACTTAATGTTTTTTTACTTGTTTATTGTAATTTTAAAATTTCAAAATTTGTAAAAAATTATACCATGTGCACCATTAGATTAAGTAATTTTGCTTACATGCACATGTACGAAGAACGAGTATATTTCCCAATATTTCCAAGTTTTAACTTACTTGCCCGAGACGTTTTATAATAATAAACGTAATGAACTATGGAATAAAAGGCGTTATGGATTGATTTTGTATTGCAGTCAAACGTTAATGTCAATGGAAACTGGTTGAAAGCATATCACGCCCCTGGAAAGGGGCAAAGCTGGCTGTAAATTCTCAATCTGAGCAGTAACAGCCAATGCAATGAAATCAAGACAACGACTGGCTTCCTGCTATCATATGGCTACCAGGCCATACCATATTTCTCAATGTATGGGTTGCGACCGACTGGTTGATATTTTTGCATGTTTGATGAAGCTGCAAAGTCCATCTCCCCTTTACAACAGCATAACTATTTGAGATTGTATCTACGGCTTTATTTAGAAAGTAAATCCCACTGCTCACTCACTCAAAGTTATTAATATTGCAATTGAATTAACATTTAGAATGAACTAATTTAAATAAAGTGTTTGTTTTCCTAATTGATATTAAAAACCAGTAAAGAAAGTCCTAAAGTCGGGCGGGGCCGATTTTATGATACCCGACACTACTTTGCTAATTTAGCTCAGCTCCACTTAGTAATTAAACGTTTTTATGGGAGAATTCAATCATACACGCTATGATTATAATTATAATTTAACATACAAAGGACTAAATATGCCGAAGTATTTGTATCTTTTAAATTCGGACTTGTATTGCCCATTTGGTGCGAAATTAATTTGAAATCGGATAAAAATATATGTGGGAACTATATCCAAATCTGAACCGATCTCGATAAAATTTGGCAAAGATATTTGTGAGCTGTATTTGATATATTTCCCTGAATATCGTTGTTACGGAGTGCATATTACGGCTGTGGGTAACAAATACAATAAATCGGATGAACAAAATATATGGGAGATATAACTATATCTGAACCGATCTTCAACAAATTTGGCATACTACTAAATTCTAAACTAAATTCGGTCGTATGTGCCAAATTCCATCCCATTTGGACAAATATTAGACGTTTGGTGCACAATAAACGCTAAATCGGACGAAGTTATACACGGGAGCTATATTCAAATCTGAACCGATCTCGATAAAATTTAGCAAATGTATTTCTGAGCTACATTTGATATATTTCCCCAAATATTGTTGTTACAGAGTGCATATTACGGCTGCGGAGGACAAAAATAACAAATCGGATGAACAATATATATGGGAGCTATAGCTATATCTGAACCGATTTCGATAAAATTTGGCATACTCATTTTCAGGCCTAATTTGGTTGTATGTGCAAAATTTCATACTATTCGGGCTGATATTACACGTTTGGTGCACAATAAAAGGCAAATCGGACGAAGATATATATGGGAGCTATATCTAAATTTTGACCGATTATCTCCAATTTCAATAGGGTTCGTCCTTGGGCCAAACAAATGTTGTTTGCAAAATTTCATCTCAATCGGATAATAAATGCGACCTACATTTTGTTCACAAGAATACATGGACAGACGGACGGACGGACATGCATAAATCAACTCAGAAAGTGATTCTATGCAGATCATCAAAAGGAACTATGGGTCTATCTCGTTTCCTTTTGCCTGTTACAAACAAATGCACAAAGACATAATACCCTGACCACCTTGTGGTGTAGGACGAGTGGCTTTGAAATGACAGCTGTCTGAAGTTGGTTGCCGTTTTTATACCCTACACCACATAGTGGTAAGGGTATTATGTCTTTGTGCATTTGTTTGCAACATGGAGAATGAAACGAGATAGACCCCTAGTTACTTTTGAGAACCTTCATAGAATCACTTTCTGAATCGATTTATGCATGTCAGTCCGTCTGTCCGTCCTTCCGTCCGTCCGTCTGTCCATGTATTCTTGTGAACAAAATGCAGGTCGCATTTATTATCCGATTGAGATGAAATTTTCCAAACAATATTTTTTTGGCCCAAGGACGAACCCTATTGAAATTGGTGAGAATCGGATCAAATTTAGATATAGCTCCCATATATATCTTCATCCGATTTCGGGTTAAATGTGCACCAAATGTCCACTATCAGTCCAAATTACCTGAATTTTGGCACACCCAACCGAGTTCGGCCTAGAAGCAAGTATGTCAAATTTGGAGAAAATCGGTTCAGATACAGCTATAGCTCCCATATATATCTTTCATCCGATTTGATCTTTAAGTCCCTCACATTCCTACTATGCACTCCACATCCGTGATATTTGGTACCAGGTATTAGATGGAGCACAGAAATAGCTGTTTTAAATTTTATCGAAATCGGTTCAGATTTGGATATAGCTCCCATATATATCTTCATCCGATTTCGGGTTAATTGACCACCAAATGGCCAATATCAGCCCAAATGGCCCGAATTTTGGCACATGTGACCGAGATTAGCTTTAAGGCAAATACAACAAATTTGGAGAAAATCGGTTCAGAAACAGCTATAGCTCCCATATATATGTTTTATCCGATTTGGTGTTTAAGCCTCTCACATTCGTAATATGCACTCCACACGAATGATATTTGGTACCAGATATAAGATACAGCCCAGAAATAGCTGTTTGTAATTTTATCGAAATCGGTTCAGATTTGGAAATAGCTCCCATATATATCTTCATCCGATTACGGGTTAATTGTGGACCAAATGGCCGATAAAAGTCCAAATGGACTGAATTTTAGTACATCGGACCAAATTCAGCCTAGAAGCAAGTATATCAAATTTAGTGAAAATCGGTTCAGATATAGATATAGCAACCATATATATGTTTCATCCGATTTAGTGTTTTAGTCCCTTACATTCGTAATATTCACTCCACAACCGTGATATTTGGTACCAGGTATTAGATGGAGCACAGGAATAGCTGTTTTAAATTTTATCGAAATCGGTTCAGGTTTGGATATAGCTCCCATATATATCTTCATCCGATTTCTGGTGATTGACCACCAAATGGCCGTAATAGCATCAATTTTGGCAAATCCGACAGAAACCAGCTTAGAAGCAAGTACACCAATTTTAGTAAAAATCGGTTCAGATATAGCTATAGCTCCCATATATATCTTTCATCCGATTTGGTCTTTAAGTCCCTCACATTCGTAATATGTACTCCACAGGAATGATATTTGGTACCAGATATCAGATAAAGCCCTAAAATAGTAGATTTTAATTTTATTAAAATCTGTTCCGATTTGGATATGCCTCCCATATATATCTTCATCCGATTTCGTGTTAATTGTGCATCAAATGGCCAATATCAGCCCAAATGGCTTGAATTTTCGTACATTAGACCGAATTCAATCTAGAAGCTAATACGTCAAATTTGGAGAAACCCGGGTCAGAGATAGCTATAGTTCGTAAAATGCACGATAGAATTAGATAGATTTTGATTTTGTACCAAATATCTCATACATCTCTGAAATGCCCTGTATAAACCTTTTACGAGAGCTCTCCTAATTATGCATAGTGGTGTAGGGTATCATATAGTCGGCCCCGCCCGACTTTTGAGCTTTCCTTACTGGTTTCATTTCACGCTGAAATTTAAATAACCGAATATTGGCTGAGGGTATGCAGCTGTCGGCAGTACCGACTGATTCTATTTAACTTGTTTAAGTTTTTTTTTTTTAGATTCGTCGGAATTCAGTAAACTTTGAATTGAATTGAATAATATCGCTTAAATCAATTTCAAAATACCGAATATAGGGAGATACCGGGGGTAATATTGAGGTTATACGAGGATGGGGACCTGTGCCTGCAATTTTGTCTGTCGCAGATTGTAGTACCCATTACGAACGTTGACCTGTATAGTCCATTTTCAATACCAAATTCCTACAGAACAAGCATACATCTGAAGGTAGAGTGATTTCCACAGATGGACAGACGAACGGACAGGGCTAAATCGTCTTCGAATTTAACGCTGATCAAGAGTGTATGACAAACCAGTAAGGAAAAGACAAAAGTCGGGCGGGGCCGACTATATTATACCCTACACCACTATACATATTTAGTAGAGCTCCCGTAACAAAAAAATTGATTTGAAGTAGATTACACAAACTATCATCATTTGGCTTTAGAGCAGTTATTGTTTGGTTTCAGAGGTAACTAATATATAGGAGGCATAATCTTTTATACCAAATAACATTGCCATGGAATGCATGATATCACTTCGAGAAGGCGAGTTCCACAAAATGGAAATGTAAGACCCGAAATTCACTCCATTTGGGCTGTTATTTGCCATTATTTGCACAATAAACCTGAAATTGGATTAAGGATTTATATATGAACTATATCCAAATCTTATCCGTTCTGGAAATTTGGCAAAGGTATTTCCGAGCTTTACAAGATATCTGGTAACAAATATTATTATTGTAGAATTCATATTTCTAATGTGAGGGACTCAAATACCAAATATGGGAGCTATATCTTAACCAATATTCTCCGAATTCTATGTACTTGCTTCTAGACTGAATTCTGTCGAATATTCCAAAATTCAGTACTTTTGGACTGATATTGGCCATTTGGTGCACAAGTAAGCCGAAATCAGTTGAAGATATGTATGGGAGCTATATCCAAATCTGCACCGATTTTGATTAAATTTGGCAGAGATATTTTTCGGCTGTATCTGCTAATTGGTATCAAATACCATTGTTGTCGAATGCATATTACTACGAATGTGAGGGACTTAAACACCAAATCAGATGAAATATATATAAAGGAGCCGATTAACCGATTTTCACCAAATGTATGTACTGGCTTCTGGACAGAATTCAGGCGGATATTCCAAAATTAAGATCATTTGGACTGATATTCGCTATTTGGTGCACAATTAACCCGAAATCGGTTGAGGATTTAGTTATATGGGAGCTATATCTAAATCTGATCCGATTATCACCAATTTTAATAAAGTTAGTCCTTGGGCCAGACAAATATTGCTTGCAAAATGTCCTCTCTATCGGATAATAAATGCGACCTCCATGTTGGTCACAAGAATACATGGACGGACGGAGAGACGGGCTGACGTACATAAATCGACTCAGAAAGTGATTCTATGAAGATCCTCAAAAGTAACTATGGGTCTATCTCGCTTCCTTCTCCATGTTACAAACAAATACACAAAGACATAATACCCTTACACTATATGGTGTAGGGTATAAATATAAACTGGAAGTTTAGCTTCGATCTTATGGTGACATTACATGTATAAGAGATGATTTACATTTAAATTATTAAAAAAATTAATAAAAGACCAACCTGTTTATTCCACGCAACATAAATGCTGTATAATAAAAACTCTTATCGTCGAAAATATATTGGAAAGTTTCTTTCAATGCGTCACAAAATCTTTGCATATTGGGTGAAAGCAAGACAGCTGAATAGATTCAAATCAGACTGCAATAAGAGAGCCTAATTAAATTTCAGTTTCAAAATCAAACAGTCCAACATTTTAACGAGACACTGTGTTTTTCCGAAACAATGGATGAATATAGAAGAGATGAGGTCATTCATAAATTGATGAAGAGAAAAACACAATTAAACTCCATTTCGGTTAATTGAATTCGGTACTGCAGGCAAAGAGAACGAGAATCCAATGCCGATATGTTAAGTAACACTTACCTGGCAACGATATGTTTAACATGATTCGTTAGGCATTTATCTCGATGACTGCAGAGAAACTCTTTTTTCCATTCAGCTACTAATGCTACAAATGATTCTAATGGTTCTATATGAGGTACTGAAGATAAAGTTTGCCCAACAGTTCACGGAGACGTCGATAAAGGTGTGGCTATTGCAAAAAAAAAAAAAAAAATAGAATAAGAAATGATGAAAAGTTTTACTTCATTTGATTATTATTTTAATATGATAATATTTGCTATGATTTTTCTAGAAAAATGAAATATGAAATATAAATATGTAAACTGAAATGGCTCAATTTTGTATTAATTAAAACGTTTTCCTTGTTATCATTACGTTTATTTTTTGTGTACCAAAAAAATCAAAATATTTGAAGTTTTGAATTATCAATGTCAAGATTTTAATTTACAAAACTATAAATTTTGATAAAGTTATAATGATATGCTGCCGACGATATACATGAAAATATACAATTATAATAAATATTGATTGATATTCGACCGAATTTAGTCTGGAAGCAAATACTTAAATTTGGTGAAAATAGATTTAGATGTAGCTCCGATATACATGTTTAACCAGATTTCAATTTAAGTCAGAATATGCACTCTATCCTAATATTATTTTTTATATCTGAAAGTTTGTTTCTTTGTAATATATAGGCTCAACAAGTAAAAAAGCAGTTAAGTTCGGCCTAACTTTTTATACCCTCCACCGAATATCTGGAGGTACCTTTATATAGACGCTACACTAAAACGTGGACCCATGTAGACAATTCTTTTCTAGGGGTAATGTACTCACAAAGAACTCTTTTTGTTAATTTTCAGCCAATTCCGTTGAAAATGTGGCTAAAATCATCAAAATGCCGAAAATCGGGATATATACGATATCGTGGCCCGATATAGCCCGTCTTCGAAATGGACCTGCCTGCAGACAACAGTCAGATCTGTGCAAAATTGTAGCTTCTTGTTTAATTCGTTTTGACTTTAGCGTGATTACAACAGACGGATGGATGGATAGGACTAAATCGTCTTAAAATTTTACGCAAATCAAGAATATATATACTTTGTTGGATCTAAAACTATTATGTCGATTAGTTGGAGGGTATAAAAACTGCTAAACAGATTTTTTAAAAATGATCATATATACTACAGCATCGCTCGAAAGTAACATAGGCAATATACATTTTCAAATTCCACTTAAAACTGGAATTAAAGCAACTATATATATTCATAATCAGCGTACAATTCTAAGTCGATTTAGTTATGTCTGTCTGCCCGTCTGTCTGTCTGTTGAAATCACGATACAACCCACACTATTTGACGTAGAACGTCAAAATTTAACAGAACAATTTTTATTGTGTCTAGGATGGTTGGTATTGAAAATGAGACATATCGGTCCACGTTATAGTCCCCATATAAGGGTACCTCTCGATATTTGATATTTTGTTGATTTTTTCCAAATGTTTTCACGGATTTCTATAAAAATTGGTATTTGTATAATGGGTTCTTGCTCATGTGGTGAAAAATTATATGTATAGGTCCACGTTTTGGTATAGGCCATATACAATTTTACATCCTAATATTGGGCATTTTGATGAGTTTTGCCACATTTTTTCACGGATTTGTCTAAAAATTAGAACTTGTTGGCTCTGATGGGTTCTAGCTCCGGTGGCGAAACATTGCATGCATATGAGCACGATTTTGTATAGCCCCATTAACGGTACCTCTCGTTATTCAGTATTTTGATGATTTTTGTCATATTTTCCCACTAGTTTGTCTAAAAATTAGAATTTGTTGGCCATGATGGGATCAAGCTCCGTTGGCAGAATATTTCATATTGGGTCCCTGTTTTCTATAACATATATGGGTACACACATATATAGGTACACACCGATATTCGGTATTTTGATAATCCTAGTCACATTTACTCACGATTTTTTTTTTCAAAATTTTGTGATTAATACTCGCAATAGATAACAATCATTACACCCTACACCACAAGGTGGTCAGGGTATTATGTCTTTGTGCATTTGTTTGTAACAGGCAGAAGGAAACGAGATAGACCCATAGTTCGTTAGATGATCTGAATAGAATCACATTCTGAGTCGATTTATGCATGTCCGTCCGTCCGTCTGTCCGTCCGTCCGTCCGTCCGTCTGTCCATGTATTCTTGTGAACAAAATGCAGGTCGCATTTATTATCCGATTGAGATGAAATTTTGCAAACAACATTTGTTTGGCCCAAGGACGAACCCTATTGAAATTGTAGATAATCGGTAAAAATTTAGATATAGCTCCCATATATATTTCCATCCGATTTGCCTTTTATTGTGCACCAAACGTGTAATATCAGCCTAAATTGTATGGAATTTTGCATATACACCCAAATTAGGCCTGAAAATATGTATGCCAAATTTGATCGAAATCGGTTCAGATATAGCTATAGCTCCCATATATACGGTTCATCCGATTTGTTATTTTTGTCCACCGCCGCCTTAATATGCATTCTGCAACAACAATATTTGGGGAAATATATCAAATACAGCTCAGAAATACATTTGCTAAATTTTATAGTGATCGGTTCAGATTTGGATATAGCTCCCATATATAACTTCGTCCGATTTACTTTTTATTGTGCACCAAACGTTTAATATTTTTCCAAATGGGATGGAATTTGGCACTTACGACCGAATTGAGTCTGGAAGCTAGTATGTCAAATTTGGTGAAGATCGGTTCAGATATAGCTATAGCTTCCATATGTATTATTCGTCCGTTTTGTTATATTTGTTACCCACAACCGTAATATGCCATCCGTAACAACGATATTCAGGGAAATATATCAAATACAGCTCAGAAATATCTTTGCCAAATTTTATCGAGATTGGTTCAGATTTGGATATAGCTCCCATATATATCTTTATCCGATTTCAAATTAATTGTGCACCAAATGGGCAATACAATTCCGAATTTAAAAGATACAAATGCTTCGCCATATTTAGTCCTTTGAACTTTAAATTATAATTATAATCATAGCGCGTATGATTGAATTCTCCCATAAAAACTTTTAATTGTTATGTGGAGCTCTACTAAATTAGCAAAGTGGTGTAGGGTATCATAAAGTCGGTCCCGCCCAACTTTAAGACTTTCTTTACTGGTTTTAATATAAAGTTGTTTATATAGGCACCCGTTTTGGTATGGTCCCATATGACGGCCTCACTCACTTTATGTTTTTTTTTTTTTTTTTTTTTTTTTTGATAAGTTTAACTGCATTATCCAAACGGTGCTAGTGGTATATGAAATTTAAAGTGGAACACGCTTTAATTCAGGTACTTTCATATTACAATGTTTCCTTTACCCAAAGATGGAGGGTATTAAAAATTAAGCCCGGCGGAACTTAATGTTTTCACTAGTTTTTTTTTTTTTTTTTTTTAATAATGCTGTACAGTCGTACCTTTGGTTTTTTATAGGGACATTTGCCCAGATTTACCCCACTCTGTTATGCTGATTGGTATTCAAAACAATTTCACATAAAAAATCCATTTCCAAGATGCTAAACTTTGCCCTAATCTTAATTCGCTCCTCATGCAAAATTCTGTGTCGA
The DNA here is from genome assembly GCF_030504385.1 of Musca domestica. Classification (NCBI taxonomy): domain Eukaryota; kingdom Metazoa; phylum Arthropoda; class Insecta; order Diptera; family Muscidae; genus Musca; species Musca domestica. Next base: position 19,296,551 of record NW_026712133.1, on the reverse strand, counting down.
TCGGTTTCTGATTATGGCCCGTAAAGCGGCTGCAAAATCATAAAATTTTTAATTTTTTGGCAAATTTGAACCCTTAAATATACATAGTTAAAACAATAGGTTTTTTTCTGACCCTAAACCTACATCCATACAATATTTCTTGAGAATCGGACGATAATAGGTATAGATTTTATCTATTTCCCTATGTATCGATATCTTGGCCAATATTATCACTGTAATGGTCAGAAATGACATTTTAATGTATTTGTGATTTCGTTGGGATTAAAAGTATTCGCGGTTTAGTGGAAATTTTCGTATTTTCTTACATAAAAGATAGGGTCTATTTTAACCGCTAAATATTGTCCGATGACCAAACAAAATGTTAGACTGACAAAAACACACTCACTACAAAATATTTACCACATGTGTGTAACCTTGATAGCCTTATCTCCTGGCTAGTTGTTTATAAATCATTGGTTTGGAATGATTTCAGCTTTAACTTTTATTATTGTTCCCTTAGGAACAATTCTACGGTTCATTAATAGTTACATACTCTCCAGGATATTCATTATCTTTGTGAATGTGTTTTATCTTATCTTTCAAAATAATCTGCAAAAGCGGAGTGTGTGTGTACTTTTGCTATGGCAGTAACACAGCCATCCCTACTCCAGCTATCTAATGAAAGCCAATCAATACTGAGTAGACAAAATGATTGAATGGGTGCTTTATTTCCCTGTGTATGTTACCATTTCATATAACGGTACCTCCCGATATTCGGTAGTTTCATGATTTTAGCAACAAGTTCAAGAATAAATATTCTTCTCAATTTGTTTTTCCTATTTTGTCAACTTTATATAATGTACGATTTGACTTATCATATTAAACTCAATGGTTTTTTTTCGTAAACAAATTAAGATATTATTTTTACCTTATTATAAATATATAAACCAGTAAGAAAAGGCCAAAAGTCGGGCGCGGCCGACTACATGGTACCCTACATGCTTATTTCATACAAAATATGAACCACATAACGTTGCTTTTAGTACATGATATGACTTCGATAAGGATTATATTAAAAACAATATTTATTGGAGCAATAGTTATACTGGCCCGAATTTTACCATTTGGTGAACAAAAATCTACTTAATTTGGGCTGCTTATATTTGGTGAGCAATAACCGAAAATCGGACTAAGATTTACATCGAAGCTATATAAAAATCTGAGCCGATCTCTATAAAATTTGGCAAAGGTATTTTCGAGCCCGGTATCAAATATCATTGTTGTGTTCCTCACACGTGTGAGGGACTTTAATACAAAATCGGATGAAACATATATATGGGTGCTATGGCTATATCTGAACCGATTTTCACCAAAATTTGAAGCACTTCTTTATAGGCTGAATTCCGTAGGAAGTGGCAAAATTCATTCCATTTTGGGCTGACAATTGGTGCACAAAAAACCATATATTTCTAAGCTGTATCTGACATCTTGCACCAAATATGACTGTTGTGGATCCCGGATGAAATATATATACAGGGTGAGATGAAAAAACTGCTACCAACTTCAGACTGTTGTCAATTCTAAGCCACTCGTCCGACGGCTGTTAAAATTATTCCAGTGACAGCTCATTATATTGTTTACAAGCGTACACAAGGATTTTATTGAGAATTTTCCAAAAAAAAAAAAAAAAACAAAAAAAAAAAATAGTCAGAAATCGTTGGAAAAGTAAAGAAACGACTTGATCGAAACCCGCGTCGTAGTGGCCGAAAATGGCTCGCGAGCTAAACATATCGCAATATTCCATTCGCCAAATATTAAAAAATGAGCTCAGGGTAAAGCCATTGAAATTCCAAAGAGTGCAAGAACTTACACCGCAACAGAAAGAAAATAGACTCAAAAGAGCTAAAGAGTTTCGTCGATGAAAAAACATTCGTTTTCAGCAGTTGGTAAACAAACAAAATGATCGTGTTTACTTGCCAAAGAGGTCAGCTGAAAATGTGCACCTTCGGTTGGCAACCAGAACTCAAGCGCCGGCCATGGTGATGGTGTGGGCCGACGTAACAGCCGATGATCGCTCTCCACTCGTATTAATCGGCCGTGGCATCAGAATAAATGCCGAATATATCGTGAAAATATTCTGGAGGGTGTATTAAAGCCTAGGGCACGAAAACATGCGCCACCCAAAAATGGTTACAAAATCTTCGAATACCAATCCGTTGGACTATTGGTTCTGGAGTATTTTGGAAAGCAAGGTTGGCATTCAAAAATACCAACGTGTCGATCATCTCAAGCAAGCGCTTTGCCGGGAATGGGAAAAGAACTGTAGAGTAACATTCGGGCAGCGTGTGACGGTTTCATTGACCGTTCGAAGGCCATAATTCGTGCCAAAGGTGTCAAATTCGAACAAATCTAAACGTATTCTAAAAATTGATGCTATTTCCGAAATTTTTGCCCTCTTCAATAAAATAAAAAAAAAAAAAAAAATGTAAAAATTAAGGCATTTGACTTTGTTGCAGTTTTTTTTTATTTCACCCTGTACTTCCCACACAAAGGTTAAATTTTTGAAATAATTACAACTCTCATAGAATGCGAAATACGCATCCGCTTCTCTTCAAATTTCACACATCACAATAATTCCACCAACATATAATCTGGTGTGAAGATGAAATTTATCAGAGCACTCCTTCTGGCACCTCCCTCACAACAGGTCAAAATTTTGAATAACGAAAGCGCTCATCCTAATACTACCATTAACACAAGATCCACTACTTCTGGTATCTCCCCACAAAGGATTTCAATTTTCAATAATTATATCTCTTATAATATGCGAAACAAGTCAGCGATTCTGTAAAAACTTGGTAACTTAAGATCTGATGAGAATATACAATTCATGGGCTCACTCCTTCTGGTATCTCCCAACAAAATGTTTAAATTTTCATTAATTATTCTCATAAACTTGGAAATAAATTTTAGATAATCATCCCAATATTTGTTTTTCAGTATTAGATTAAGTGGAAGGCCACTTGATCTTTTGCCTCTTAATTTCTTAATTTTCCAAAAACTATTATATTCCTCATGCAAGTGTGAATGAAGTAGTCGATAGGTCAGATACGAAATGTCCAACCCACTCCATTGGAACCTCCCCTATAAAGGGTCAACAGTTTGGATAATCATAACGTAAGTCAAACTATGTTTAAATAAACGAACTGTGCCTAAGGGTATTCATCTGTCGGCAAAACCGACTGATACTTTTTAACTTGTTCTAATATACACTGCTGTGGTTGTAATATACTGTCATTGTGGTTACAAACAGCTAATGAATTATGAAATATTTCCAAAATAAAAATAAATAAATATAAACTTAGCGAATTATTTGCCTAGCATTCAAATTACAAAAAAAATTCTCTGTATTGCAATTTGGACAGACAAAAATCCTGATAGTGGAAACATTTGTTTATTTACTAAAACGAATCATAAAACAAGTTAAAAAGTATCAGATGTATAGCCAATGCTCGATTATTTAAATATATTTTGTCTTCTGTTATGATTATTCAGAATGTTGACTCTTTATGGAGTAGGCCCTGAAGGAATGGGCCAATATTGTCCGTTTCGTATCGGACCTATATAAATATGATATAAATATTGCGACGTGCCAGGTTTGGACTGTATTGGTTACTTCATTTACTTTATATAAGATATGTGATCATTTTTAGAACATTTTAAAATGTGCATGAGGTACCAGATATAGTCGATCGAAACTATATATTCCATATTAAAGTTTTCTGGTTTTGAGAAATATTTAGATATAGCAAGTTGTAAAGAATCGCTGAGTTGTTTCGCAAGTTATGACAGATAAATGTATTGAAAGTTGTGACCCTTTGTGGATGAGGTACAGAAGGGGTTCACAGATATATATCATCTTCCCAACAGATTTTGTGATAGCAAAAATGTTTGCATGTGTGAAATTTGAAGAGAGTTGGATCCTTATCCCGCCTCCTCTGAGCGTTTAGCTTTTTTAAAATCTTGGACCCTATATGAGGAGAGCTATAAGAGGAAATGGCTCGATCTCTGCCATCATTATAATATATCTTGTGCTGATGGAAATATTGAGATGTACCAAGCTTGAATGGAATCACATGTTAATTTCGCATTTTATGAGATACAGGAATATTCAAAATGCTGACCCTTTGTGGGGGAGGTACTAGAAGGAGCGGACCGATATTCCCATCTTCATTGCGGATTTTGTGTTAGTAGAAATTAAGGGAACCGTATGCTTCTTTTGGACTTTATAATCATTTTGCTTATCCAAAACTTTGGCCTTTTGTGGGGAAGGTACCAGAACAAAAGGTCCGGCCTCTACCGTCTGTATAACAGATCTTGTGTTTATGGAAATATTGAAATGTGCCAAGTCCGAATGGGATCGGCTGTTAATTTCGCGTTTTACGAGCTTCATGGATATTCAAAATTTTGACGCTTTGTGGGGGAGGTATCAGAAGAAGTGGACCGATATATCACACCAAACCTTGGGTTAATAAAAATATTGTGATGTGTGTAATTTTAAGACAACCCGACTCTTACATCACATTTTATAAGAGTTATAATTATTCAAAATTTCGACCCCTTGTGGGGGAGGTACTTGTGGAGTGGACCGATATTGACCATTTTTGCACCTGACCTAGCACTGATGCAAATATTTGGATTTGCAAAGTTGTAGCAAAATCGGATTATCCTTTCTCTTTCAGTGCAGTAAAATATATATATATTTTTTTTTTTTTTTTTTTGATCTTTTGTGGGGGAGGTACCAGACGGAGTGGAAATATATTATCCATCACCGAACTCGATCTAAGTTTGATAATAATATTACGACGTACCAAGTTTGGATCACATGGGATATTGCCTTCGAGAGTCATCGTGCGCCCCAGCCAGGCAGAGAAACGGATTTTTTCCAAAAAGATTTCGGGCCTAAACCCGTGTTTTCGAGACAGCTAATTTTTAATTTTGCTGAATAGGGTCTCAAAAATAGTTGATTCATTGTTGAATTTCAATATTAAAAAACAGATTATAAAATGTATTTACTAGGAAATCCATCACATAAATATTTATGTAATTAAAAATTCAAACTAAATTCCCTTGTGGACTCATTAAAAAAAATTGTTGGCATTTTTTAAATTTGTACAGAAAGCATTAAAAACACAAAACGGCAAACATATTTACGTTTTTGTCAACACTGCGTATGAGTATTGAAGCCATTATAATTTCATGAGTTGTTAATACGCCCCGAGGGCAGCATTTGAAAGTCAGCCAAATCTTTTGAAGTGTGAAAATAGATTGTATTATATTTTTAAAATGATTTTGATTTTTGGAAAAAATGTTTATAAATGTATCCATATTTGATATAGTATTAAAGACCATAACATGTGATTATATTTAATTTCGTATTTATTGAATTGAATTAATTAATCCATTTCAAATATTTACATTACTTCACAAACAAATTTTTTCTCTTTATCTGAAAGGAGTTATGTAAGATATTGGATTGTAAGATATTGGAGGATATGTAAGATATTGGATTATAGCACTGTGTGACAAAATTCTGTTTCCTTTTTATACCCTACAACACTATGTGTTGGGGGTATTATAAGTTTGATTGGACCAAAAATTATGTAACACCACGAAATATTGATTTCCCACATAGGAAAGTATATATGGATCTTCCTATCTCGCCGAGCTGAGTCGATCTAGCTATGTATGTCCGTCCGTCTGTCCGTCTGTCCATGTCAATTTGTAATCACTCTACAGGTCGCAATTATGGCCCGATCTCCACGAAATTTAGAATGGAGGTGGGGCTAGGGTCAGAATAGAACCCTATTTCTTTTCGAGATGATCGCATAATATTTAGGGGTCGAAATGGACCAAAAACTGAAAAAATGTCGGATTTTGCAGTAGCTTTACAGGTCGCAATTATAGACCAATCGACGCGGAACTTCGCATGTGGCTAGAGTTTAGGGCGGGGAAGAATCCTACCAATTTGGGTGGTCATCGGATAATATTTAGCGGGTAAAATAGACCATATCTTTTGTGTTGAAAAAATTCAACATTTTTCATTAAACCGTGAATATTTTAAGTCCCGGCGAAATCACAAAGCCATCACAAGGTTACTTCTGACCTTTACATTGATGTTAACGTCCAAAAAAACGGATATATAGCAAAATATATGCGATATATATGTCTATCAAAGAAGATATGCTTGAAAGATCTCTTATATGTCGAGAACGGCTGAACTGATTTCGACAATTCTCATTAATTCAGAATGGCCTCTTGGCAGGAAAGAAAAAACGTCTAAAAAATCGCATAAAATATCTCTCTAAAGATGAAATATTGGTTTTGTAACATTTTCTCATATTTTTTCAATTTTGTCATATTTTTGCCATATTTTCATTTTGAATTAAACATTTGGTAATATTTCTACAGCCAACAAAACTAAGTAGTTAGGATATCAGGATATCATATACAGATCGCATTTATGGCCCGATCCTTACGAAATTTTGCATGGGGATAAGATGAGGGTCAGAATAGAAGCCTACTCTTTTTGAAGATGATCGCCATATATTTAGGGGTTGAAATGGACCAAAAAACTGCAAAATTGTCGGTGGGTCGTAATTATTGCCCGATCCTCATGCACAGTTGAATGGGGGTTACCGCACATTGCAAAAGCCAAGCAGTTTCGGGTGGCCATCCAAAAATATACAATGTGTGAAATAGTTAGCCAACTTTTGTAGGCAAAGTACGAAAATGTACATCCAGTGATTTTTTGGAGAATTCACAAATACAGGAAAGACGCACTTCTGACTATTTCGTTAACGCTGATTTCGTTGAAGATTATTGTCAAATGTCTGTAGCTCATATAGATGCGTTTCAGTCAAAAACCAATAATAAATGTTAATCTTTTGCCACTCCTGAGAGATTATAGGTTTTTGGGAAATATTGGTTCCAGATCTAGGAAGACCATTTACGTGCAACATCTACCAATAAATTGGAAATTAGCAAATTAGTTTCAGTTGCTATTATTAGAAAATTAGAAAACGAAACCTGATGGTTTTCTTTTATTATTCGTCACAATATCTTGTGGAATTCTGTCGAGTATTTCGTCTAATAAACTGTATGGTTTATTATGGTGTTGTAGGGTATTCAACGGTCGGCCCCGCTCGACTGTAGCCTATGTTGGAAAGGTCATTTAGGCCCAAATCCATTTTGGTCGATTTCGTTTTGGAAATAATCCCATAAAAATTATACCATTTTGACAGGTGGCATTTGCCCCATTCTTATTCTCTTCTTAATTGCTGATGCATTGTATTATATAAAAAAACAGAAACAAGTTGTGGTTAATTTTACCTTCTAAATATTATCGGATGATCCTCTTTGCGCCTGTCCCAAATTCTAACATCATGCTAAATTCAAAGTCAAAATTAAAATTGTTAATGAGAAAAAAATAAGATATACAAGTACAAAAGCTGTAAGTTCGTACTTTAAATACCCTCCACAATTTGGAACCAATTTGGCAATTCTCAAAAAACAATTAAATCCGTTAAAAATGCTTTTAAAATCTCACCGAATGTAGCTGTTATATTAGGGTCTTTACGACGACATGGACCTGCATAGGTAACATTTGTCATAAGCCATTACGATATTCAAATCCGAAATTTAAAAAAAATTGGTAATAATGTCGCTAAAATAATTAAGATACCGAATATCGGTAGGTACCGTTATATGGGGGCTCTACGAAGACGTGGACCTGCACAGACAATTTTCTGTCTTAGGCTGTAGTATTTATTACGAACTTCAAATAACAAATTTGAAACAATTCCGGTGGCCCATTTTCAATACCAAAAGTCCTGCGTCGTTCGAAAGCTAGAGTGATTTCCACAGACGGACGGACATCGCTAAATCGATATAGAATTTTATGCTGATCAAGAATATATATACTTTGTGGGGGCTAAAATGTGTCTTTCGAGGTGTTACAAACGGAATGACAATCTTGATATACCCTCCATACTATTGTGGAGGGTATAAAAATAAACAAAAAATATTGCAGACAAATATTTACATATTTATTAGAATTATTTTTCGATATGTATTTACTTTTGAGTATCTTCATAGAATTACTTTCTGAGTCGATTTATGCATGCCTGTCTATGTATTTTTTTTTTTTTTTTTTTTTTTTGTGCAAAATCCACATCGCATTTATTATCCATTTGTTATTAAATTTCCCAAACAATATTTGTTTGACCCAAGGACGAACATAATTTAAATTCGTGAGAATCGGTTCAAATGTAGATATAGCTCCCATAGATATCTTCAACCGCTTTCAGGTTAATTGTGCTCCAAATGACCAATATCAATCCAAGTGACCTGAATTTTGATACATCCGACCGTATTCAGTCTAGAAGCATTTACATCAAACTTGGTTCAGATATATTTTTCATCCAATTTAATGTTTAAATATCTCACTTGCGTAATGTGCACTCTACAACAATGGTATTCGGTACCAGATAGCTAATAGAGCTCACAAATACCTTTGCCAAATCATATCCAGGTTCAGATTTCGATATAGCTCCCACGTATATCTTTGTCCGATTCCAGCTTTATTGTGCACCAGATTGCTAATATTAGCCCAAATGGAGTAAATTTTTGAATTTATTTCCGATCGAATTCAGCCTAGAAGCAAGTAAAACAAATTTGTTCAAAATCTGTTCAGATATAGCTGTGGCTCGATATACATGTTTCATCAGATTTGGTTAAAATACCAAATCCCTCACATTCCCAATATGAATTTTACAACAAAGATACTTGGTACCTGATATTAGATACATCTCAAATTAGGATATCGTTTACACATATATCTTCATCCGATTTCACGCCTATTGTTCACCATATATGTAATTTCAGCCGAATTTTTCAGGCTTCGATAATTATTTTTATATAAGCCTTCTCGAAATGATATTAGGGACTTTATACTTGGGAGGCGATACAGAATTGGACATTCCTCCCATATAGTATTTTCCTCTGAAACCAAATTATAACTTTTTTGAAACCATGATACGCTTCTGAAAAAGGTTCATAGTTGGTATGGTATACTTGACATAAATTCCCAATGTATTATTTTGTATTATTATTCGATGAATATAGAAATTGTTAGGCTTTTGAACAGCCTTGAACTAGCTCCTTGCAAAATTCCGAGTGTATTGGTCTATAATTGTGACCTCTAGAGCTACTACAAAATCAAGAGCTTTTCTTTTTTCTTTCATTTCAACTCCTAAATATTTTGCGATCAGCCACCGAAATAGACTGATGCCAACTCCACCCTCATTCTAAATTTAAATTTTGGGGGCTGATCGCAAAATATTTAGGGGTTGAAATGGAAGAAATAATAAAAGCTCTTGATTTTGTAGTAGCTCTAGAGGTCACAATTATAGACCAATACACTCGGAATTTTGCAATGAGCTAGTTTAAGGCTGTTCAAAAGCCTACCAATTTGTACATTCATCGAATAATATTTAGCTGTTGAGATAGCTCATACATTTTCAGTAAACAAAGGTCCAAAGTCAGGGTGGGCCGACTATATGATACCCTACACCACAATATATATTAAACAGATTTTCAAATTTGAAGTACTTGCTTCTAAACTGAATTCGGCCAGATGTGCCAAAATATGTACATCCTATTTGGTCAAATGGGACGCACATTCCGCGCAATAAAATTGAAATCGGACGCAGATATTTTTGTAGTATCTACATCATTTTAATCAAAATTTCAAAATTGTTTTCTTTATTACTTATTTTCTTAATTTAATGATCCAATTCAAACCCGCTGTCCATTTTATTATCATGAAGATATAAAAACTTCCCATAAAATTATTCAAATAACACATCGTAGCGTAGCTGGTAAATACATTTATTGATATTGATTTACTGGCAACACAAACACTCGACTTCGTAGTTGTTGTAGAATTTGCTTTTTGTAAGACTGCTGCTTTTCATTTACAGCGTATATTGTAAGGCACATTGGCACAACCTCTTTTTACGCACAAACACACATTTATCATTGAATTAAAAACATTACTAGAAACGAAAGGAATGTGCCCGGTGACTGGCCGAACAATAGATTTAGTTATCAACATTTTATGTTATCTATACTGTATATTTAAAAGGAAAATTAATAATTTTTCATTTTATTATTTCATTACTTAAACACAAATAATGTTTTATTGACTTTTCGTGTATCGTTTAATTTAAAAATTAAAATTAGAATAAAATATTTTTATTCTCCTTTTATATATTATCACACAAATTCACAAAAATGCATAAAAGATCACCCATCTATAAACAACATGAGTTGCGTATAAAGCAGATGTGCCTTATTTCTCAACAAGCCTCCATTTTAAGGTATCCGTTAATTTCGTAATAGCGGTCCAACCAACAATGATTGTCGTTTTTGTATTCATCTTTGTGAGGCGTTAACATGTTGTGGATAACAACTAACAGAGAAGTATAATATCATCCTCCAATGTTGAAAATCTGGAAATTCTTATGTTAACTAGTTGCAACCAATGCTGCTATTCTGTGCCCGAACATGTTGGAGACTGACATAGTTCCACAAACTTATTGACACACATAGTTAATAATGTTATCTATTTAACAGTCAATTGTTGTTAACATATAAATTATACAGCCCGTGAAAATATACACGTGGGTAACAATAACCAGGTGATATAAAAATCCCAAAAATTTATGTTGCATTGGAGAAAGGTTATATATTTCCATGATACCCTTTCAGGAAAAGCAAAAGTATTCTGTCATAGAAAGTAGTACCCACAGGGAAATTCAAATTCGAAATTTGGAATAATTTTGGTCAAAGATAGTGACAATACCGAGTACCAGGAAGTATAGTTATATGGGGGATAAACAAAGACGTGGACGCAGGCAATTTTCTGTCATAAAACGGAGCCCCCATTACGATCACCAAATATCAAATTTAAAACACGAGAAAATGTGGCTAAAATCGCGAAAATACAGAGAATCGGAATGGGGGCTATAAGAAGCCACGGATTTTTTTCGGACATTTTCTTTTGTAGGAGAAAATACCCACTAAGATCTCCAAATGCCAAATTAAAAACAAATAAATTAGGTGAAAGTGTGATACAACATTTTGAGGTATATGGAGTAACTTGGTCTTATATTGAGAGTTCTCTGCAAGGATGTTTCCTACATACAGAGAACACAAAATGCAAATTTCGGTTTATAATTGTGAAGAAAACACCAAATACTCTTTAAATAAAAATGTAGACCAACTTTCTTAATTTCTTTCTGAATCTCGAGTAATTTTCACAGACGGAGACATAGGCAGGCATGCGGATGAGACTGGCTAAATCGATATAGATTGTATACTTTTTTATTTTTTAACGGAATGACAAACTTAATATACCCTCCATACTATGGTGGAGAGTATAACGCTTAAAATCCAGTAAGGATAAGTCAAAAGTCTAGCGGGCCGACTATTTTATACCCTACACCAGTACGCGTATTTGGTAGAGCTCCCGTAACAAAATAATTTATTTGAAGTAGATCATACCACCTATCAAAACGGCTTTAGAGCAGTTATAGTTTGGTTTCAGAGGGAACTAATATAGGGGAGGCATATCCAATTCTGAATAGATTTTTACTAAATTTTAGGAGACATTTTGATCTTTTATACCAATTAACATTGCTATAGAGTGTATGATATCACTTGGAGAAGGATTATATTGAAAAATATATATTGGAGCCGAGTTGCACAAAATGGAAACATAAGTTCATAAATTCACTCCATTTGTGCTAATATTAGCTATTATTTGCACAATAAACCTGAAATCGAATTAAGGATATATATGGGGCTACATCCAAATCTAAGCCGTTCTCGATAAAATTTGGCAAAGGTAATTCCGAGATTTATAATATATCTGGTACCAAATATCTTTGTTGTCGACAGCATATTACGAATGTGAGGGACTTAAACACAAAATCGGATGAAACATATATGTGGGAGCTATAGGTATATCTGAACCTATTTTGTCCATATTTGATGTGCTTGCTCCTAGACTGACTTCGGTCGGACGTACCAAAATTCAGGACTTTTGGACTTAACCCGAAATCGGTTGAATATATTTATATATATTTATATATATATATATGTATATATATATATATATATGTATATATATATATATATTAACCCGAAATCGGTTGAATATATATATATATATATATATATATATATATATATATATATATATATATATATAAATATATTCAACCGATTTCGGGTTAAGTCCAAAAGTCCTGAATTTTGGTACGTCCGACCGAAGTCAGTCTAGGAGCAAGCACATCAAATATGGACAAAATAGGTTCAGATATATCTATAGCTCCCACATATATGTTTCATCCGATTTTGTGTTAAAGTCCCTCACATTCGTAATATGCTGTCGACAACAAAGATATTTGGTACCACATATATTATAAATCTCGGAATTACCTTTGCCAAATTTTATCGAGAACGGCTTAGATTTGGATGTATTTATATATATTTATATATATTTATATATATATACATATATACATATATATAAATATATATATATATATATATATATATATATATATATATATATATATATATATATATATATATATATATATACATATATATATATCCATGTCTGATTCGATCTTGATAAAATTTGCCAGAAATATTTTTGGGCTGTATCTGATATTTGATGTCAAACATCATTTTTGTGGGGTGCATGTTACGAATGTGGGAGACCATGTATGTGGTGTAGGGTATAATAATTCTCTCGCTACATCACTGATTTTTAAACCCCCAGCTATATGGCTACAGGGGGTATCTATCATTTGATACGGCCAAAACATATCTCGAGGAAACAACGGTTTTAGACCCTATGTCTCTTTGGACAAAATTCCTTTCATGACATTTGAAGTCGGCCTAGGGTGTCCGTCTGTCTATCTGGCTGGTGACTACGATAACTCTCAAAGGCAGTATCGATTTGGTCCAAACTTGGTGCATGGTAATATAATTAACATATACGGATCGATTTCGGAGATGGACAATATCGGTCCACTCATTCTGATATCTCCCCTACAAAAGGTCAATTAATTTACCATATAGAGCAAAAGAGGATAATCCAACTTTGTGCAAACTTTACAAGTCACAATTTTCAAAATGTATATCTCTCATATCTTGCAAAAACAGTTAGCTATTTTTTCAAACATAATTTTTCTTAACCAGAGGTCTGATGTAAATTTGAAGTGGATCGGTTCACTCCTACTGTATATCCCAATCAGTATGCTAAGCTAATCATAGTATAGTATAAAATTTGATGAAAATCGGGTAAAATACAGCTGTAGCTCCCAAATATATGTTTCATTCGATTCGGTGTTTGAGTTCCCCATACTCGTAATATGTGTAATATTAGCCCAAGTTGGGTGCTAAATTTCCATATATATGTTTCATTTGATTGTATATCTAAATCACTCAAATCCGGATTATACACACCATACCAAGGATTTCAAAACAGTGTTTACATCCTCAAAGTACTTTTTCCAAGTTTTCTTGAGATCGGTTCAGATTTGGATACGTTTCACATATATTCTCCCTCTAATTTGATGTAAACAGTGCATCGAGGACGCCACTTTTGACTAAAAAAATTTTTATTCATTCGATTTTATATCTAAGTATTCTGAAAGTAATAAAATAGTTTTGGCCATATTTAAAAACATACTGTAAAAATTTCGGAAATTCTTTTAAACAGGAGGTACAAACAAACAAACTGAAGGTATAAATACATAAGGCAAATCTTTCAAGTGCTTAGAAGCTTCACCCGAAAAAATAAAAAATATCAATTTAGATGTACGTACGTTGATTTAATGACTTCTGTTTAATACGAGTATTTGGGTAAAACATGTGTATAAATAAAATGTATATATATTTTAAATATTTAATAAATTGTTAATTTAAAACAAGTAAGCAAAAGCTATCGACGTGAGGGGCCGCCTCTTTGATACAATACAACACTACAATACATGGAAAAACCTCTTTTGTCTATTTTTTGAAATAATGCCATACAGTTTTGCACAAATGTTACATTTGGTTTTTAACCGTGGCATTTGCCTTATATTTACCCCTCTCTGTCGTGCTGATTAGTATTCAACACAATTTTAATTAAAAAGCAATTAAATGCAAGACTTCTGCCTTGTCCTTAACTCTCTCTCTCTCTTTCTTTCTTTCTCTCTTCATGCAAAATTCTGTGTTAGGAAAATTTTAATTTTTGGATCCATTTAAACCCATAAATATATACAGGGTGAGATAAAAAAACTGCAACCAACTTCAGACTGCTGTCATTTCTAAGCCACTCGTCCGACAGCTATTAAAATTAATCCAATGACAGCTCATTATATTGTTTACAAGCGTACAAAAGCATATTGGTGAGAATTTTCCAGAAAATAAGTTATTTGTGATGGAATTCAAGCGTGATAGTGAGATTTCTTTATATTTGGCTGGAAAATCACAAGTGGCTATCGTTAGAGCACTCCAACATTTAAATGTGAATAAATCTTTTGTATCTCGTACCATCGCGCGTTACCGTGATACTGGTAGCGTAGCCGGACGTCAAGGAAGTGGACGGAAGAAAACAGCAACTACAGCAGAAATGGTTTGAAAAGTAAATAAGCGACTTGATCAAAACCTGCGTCGCAGTTGCCGAATAATGGCTCGTGAGCTGAACATATCGCAATATTCCATTCGGCATATATTGAAAAATGAGCTAAATTCCAAAACGTACAAAAACTTACACCGCAACAGAAAGAAAATAGACTCAAATGAGCTAAAGAGTTGCTTCGCTTGGCTGAAAGTTGTGAACTGCCGAATTTGGTTTTCTCCGATGAGAAATCATTCATTGTCCAGCAGTTTGTAAACAAACAAAATGATCATGTTTACTTGTCAAAGAGGTCAGCTGAAAATATGCGCCTTCGGTTGGCCACCAGAACTCAAGCGCCGGTCATTGTGATATTGTGGGCCGCCATAACACCCGCTGGTGGCTCTACGCTCGTATTAATTATGGTGATTGACTTTGTTGCCGTTTTTTTATCTTACCCTGTATCTTTAAAACAATAGGTTTTTTTCTGACCCAAATTTCTTGAGAATCGGACGATATTTGCGATCTGTATACAATACCCTCAACATGTAGTGTTGTAAGGTTTAAAAATATCACAAAATGTATAAATCAATATTTTAAGTCAAATATGAAAAAATTGCATGGGATAAAAATTTTAACAAAAAATATACACTTTTTATTGGCGTATTTTTTGCGCGATTTTCTAAGATTTTATCCTTTTCTTGCAAGAGGCCATTCCGAATTGGTGAGAATTGTTAAATATTAAAATATTGTCCGATGACCAAATTGGTAGGCTTCTGCACAGCCCTGAACTCTAACTCCGTCCGAAATTCCGCGTCGATTGGTTTATAATTGTGGGCTTTAGAGCAACAGCAAAATCAGGATTTTTTGTGTTTTAAGTCCATTTCAACCCTAAATATTGTGTGATCATCTCCAAAGACGATAGGCTTCTACTCTGATACTTACCCCACCCTAATTCTGAATTTCGTGAGGATCGAGCCATAATTGCGATCTATAGCTTAATTACAAATTAACATGGGCAGACGGACAGTCGGACGGACATACATAACTAGATCGACTCAGTTCGACGAGATAGGATGATTCATTTATAGTTTCCAATGTCGGGGACCATTATTTCGAAGTGTTGCATAATTTTTGACCCAATCAATCTTATAATACTCCCAACACATAGTTTTGTAGGGTATAAAAAATGAGATCCATAAAGGTTTCATTTTATTTGCAAGGGATAACTTGAAAACACCTTTTTTTCTTCTCCTGTATTTAGAAAAACTCAGTTACAACAGGTTTTTTATTCACAAAAAGCAGAATTCGATATTCTACTACGGCGAAAATGTCTGGCTCTGTGCCATGGAATCTTAAATGTTATAAAATCACAGAAGACCTTGATAGGAAAGAAGCATCATCATTACTGTTATCAATATTATCAATGTCATTAGAAGTGTTTTCATTGAAATTAGCTCTTAAAGAACACAAGTAGGCGCACAGTAACTGCATCACACACATATTTTCACACAGACTTTTAGTGGGCGGCAGTAAAAATGTTATATTTGTGGTATTAGTGACAGTGTACGTGTTCTGTTGTGTCGCAAGTGTCAACGTCCTGTGTTAGTAGGTGTTAACCCCTCATACTCGTAAGTGTCAAGGTTTAATATTTATTTGTCAGTTTTGAAATAAAATAACACTCTTCTAGAGGTGAGACACCCAGGTATCTTATCAAGTATGAAGATAATACACGTAACAGCGAAGCCTTTCAAATAATAATAATAATAAGTAACAAAAGGTAGGTTGAAAAATTCTGCAATTAGAAGGGTGGGAAATATATTGAAATGTATATTGGTAATGATAATTATTAAAATTATAAAATTATATAATCAAAAAAATAAAAAGTGATCGGTTTGCCGGAAGATAAATACCCTCATCAGGGTCAGCCATATCAACTTTTTATACACTACACCACATACAGGACATCAGATACAACACGAAAATACCTCTGCCAAATTTTATCGAGATCGGTTCAGTTTTTATATACCTTCGATATACATTATCACCCCATTTTAAGCTTATTGTCCACCATCTATGTAATATCAGCCCATATTGGATAGATTTTTATACCCTCCAACTTGGAAAGGAGGGTATATTAACTTTGTCATTCCGTTTTTAATATCCCTAAATAATCGTCGTAGACCCCATAAAGTATATATATTCATAATCGACATAAAATTCTAAGTCGATTTAACGATGTCCGTCTGTCTGTTAAGGTCACGATACAGCCCACATTATTTGACGTAGAGCGTCAAAATTTAGCAGTATAATTTATATTGTGTCTAAGATATTGAATAAGAGATATATCCCTCCACGTTAACGGTACCTTCCGATATTCGGTATTTTGATGATTTTGCCACATTTTTTCAAGGATTTGTCTAAAAATTGGTATTTGTTGGTCATAATGGATTCTAACTCCGGTGGCAAAACATTGCATGTGAAGGTCCACGTTTTGGTATAGCTCCCATATAACGGTACCTCCAGATATTCGGTATTTTGATGATTTTGGCCACATTTCTTCGCGGATTTGTCTAAAAATTGGTATTTGTGTGTCTTAATGGGTTCTAGCTCCGTTGCCCAAATATTTTATATACATGTTCACTTTTTTGTATAGTCCCATATAGCGGTGCATGTAAAGGTCCACGATTTTATATAGCCCCCATATAATGGTACCTCCCAATATGCGGTATTTTTATGATTTTTCTCACAATTTTTCACGACTTGTCTAAAAATTGATATTTGTTGGTCATAATGGGTTCTGGCTGTGGTGGCGAAACATTTTATGTACAGGTCCACGTTTTGGTATAGCTTCCATATAACGGTTCTTCCAGATATTTCCTATTTTGTTGATTTTTGCCTAATGGGTTCTAGCTCAGTTGCTGAAATATTGTATGTATAGGTTCACGTTTTTGTATAGCCCCATATAGCGGTACCTCCCGATATTCAATATTTTGATGATTTTGGGACATTTTTCCACGAATATGTCTAAAAATTGGTATTTGTGGGACACAATGGGTTCATGTTTCCTTTACCCTAAGGTGGAGGGTATTAAAAGTTTGGACCGGCCGAACTAAATGTTTTTTACTTGTTTCATGTTCAACCGAAATTCCCAATATAAATTTTCTATGTCGATTTAGCGATGTCCGTCCGTCTGTCCATCTGTGGAAATCACTCTAGCTTCCGAACGAAATAAAATAGATTAATAAAATTTTACTCAAATGTATATTATGTCTGCAGAAATTCTCGTATTGAAAATGGGCCATGTAGGTCCACATTTTGGTGTAGCCCCCATATAACGGTACCCCCCGATATTCGGTATTTGGATTATTTTAGCGACATTATTTGCCAGAATTATTTCAAATTTTGTATTTGAAGTTCGTAATGGATATTACAGCATATGCCAGGAGATTGTCTGTGCACGTCCACGTCTTCGTATAGCCTCCATATAACGCCCGATATTAGGTATTTTGATGACTTCAGCGATATTATTCATCGGAATTGTTTCATATTTGGTATTTGAAGTTCGTAATGGATAGTGGTCCACATTTTGGTATAGCCCCCATATAATAGTACCTCCCTATATTGATGATTTTAGCTACATTATTTACCGAATTTTTTTATAGCTTATGACAAAAGATGGGCTAGAGTTTAGGGCTGGACAGAAGCTTACCATTTGCATTGGCATCATATAATATGTATGTGAAAAAATACGAAATTTTCCTTTAAACAGTGAATATTTTTAAATACAGCGAAATCACGAATACATGAAAATTTTGCTTCCGTCCATTACATTAATTCTGTTATCCAAGATATATTAAGGAAAGTACAATCTCATATATCAATGAACGGTATGTTATTTAGACCAATCATAACTCAAGAACGGATTTTGCAAATTCTTACCAATTCAGAATGGCCTTTTGACAGAATCAAGAAAAATCGTATACAAACGCTAATATGGATATTTTTCCGTAATACTTCTTTAATTTGTTGTCAAATTTTTTATCGCGTAAGATTTTCGCAATTACACTTACAATATTGAATTGTACATTTTGTAATATTTTTGCACCTTTCAACACTATGTGATGGCGGTATTATATCTATGTACGATCTTCACGAAATTTTGTATAGGGGTAAAGTAAGGATAAGAATAGAAGCTAACTGTTATTGAAAAAGCTAGTTGTTTGGATATTTAGACCCTTAATATTCTGAGACCAAGTTTTTGGACCAAAAACCTACAAAATGTTTAGATTGTGCAGTCGCCGAACAGTTCTCAACTGAGAACCAATAGACATGGATTTTTTAATAAGTTAGGGGCACTGAAGCCTAGCAATTTGGATGGTTATCGGATAATATTTAGCTGCTGAAATCGACCACAATTTTGTGTAAAAAATACCAAAAAAGTCACGTGAAAACCGCACAACTGCCTTTTACTTTGATGATGATTTCGCAGGCGAATATATACAAATATCGGAGATACAAGAAACCATATACAGGAATCTGCATTTTAGAATATTCTTCTGAATATGGAACTTATTATAACCTTCTCCACATAGTGGTAAGGGTATTATGTCTTTGTGCATTTGTATGTAACATGGAGAAGAAAGGGAGGTAGACCCATACTTACTTTTGGGGTTCTTCATAGAATTACTTCCTAAGTCGATTTATGCATGTCAGTTCGTCTGTCCATCCGTCCTTCCACCTGTCCATGTATTTTTGTGCGCATTTATTATCCGATTGAGTTGAAATTTTCAAGGACGAACCCTGTTGAAATTGGTGAGAATCGGTTTAAGTTTAGATATATCTCTCATATATATCTTCAACGGATTTCGGGTTAATTGTGCACCAAATGGTCAATATCAGTCAAAAAGACCCGAATTTTGGCACCGAATTCAGTCTAGAAACAAGTACACCAAATTTCGAGAACATCGGTTCAGATATAGCTTTAGCTTCCATATATATGTTTCATCCGATTTGGAGTTTAAGTCCCTCACATTCATAATATGCCTTCGACAACAATAATATTTGGTACCAGATATATCAGATTTATCGAGAATTGGCTAATATCAGCCTGTAGTGGAGAGAATTTCGGGACGTACGTTTCCATTTTGTGCAACTCGGCTCCGATGTATATTTTTTAATATAATCTTTCTCCAAGTGATATCATGCACTCTATAGTAAACTATAACTGCTCTAAAGCCAAATGTTGATAGATGGTATGATCTACTTGAAATAAATTATTTTGTTACGGGAGCTCTACTAAATATGCATAGTGGTGTGGGATATTATATAGTCGGCCCCGACCCCGACTTTTGACTTTGCCTTACTGGTTTTTAATGTTATTGAAGTCATATCATGGTGAAGAGTATTAAAAGTTCGGCCGCCTGTATTTTACTTGTTACATACGAAGTTGGTCCAAAAGTATTAATGAAGTTAGTAATTAACAATAAAGAAATAAATTATGTAGTAATGCTGATTTAAATATAAATTCTAGAAGCATAGCGAAATTGTCTGGTTAGAGGGCGCTTGTTCTTGAGTAGCACTGATATGGAGTACCTGTTCGATTCTTTGCAAATCGGTTGACCACCATTCCTTAATCATTGCATATATAACAATTTCTCAACTCCAACCCTCAATTAAACGGATAAGAATCTAATTTTCTTTGGCCAACTCTCCCAGCACCCCATTAATTTAGCAAATCAAGTTGATCCAAAAGTTCTGCGTGTCATCAGTGATTTAATCTATATTCAATTACTTAATCTTCCACTCACAAGAGTAATTCCAGATTTGCCAATCAAATTCTTGTACAAACCATTAAACCCATGTGGATATACACACACATAAACATAACCCCAGACACATCCTTCGCATAGTCACTAATCCTTTTTGAAGGGAAAAAAACATCATATAGAAAATTACAAGCTTACAGTATTTTCCACTGCATCACCACTACGGTGCTGAACAATGTAATGTCCTTCTCTTAAGATGCTAAGTTGTAACATGTGTGTATCAACACATTTGCTGTTGATGTTTGTATAAACATTGGATATCATGTTCAAATTGTTTTCCCCGTTTTACACAGATTTATTTGTGCTGTTTGTCATACCTCAACGTAATGGTTTTCTTAATGTTGTTGATTCGTATGGCTAGCTAATCGCATAATGGTGTCTTAAAGACTCCCAGGAAAGACATGCGCCCAAATGACCAAAATTTGGTTTCGTTTTGCTGCTTACTGCCTGACTGGGACATTTTCGGTTGGGCACGTTTCGTAAACAAATTAAATTAGACTCTGTGACCTTTTCTTGGCGCAGACAAAATCATCAAAGGAGACAACATTTGTCATATTCCAGCCCTTTCCCCTTATTTAATTTGCTTGATTTTCTTGTCAAGTTGTAGTTTTAGTCAGGCATGTAAAACGTCTATTGTATTTGGAGCTTAATAAAAACCACCAGATCCAATTTAATGGAGATAATCTGTTTTGCCTATATATTTTTGGTTACTTTTTATCGAAATTGATTTGTCAATATGAAGAAACTGCAACCAACTGGCGAGATGAAAAAACTGGAACCAACTTCAGATTGTAGTCATCTCTAAGCCCCTCGTCCGACAGCTCTTTAAATTATTTTATTTTCAGTTCATTGTATTGTTTAAAAGCGTAAAAAACATTTTGGTTAGAATTGTCCAGAAAAAAATTATTCGTGATAGAATTCTAGCGTGATAGTGTTGTTTCTTTATATTTGGCTGGAAAACCACAGGTGGCTCTCTAAATTTAGAGAACTCCAGCATTTAAATGTGAATAAATCTTTTGTGTCTCGTACCATCGCTCGTTACCGTGATACTGGTAGCGTAGCCCGACATCAAGGATGTTGACGGAAGAAAACAGCAACATCAACAGAAATGGTTCGAAAAGTAAAGAAGCGACTTGATCGAAACCCGTGTCGCACTGGCCGAAAAATGGCTCGTGAGATGAACATATCGCAATATTCCATTCGGTAAATATTGAAAAATGAGCTCGGGGTAAAGCCATTGAAATTCCAAAAAGTGCAAGAACTTACACCGCAACAGAAAGAAAATAGACTCAAAAGAATTAAAGAGTTGCTTCGCTTGGCCGAAAGTGGTGATAAAATTAAAAAAAAAATGTAAAAATTATGGCGTTTGACTTTGTTGCAGTTTTTTTACCTCACCTTGTACATACATAAATACATGTGATAGAGATAATATTAAGGATTTGTCAAATACAGCTTCAATATTTATTAATAACAGAATAATGTTATTAACACACAGACTTAATAATTCATCAACAACCTGACGATACGACTGAAATTTGAATCTTGAAATTTTGGATGAGGATCACAGTTGGTCGAAGAGGTCAGATAAGACTGTGTTTTGGAAATTCGTACTAGAACGGTACGAAAAGTAATAAAAGGTACTAAATGTGGTGTCCTTTGTAGTTTAGGAAGCAGTGGAGCTTGAACTCTTAAATTTGGAATGAAAATCACTGATGCAGTGTATGATTGATGTACCAAAGGGATTTTGGAAATTCGCACTATAAGTGTACGAAAAGTACTACATTTTTTACTATACCGTATCATATGAACTAAAACCTTGTTAGAGCTAAAACCTTAAAATTTGCAATCGCAAACAATTTTGAGAAGTAGAGTCGATGTAAAGAGGTAGTTTGGGATATATGTATTTATGTATACGAATAGTACTAAACGGCACTAAATTTAGTACAATTTGAAATTGGAGGAACGGATGGAGCTAGAATACTTAAATTACCTTTCCTGGCGTATAGGAGTGTAGGATTTGGATATAGAGAAAGTTTTCGAAATGTATTCTTATGTGTACGAAAAGTACTAAATGGTACTAAATTTAATTCAATTTCGATTTGGGTGAACCGATAAAGCTGGAATTCTCAAATTTAGAAATAAAGTTACTATTACATATTAGGACTAAGGTACATAAGTAGAGCTGGAATCCTGAAATTTGGAATTAAGATCACTATTGGAGTGTACTAGTGGTACTAAATTTGTGCTAACCGATATGGATGGAATGCTGAATTTTTGGAATTGGAATTACTGTGGGAGTGTAGCATTGTGGTTTGTAGGAAGTATGGAAATTTGAACTTATGTGTACTAAATAGCTTTTTTTTTCGGATTCGAAGCATAATTGAGCATTACTAATCCGAATAGAAATTAGTATTTTTGGGTAGGATTGCTTGAAGTCCTATGGGGAGATATCCATAAAAACTATGGGATTTAATAAACAGGATTCATTACATGTGGAGAAATGGTAAATAATGACCTAAGGGTTACATAAGAAGTCCAATAATTGCCTGAGCGAACATATGATTTTTTTCAGTAGCATAAGAGCATAAGTTGATTTGGGTAATAATATGTATTTTGAACTACGAAGGATTATCTTCTATTAGAATTCCTTTGAAAAAAATCTATTTGAGTGTACGTGAATAATTCCGGATAATTTTTTCTGGAGAATTATTTACCGCAAACTGTCTTAAGGATGTTTTGAAAAAAAAGTTTGACAAACCTATGTAAAATAAAATGAAACTTATTTTAAAATAATTTGCTTATTTTCTATATTGGGGTGTGCAAAGTTTACACAAATTGAATGATGAGGTACATTATTATCTTTGAAATGTTTGCCCTTTTGTGGGGCAGGAACCAGAGTCAAGAGTTATCGTGCGCACCTCCCAGACAGACAGACAGACGGACGGACAGACATCTCTAGATCGACTCGAGAACTAGGGTCTAAACCCGTTATTTCGATGATACACGATTTGGCCGTATCAAATTAACCATATGTAGACATAAGGCTGAGTGTATAATAAATGTTATTCTGATTTTGTAATTACCCTATAATTTACAATCATAGAGCAATTGGTACGGAATTTCATATTAGGTTAGAGTTTAGGACAGGACAGAAGCCTGTAACATTTGTGCAGGGCTTCAAAAATGAAATCTACCAAAATTGATTTTGATGTAAGGTGGCTTCCATTTTCGGCCCCACTCGACTAAGACTTCATGTTTTATTTTCGAATAAAAAGGACAATAAATTTGTCAGTGGCCTTTCAGCAATATTCTTGCAAATTACTCTGTAGCTATATAACTTATGAAATAATGAATTATAAAGAACTATTGTAATACGAACCTCTATACTACATCTACCGTTATCCAATTATTGATAAACGGGTATTCCACTCCACATTAACTCACCTTTGAACACAAATATTTTACTTACATTTCGAACCGGCCTGACGATTCATCTACAAGTATTGATGGCTCCCCTCTCACATCACTCTTGCTCGCACAATCAACCATACGTGCATACGTATGCATTCTGGAAATCGGGCAAGTTTTAAAGATTTCCATACGAGATGTAGGCATGTTGGTGGATATGCATGTATCGTTGGCACTGTCAGTTCATTTGCATCCACCATTGATACGCAGCTTTGCACAGCGCTTCATCATAATTGGGTCAAAGTTGCAAAATGAAAATGTTCAAACGTAAGATGCGAGCCGAAATGGATCACGAGATTCGTTGAAGTTGTAGTTTTATAAACAAGGAGGATAGCCGTATCTGATTGAATGCTGTTAAATATGTACATGTTTAAGTATGTATGTGTGCAAACGAATTGGAACAGTTATGTCTTTTAAAATAAATTGTTCATCAATATATCAATATGCATATATTAGTACCTCGGGTCGTTTTCATGCCGTTCACATTTTGGATTATGTATATTTGGCCCATATTTATCGATAGGTATCCATATACAGTTTGGCAAGTGTATTTTATTTTGAATTTATTTTTTCAATCAAGTTGAGTCGATCTAGTTATGTGTGTCCTCGATTTATGCTTTGAATTTATATGTAACTAGCTGGCCCGGTCTGCGTTGCCGGCCCGTACATTTAGTCTTTCATCCATATTTTTTGAAGCACAATAAACCACTGATCTGTGTATAAGTCATAATTATTATAATAAGTAATGACTCCATAGTAATTTCTAAATAGAAATAAATAGTCATGGCAAAAATTATAATAGATGTTCACCTACCGTCGGTGTTAGATATTTTGAATGGCCTGATCTTATTTACATGATAAAGAACATTTACAATACCATATTTGGTATTGTAAAGAGCTATTACTAACTATTCAATTCCGCCATCGGTACTACACTTTAATGTAACCCACCAGCAATTTCAGTTTTCAAGAAATCGAGACAATTGAACAAAGTTAATCAAATTAAAAAAAAAACCGTTTGACAGGCTAAAATATAGATTTTTTGGTTCATAGCTTATCCTCTTCTGAAATGATATTATTCGTATAGTTCCACTTACCCAATAAATAAATAATATCTAAAAAAAAACAGTTTTGTCCGTTTGTCGCAGAAAGACTCCACACCATATTAGAATTCAAAAAAAAAAAGGGTTAAATTTCAATGCATTTCTCTGTCATAACTTGCGAAACCAGTCAGCGATTATTTACAACTTGCTATATCTAAATATTTCTCTTAACCAGGAACCTGAAAATGCAGAACGAAATTTATGATTTCGCATAAAATTGGATAAAAATGTTCGATTTTCTTGTAATTTTGTATTATTGTATGTATACTGTATTAGATGAAGTATGAAAACGAAATACTACGGTCGACTATATATGGTGCCTTAAGCATATTTTAACATTTTCTAACAGTTATCACATCTATATGTATAATAGAGGAAAATGTTTGCATGTTTGTTTGTTTGTTTGTAATTTATGGACTCGAAAACCGCTGTACAGATTTTACTGAAAATTTCCACGTATACTCCAACATCGCCTGAAAGTAACATAGGCTATATAAATTTCTCAAATTCCACTTGGAACTGGAGATATAGCATAAATATGTGAAATCGGTTGAGAATATATATGAACCGAATTCAATATAATTTGACAAATGTATATGCGTTTTAATTTCCGCTACGCATTCCAAACTTTATTGAAATTAGAGATGCATAGCGTGTTTGGTATAGATATACATGAAATCGGTCGAAAATATATATGAGAGCTATATCCAAATCTGAACCAATTTCAATATAATTTGACAAATTCATTTTTGATCCCAATTTCGTTACTTCTTTTAAATTTCATTAAAATTGGACATACATATCGTGTTTGGTGCACCAAATACATGAAATCGGCCGAAAATGTATATGGGAGCTATATCCAAATCTGAACCGATTTCAATATAATTTGGGAAATCAATTTTTTAGATAAATTCCATCACACGTTTCAAATTTCATTGAAATTGGGAATACATAGCGAGTTTGGTGCATCAAATGCTTGAAATCGGCCGAAAGTATATATGGGAGCTATATCCAAATTTGAACCGATTTCAATATAATTTGGCAAATTTATTTTTGTTCCAAATTCGTGTTTGGTATAGAAATACATGAAATCGGTCGAAAATATATATGAGAGCTATATCCAAATCTGAACCAATTTCAATATAATTTGACAAATTCATTTTTGATCCCAATTTCGTTACTTCTTTTAAATTTCATTAAAATTGGACATACATATCGTGTTTGGTGCACCAAATACATGAAATCGGCCGAAAATGTATATGGGAGCTATATCCAAATCTGAACCGATTTCAATATAATTTGGGAAATCAATTTTTAGATAAATTCCATCACACGTTTCAAATTTCATTGAAATTGGGAATACATAGCGAGTTTGGTGCATCAAATGCTTGAAATCGGCCGAAAGTATATATGGGAGCTATATCCAAATTTGAACCGATTTCAATATAATTTGGCAAATTTATTTTTGTTCCAAATTCGTGTTTGGTATAGAAATACATGAAATCGGTCGAAAATATATATGAGAGCTATATCCAAATCTGAACCAATTTCAATATAATTTGACAAATTCATTTTTGATCCCAATTTCGTTACTTCTTTTAAATTTCATTAAAATTGGACATACATATCGTGTTTGGTGCACCAAATACATGAAATCGGCCGAAAATGTATATGGGAGCTATATCCAAATCTGAACCGATTTCAATATAATTTGGGAAATCAATTTTTTAGATAAATTCCATCACACGTTTCAAATTTCATTGAAATTGGGAATACATAGCGAGTTTGGTGCATCAAATGCTTGAAATCGGCCGAAAGTATATATGGGAGCTAAATCCAAATTTTAACCGATTTCAATATAATTTGGCAAATTTATTTTTGTTCCAAATTCCGTTACGCATTCCAAATGTGGAGACTGTATCCGTAATCGATCAATAGATATGTGCATATAAAATCTAATTTTTTTTACCTCCGATTCTGATGCTATATCTCCAGTTTGAAGTGGAATTTCAAAAATGTGTATAGCCTATGTTACTTTCAGGCGATGCTGCAGTATACATGGAAATTTTCAGGAAAATCTGTTCAACGGTTTTCGAGTCCATAAATTACAAACAAACAAACAAACGTTTTCCTCTTTTGTAGATATAGATTATTTTAGGTCCGATACGAAATGAACAATATTTACCCATTCCTTTGGAACCTACTCTATAGAGTACATTGGCTGAAAGTATACATCTGTCTGGATTTCTTCGCATTTTAGTTTTTTTAGTTAGTTCCCATGAGACCTTACATGGCAAAATGTGAATGGTTGGGAAAATGCGGCCACGATTTTTGGCGCCTGCTCCACAATTAGTTAAAATTAAAAAAAAAAAAAATAAATAAACAAATAAAACGGTCTTAAGTTTAACTTGTTCTTTCCCTAGGTTAAATAACGTAGACTTCAAAATTATTCCCGGTCTTAAAATAACTTTAGTCAGTCCTCTTGTCATTTGGTCAGGATCACAACACAAATCGAGTATACATAAAAAATCACAAATTGCGTTGCATAGTTCAAAACTATGTTTATGTATATGGTCATTGGCTAAAGTTATACAGCTGCGGGCAAATCCGACGGTTGAAAGCAATGTTATTGTATTCATATATCTGGGAAAGTAAACAATTTAAAACATCTAAATTTTTTCACACTAACATTGGTTTCATTCGCAAATCCTAAGCATACACAAACCTATGTATATTAGTTATTGCGTCATTACAATCCGATAGTGATGCTAATATCGCAGACAAATATTTACAATGTTGTTAAACGCTGTAAGCTAGAGATAATCAGATTTTCAGTTTAAAATAAAATGAAAACATTTTTTTTTTTCATTTTAAATATAAAAGTTGAATATACATATACATTAAATTTAAGTGCAAATCATTGTTACTCTATGCCATTCATTTTTTAATGGACGGGGCTTTAAAGTTGAGTTTCTCGATTACTAATAGCATAAGTTGAGCAACTACGCGATTTACAACTGCTTGTTACGCAGCTAAGCAAATAAATTAAGTTAAGAAAAAATACTTTGCAAATCCTTTGTGCAACTACCCGAAGTAAAGTTCTGTAATCTTCATCAATTAATGCAAGACAACAAAGTTTTTCGATTATGTGTTAATAATTCTATTACAATGAACATCAAAAGCCAAGATAACAGGGCAATTACATGCTATTCTTTGATGCTAAAGTAAATATAATACAATAAAATGTGTTGAATTGTTGCTTAAGTAAACATTGGTCTATTTGTTGATAAAATAATGATATTACTTCTTATTGTATTTTTGTTCATTATATAGCTGTCTATTTGTGTATTAGAGAAGTTTTTCTTGAATCTTATTCCAATTGAATATAGTGTGCGAAGCGTTTTTGTTTTGCGAAAATCGTAAAAATATCGAATATCAGGAGGAACCTTTACATGGGGGCTATACAAACACGCACAATGCTACCGAAGTTAGAATCCATTATGACCTACGAATACCAATATTTAGACAAATCCATGAAAAAATCTTGCAAAAATCGCCAAAATAATGTGTTGCGCCGAATATCCGAAGGTACCACTATGTGGGGGCTATACAAAAACGTGTGGGTAGCGTTTTTGTTTTGATGACTTTAGGACATAAATACTTGATGAACTCAATGTTAATTTCAATACAACAATTCTTGATTTTTTAAGAGTCATAGGAAAGATAAACAAGTAAAACCAGTAAAGAAAGTCTTAAAGTCGGGTGGTGCCGACTTTATGATACCCTACACAACTTTGCATATTTAGTAGAGTTCACAACAATTAAAAGTTTTTATGAGAGAATTAAATCATACAAGCTATGATTATAATTAAATTTATAGTTCAAATGACTAAATTTGCCGAAACATTTGCAACTTTTCAATTCAGGCTTGTATTGCCCATTTGGTGCACAATTAACTTGAAATCGGATAAAGATATATATGGGAGCCGATCCGATCTCGATAAAATTTGGCAAAGATATTTCTGAGCTGTATTTGATATATTTCCCTGAATATCGTAGTGATGGAGTTCATATTACCGTTGTGGGAACAAATATACCAAATCAGAAAAACAATATATATGGGAGCTGCAGCTACATCTGAACCGTTTACTTAAGGGTTGGAATAAAAAAATTGTTATATATGCAATACTTCGGGAATGGTGGTCAACCGATTTGCCAAGAATTTAAGTATATTGTGTTAATCTTATTCTACACTGAAATAAAATAAACCAGTAAAGAAAGTCCTAAAGTCGGGCGGGGCCGACTTTATGATACCCTACACCACTTTGCTAATTTAGTAGAGCTCCGCATAACAATTAAAAGTTTTTATGGGAAAATTCAATCATACACGCTATGATTATAGTTATAATTTAAAGTTCAAAGAACTAAATATGCCGAAGCATTTGTATCTTTTAAATTCGGACATGTATTGTCCATTTGGTGCACAATTAATTTTAAATCGGTTAAAAATATATATGGGAGCTATATACAAATCGGAACCGATCTCGATAAAATTTGGCAAAGATATTTCTGAACTGTATTTGATATATTTCCCTGAATATCGTAGTGACGGAGTTCATATTACCGTTGTGGGAACAAATATACCAAATCAGAAAAACAATATATATGGGAGCTGCAGCTACATCTGAACCGATCTTAACCAAATTTGACATACTAGCTTCTAGACTCAATTCGGTCGTAAGTGCCAAATTCCATCCCATTTGGACTAGTATTACACGTTCTTGCACAGTAAAAGGTAAATCGGACGAAGTTATTTTGTGGGAGCTACATCCAAATCTGACCCGATCTCCATAACATTTAGCGAAGGTGTTTCTCGGCTGCATTTGATATATTTCCTGAAATATCGTTTTTACAGAGTGCATATTACGGCTGCGGAGGACAAAAATAACAAATCGGATGAACAATATATATGGGAGTTGCAGCTATATCTGATCAGATTTCGATATATTTTGCTATACTTATTTTCAGGTCTAATTTGGGCGTATGTGCAAAATTCCATACTATTTGGGCTGATATTACATGTTTGGTGCACAAAAAATGCAATTCGGAAAATACATATATATGGGAGCTATACTTGATCTAACTCTAACTCTATACCTGGGTCTAACTCGTTTCCTTTTGACTGTTACAAACAAATGCACAAAAACTAATTACCCTGACTACCTTGTGGTGTATGATATAAAAACATTAAGTTCGGTCGGGCCGAACATTTAATACCCTCCACCTTTGGGCAAAGAAAAAATTTTTTATATTAAACTATCTGAACTAAAACGTGTTCCACTTGAAGCTACAAATACTGCAAGACATGCTGTTAAACTTTTCAAAAAACCACAATGTGGGTGGTGACGCTGTATGGGGGCTCATGCCAAAACGTAAACCTCCATAGACAACTTTATACTTTAAGGATACCGAACTACAGTTACCAATTTTTAGACAAATCTTTGGAAGAATATGCAAAAATCATCGAAATACTGACTATCAGGAGGTACCACGTGGACCTAAACATGCTATGTTCTGCCACAGGAGCTGAAACAATTAGTAATTACAAATACCAGTTTTTGGACACAACCGTGGAAGAATGTGGCATAAATCATTAAAACACCGACTATTCACTACCAAAACGTGAACCCATGTTACCATATTCCGCCATCAAAGCTAGAACCCAATTGCAACTACAAAAGCCAATCTTTAGAAAAATCCGTGGAAAAATGTTGCTAAAATCGCCAAAATACAGACTATCGGGAGGTACCGCTTTATGGTGGCTACCCAAAAACATGGACCTATACAGAAAATGTTTCGCCGAAGCTAGAACCCATTTTGACCTACATACACCAATTTTTAGAAAAATGTAGTATAAAAGATGTAAAAAACATTAAGTTCGGCCGGACCAAACTTTTAATACCCTCCACCTTAGGGTAAAGAAACATTAGAAGAAATGTAGCAAAACCCATCAAAATGCCGAATATCGGGAGGTGCCGTTATATGAGGGCTATACCAAATGGTGGACCTACACATGCAATGTTTCGCCAAAGGAGCTAGAACCCATTATGACCTAGAAATACCAATTTTCAGACAAATCCGTGAAAAAATGTGGCAAAAATCATCAAATTACCGAATATCGGGAGGTACTGTTATATGGGGGCTATACCAAAACGTGGACCTATAATTTCAATGACTCGCCGTACGAACTGGGACCCATTATGATTTACAACTAGCAATTTTTAGACAAATCAGTGAAAAAATTTGGCAAAAACCATTAAAATAACGAATATCGTGAGGTACCGTTATATGGGGGCTATACCAAATCGGGAACCTATTCATGCAATGTTTCGCCACCGGAGCTGGAACCCATTATGACCAACAAATACCAATTTTTAGACAAATCCGTGAAAAAATGTGGCAAAAATAATCAAAATACCGAATATCGGGAGGTACCTTTATATGGGGGCTATACCAAAACGTGGACATATACATGCTATGTTTTGCCACACGTACGAGGACCCGTTATGACCTACAAATACCAATTTTCAAACAAATCAGTGAAAAATTGTGGCAAAAATCATCAAAATACCGAATATCGGGAGGTACCGTTATATGGGGACTATACCAGAACGTGGACCGATATATCTCATTTTCAATATTAACCATCCTAAACACAATACAAATTGCTCTGCTAAATTTTGGCGCTCTACGTCAAATAATGTGGGCTGTATCGTGATTTCAACAGACAGACGGACAGACAGACAGACGGACATCGTTAAATCGGCTTAGAATATATATACTTTATGGGGTCTACGACGAATATTTAAGGGTGTTACAAACGGAATGACAAAGTTAATATACCCTCCTTTCCAATGTGGAGGGTATAAATATGGAATAAATCATCAAAATACCATTATCGGAAGGAACCTCTGCATGGGACCTATACATACAATGTTTAGCCATCGAAGCTAAAACCCATTATAACATACAAATATCATTTTTGTACAAATCCTTAGAAAAATTTGGCAAAAATCATAAAAATACAGAATATCGGGAATATGGATGTTATACCACAACGTGACCGATATAGCTCATGTTCAATACCAACCATCCTAGACGCAATTGAAATTTTTGGAAGCTATATGGAAGCCAATCTGTAATGGAATGCATATTACGAATGTATATATGGGAGATATAACTATAACTGAACCGATTTTCACCAAATTTGAGGTACATGCTTCTAGGCTTAATTCGGTTGGAAGTGTTATGTATTAATTTGTATTAACCTTCTGGTTCATAATATCTAGGTGCTAGTTGGGGCCGGTTCTCACCAATTTGGAAAATTTCGTCTTAATCGGATAATAAATGCGAACTGCATTTTGTTTACAAACATATATGGACAGATTTAAATTAATTCACAGATATAGAATAATCATACATGTATGTGTCACACATATATACATATGGTATAATCAGGGCAACAGAGAAAAGAAATCTCTTAGATAATGGTGTAATTGTCAAATTAACAATAACCTATTGGAAATGGATTGTAGACCAACTGAACTGATTATAAAAGCAACATCTCCCGAAGGCATACCTAGTGTGACAGATTGATAACTGATAACATTTACATGCGTATGTGCGTTTGGGCCATGCAAGTGTAGGGACTCACAATCATTGTTACTTGCTGTCCATAGACAGTTGAAAATATTTCTGCATCAATTAAATGTTAATTTAAATACGAATTTATTGTCTGAGCAAATGAATGCCGACTGGTATCCAAACAATATGGAATTATTTATATTGAAATTAATTAAATTAGATTTAGTCTATTTGCATAATTGATTCGAAAGCATTCAAGGATTACATTGTCCAAGGCTGCAGGGAATAAATTAGATTTTGGCCAGACATGTTAAGGTAATTTAAATTGCATGTAAAAATAAATTAATTTCTTCTTTTTAAATCTGTTTCAAAATGGTCAGGAATAATACAATATATGTTGTTCATATAAAAACGAAGTTTATTTATAAGTAAAGAAAATTGAAATGGTTTACCGGAGGTTAAAGTAGGGAAGACCATGATTGCGGAACGAGCCATTAATTATCGTCAGTTCCTATATTTTTTTTCTAGGGATATCGTATGAGTTTATACCATAATACAGTTCTTTTTAAGGATTTTTCTGGATACTGGGAATGAGCTATATGGTCAACGATACCTCCCAATTTTGGGGTTTGGCAATGGTAAACTAGTAAGGAAAGGTCAAAAATCGGACGGACCCGACTTTATGTTACCCTAAACCACTATTCGTGCTATAGAGCTATTTTGTGGAATCCCCTGATTCTCTGTATTTCCCCTGATTTGTTGATGTCTTGTAAAACATTAACACATTTTGCAGAATTTTCCCGGATACATTGTTTGTTGCAAACATTTGACACAATTTATACATGACGATGAGTGTAGAACATCCAACTTATCGAAATAAATGCCAGTTCAGCTAAACAAATTCAAAATGCACAACACATATGTCAATTCCAGTACAAATTGTCAATGATTCTTCGCTAAAATCCATTGAAAGATTCAACCTGAAAAAATTTTGAAAAAATTAACAGAAGACCATTCGGCCGGGCCGAACTTTGAATGCCCTCCACAATTTGGAACGAATTTGGCAATTTTCAAAAACAAAAAAAAAAACGTTAATAATTCTGCTAAAATCTTAAAAATACCAAATATAGCCGTCATATTAGGATCCAAACGACGACGTGGACCTGCATAGGCAACTTTCGTCTGAGCCATTACAATATTCAAATGCGAAACTTGAACAAAAAATCGGTGAATAATGTAGCTAAAATCATCAATATAGAGAGGTACTATTATATGGGGGCCATACCAGAATGTGGACCTGTACAGAATATTTTCTGCCTTATGCTGCAGTATCCATTACGAACTTAAAATACCAAATGTGAAACAAATCCCATGAATAATGTCGCTATACGAAGACGTGGACCTGCATAGACAATTCTCTGTCATAGGCTGTAGTATCCATAACAAACGTCAAATACCAAATTTAAAACTATTCTGGTGAATAATGTCGCTAAAATCATCAAAATACCGAAGATCGGGAGGTACATTTACATGGGGGCTATACCAAAAAGTTTTGCAGAACAAACAAACATCTGAGTAAAATTTTATCAACCTACTTAGTTTCGTTCGGAAGCTAGAGTGATTTCTATAGACGGAAAGACGGCTAGAGAGGGTATATATCATTTTATACGTCCAAAATGTGCCTCATCGAAATAGCGATTTTAGACCCTACGTCACTTTGAACCAAATATTCGCATCAGTGCTAGGTCAGGTGCGAAAATGGACAACATCGGTCCACTGCATCCAGTACCTTTAATCTGTGATGTAAGAGTCCGATTGTCATAAAATTACACACATCACAATATTTTTATTAACCCAAGGCCTAGTGTGAATATGGAATAGATCGGTGAAGCTCATGAAATTAACACCCGATTCCATTCAAACTTGGCATATCTTAATATGAACAAGATCTATTATGAAAATGGTAGACATCGGACCATTCCATCCGCTCTCTCCACCACAAAGGGTCAAAGTATGTTATAACCAATGAATAACTAAGACGATTATAAATTCCGAAATAACAATATTTCATACATCCCATTAATTCTACTAATACAACATACGCTGTACAGATGGGATATATCGTCCACTCTTGTGGTACCTCACCCACAAAGGGTCAAAATTTTGAATGTCCATGAGGCTCCGATTCCATAGGTACATCTCAATATTGCCATCAACACAAGATCTGTTATAAAGATGGTAGATATCGGACCATTTCCCCTACAAAGGGTTAGATTTTGAAAAACGACCCAAGAAAGTGAAATAAGCATTCAACTCTCTTCAAGCTTCATATATACAAATTTTTACTACAAGATCTAATACAAGATCTGTTGAAAATACAAGATATGTTGTGAAGATGATATTTATCTGCGAAAGTGACAATATTGGCCCATTTCTTGGGAACCTATGCAATAGAGGGTCAACAATTTGAATAATCATAACAGAAGTCAAATTATAAATAAATAATCGAACATTGGCTAAGCAGATGTATACGCTTAGCCAATGTTGAGCAAAACCGGCAGATACTTTTCAACTTCTTACTTCTTACTTTGTCATTCCTTTTGTAAGATCCCTAAATATTCGTCGTATACCCCAT
Organism: Musca domestica; assembly: GCF_030504385.1. NCBI lineage: Eukaryota > Metazoa > Arthropoda > Insecta > Diptera > Muscidae > Musca > Musca domestica. The sequence goes on along the minus strand of NW_026712133.1, from coordinate 19,261,151 downwards.
AAAGTATACATATTCAGAAGCAGCATATAATTCTAAGTCGATTTAACGATGTTCGTCTGTCTGGTGAAATCACGATACAGACCACATTAATTAACGTAGAACGTCAAAATTTAGCAGAACAATTTGTATTGTGCCTAGGATGGTTGGTATTGAAAATGAAATATATCGGTCCACGTTTTGTTATAGCCGCCATATAACGGTACCTCCCGATATTCAGTATTTTAATGATTTTCTCCACATTTTTTCATGGATTTGTGCAAAAATTGGTATTTTTAGTTCATAATGGGCTTTAGCTCCGGTGGCGAAACATTGTATGTATTTCTGTATACCTCCATAGAACGGTACCTCACGATAGTGGTGTTATGATGATTTTTTTTCACATTTTCCCACGGATTTGTCCAAAAATTGGCATTTGTAGTTCGCAATGGATTTCAGCTCCTGTATCGGCACATAGTATGTATAGGTTTAAAGTGGAACACGATTGAATTCAGTAACTTGATAATGGAGGGCATTAAAAGTTCGGTCCGGTCGAACTTAATGTATTTTACTTTTTTTTATTTAATATAAACTTCTGTAACATGCGATAATATTTTACCCTTTCTTACATATCAAATCAAAATTGAATTTCCTGCCTTTGCTGAATTGCACAAATACATTATATCAATCAATTTTTTACTGAAAATATTCGCATATGATGATCACCTTATGTTTCTACGGAATTACAATTATATTACAATGTTAAGTATTGCAGGCAAATAATCTGTTTATCCGCTTCAAATTTAATTACGAAGTTACATGTCAAACGCTTTATTTTTTTTTTTAAATAAAAAAGTTGAAAATGATTGTTTTTAAAACACACATCAAGCCGGATTTGCAAATAATTTCACCGAAAACAATCACAATATGTACTTTCTGGAAACTCAATATATATTCAGGATAGTTCCGCTGCAATGTGCAATGATATGCTGGTATAAATTAAAATTCAAGGAAATAATGTCATTGATAAACCGTCGAGCAATTACGTGCTACAAACAAAGAAGCGTTTATGTGATGAGTTTATATTTTGGCTTAAGCGATATTATTATGTAACTCATGTTAAATTGATAGGGTTGTGCTCAGACACTTTTGTGTGGAGCACGTTTTAATTAGCGATAAAGATATGCAAAAAACTCTATATGAGAAGGGATGCAGAAAGAAGTATAGTCTTTTTGTCTTGAGTATTCCACTGTTGTAATCTCTACCACAAAGTTGATGGTATATTAAATTAGGAATTCCGATATAATCTGCAGATACACCTACAGAATGTATCGCTTATTTACTCAAAGGACAGAATAACTCAAAACATGTGCTTTTTAGTTCCCTATTTTTCAATGAATTTTACTAAATTTCTTTACTAATTTTCATGCTGATATCTGTTATAAATCTGCAAAACATTATATTGAGTATATCTAGTATTTGAATATCATTTGATACGACCAAAACGTGAATCATCGAAATAATGGTTTTAGACCGGCTTAACCCTCGAAACAAGTCAGCGATTCTATTTAAAATTTTATACCCTCCACCATTCTATGGAGGGTATATTAGCATTTTGATTCCGTTTGTAACTCCTCGAAATATACATAATAGACCCTACAAGGTATATATATACTCTGGATCAGCGTACAATTCTAAGACGGCCTAGCAATGTCCGTCTGTCTGTTTGTCTGTCTGAATTGAGATAAAATTTTGTATACATGCATGGTTTACCAGTGGGCAGGTTAAGTTCGTAAATGGACAATATCGGTCCACGTTTTCATATAGCCCCCATAAAACGGTACCTCCCAATATTTGGTATTTTCATGATTTTAGCGACATTATTCACCGGAATTATTTCAATTTTCATATTTGAAGTTCGTAATGGTTACTACAGCCTATGACAAACATTTTTGTATTTAGGTCCACGTCTTCGTATATTCCCCATACAACGCATTGATATTTGAAGTTCATAATGTATACTACAGCCTATGGCAGAAAATTGTCTGTGCAGTTCCACGTCTTCGTATAACCCCTATATAACTGTACCTCCCTATATTCGTATTTTGATGATTTTAGCGTCAATATTCACCAGAATTGTTTCAAAAATTGATATTTGAAGTTCGTAATGTATAATACAGCCTAAGACAGAAAATTGACTGTGCAGGCCAACGTCTTCTTGAGCCCCCATATAAAGGTACCTCCTAATTTTCGGTATTTTGATGATTTTAGCGACATTATTCATCAGAATTGTTTCAAATTTCGTACTGGAAGATACCAATGGATACTACAGCCTATAGCAAAAATTTTTGTATGCAGGTTCAGATCTTCGTATAGCCCCCATATAACGGTACCTCCCGATATTCGATGATGTTAGCTACATTATTTACCGGAATTATTTCGAAATTCGTATTTGAAGTTCGTAATGGGTACTACAGCCTATGGAAAAAAAATTTATATGTAGGTTCAAGTCTTCGTATAGACCCTATATAACGGTTCCTCCCGATTTTCGGTATTTTGATGATTTTAGCAACATTATTCATTTCGTGTTTGAAGTTCGTTACGGGTTCGTGACAGTCTATGACAACAATTTTTATTTGCAGTTCCACGTCTTCGTATAGCCCCCATATAACGGTACCTATTGATGGTCAGTATTTTGACGATTTCAGCAACATCATTCACCGGAATCGTTTCAAATTTCGTACTGAAAGATACCAATGGGTACTACAGCCTATAGCAAAAATTTTTGTATGCAGCTTGAGATCTTCGTATAGCCTCTTATGGCAGAAAAAAATCGTATGTAGGTCCACATCTTCGTATAGCCTCCATCCTCCTCCCGATACTGCGTATTTTCATGATTTTTACGACTTTACTAGCCGTAATTGTAACAAATTTCATATCTGATGTTCGTAATGGGCACTACAGCCTATGACAAAAAATTCGTATGCAATTCCACGTTTTCGTATAGTCCCCATATAACGGTTTTCATTTAAGTTGTAGTTTTCGGAGTGTTTTTTTTTTAATTTTCAGTTTCCTTCGAAATGGTGGAGAGTATTAAAAGTTCGGCCGGCCGAACTTAGCTGCTTTTTTACTTCTTTAATATAATTTTTCTAGAAATCATATCACGCACTCTATTTTAGTTTTTTATTTACTCACTCTGATTCCAAATTATAACTGCTCTCAACCCATAATACGCAATCAAAAAGTTTCGTAGTTGGTTTGATATATGCATGGTATCATATAGTCGGACTCGTACTACTTTTGGCCTTTCTTTGCTGTTTGTTTTTACGGTTATATACAAATTATAAACCATTGCAACGCAAAATGACACCAACAGGAATGCACACAGATATTCCTGTTGGAACAGTGTGTTGTGCAAAAATGAAAAATGGTAACCAATGACAACACCATTGCTTTAAAACATAACTCACATAATTCGCAGCTATCATGACAACGAGAAATATTCTTAGAAGACGACAATTTATATTCATTTGAATTTCTATGAAAACCATAAAATGATGAAATACCATTCTTTATGTGTGTGGTTAAAGTTGAGATTCCTTTGATTTACGTATGAATAAGTGATTCGTTGAAACTGATTGCACACTTTAATCAACGATTGTATTCACAATTCGTTTTCAATACATCGCAACAAAGAATTATATGTACCTGATCAACGCAAAGCTCGTAAACGATTCAGCCACATTTGCTTGTAAACATTAATTAATCAATCCAGAATTAAAACCAGTAAGGAAAGCTCAAAAGTCGGGCGGGGCCGACTAAATGATACCCTACACCACTATGCATATTTAGTAGAGCTCTCGTAAAAAGGTTTATACAGGGCATTTCAGAGCTCTATGAGATATTTGGTACAAAATCAAAATCTATCTAATTCTATCGTGCATTTTACGAACTATAGCTATCTCTGAACCGGGTTTCTCCAAATTTGACGTATTAGCTTCTAGACTAAATTCGGTCTTATGTACGAAAATTCAGGTGATTTGGCCTGATATTGACCATTTAGTGCACAATTAACCTGAAATCGATAGAATAATGTGAAGAGTATGCTATGCTATGCTATATCCAAATCTGAACAGATTTTGATAAAATTAAAATCGACTATTTTTGGGCTTTATCTGATATCTGGTACCGAATATCATTCCTGTGATGAGTATATTACGAATGTAAGGGACTTAAAGAGCAAATCGGATGAAACATATATATGGGAGCTATAGCTATATCTGAACCGATTTTTACTAAAATTGGTGTACTTGCTTCTAAGCTGGTTTCGGTCGGATTTGCCAAAATTGATGCTATTACGGCCATTTGGTGGTCAATCAACCGAAATCGGATGAAGATATATATGGCACCTATATCCAAATCTGAACCGATTTCGATAAAATTTAAAACAGCTATTCCTGTGCTCCATCAAATACCTGGTACCAAATATCACGGTTGTGGAGTGCATAGTAGAAATGTGAGGGACTTAAAGATCAAATCGGATGAAACATATATATGGTTGCTATATCTATATCTGAACCGATTTTCACTAAATTTGATATACTTGCTTCTAGGCTGAATTTGGTCCGATGTACTAAAATTCAGTCCATTTGGACTTATATCGGCCATTTGGTGCACAATTAACCCGAAATCGGATAAAGATATATATGGGAGCTATATCCAAATCTGAACCGATTTCGATAAAATTACAAACAGCTATTTCTGGGCTGTATCTTATATCTGGTACCAAATACCATTCTTGTGGAGTGCATATTACGAATGTGAGAGGCTTAAACACCAAATCGGATAAAACATATATATGGGAGCTATATCCAAATCTGAACCGATTTTCTTCCGTCAAATTTGTTGTATTTGCTTTAAGGCTAATCTCGGTCACATGTGCCAAAATTCGGGCCATTTGGGCTGATATTGGCCATTTGGTGGTCAATTAACCCGAAATCGGATGAAAGATATATATGGGAGCTATATCCAAATCTGAACCGGTTTCGATAAAATTTAAAACAGCTATATCTGTGCTCCATCTAATACCTGGTACCAAATATCACGGTTGTGGAGTGCATAGTAGGAATGTGAGGGACTTAAAGATCAAATCGGATGAAAGATATATATGGGAGCTATAGCTATATCTGAACCGATTTGCTCCAAATTTGATATACTTGCTTCCAGGCCGATTTCGGTTGCGTGTGCCAAAATTCAGGTAATTTGGACTGATAGTGGACATTTGGTGCACATTTAACCCATAATCGGATGAAGATATATATGGGAGCTGTATCTAAAGTTGATCCGATTCTCACCAATTTCAATAGGGTTCGTCCTTGGGCCAAAAAAATATTGTTTGGAAAATTTCATCTCAATCGGATAATAAATGCGACCTGCATTTTGTTCACAAGAATACATGGACAGACGGACTGACATGCATAAATCGACTCAGAAAGTGATTCTATGAAGGTTCTCAAAAGTAACTATGGGTCTATCTCGTTTCCTTCTCCATGTTACAAACAAATGCACAAAGACATAATACCCTTACCACTATGTGGTGTAGGGTATAATGAAATTTCAATAAATGAAGTATTAAGGGAGATTTGGATTTGTGATGAAATCGTTTTAGATTTGCAGTAAAAAGGCAACCACATTATTTTCACTGGTTGTATATAAATTTCAAATGTAATTTTGTCAAAAACTACCAAACCTAGATATATAGTATATTCTGTGAATTATATTGAACATTTGCGTTGAATATCTATTCAAATGACAAAATGTAGGTCGAATTTATTATCCGATTGAAATGAAATTTTGCACATATCATTTGTTTGGCCGAAGGACGAACCCTATTGAAAGTGGAGATAATCGGTCAAAATTTAGATATAGCTCCCATATATATGTTCGTACGATTTGCCTTTTATTGTGCACCAAGCGTGTAATATCAGCCCGAATAATATCGAATTTTGCACATACAGCCAAATTAGGCCTAAAAACAAGTATGCCAAATTTAATCGAAATCGGTTCAGATATAGCTATAGCTCCCATATATATTGTTCATCCGATTTGTTATTTTTGTCCTCCGCAGCCGTAAAACGCACTCTGTACCAACAATATTTGGACAAATATATCAAATGCAGCTCAGAAATACATTTGGATATATCTCCCATACATAACTTCATCCGATTTACTTTATATTGTGCATCAAACGTCTAATATTTGCCCAAATGGGATGAAATTTGGTACTAAAGACCGAATTGAGTCTAGAAGCAAGTACGTCAAATTTGGTGAAGATCGGTTCAGATTTAGCTAAAGCTCCCGTATACATTGTTCATCCGATTTGTAGTATTTGTTACTCACAACCAAATATGCACTCCGTAACAACGATATTCAGGGAAATATATCAAATTAGGCCTGAAAATAAGTATGCCAAATTTGATCGAAATCGGTTCAAACATAGCTATAGCTCCCATATATATGGTTCATCCGATTTGTTAGTTTTGTCCTCCGCAGCCGTAATATGCACTCTGTAACAACAATATTTGGGGAAATATGTCAAATACTGCTCAGAATTTCAGATTGTTAATTGTGCACCAAATGGGCAATACAAGTCCGAATTTAAAAGATACAAATGTTTCGGCATATTTAGTCCTTTGAACTTTAAATTATAATTACAATCATAGCGTGTGTGATTGAATTTTCCCATAAAAGCTTTGAATTGTTATGTGGAGCTCTAATAAATTAGCAAAGTGTCAAAGTATTAAAAAGTCGGCCCCGCCCGACTTTAGGACTTTCTTTACTTGTTTTTTTTTTTGTCACAGAAATTTGAAACAATTCCGGAAAAATGTCCTAATATCATCAAACTGTAAACAATTCCGGTGAATAATTCCGGTAACGTAACCAAATAAAAAAATACGAAATAAAGAGAGGTACCGTTATATGTGGGCTATATGAAAACGAGGACCTACATAGAGAATTTTCCGTCATTGGTTGTAGTACCCATTACGAACTTTAAATACGAAATTTGAAACATTTCCTTTAAAATATGTCGCTAAAACAATCCAAAAAGCGTAGGAACTCCTTGTGTATATTTTCAGACAATTCCATTGAAAAATGTGGCTAAAATGATCGAAATACCAAATATCGGGAGTATCGTTATAAGAGGAATATACGACATTGTGGACCTTATATGTGGGCTAAACGAAAACGTGGACAGACATGATCCGTTTACGAACTTATCCTGCCTACTGGCAAAGTGCACGTGTATGCAAACTGTTAGCTTTTAATCTGAATTCGTTCGAAAGACAGCGTGATTACAATAGATACAGAATAGAAGCCTTTTGTTTTCGCAGATATTAGCGAAATATTTAGGGAATGAAATCGACCAAGAGCTGATTTTTCCGATTTTCACAATTATAGACCATTCGACGCTGAAATTGAGAATATAAATTTAGAGTCTAAAATATTTCGGCCTACCAAAAAAAAAAAATTATAGTACCCTACACCAATTTGCATATTTAGTGGAGCTACCCATAAAAAAATACATATTTGTATGCTAAATTTATAAAAATTAAATCATATCAACTATGATCGTTTTTGAATGCATATTAAGGCCTTAAAGCGGTTCTAAAAAAATTGGAATGGCGATAGAGTTAGGACCAAAAAATGGACCAAAAATTAAAACTTTTCTGATCTTGCAGTGGATCTACAGGTCACAATTACAAACCAGCCGATACGAAACTTTGCATGAGGTTTTTGACGACCTTTGAATTATATTTAGCGGGTAAAATAGGCCACAAAGTTTATGGGAAATTATTTTCGATACCTATCAGCACGACATAGAGTGGAAATATAAGGGAAATATTCCCTGTGAAAAACCGAAGGTAACATTTGTGCGGGTCAGTATGGCATTTCTTTAAATAATCGTCTAAATTTATCTATATTATAGCGTTTTAGGGTATCACATGGTCGGCCCCGCTCGACTATAGCCTTTGATTACTTGTTTTTAAATATTCCAATTATTTCACGAATAGCTTAAGGGTTCTGTATTTTGAAAATCCGACATTTTTGAGTATGTAATTTAAACCCACCTCAACTTGTCACAGTTATAAGTATTTTATTTTGTCACTGTGAAGTTATTTCTCTTGCATTCTGTGCATTTTATTTTAGTTAAGCTCATAGTTTTGTCATTCGTTTCATGTGGCTCATTATTATGTAAATTTAATTTAGAGATTAATTTAATTAGCCTCTTGTTGCGTTGGCGGTGCATTTAATCAATTACTCTGCAGGACAAGTGCGGTCGTTAAAACTAAAACCTCATAGAATAGAGTTAGTTAGTCATAACAAGTGGCAAAACTAGAAAAATAAACGGTAGCAGCTGCAGTTTTAAAACTTTACTGCAAACCAATCAGTAAATCAATCAATCAGCTGTTATATTCCTCAAAAAGGATGGCGAAATTTCATGGTCCTAGTTTTAATTTGCTGGCTACTTTATGTGAAACTATGTAGTATTCGTGTTGATTTCAATAATATCAAAAGGATTGTTGCTGTTGGCATTGAAAGCAAAATGGTGGAACACGATAAAAAAAATAATTACTTATAAGAGTGTCGTTACCTTAGAAAGCATGAGGTTGTGCAGATTTACCTGGCCCCCACGAAATTCAATTTCCGGTACTATATATTGGGAACTCGACTTTCTTATTAACTATAGTTTTATGTTCTTGAGACAATAACAGGGCAATTACTTCATAATCTGAAACAATACGTAATTATAACCGACCAAGGAAGAAGTATAAGTAAAATTACGTAACCTCAATTTAACCAACTTCTTTTACCAAGTTCATTTCATATGTGATTCACATTTCCTGAAATTATCTTACCCTTCATCCCTCTCGTTTAGTCTTGCATCATTTGTGTGCATACCCTTTGTATTGTATTGATGATTAAGAAAATTGCCTTCTGACCTTTTGTGCAGTATTGCCTCTTTCTCGCCTCCATTTTTCCGAGGAACTTGGTGTTTAGCCAATGGGTATGGCATGAATTGAAAATTCCTTTTTATAATATTCGTCAGAAAATTCAATTTTCAGAAACAAATACGAATTTTAATTTTCATTAACTTGAGTTCAAGTTATTTATTACTTATTAACGACATTGGCACCGCCTACCTTGGTAAAATTATAAGAGGTGTATGTCATTCTTAGATAAATCATACTACTGCTTACTTTCTTTCCCGAAAGGGTTGATGATTTTACTTATCACAATTTTTCAATACATGCTTTTCGCCATAGTCAAACATTTTGAAAAATGAAATATTTACATATTTCCAATACAATGTTTTTTCCCCAACTTGAATACTTCAATACAAGAACCAGTAAGGAAAAGTCAAAAGTCGGACGGGGCCGACTATACACCACTATGAATATTTAGTAGAGATCCCATAACAAAACAATTAATTTGAAGTAGATCATACCACCTATCAATATTTAGTTTTAGAGCAGTTATAGTTTGGTTACAGAGGGAACTAATATATGTGAGGAATATCCAATTTTGAATCGATTTTCACTAAATTTGACGGATACACTTTTATCTTTTTACTATTTAACATCGCTATAGAGTGTGTGATATCACTTAGAGAAGATTTATATTAAAAAACCAGTAAAGAAAGTCCTAAAGTCGGGCGGGGCCGACTTTATGATACCCTACACCACTTTGCTAATTAAGAAGAGCTCCACATAACAATTAAAAGTTTTTTTATGGGAGAATTCAAACATACACGCTATGATTATAATTATAATTTAAAGTTCATAGGACTAAATATGCCGAAGCATTTGTATCTTTTAAATTCGCACTTGTATTGCCCATTTGATATATATGGGAGCTATATCCAAATCTGAACCGATCTCGATAAAATTTAGCAAAGGTATTTCTGAGCTGCATCTGATATATTTCCCCAAATATTGTTGTTACAGAGTGCATATTACGGCTGCGGAGGACAAAAATAACAAATCGGATGAACATTATATATGGGAGCTATAGCTATATCTGAACTGATTTCGATCAAATTTGGCATACATATTTTCAGGCCTATTTTGGTTATATGTGCAAAATTCTATATTCGGGCTGACATTACACGTTTGGTGCACAATAAAAGGCATGTCGGACAAAGATATATTTGGGCGCTATATCTAAATGTTTATCTACTATCTCCAATTTCAATAGGGTTCGTCGTTGGGCCAAACAAATGTTGTTTGCAAAATTTGATCTCAATCGGATAATAAATGTGGCCTGCATTTTGTTCACAAGAATACATGGACAGACGGACGGATGGACGGACGGACGGACAGACGGACGGATGGACGGACGGACGGACAGACGGACTGACATGCATAAATCAACTCAGAAAGTGATTCTATGGAGATCCTCAAAAGTAACTATGGGTCTATCTCGCTTCCTTCTCCATGTTACAAACAAATGCACAAAGACATAATACCCTTACCACTATGTGGTGTAGGGTATAAACATATATATGGGAGCTAAATAAATGAACCCATTTTCACCAAATATGATGTACTTCTTTCTAGACTGAATTCGGTCGGATATGCCAAAATTCAGGAATTTTTGACACTTATTTCAGATCTGTATCTGATTTCTGGTACCAAAGATCATTGTTGTCAAATGCATACTACGCGTGCGAGGGACTTTAAACCCCAAATCGGATAAAACATATATATGCTATAGCTGTATCTGAACCGATTTACACTAAATTTGAAGTACTAGTTTTTAGGATGAATTCAGTCGTAATTGCCGAAATTCAGTCCATTTGGGGTGATATTAACCATTTGGTGAACAATAAAGCTGATATCGGATAAAGAAATATATGGGAGCTGTATCATAATCCGAACCGATCTTGATTTAAAATTTGGCATACCTATTTACGAGCGCTATCTGATGTACGGTACCAAATATCATTCTTGAGGAGTGCATATTATCATGTTAGGGACTTAAAACCCCTAATCGGGTGATACATATATTTGGGAGTTTTAGCTGTATCTGAAGCGATTTTGATATACTTGCTTCTAAACTGAATTCGATCGGATGTGCCAAAATGCAGGTCATATGGTCTGATATTGGCCATTTGGTTATATTGGCCGAAATCGGTTGAAGTTATATGTGTATGGGGGTATATCTAAATTTGAACCGATTCTCACCAATTTCAATAGGGTTCGTCCTGGGCCAAACAATTATTGTTTGCAAAATTTCATCTCAATTGGATAATAAATGCGACCTGAATTTTGTTCACAAAGATATATGGACAGACGGACTGACATGCATAAATCGACTCAGAAAATGATTCTATGAAGATCCTCAAAAGTAACTATGGGTCTATCTCGCTTCTTTCTCCACATTACAAACAAATTCACAAAATCATAATATACTTACCACTTTGTGGTGTAGGGTATACAGGGTTGCCCATATTCGACGGACCCATCCGGCAACGCCATAACTTTTGACAGAGATCTCACATCGCTTAATGACATACCGCGTTTGAAGCGTCAGTGCAAGCAGATTTTTACCATGAACCAATACACGCCACGCGAGCGCTCTGAAATAGTAGAAATTTACAAGAAATCAATTGTGAAAACTCAACGTGCTTTTAAAACATAAAAAAATGTGAGAAGTGCGCCTTCTAAGAACACCATTAAGCGTTTATACGAAAAATTTTCGACTGGTAAGGCTCTTTCTAATCCGAAGAGGCCATATAAAAGTCGACCAAGGCGATCGGCCGAGAATATCGCTGCCGTACGAGCCAGTGTTGAGAGGTCCCCAAGAACATCCCAAAAATGCCGTTCTCAGTAGTTGGGCATGGCTCGGTCCACTTTACAACGGATTATTCGCATTGATTTGCATTCGTTCCCGTACAAAATTCAATTGACGCAAAGAATGTTGCCTGCGGACAAGCCTCGTCGATTGGAATGGGCCCATGGGTCCGTCGAATATGGGCAACCCTGTAAAAATCGACTTTTATTGCAATCCATTGTCCGTAATTGTTTATCCAACCATATTTTCGCCCAGTCAACAGTTTCATGGTCTCTCTTTCCAGTAAAGTTGAAATTTCAAAGTAGAAGACTTTCGAAATGCTGGAAGACATTATACAATTTTAGCTGTTGACATTTGGGTTGAAAATCGAAATCCAGCTTCCTTTAAATAAAATTTCGTTGATAGAATTATGTGTCCACAAGTTTTCCCACTGCACTGATATATTTATTAAATTTCTCAAAAACTGTGAAACGAACATGAATGTGACTACATGAATAAAAAGGAATTAATAAAAATAGATGAATAAACCCAACAGGAATTGTATTCGAATATTTTGGGTGTCATGCGGATAATAGCCAATGACTCGGAGATAAAATGTTTTTAATCACAAACCAACTATTAACGCAATACATTCATTTTGCAAGAGATTGTGGCGTAAAAACAATTGAAAACAAAGTAATATGACAACAATTGGATAATTGTAAACGGATTTTTTTATTTCTAGTGCCACAATGGGGATTAAAACCACAGTATAAACACCAATAAACAGACGATTGCGGGGCAACAAATAGGAGTGCAATATGTTATATATATATATTATAAATACCAATAACAAACAAAGAAAATAATTAAAATGGTATTGACTTTTAGTGGGAGTATTTTATAAATAACTCAGGTTTAAAAATAATAGCTGATATCTGGGGGACTGTGAGTCCCTTAGGTTGCCTCCCTCCACCTTTGGGTAAAGATAGCATTTTTAAGACCGTTAAGGCCGTTTGGAAATTGGATTAAACTTTTCAAAAAACCATAAAGTGGGTGTAGCCGTTATGTGGGGGCCATACCAAACCGGGAACCTTTATAGACAATTTTATACTTCAAGGATTGTCATCTACCAAATATTCTTAAATATCAAATTTGAAACAATTTCGTTGGTAAATGTGACTACGATTATTAAAATACAGAATATCGGTGGTTTTCGTTATATGTACGATATAGAAAAACGTGGACCTAAATATTCAATTCTCTGCCACAGGAGCTAAAACCCATTATGAACTACCAATACTAATTTTTAGACAAATCCGTGAAAAAAATGTGGGGAAAATCATAAAAATACAGAATATCGGGAGGTACTATGTATGTACTATGTTCCGCCACCGGAGCCAGAACCCATTGCGAATTACAAATACCAATTTATTGACAAATGCGTGAAAAATGTGGCAAAAATCATCAAAATACCAAATATCGAGAGGTACCGTTATATGGCTGCTATATCAAACCGTGGACCGGTATATCGAATTTTCAACACCAACCATCCCAGACTTAATACAAATGGTACTGCCAAATTTTGAGGCTCTTCGTCAAATAACGTGGGTTGTATCGTGATTTGAACAGGCATATAGATGGACAAGCAGACGGGCATCGTTAAATCGATCTAGAATTTGATTATAGGGAAGTTACAAACGGAATGATAAAGTTAATACCCTTTCAAGGTAGAGGGTATAATAAATATAATTTAATGCAGAAAGGGACTAAAATATAAAAGAATATGCTCCCCTTAATCGATTTCTATTAAATTTGACGGACTGGGCCGATATTCCTCAAAATCCATCTTATTTGAGCTGATACGACACTTTCTAATCACAATTTATGTGAAATCCGATAACTATATATGGGTGCTATATTCAAATCTGAACCGATCTCGATAACATTTGGCAAATATATTTCTGAGATCTATGAGATATCTGGTACCAAACATCATTGTTTTAGATTGCATACAACGAATGTGAGCGATTTAAATACCAAAACGGTTGAAACATATACATGGGGGATATAGGTATATCTGAACCGATTTTCACCAAATATGAAGTACCTGCTTCTAGGTTGAAATTGATCGGAAGTGCCAAAAATGCACTCCATTTGGACTGACATTGGCCGTTTCTAATATATAAGGGAGCTATATCTAAATTTGAACAGACTCCCACCAATTTCAAAAGGCCTCGTCCTTGGGCCAAACAAATATTGTATTGAAAGTATCATCCCACTCGGATAATAAATGCGACTTGCATTTTGTTCACAAGAATGCATGAACATACGTCCATGTTCATTTGTAATCACTCTACAGGTCGCAATTATGGTCCGATCTTCACGAAATGTAGAATGGAGGTGGGGCTAGAGCCAGAGTAGAAGCCTATTGCTTTTGGAGAGGATCGCATAATATTATGGGGTTGAAATGAACCAAAAACTGAATAATTTCGTTATTTTGCAGTTGCTCTACAGAAGTTAGCAGAAGTTAACAAGGGCTGGACAGGAGACCTCCAATTTTGATGGTCATCGCGTAAAATGTAGTGTGTGAAATAGACCATAACATTTAACATTTAAATAAAAGTCAAATTTTCCATTAAACCGCGAATATATTTAATCCAGGCGAAATCACAAATAGACGAACAGGTCAATAGTGACCGTTAAGTAGATTCAGATGGGTTATACATAGCGAAATATATACAATGTATATATACAAGGGATGTTAGCTAGAATGCTTAAATTTCAATTTCAATGGCTGCACCGATTTTGACGAATTTTGTCAATTCAGAATGCCCTCTTGACATAAAAGCATAAAATCTAAATAACGCTACAGTCTAAACGAATTAAGATAGGAAGCTAAAATTCAAGTTCGAATATGGACTATATCGGTCAACGATATCGTATAGCCCCCATATAACGGTACCCCCGATATTCGGTATTTTGATGATTTTAGCCACATTTTTCAACGGAATTGTCTGAAAATCCACACAAGGAGTTCCTTGTGAGTACTTTACCCCTGAGAGAGAATTGTCTATACAGGTCCTCGATATTGTATATCCCCCATATAACGGTACCCCCACCGTATTCGGTACTGTTATGATTTTACCCACATTTTTCATCGGAATTGTCTGAAAATCCACACAAGGAGTTCCTTGTGGGTACTTTATACCTCGGCAGAGAATTATCTATATAGGTCCACCATATCGTATAGCGCCCATATAACGGTACCCCCGATATTTGGTATTTTGATGATTTTATACACATTTTTCAATGGAATTGTCTGAAATTCCACAAAAGGAGTCCTTTGTGGGAATTTTACCCCCTCAAAAAGAATTGTCTTTATATGTCCACGATATCGTATATCCCCCATAACCCCCTGTACCCCCCGATATTCGGTATTTTGACGATCTTAGCCACACTTTTCAATGGAATTGTCTTAAAATCCCCACAAGTAGTTCCTTGTGAGTACTTCACCCCCTGAGAGATAATTGTCTATACAGGTCCACGATATCGTAAATCCCCCATATATCGGTACCCCCCGATATTCGGTATTTTTTATGATTTTACCCACATTTTTCATCGGAATTGTCTGAAAATCCACACAAGGAGTTCTTTGTGGGTACTTTATACCTCGGCAGAGAAGTATATATATAGGTCCACGATATCGTATAGCCCTCATATAACGGTAACCCCGATATTCGGTATTTTGATGTTTTTAGCCATATTTTTCAACGGACAGAGAATTCTCTATATAGATTAACGATAACGTATAGCTCCCATATAACGATACCTCGCTATATACGGTATTTTGAAAATCCACACAAGGAGTTCCTTGTGAGTACTTTACATGCAGATTGTCTTTATAGGTCCACAATATCGTATATTCCCCCATATCGGCACCTTCCTATTTTAGATATTTTAAAGATTTTAAAAGAATTTTTAATGGATTTTATTTTTTTTTTGAAATTTTCTTATTCATTCCAAATGGTGGAGGGTATTCAAAGTTCGGCCCGGCCGAACTTACTGCTTTTTTACTTGTTTATGCTGATTTCGTTGACGAATATAAGCAAATATTGTAGGCAAGCAAATCATATAGATGAGACTAAATTTGGAGACACAGAGGGACCTGTAGCATTTTGAGATGATCCCAAAAATTTTGGTGGTTCAAATGAACCAAAAACAGAAAAAAATTGCTGATCACACAATTGAAACCAATCGGCACGGAATTTTACATAAGAACAGAATTTAGGACAGAGAAGAAGGACAGCGAAAAAGAAGAAGAACCATTTTGGATGGCCATTGGATTATAGAATGGACCACAACAACTAACAGCACGACGGAGTGCGTAAATATTGGGCAAATGCCCGTGGGCAGTGCTCCATGACATAATTTCAAAAGCTAAATCTTCCAAAATGGTTTTGGACATAAGGAAGCCTCTAATATATTGTAGTGTTGTAGGGTATCACATGGTCGGCCCCGCACGACTTTAGCTTTTGCTTACTTATTATGTAATCAAATAGGGTTTACCCCCAGGGAAGGGGAAAGCTACTTTTATTTATTTATAAAATTTAGTGCGTCCTTATTGAGACCCTGGTACAGCTGAGCTTTCCTCGGCCTGAGATGAGCTTTCCACGTTATACCACTCCAGCTTGTAAAGTTTGCCATGTTTTTTAATCCCAATTTATCAAGTTGCGGCAAGAAGTCGTTGATAATTTCTTTGTAGTGCGCACTATTCAGAGCAAACTTTCGGCTCGCGACGTCTTCGAAGGAAAAAGGTCCGATGGTTCCTCCAGCGAGAACAGCACATCATACAGTGATTTTGAGCGGGTGTAACGGCTCTTCGAGGGTTACGCGTAACTTTTGCTTATTTACGTACCTGCTCAGATGGAAATGGGCCTCAACACTCATGATTATTTTCGGTAAAAATCATCTTCTTCTTGGTGGTGATTAAATGGTCGCCAATATTTCGCGTTCTGGTACAGTGTAGCGTAACATTGTTTAATTACGTGTGTTTCGCATGTGTTTATTACAAAAATATCAAAACAGAACTGAAATTAGTGGCCAATCGTAGAATTTATAGCATTTTCTAATAGAATACTTTTGGCAGGATTTGGTCGGAAGTACCGAAATTCACTCCATTTCGATTGATATTAACCATCTGGTGCACAATAAACCTGAAATCGGCCGAAGATATATATTGGAGCTATTCTCACCAATTTCAATAGGTCTCGTCCCTAGACCAAGCAAATGTTGTTTGGAAATTTTCATCTCAATCGGATAATAAATGCGACCAGCATTTTCTTCACAATAATCCATGTACAGAAGGACGAAGTGTCATGCATAAATCGACTCAAAAAGTGGTTTATGCGGATCCTTCCTTCTCCATGTTACAAACAAATACACAAAGACATAGTACCCTGACCACTGTGTGGTGTTGGGTATAAAAAGAATATTGTCTTTAGTTCAACATGTTCACGTTCCAAAACAATAATCAGATTTTAAACCAATTCTCCACAGGTCTAATGAACTGAGATTTTTGTTTCGTTTAAAAAAAAAACACTTTCAAAACAACACTTCTCATACAAATTTCAACACAACATTCAATCAGTTGCGTTGTTTAAAGCTTTTCGGTATCGCACTCAAGTCACATCACTGCCGGATTCAATTTTCGAAAACGGGATGAAAAACTATATGCAATCAAAAGACAATACATTTCCAAGTCTATCAAGTGAAAACAACGGAAATCAAATGCAATCATCAACACCGCCAAAACAACAACAATGGATCATAGCATTCGTATGGAGCCTCACATAAAGCCATGAATATTTTATTTGGACTAGCCACAAACGCCACTAATAGATTTTTGGCGATTTTAGGAGACTATGTGACAGTAGTTTTTTTTCAAAATACTTGGATATGCAAATTATTTATTCAAAATTCGATTTTTTCAACGTGAGAATAATAAAATTTGCTGCTCTACAAAATGTTCACCAATGCATTTCTTTTCGAAAACTATGAATATTTTATGGGAAATTTGTATTGTAAAACTGTACATGTAAATGTTTTTATTTTATTATTATATTTTTTTTTTTTTTTTTTTTTTGGCTTGACTTTACCATGAAAGGATTTTTTCTTGCAGGCATTTGTTAACATGGTAAAGTGGGCATGTAGGGGCGACAATGTGATTCCCTACATCCCACTATGGGTTTTTTTACGTTTATTTTGGCATAAACTCTAATTTCAAAGCTATTGAATTGAAATTTGGTTTGTATGCATTTTTTATGCTTCCAAGATGACCTACCAATTTTCATATGATTTGGGGCACTATTTCATATAGGTGCTATATAGCCGATTTGACCCAACTTTTTTGTTTATGAAGCTATTGAAGTGAAATTTGGTTTGTATTCATTTTTTAAGCCCCCCCCCAAGATGACTTACGAATTTTCATGTGATTTGGGGCACTATTTCTTATGTAGCTGCTATATAGCTGATCTGGCCGATCGGCTATGATGATTTGGAGAAACATACTGCTCATTCATTACAATAATTATACTTTTGCTAAGCCATTTTGAATGTTTAGTTTTAAATCGCTCTAGTTGACGGATGCACTTTGGCAAATGCTTTTTTATATAATTAACAAAATCTTTCACTTGTTTTGATATCAAACGCATTTGGTCTTCATTTAAACTGATATTATTGATATTCTGTAACACATATTTCACAAGTGCATCTTCTTAGCGATTGTTGCTTCTCCAAATTTCAATAAGCGCTGCATGGACAAACACATGTTTATCTGCAAAACACGTGTTGGCACAAAATAGAACAAAAAAGGCTAGTTACTCATTAATTAACACACTTTTGTTAATAACCTGGCATTTATACCTTTTGCAATGCTTTGCCATTCACAAGTTACATTCCAGGGAACACAACTACAATTAATAGATTTTATATAAAGTTATACATAAACGAAACAATTCACAGTATTACAACAACAGACAATTATGACAAAAATGGCACCTCGTCTTAATCTTACATACCTGCACTAACGTTTTCCATAATTACACATTTTATTTTTTTCAATTTTGTCAAATCAGAAGCACTTGAACTTAGCTGATCTTTACCGCCAGTTGTACCAAAACAAAGTGACTTTCAAACACCTGACTTTAAAAGCTCGCCAGCAAAAAAGGGTTGCCACCCGTATAGATATTAAACATTTTTTTTTTTCTAATATGGGTATCTACATTTAGGAAATCAGTTAAATTTCAAAATATGAATCCAAAAAAAAATTACTTTATGCCAAAAAATCATGCTTTTTACCCATAGTGCATCCCCATAATTCTTGGTAACATTTCTGTAGATGTGAACCCCTTTGAAACATTAACGAATTTGCATATCATAATTTCTTTTCATTTATCAATACCAGTATAAAGTTCAACAATGCATCTCTCCTATACCATTACCGTTTGTCCTTCACTTTCTATTCGTGTTCAATGAACTTCGTTGGTAGATAACCATTTCAGCATGTACGCCACCGAGTAGTAGTAGTAGTCGTTATTTGCCTGCAACAAACCCATTGGCAGAGCATCAAATTAAAAAAATGAATTTCTACCCTGAATAGAAAAAAGTTGAATTAAAAAACAAGTTAAAAAGTAGCAGTCAGTTTTGCCGACAGCCAATGTAGATTATTTTAATATATTTTGACCTCTGTTATTATTATTCAAATTGTTGACCCTATATGGAGTATGTTCCGAAGGAATAGGCCAATATTGTCTATTTCGTATCGGACCTAAATAAATATGATATAAATACGTGCCAGGTTCGGACTTTACTTTATATGAGACTAGCTGAACCCTGTGTGCTTCGATAACCCTTTTGATTTTATATGCATTCAAAATATTATATACGAATATTATTTTTTTTTAACAAAAAACCATTATTGCTTTAATGCGTAAATAAACAAATAGCTCCGTCTACAACGCGTGAACATGACAGGAACATCTGACCATGAGAAAAGCAGGAACATGCCAAATTTAGTCCGCATACACAAAGGGTTTGTCCTTCGGATTTATTAATTTTAAAGCATTGCCAAGCGTTCAGGAAACTGCAATCTTTTGAAGTTGAGTGGCATTTCTGTTACAATTAGTGAATTCAAGGTAGCAACATACTTCCCCACAATAATCATATCCTCAATAAAATTGCACAAGCGTTGTGGGCCAATGCTTCTTAATAAAATCATGTCTTAATCTGAATCGATTTCAATATAATTTGACAAAATTTACTTTTATACCAAATTCCGTCTCACCATCCATATTTCACTGAAATTGGTGCGAGCACTTCGGCGGGAATGGGCCAAAATACCGCAGAGCAACATTCGTGCAGCGTGTGATAGTTTCATTTCGTGCCAAAGGTGACCAATTCGAACAAATCTAAACGTATTCTAAAAGTTGATTTTATTTCCGACATTTTTTTCTTTCATTCAATAAAATGTAACCAGTAAAGAAAGTCCTAAAGTCGGGCGGGACCGATTTTATGATACCCTACACCACTTTGCTAATTTAGTTGAGCTCCACATAACAACTAAAAGTTTTTATGGGATAATTCATTCATACACCTTATGATTATAATTATAATTTAAAATTCAAAGGACTAAATATGCCGAAGCATTTGTTTTTTTAATCTCGGACTTGTATTGCTCATTTGTAGTACAATTAATTTGAAATCAGATAAAGGTATATATGGGAGCTATATCCAAATTTGAACCGATCTCGATAAAATTTGCCAAAAATAAAATAAAAATAAGTTGACAAGTGAAAAAAATAAAGGAACAGTTAAACACTCCTTGGAAAAAAGAGAATAAAGTTTTTGAAAAAAAAAATAAGAAAAACCATTTAATAAATAATCCTCGAAGGAAAAGTAACTAGAATATTAAAATAAGTGAACAGTAAAACACTCCTTAGAAAAAGAGAAGAAGTGAAAAAGTGAATAAATGAAAAAAAATTAAATTAGAAAAGAACCATTTAACAAACGATACTTGAAGAAAAGTAAAAATAACTTAAATATAAAAATTACAAAATAAATGAACACTTCTAAAAAAGGAAAACTGGAACTGGTGAAAAAGTTAATAATTAAAAAAAGAAAAATAAATAAACAAGTAAATAAACCAGTTGACAATCCATAATAAAAAGAAGAACAAATCCATAATAATAAGAGAAAAATCCATAATCAGAAGAAGAAATCCATAATAAGAGGAACAAATCCATAATAAGAAGAGCCAACCTGATAACACAACAACGGATTGGACGCACCATTAATCAACAAGATGCTGATTTTTTTGTAAGAATTAGATATTAAGCTATAAACTTAAAAATAATATTATTTTATCGTGTTTGAAAAAAAAGAAAGCAAAGAAAATAATTGAGAATTTTGTTTGAAAGAAAAAAGATAAAAAGGAAAATCGTTTAAATTTTTTTTTTGTAATTCTCTATTATGAATGACCCATTAGAAGAATTGACATTGAAACTAAATAATATTACCATGAATCCAACCAGTTGTTCAAGAAATTCCGGACTCAAGACAGTCAACGTGAGGAAATTGTTCGTATTGTTTCAGGCCTACTGTCAGGCCAAAATTCAGTTTCAGATGAAGGTTCAGATGTTCCGATAGGTACTGTGTCTCCAAGATTGGAAGAATTATATAAGGTCCCAGATCTTGTAAAATCTATTAGAGAATTCTCTGGAAAGCCAGGCGAATTTAGTTCATGGCGAAAGTCCGTAGATAGGGTGTTAGACCTTTATTCATCCCTCAAGGGAACCGGCAGATATTATGCCATTTTGCACACAATACGTACAAAGATTGTAGGCGAAGCAGATACTGCTTTAGAATCATATCGAACTCCGCTCGATTGGCAGCGGATACGCAAATGTTTGATGGTCCAATATTCCGATAAAAGGGACATCGGTACTTTAGAGTACCAGATGAACGTCCTGTGCCAAGGACATAAGAGCGTAACAGAGTTCTATCAACAAGTGTACCAAACACTTTCCCTTATTTTGGATAAAGTATCGTGTCTCGATTTGGAGGAAAAGAGTCTTAGAGCAATGACTGACACATATAGGGAAAAGGCATTAGACACGTTTATTAGGGGATTGAATGGAGACCTTCCTAAATTATTAAGTGTGAAAGAGCCAACTTCACTACTACAGGCCTTACACCTCTGCTTGAAATTGGATAATATGAGTTTTAGACGGGAATACGCCCACAAGGGAGCAATGAAACTGGACGCGAGACAGTCTCTGAATACAGGAATGAAATTTTATCCTGAATTAGCGACTATTCCTTCGAATAGAAGTAGGAATTTGCCAACAATCCAATACCGTTATCCAAGCGGCGTTAATAATCCACAATTTCAGCGGCATCACTTTGGAGGACCCCAACACTCCCAATTTGCTCCTCGTCCTCAAGGAGTACAGCAATTTTTCCATAAAAATAATTTCGGAGGCCAAACTCCCAATTACAGTAATCAACGTCCAGAACCCATGGACGTCGACAGGTCCACACAAATGAGACCTCAACAAAAACAAATCCAACCTTATAAGAGACCAGCACAGTTTTCTATCCAGGCTCCAGTGAACAAAGTTCAACGAAACTTCCATGTGAATGTTGGATATCCTGAAAATGATTCACTTATTGACAGTGACAATACAGACTTACCTTACGAGACCAGGACCGAAAGTTGCGACGAGTATTTCATGCAGTGCCCTGATAACGTTACCACAGAGGACTACCAGGACCAAGGAACAGACGACGTCCCCGCTAATTTCATTGACATTCATTTTTTAGATTAGGGTGTTCCTCGTTGCCGTACTTCCAGGCTAAAACGAGGAACGGGAAAATTTTAGACTTCTTATTAGACACAGGAAGTAGTAAAAATTATATTAAACCCGGACTGGTGAATAATCCTAAATCAAACGCTGATAAATTTAAAGTAAAATCCGTGGGAGGAGATGTGGAAATTTCACAACATACTCTCATAAATATGTTTGGTATCGATGATGTTCCGATTAAATTCTTCCTATTGCCCGGTTTAAAATCATTTGATGGTATTTTAGGCAATGACAGTATGAAAGAACTGACAGTTGTAATTCATACTTCAAAGGATTATTTTGTGGTAAAGGGAGGTAAGAAAATTGCTGTTAAACAACGTATGTCTCAAAATGTGAACAATTTAGAGCTGAAGATGGACGATCTATCTGAGACACAGAAAAAATCCATTTACTAGATTGCAAGTCGGCACCGGAATCTATTTTCAGAATCGGACGAAAAATTGACGTACACTACCATGGTAGTGGGTGAGATCCGGACTAATAACGAGTCCCCAATTTATGCAAAGAGTTATCCTTATCCCTTGGCATTAAAAGATGTCGTAGAGGGAGAAATAAACCGTCTGCTACATGATGGCATAATAAGACCATCTAGATCTCCCTATAACTCGCCGATTTGGGTTGTACCCAAAAAGGATGATAGTTCCGGAAACAAACAGTATCGACTAGTGGTCGATTTTCGGAAACTTAACTCCGTTACAATTCCGGACAAATATCCCATTCCCGAAATAACCGAGGTTTTATCAAATCTCGGCGGAAATAAGTTCTTTACCGTCGTAGACCTTAAAAGCGGATTTCATCAAATCCCGTTGAAAGAAGGAGACAAACAGAAAACCGCATTCTCCATTAATAATGGAAAATACGAGTTCAATAGATTGCCCTTCGGGTTAAAGAACGCACCGGCGATATTTCAGCGCACGCTGGATGATATTCTCAGAGAATTGATCGGAAATATATGTTTCGTATATGTCGACGATATTATTATTTTCAGCAAGGATGAGCAGTCTCACGTCGAACACATTGAAATGGTTTTCAGGACCCTAGAGTCGGCCAACATGAAGATCCAACTCGATAAATGCACATTTTTCAGAAGGGAAGTAGAATTTCTGGCATTCGTTGCGTCCAGGGAAGGTATCCGGACAAATCCCAAGAAAGTCGAGGCAATTCTTAATTCTCCAATACCTAGAACACTTAGGCAATTGCGTTCTTTTTTGGGCCTCTCAGGATATTATAGGAGATTTGTGAAAGGTTATGCAGATATTGCCAAACCATTGACCGAACTATTGAGAGGGGAGGAAGGAAGAATTTCTAAAGCATCCTCCAACCAAATTCCCGTAACTTTGGGTGAAAATGCTATAAGGGCATTCAACGAATTAAGAAATGCACTAGTATCACAGGAAGTATTATTGTCGTATCCTGATTTTCGGGAAGAATTCGAATTAACTACCGATGCTTCTAATGTGGCTTTGGGTGCAGTGCTTAGTCAGAAAGGCAAACCCATTGCATTTATTTCACGAACACTGAGTAAATCGGAAGAGAATTATGCCACAAATGAAAGGGAAATGCTGGCAATCATATGGGCTCTATCTTCTTTAAGAAATTACCTATACGGTACCAGGAAAGTGATCATTTATACCGATCACCGGCCCCTGACTTACGCGCTGAGCAGCAGGAATACTAATTCAAAGATGAAAAGATGGAAGTGTATTCTCGAAGAATATGACTATGAACTGAGATATAAACCAGGGAAACAGAACGTCGTGGCTGATGCCTTATCCAGATTACCACAGACTTCCCAGGTTAACACTTTGACACCTACTCAGCATAGCTCCGAGAGCTCTCCCGAGAACCTTATACCGAGCGTAGAGTCACCCATCAATGTATTCAAGAATCAGATACTTTTGAACATTGATGATTGTTCGACATACCAATTTAAGATTGTTTTCCCAGGCTTCCATCGTCATATTATTACAGAACCTTCTTATGACGAACAGAAAATGCTCTATATTCTCAAACGTTACTTGAATCCATCGGTTATCAATGGTATTAAAACACCAGAAAACGTGATGGGAAGAATTCAAAACGTCTATCCAAACCACTTCCTTCAGTACAGATGCCGATCGGACCAGGAAAGAATAATTATCGATACCCATAACAGAGCACATAGGAATGATAAAGAAAACAAGATTCAAATATTGGAAAAATATTATTTCCCCAGAATGTCCAGTAAAATAAGAAAGATTATTAAACTGTGTTCTACATGTAAGAAGAGCAAGTATGAGAGGCATCCCAATGAACCTTGTCTGGGTCAGACTCCCATACCTCGATATCCGGGACATATTGTTCATCTTGATATTTTCTGCACCGACAAGAGACTAATTCTGACATCGCTTGACAAGTTTTCTAAATACGTCAAGGTGAAATTATTGGACAGTAGGTCAACAGAGGCCATAAGGAAACCTCTTAGGGAACTCTTATTCTCCTATGGTGTACCAAAGCATGTAGTGATGGATAATGAACCCGCACTGAATTCCAGCTCGATACTTTTCATGATGAGAGACGAAATGGGAATAGATGTTTACACTACCCCATCGTATAAAAGTGAGGTAAACGGTCAGATAGAGCGTTTCCACTCGACTCTCGCAGAAATCATGCGCTGTCTGAAAAGCGATGGAACTTCTAGAAGTTTTGAAGAGCTATTGGAAAGGGCCGTCAACGAATACAATCACTCTGTTCACTCTACAGTGAATAGGAAACCCGTTGATTTGTATTTCGGACGAACGGTAGATTTTTCACCACAGGATATCGAAACCGTAAGGAGGAACACTATTGAGCGACTGGAATCGAAACAGGCTAAGGATTTAGAATATCATAATAGAAACAGACATCCAGCAAAGGAATATGTCCCTGGACAAGTAGTTTGTGTGAAAAGGAATAAGCGATTAGGTACAAAATTGAGTGATCGGTTTGGAGAAGAAGTAGTGAAAGAAAACCGTAATACCACTATTTTGACCGAAAGCGGCAGGGTTATTCACAAATACCACATTAGGAACTAATACCACCAATAATTATTACAGACTACTACTTGGACGCGCCTTGGGCGACTTCAGCATTATGGACTATTCAAACGCAAGACTAATAACTATTCAGAACGGAATTGCTCGTAGACAAAATGGGACATTCAAGATCATCCATTCAATCGACATTACCCAGTACAAGAATCTTACCTTGGATATTGAATACCTGCTTGACAAAAACGTTACATATAATCATCCGCTCCGTCCGTTTATAAGGCAACAGATAAATGATATCAATGGGATCCTAAATCGCCTTAGTCCAAGCAGGAAGCAGCGGTCGATAGACTTTATCGGCAGTGCTTGGAAATGGATTGCGGGAACTCCCGATAGCCACGATTTCGAAGTCTTGGAGCAAAAGATCGGGAACATTTTGGAAAATAATAACAGGCAGTTAATTATAAATAGACTCGTATCAGAAAGAATATCAGAAATTACAAATGTCACAAATGAAATCATAAAAAGAAAAAAGGAAGGATGGAATGACGAAACTGCCAATAATCTTGAAAGAAAATTAATTTTGATAGAAAAAGAACTAAAAAATATTGAATTAGCTATTCAGTGGGCCAAGGCCGATATAATTAACACTTTTATCCTTTCGGAGATTGAAATAGAAGAAATTAATAACATTTTCAAAAATTATAATATCCCAGTTTATAATATAGAAGAACTACTAACTTTTGGAAGCGTAAAAATTGTAACAAATAAAAAAGAAATTTTATACATCTTAAGTATTCCAATAACTATGAAGGAGGTTTGTAACGTTTATTTAGCAAAGGCAGTTAAGTCGAGAAATCTGATAGATAAAATAGAATACCAAAATATATTACAATGTAACAATTCAATATTTGCTATAAAGGATAAATGTAAAAAATACTATGATCTGACAATATGTAATAGAAATAACCTAATAGAATTAAGAGATGATTTTTGTATAACTAGTTTGTTTAAAAATAGAATAGGGAATTGCACTCAAGTCAACAACGAGCATGTTCCTGCGATCGAAGAGATCGGAACGGATCTAATACTCCTAAACCAATACCAAGGCACCATCAGCTTAAACAAAGAGATGACTTATTTGAACGGGACGTATCTCATCAAGCACTTCAACAGCACAATCGAAATAGATGGCAGACAATATTACTCAAAGGAAATTACTGGTAACAAACCCCTTCCTGCATTCCTACAACCAAAGAGTTTTGACGAAAGGGTGGAAGAAGTGATATCTCTGGAACTTCTCAAACAACTTAACACCAAAAACATAAAAAGATTGGATATCCTGGAAGTAAGAAATCTGTCAACAATTGGAATATGTGGCTTCGCTGTATCTGTTCTGATGATAATAACAATATTGCTGCTGAGAGGAAAACTTCATAAACCTACCAGAAAAACCATCGCTACCCCAGATGAGACCGAGATGACAGAAAATGGGGAAGGTCCTGAAGTAAAACAACCTACCACTTCTAAGGACTCCAAAGCTTCAAGCATCTACAACATACATTCGTTCTAGACAATCGGGACGATTGTATTTAAGAGGGGAGGAGTTAACACCACAAATATTCAAATCTCACAAATGTATCATCATGGACAGCAACGACAACAACAACAGCAATAACTAAATCAAATGCGCGTGTTATAATGCTGACATGCAGTTTCCCACAGAATGAGCAGAAGGTATTCCAGACGACACACGAGCCGGTGTCCAATAACAATACAGGTGTGGGAACATGCAAAGTGCAGTAGCAACGGTGCACTGCGATGAGTATAAGTTTAGGGTAGTTTTAGTTATTATTCGCTTTGTAACTTTGAATCTCAAATAAAACGGATGTTGCTCAAAAGCGCTAGCTTGCAAGACAACATATTTTTTTTAATAAAAACTTACAAATAAAGTTTTAATTTATATGTATATATATATATATATATATATATATATATATATATATATATATATATATATATATATATATATATATATATATATTCAAGCATCTACAACATACATTCGTTCTAGACAATCGGGACGATTGTATTTAAGAGGGGAGGAGTTAACACCACAAATATTCAAATCTCACAAATGTATCATCATGGACAGCAACGACAACAACAACAGCAATAACTAAATCAAATGCGCGTGTTATAATGCTGACATGCAGTTTCCCACAGAATGACCAGAAGGTATTCCAGACGACACACGAGCCGGTGTCCAATAACAATACAGGTGTGGGAACATGCAAAGTGCAGTAGCAACGGTGCAGTGCGATGAGTATAAGTTTAGGGTAGTTTTAGTTATTATTCGCTTTGGAACTTTGAATCTCAAATAAAACGGATGTTGCTCAAAAGCGCTAGCTTGCAAGACAACATATTTTTTTTAATAAAAACTTACAAATAAAGTTTTAATTCATATATATATATATATATATATATATATATATATATATATATATATATATATATATATACATATACATATATATATATATATATATATATATATATATATATATATATATATATATATATATATATATATATATATATATATATATATATATATATATATATATATATATATATGCATATATATATATATATATATATATATATATATATATATATATATATATATATATATGCATATATATATATATATATATATATATATATATATATATATATGTATATGTATATATATATATATATATATATATATATATATATATATATATATATATATATATATATATATATATATATGAATTAAAACTTTATTTGTAAGTTTTTATTAAAAAAATATGTTGTCTTGCAAGCTAGCGCTTTTGAGCAACATCCGTTTTATTTGAGATTCAAAGTTCCAAAGCGAATAATAACTAAAACTACCCTAAACTTATACTCATCGCACTGCACCGTTGCTACTGCACTTTGCATGTTCCCACACATATATATATATGGGTGCATCAAATATATCGAACTTACATATTTGCTTCATCAAATAAACGAAATCTATCGAAAATATATATGGGAGATATATCCAAATCTGAACCGATTTGAATATAATTTGACAAATATATTTTTGTACCAAATTTAGTCACTCATGCCCAATTTCATTGGAGTCGGACATACGTATAGTGCATTGGTGCATTAAATATGTGAAATCGGCCAAAATTATATATGGGAGCTATATCGAAATCTGAACCGATTTCAATATGAATTTGACAAATTTATTTTCTGATCAAAATCCCGTCACACATTCCAAATCAAATAAACAAAATCGGTCGAAATATATATGGGAGCTATTTCCAATTTCAATACAATTTGAAAAATTTATTTGTGTACTCAATTTAGTCTCTCATGCGGAATTTCATTTGAATCGGACATACGACATACGTGTTTTGTGCATCGAAAATACATATATATGGGAGCTATATCCAAATCTAAACCAATTTCAATATAATTTGGTAAATTTATTTTTGTTCTAATTTCCCTTCCAAATATCACATTTGTAGACTATATCTGTAATCGACCAATAGACATGTGCATATAAAATCTAAATTTTTGGAAAGTATCTCTGATTCTGATGCTATATCTCCAGTTCCAAATGGAATTTGATTTCGTTGCCGATATTCTAAGTTTTCAAAAATTGGCGTAAATATATCGTGGCTTCGGTCAAAAGCCAAAATAAAACATTTGCAGGACTATGTAACATTATTTCAAGAATGAAATGAAATGCATGGAAAAACGTTTTTATATGTGAAATTTCCGTTCTTTCCGAAAGAGCGAATTTGATGTAGTAAAAAATACCGATAATTTTTTAGAGATCGCTTTTTATACCCTACACCACATAGTGGTAAGGGTATTATGTCTTTGTGCATTTGTTTGTAACATGGAGAAGGAAACGAGATAGACCCATAGTTACTTTTGAGAACCTTCATAGAATCACTTTCTGAGTCGATTTATGCATGTCAGTCCGTCTGTCCGTCTGTCCATGTATTCTTGTGAACAAAATGCAGGTCGCATTTATTATCCGATTGAGATGAAATTTTCCAAATAATATTTTTTTGGCCCAAGGACGAACCCTATTGAAATTGGTGAGAATCGGATCAAATTTAGATATAGCTCCCATATATATCTTCATCCGATTTCGGATGAATGTTAGTACATCGGACCAAATTCAGCCTAGAAGCAAGTATATCAAATTTAGTGAAAATCGGTTCAGATATAGATATAGCAACCATATATATGTTTCATCCGATTTAGTGTTTTAGTCCCATACATTCTTTAGTCCCATAATACTTTAAGTGTAAATAGTTTAACGAATTATTTTACTATATAAACTAGTAAATGTTTAATTGGAGTGAAATGTTTTACACATTTCATAATAAAAACACGTAAGCAAACGCTATAGTCGTGCGGGGCCGACCATGTGATACCCTACAACACTACAATATATTAGAAGCCCCCTTATGTCCAAATTAATTTTGTAAGATTTCGCTTTTGAAATTATGTCGTGGAGCACTGCACAGATATTACCCTTAGCATTTTGACCAGGGAATATACCCCAATATTTACGGACTCCGTCGTGCTGTTAGTTGTTGTGGTCCAATTTACAGCTAAATATAATCCAATGGTCATCCAAAATGCAAAATCCAAAAACAAGAGGCCCCTCTGTATCTTCAAATTTAGACTCATCTATATGATTTGCTTGTCTACGAATATAGCATTCGATAACGAAATCAGCATAAAAAAGCCAAGGTTCGCCTTTGGTGTATTTCGGATATGGCATGTAAGTAATTTTAGTATTTTTTCACACAATATTTGTGTTGTATTATATAAATATATTGCGGACATCTTTGAAAACAATATGCCTAGCCCTAATGAGCCTAACCTTAACTCGTGAAAATTTTCGTGAGGACCAAACGGTAACTGCAATCTGTATATAATAACCCCAACCCGTGTTGTAAGGTGAAAAAATATTACAAAATGTACACTTCAATATTATAAGTCATATTGAAAAAATCGCATGCGATAAAAAAAAGCATGAACAAATAAAAAATAGTTACAAAATACTAAAAAAATTATATTAATATCATTATTAGAATCATTTTATTCGATTTTTTTTTTAAACTTTAAACTTTTATGTCAAGAGGGCATTCTGAATTGACAAAATTTGTCAAAATCGGTCCAGTCATTCTTGAGTTATAAGCATTCTAGGTAACATTCCCTTCCTTTCTATATGCACATTGTATACATTTCGCTTTATATATCCGATATATTTACTATCGGCATCTATATAACGGTCAGAATAGACGAATCAGCTCGGCGAGATAGGAAGATCCATATGTACATTCCTATGTGGGAAACCAATATTTCGAAGTGTTACATAAATTTTGGCCCATTCAAACTTATAATTATTTAGTTTCTTAGCTAAGGTGATATTTGTAAGTTATAGTCTAAGCAGAAAGAAAGGCGTGAGTCAATAAAATCTTCTTCTATATCTATAACCAGTAAAGAAAGTCCTAAAGTCGGTCGGGGCCGATTTTATGATACCCTACACCACTTTGCTAATTTAGTTGAGCTCCACTTAATAATTAAAAGTTTTTATGGGAGAATTCAATCATACACACTATGATTATAATTATAATTTAAAATTCAAAGGACTAAATATGCCGAAGCATTTGTATCTTTTAAATTCGGACTTGTATTGCCTATTTGGTGCGGAATTAATTTGAAATCGGATAAAAATATGTATGGGAACTGTATCCAAAATCTGAACCGATCTCGATAAAATTTGGCAAAGATATTTCTGAGCTGTATTTGATATATTTCCCTGAATATCGTTGTTACGGAGTGCATATTACGGCTGTGGGTAACAAATACAATAAATCGGATGAACAATATATATGGTAGCTATAACTATATCTGAACCGATCTTCACCAAATTTGGCATACTACCTTCTAGACTAAATTCGGTCGTGTGTGCCAAATTCCATCCCATTTGGACAAATATTAGACGTTTGGTGCACAATAAATGGTAAATCGGACGAAGTTATATATGGGAGCTATTTCCAAATCTGATCCGATCTCGAAAATTTAGCAAAGGTATTTCTGAGCTGCATTTGATATATTTCCCCAAATATTGTTGTTACAGAGTGTATATTACGGCTGCGGAGGACAAAAATAACAAATCGGATGAACAATATATATGGGAGCTATAGCTATATCTGATAAAATTTAGCATACTTATTTTCAGGTCTAATATGGTTGTATGTGCAAAATTCCATACTATTCGGGCTGATATTACACGTTTGGTGCACAATAAAAGGCAAATCGGACGAAGATATATATGGGAGCTATATCTAAATTTTTACCGATTATCTCCAATTTCAATAGGGTTCGTCCTTGGGCCAAACAAATGTTGTTTGGAAAATTTCATCTCAATCGGATAATAAATGCGACCTGCATTTTGTTCACAAAAATACATGGACAGACGGACGGACGGACGGACGGACAGACGGACTGACATGCATAAATCAACTCAGAAAGTGATTCTATGCAGATCATCAAAAGGAACTATGGGTCTATCTCGTTTCCTTTTGCCTGTTACAAACAAATGCACAAAGACATAATACCCTGACCACCTTGTGGTGTAGGGTATAAAAAAGGAAAATGTTTGTATGTTTGTTTGTTTGTAATTTCTGGGGCTCGAAAACCCCTGAACAGATTTTCCTGAAAATGTCCAAGTATACGGCAACCTGAAAGTAATATAGGCTATATAAATTTTTGAATTTCCACTTCGAACTGGAGATATAGCATCAGAATCGGAGGTAATTTCCAAAAATTTTGATTTTATGTGCACATATCTATTGATCGATTACAGATACAGTCTCCAAATTTGAAATGTGTAACGAAATTTGGAACAAAAATAATTTTGCCAAATTATATTGAAATCGGTTCAGATTTGGATATAGCTCCCATATATATTTTCGGACGATTTCAAATATTTGATGCACAAAACACGATATGTATGTTCGATTCCAATGAAATTTGAAATGTGTGACGGTATTTTGATCAGAAATTAAATTTGTCAAATTATATTGAAATCGGTTCAGATTTGGATATATATATATATATATATATATATATATATATATATATATATATATATATATATATATATATATATATATATATATATATATATAAACCGGTTCATATATATTTTCGGCCGATTTCACATATTTGATGCACCAAACACGATACGTATGTCCGATTCCAACGAAATTCGGCATGCCTGACTAAATTTAGTACAAAAATAGATTTGTCCAATTATATTCAAATATTGATATATCTCTCTTGGTATCTGGTGTTCAGACATGGAGGTGGTTTTGGAAATAAGTACTATAGTGGTACTAAATTTGGCAACGGGGGAAGGAGTTTAAATCCTGAAATTTAATATTAAGGTCACTGTTGGTACCTGAGGTCGAAATATGGAGATAATTTTGAAAATGCGTACTATAATTGTGTGAAGAGTACTAAATTTGGTATTGGGTGAAGGGATTGGGTTGTATCTGAGATTGAAATATGGAGGTTTTTGTGGAAATAGATACTATAATTATACGAAATGTAATAAATTGTACTTGATTTGGTCTTGTGTGGAGGAATAGAGCTGAATTTCTGACATTTGAAATAGATGTCACTATTGTGGTCTGTGGTTCAGATATGGAGGTTTTGGTTTATAATATGTATGTGGATATGTACTATAATTGTACGAAAAGTACTAAATTGTACTTAATATGATATTGTGTGGAGGAATAGAGCTGATATCCTGAAGTTTGAAATGGTTGAGATATATTGGAAATGTGTACTAAAATGATACGAAAAGTACTAATTGAGTGAATGTATAGAGCTGGAATCTCGAAATTTGAGGTTGAGGTCTCTCTTGTTAACTGGTGTTGAGATAGGGGGTTGTTTGCAATTGTGTACTATAATTTTTGCAAAATTGCTAAATGGTACTAATTTTGGATCACTGTTGGTATTTTGTCAAAAAGAATAAAATACGAATTTTGTATATGCCTCAAATAAATATCCATAACGAAGGTTGACCCGGAAAAAAGCTCTATCTTAAAAATGCCTTAACACGAACTCTTGGAACGTATCAAAATTTTAAGGTAGACTTTTCCCTGGAACACTAGCGGGCACTTGCTACTTCCTAATAAGAATGTTTTTTCAATAATCGATCTATTGAGGGTATACATTGTTTCTTGAAAGGAAAATGGAAGGAAGTACATCATCAACTAAGCAAACTAAGGCTATATGAAGACCATAATCTTTAATTTTTCATCATTGCTAACATATAAGTGTATAAATAGTCATCTGTGCATTGACTCATATGCAAAACAAGTTTACTGAAAATTTGTTTACTTTGCATTATGAAGATGCTTATGGCAACAATTACATGCCGAACGAGTACAACAAGAACATACAAAGAAAATAAAAACAAGTAAAAAAGCAGTAAGTTAGGCCGGGACGAACTTTGAATATCCTCCTCCATTTGGAACGAATTTGGCAATTCTCAAAAACTATAAAATCCATTAAAAAATATGTTAATATCTTAAAAATACCGAATGTAGCTGTTTTATTAGGGTCTATAACACATAGGCTGTAGTATCCATTACGAACTTCAAATACCAAATATGAGACAATTTCGGTGAATAAAGTCGTTAAAATCATTAAAATACCTAATATGGGGAGGTACAGTTATATGGTAGCTATACGAAGACGTGTACCTGCACAGACAATTTTCTGTCTTAGGCTGTTGTATCCATTATGAACTTTAAATACCAAATTTGAAACAATTCCGGTGAATAAATTCGGTAAAATCATCAAAATACCGAATATCGGGAGGTACCGTTATATCGGGGCTATACGAAGACGTGGATCTACATAGACAATTTTCTGTCTTAGGCTGTAGTATCTATTACGAACTTCAAATACCAAATTTGAAACTATTCCGGTGAATAATGCCGCTAAAATCATCAAAATACCAAATATCGGGAGGTACCGTTATATGGGGGCTATACCAAAACGTGGACCCACACGGGCCATTTTCAATACCAAAAGTCCTGCAGAGAGAATACACATTTGAGCATAATTTTATCAATCTACTTCAATTCGTTCGGAAGCTGCAGTGATTGGAATATATATATACTTTGTTGGGTGTAAAATGTGTATTTCGAGGTGTTACAAACGGAATGACAAACTTAATATACCCTCCATACTATGGTGGAGGGTATAAAAAGAAAACGCTGAGCAATGTTTCTCTCAAATTTCAATTTGTTTTGGGGCACATAATTCTATGATATCAACAACAACTACAAAGGAACAACCACATGAAATGATGTCGGGATTCCAAGCATCTGTTTCTGCAAAAGGGAATATATAGCTGCAGATCATGGACTTTTTTTCTACAACATTATTATATCGTAATGCGAATATAAACTTTGTTATTTCTTCTCAATTTTAACAATTTGGTAGCAAGGAATGGAATGATTTAGTTTACAAAATTGTAAAAGGATACACAAGAAGAGCAGGAAATGGAAGAGGTTTTTTTCTGTCTCGATTACAAAAGAAATGATGAATTGTTTTCCAAGCAAATTTATTCAACAGAAGAACAATGTCAATGATGTATATATTTTCTGCATTAAATGCACAATGTTTATAAAATCGCAAAATTGGAATAGTAATTGTCATAGAAGAGAAAGTTTAACTACCATACTACTTGTTTTGCATGGTAGTGTAGGTCTAGAAATTCGGTTAATTCATGCGGGAGCATATAAACTATGATTAATCATGATCAAAGTTGATATGATTTACTAATCACAAATTAACAATAAAAACCCATATTTCCAACGTATAGCTCTGCTAAATATGCATGTATTTATCTTTAGTCGTTAATGTCCTTATCAGTTGTTACATTTCTAATTCATGCTATTTTTATAGCCTACACCATCTTATAGCCTGAGCATCTTCATATAATCATTTTTTGAGTCGATTTATGCATGTCAGTCCGTCTGTCCGTCCGTCCATGTATTCTTGTGAACAAAATGCAGGTCGTATTTATCCGATTGAGATGAAATTTTCTAAACAATATTTCTTTGGCCCAAGGACGAACCTATTAAAATTGTTGATAATCGGATCAGATTTGGGTATAATTTCCATATATATCCTCGACCGATTTCGGGTTTATTATGCACCAAATAGCCAATATCTGTCCAAATGACCTGAATTTTGGCATATCCGAGCGAATTCAGTATGGAAGCAAGTACATTCAATTTGGTGAAAATCGATTCAGATATAGCTATAGCTCGCATATATAGGTTTCATACGATTTGGTGTTTAAGTCCCTTACATTCGTAATATGCACTCGACAACAATGATATTCGGTACCGGTTATCATATACAGCCCAGAAATACCTCTGCCAAATTTTATCGATAACGCCTAAGATTTGGATATAACTCCTATATATATCCTTTATCCAATTTCAGGGTTCAAGTTGTTATTAATGGCTAATATCAGCCCAAATGGAGGGAATTTCGGGAGGAAAGTTCCCATTTTGTGGAACTCGGCTCCGATATATATTTTTATACCCTCCACCATATCAGGGAGGATATATTAGGTTTGTCATTCCGTTTGTAACTCCTCGAAATATACATTTTAGACCCCACAAAGTGTATGTATTACTGATCAGTTTGAAATTCTGTGTCGATTTAGCGATGTCCGTCCGTCTATCCGTCTGTCCGTCTGTGGAAATCACTCTAGTTTCCGAACGAATTGAAGTAGATTGATAAAATTTTACTCAAATTTATAATATCCGCAGGACTTTTGTTATTGAAAATGGGCCATGTACGTCCACGTTTTGGTATAGCCCCCATATAACGGTACCTTCCGATATTCGGTATTTTGATGATTACAGTTACATTATTCATCGTTTTTTTATAATTCGCATTTGAATATTGTAATGGCTTAGATAACAGCTACCTTTGGTATTTTTAAGATTTTAACAGAATTTTTAACGGATTTGATTGTTTTTGAGAATAACCAAATTCGTTCCAAATGGTGGAGAGTATACACAGTTCAGCCCGGTCGAACTTACAGCTTTTTTACTTTTTTAAGTGATGTTATGCACCCTTTAGCAAAATATAACTGCTCTAAAGCCAAATATTTATAGGTGGTATGATCTACTCGAAATAAATTCTTTTTTTATGGGAGCTCTACTAGATAAGCATAGTGGTGCAGGGTATCATATAGTCGGCCCGGCCCGAATTTTGGTCTTTTTCCTTACTTGTTTATTTTCGACAATTTTTCGCATTTAGAAAATTTAACTAATACCTTTAGTTTGACTAGTTTGTAAAATAGTTTGGAGACTTGCTTCAGGGTTAATGTTTTCGAACAAAAAAATTCTCGTATTGTTATCTGTAATATTGCCGATTACAAAAGAAATGATGAATTGTTTTCCAAGCAAATTTATTCAACAGAAGAACAATGTCAATGATGTATATATTTTCTGCATTAAATGCACAATGTTTATAAAATCGCAAAATTGGAATAGTAATTGTCATAGAAGAGAAAGTTTAACTACCATACTACTTGTTTTGCATGGTAGTGTAGGTCTAGAATTTATTTTCGACAATTTTTCGCATTTAGAAAATTTAACAAATACCTTTAGTTTGACTAGTTTGTAAAATAGTTTGGAGACTTGCTTCAGGGTTAATGTTTTCGAACAAAAAAATTCTCGTATTGTTATCTGTAATATTGCCGAAGACACTATATACCTAAAATGAGCTGATTCCAAGGAACATTAATCTGAGAATTTTAAGAGCTTGGAAGTGTGGGGATCTTCCCCCCATTTTTGGGTCACTTTGCTATGTAAACTTTCAAAACGCCGATACACGTGTCTCCTATTGTTAGCTCTGCTGTCATAATCCGCTGGATTTTTGGGAATTGTTTCAAATTTCGTGTTTGTAATTCTTAACTGGTACTACGGCCTGTGACAGAAAATTTCCTATACAGGTCCTGGTATCCGTATAGCCCCCATATAGCGTTACATCACTATATTCGGTATTTGGATTATTTTAGCGACTTTATTCACAAGAATTGTTTCAAGTTCCGTATTGTAAGTTCATAACGGGTATTACAATCTGTGAAATAAAATTGGATATTCAGGTCCACGTTTTCGTATAGCTCCCGTATAACGGTACCTCCATGTATTCAGTATTTTGACGATTTTGACGATATTTTTCACCGGAATTGTTTCAAATCTCGTGTTTGCAATTAGTAACTGGTCCTACAGATATCCGTATAGCCCCATATAACGGTACCTCACTATATTTGGTATTTTGATATTTTTCCGACATTATTTACCGTAATTTTTCAGGTTTCATACAAAATTTGGTCCCCGTCTTCGTATAGATCAAAATATAACGCTAACTGCCTAAATGCGGTATTTTTATGATTTTAACAATATTTTTGTACAAATTTTACAAAAAATATATATTTTAAAGAAATTGTTTTAGCTAAGAACATCGTTAGTATCATTAGATTTTTCTCTTCGACTCCACAACACTTTTTTCCATGCAAACATTAACTTAATCATAAACCAAGTCAAAAACCGCGAAAATGAAAAATTCCATTTACAAGTAATACAATCAGTTAGAAAAAACTGAAAACAGGGAGGTATTTGACTCAGGATTCCTGTAAATTGGGATCATTAATTAAAAGACGCAACGTCTTTTCCGTTTGAGCGTGTGTAAGACACTGAATTTATTTATTAAAAACATTTCTTAAGAACTAGTTATGATAAAATGACTTAACCTAAATTATCATTAAGTGTTAATAAGAGAGAGAGGGATAGATACCAACCGTACACATGCATATGCACCATGCCACCATAAACCTTAGGGGGAGGTCATACACACGCATAGCTATCTCACATGTGGCAAGCAAACATTCTGCACTTGCTTATCAGTCAGAGTAAAGATCACATCCCATAACACATGCAGCAATTGAAAATTCTGTATTATTTATTTCTAACTCGAAGGTCTGCTCACCACATTTTCTTATCTTATTTAATGTGGACTGTATTAAGAAGATCCCAGTTTAACAAATCCCTCTCATCTACACTAGGTAGACCCGCTATTCTCTTTAATTATAAAACCAGTAAGGAAAGCTCAAAAGTCGGGCGGGGCCGACTATATGATACCCTACACCACTATGCATATTTAGTAGAGCTCTCGTAAAAAGGTTTATACAGGGCATTTCAGAGCTCTATTAGATATTTGGTACAAAATCAAAATCTATCCAATTCTATCGTGCATTTTACGAACTATAGGTATCTCAGAACCGGGTTTCTCCAAATTTTACGTATTAGCTTCCAGACTGAATTCGGTCTTATGTACGAAAATTCAGGTGATTTGGGCTGATATTGACCATTTAGTGCACATTTAACCCGAAATCGGATGAAGATATATATGGGAGCTATAGCTATATCTGAACCGATTTCGATAAAATTTAAAACAGCTATTCCTGTGCTCCATCTAATACCTGGTACCAAATATCACGGTAGTGGAGTGAATATCACGAATGTATGGGACTAAAACACTAAATCGGATGAAACATATATATGGTTGCTATATCTATATCTGAATCGATTTTCACTAAATTTGATATACTTGCTTCTAGGCTGAATTTGGTCCGATGTACTAAAATTCAGTCCATTTGGACTTATATCGGCCATTTGGTGCACAATTAACCCGAAATCGGATGAAGATATATATGGGAGCTATATCCAAATCTGAACCGATTTCGATAAAATTTAAAACAGCTATTTCTGTGCTCCATCTAATACCTGGTACCAAATATCACGATTGTAGAGTGCATAGTAGGAATGTGAGGGACTTAAAGATCAAATCGGATGAAAGATATATATGGGAGCTATAGCTATATCTGAACCGATTTTCTCCAAATTTGATATACTTGCTTCTAGGCCGAACTCGGTTGGGTGAGCCAAAATTCAGGTGATTTGGACTGATAGTGGACATTTGGTGCACATTTAACCCGAAATCGGATGAAAATATATATGGGAGCTATAACTAAATTTGATCCGATTCTCACCAATTTCAATAGGGTTCGTCCTTGGTCCAAAAAAATATTGCTTGGAAAATTTCATCTCAATCGGATAATAAATGCGACCTGCATTTTGTTCACAAGAATACATGGACAGACGGACGGACGGACGGACGGACGGACAGACGGACTGACATGCATAAATCGACTCAGAAAGTGATTCTATGAAGGTTCTCAAAAGTACTATGGGTCTATCTCGTTTCTTTCTCCATGTTACAAACAAATGCACAAAGACATAATACCCTTACCACTATGTGGTGTAGGGTATAAAAACATGTTCACTTATCCGTGAACACTACCTTTAAAATGTATGGCTTATTATGAATCGAATTTGTATATTTCTGTGGAAATAGAAAATGTGTCCCCATTTTACAATTCTTAAATTCCATTCACTCGTCTTTTTTATTTGTATAACTAAAGTAAAATGTTGCATGCGACAACAAATGCCACTAACCGAGTAACTATTCAAACAACTTCATTGGCAACTTTTTTGTATGTAATTGTACGCTACGTTGTTATACGATGCTGGGAAAAATATTTTAGTTTAGTTATGAATAATTTATGAAAATATAACATTTGTTTTTCTTTGTGTCTATATATTGTGGTAGGCAAAAAAGTTTGCTCGCAGTTAAATGTTCAAAAAAAAAAAAAAAAAAAAAAACTGTTTCAAATCCTTTTTGAAATATTTAAATATTTTTTTGTAGAGAACGTTTAACGGTTCGAAATTTAGTTGTAAGTTATAAGCATAAACAGCCGTGAATATATATGCTGCAGATTATTTGCATCAAGTTAATTTTAGGAAAAAATTGTGACCAACTCAACCTTTGCAAATATTTGGATCGGAAGAAAATTGCTGAATAATTTATAACCCATATGAAAACTATTGAAGAAAGGAAAATCCTCAGACATGGCCAGCTTTATAATATACAAGTTGCACACAGCGGGTTACGCTACTCATCTCCCCACCAGTAAGAAAAGGTCAAATGTCGGGCGGGCCGACTATGTTATACCCTATGAATATGAGGGACTTAAACACCAAATGGGATGAAACATATATATGGGAGCTATAGCTATATCTGAACCGATTTTCACCAAATTTAATGTACTTGCTTCAAGACTGAATTCGGTCGAATATGCCGAAATTCAGGTCATTGGGACTGATATTGGCTATTCGGTGCACAATTAACCCGAATTTGGTTGAGTATATATATGCGAGCTATATTCAAATCTGAACAGATCTTGATTAACTTTGGCAGGGATATTTCTGGGCTGTATCCGATATCTGGTACCAAAGATCATTGTTGTGGAATGCATATCACACATGCGAGGGACTTTAAACCACTAATCGGACAAAACATATATATGGGAACTATAGCTATATCTGAACCGATTTACCCCAAATATAAAGTATTGGTTTTTTAGGATGAATTTAGTCGTAATTCGTATATGTGGACTAACTTAAGTATGTTCCAGCTCATGGGCACCTGACATATTCCTGAAGGAAGAAATATATTATATCTTAAAGCATTACAGTAAATACGTTGTTTATATTCTTGTATTTTATTTAAAAACCACAAAATATTCGAATATAAAAGGGCACAGGGTTCATCTAGTACATTATAAACAAACAAACATGATAATGCTCATGACCTCTTGTATTTGTTCAGGAATTAATTTACATTTTAATTAATCTATAAGTTTATGATTACGATTTATGCGCAATCAACCTTGAACGCCGCCACAAATTGCAATAATCCCAATACCGACATTATTGTGTAGGACTTTATAAATTCGCCAAAATTATTGATATTGTATACGTTAAAATGTCATTTATATTAATTATGTTATTGTTGTTATGTGTTGGTTTTAAATAAATTATATTTGTGTGTGGTTTATCTAAGAAAAAAATTCAATAAGTAAACAAGAAGTGAGGTGGGACTTTCAAATAAATTTATAAACATTATTGACTTTGTTAAAGGCATGATATAATTACAGAAGGTAGAACAAAGCTACCCCCTAAATACAATTTTTTTCTATTCTGTATTGTTTTGAATAAAAAGGAAAATAATTTGAAATTATTTTAAATGTAGGGACAATATAAATGCATATTTTCAACTTAACGCGTTAAAAACGTATAGTTTTGGGGTAAAACTATCTTGTCCTACTATCTGGCATTAAATTTTCTAAATATTCCATTCAAGTCTTGTGATTTTCCGCAATATAATATTTTTGTGAAAAAATTTATTGATAAACAAAACCAATTATTGTAT
Source organism: Musca domestica (assembly GCF_030504385.1). Lineage (NCBI taxonomy): Eukaryota > Metazoa > Arthropoda > Insecta > Diptera > Muscidae > Musca > Musca domestica. Next base: position 19,218,895 of record NW_026712133.1, on the reverse strand, counting down.
GTTAAACCAGTAAGGAAAGCTCAAAAGTCGGGCGGGGCCGACTATATGATACCCTACACCACTATGCATATTTAGTAGAGCTCTCGTAAAAAGGTTTATACAGGGCATTTCAGAGCTCTATGAGATATTTGGTACAAAATCAAAATCTATCTAATTCTATCGTGCATTTTACGAACTATAGCTATCTCTGAACCGGGTTTCTCCAAATTTTACGTATTAGCTTCAAGACTGGTGATTTGGTCTGATATTGACCATTTAGTGCACATTTAACCCGAAATCGGATGAAGATATATATGGGAGCTATATCCAAATCTGAACCAATTTCGATAAAATTTAAAACAGCTATTCCTGTGCTCCATCTAATACCTGGTACCAATATCACGGTTGTGGAGTGAATATTACGAGTGTATGGGACTAAAACTCTAAATCGGATGAAACATATATATGGTTGCTATATCTATATCTGAACCGATTTTCACTAAATTTGATATACTTGCTTCTAGGCTGAATTTGGTCCGATGTACTAAAATTCAGTCCATTTGGACTTATATCGGCCATTTGGTGCACAATTAACCCGAAATCGGATGAAGATATATATGGGAGCTATATCCAAATCTGAACCGATTTCGATAAAATTACAAACAGCTATTTCTGGGCTGTATCTTATATCTGGTACCAAATATCATTCTTGTGGAGTGCATATTACGAATGTGAGAGGCTTAAACACCAAATCGGATGAAAGATATATATGGGAGCTATAGCTACATCTGAACCGATTTTCTCCAAATTTGATACACTTGCTTCTAGGCCGAACTCGGTTGGGTGTGCCAAAATTCAGGTAATTTGGACTGATAGTGGACATTTGGTGCACATTTAACCCGAAATCGGATGAAGATATATATGGGAGCTATAGCTGTTTCTGAACCGATTTTCTCCAAATTTGTTGTATTTGCTTTAAGGCTAATCTCGGTCACATGTGCCAAAATTCGGGCCATTTGGGCTGATATTGGCCAGTTGGTGGTCAATTAACCCGAAATCGGATGAAGATATATATGGGAGCTATATCCAAATCTGAACCGATTTCGATAAAATTTCAAACAGCTATTTCTGTGCTCCATCTAATACCTGGTACCAAATATCACGGTTGTGGAGTGCATAGTAGGAATGTGAGGGACTTAAAGATCAAATCGGATGAAAGATATATATGGGAGCTATAGCTATATCTGAACCGATTTTCTCCAAATTTGATATACTTGCTTCTAGGCCGAACTCGGTTGGGTGTGCCAAAATTCAGGTAATTTGGACTGATAGTGGATATTTGGTGCACATTTAACCCGAAATCGGATGAAGATATATATGGGAGCTATATCTAAATTTGACCAATTTCAATAGGGTTCGTCCTTGGGCCAAAAAAAATTGTTTGGAAAATTTCATCTCAATCGGATAATAAGTGCGACCTGCATTTTGTTCACAAGAATACATGGACAGACGGACGGACGGACGGACAGACGGACTGACATGCATAAATCGACTCAGAAAGTGATTCTATGAAGGTTCTCAAAAGCAACTATGGGTCTATCTTGTTTCCTTCTCCATGTTACAAACAAATGCAGAAAGACATAATACCCTTACCACTATGTGGTGTAGGGTATAAAAAGTCTATTCGACGTAATAAGACTCCAGTACAGAGTTGCATTTTTCTAGTTTCCTTAAAGTTGAGCAACCTTTCTTATTGAGCCATGATCTAAGGGTTTTTTTTTAGAATTGCTATTTAAGATTAATTTACTCGAATTGAACAAATAACAAATAAAAGGACGTTAAGTTCGGGAAGATCGAACTTGTTGCACCCCTTATTTTGGCGGAGGACATACACGATCTGTCTTCACTCTCCAATACGGAAGCACCAGTATTTCTTCATTATTTCTAATACTCTGTTGTTTGATGATATAATGCACATATTTATACCTTACACCACATAGTGGTAGGAGTATTATGTCTTTGTGCATTTGTTTGTAACATGGAGAAGGAAGCGATATAGGTCCATAGTTACTTTTGACGATCTTCATAGAATGACTTTCTGAGTCAATTTATGCATGTCAGTCCATCTGTCTGTCTGTCCATGTATTCTTATAAACAAAATGCGATCACATTTATTATCCGATTGAGATGAAATTTTGCAAACAATATTTGTTTGGCCCAAGGACGAACCCTATTGAAATTGGTGAGAATCGGATCAGATTTAGATATTACTCCCATATATCTTGAAACGATTTCCAGTTAATTGTGCACCAAATGACTAATATGAGCCCAAATGATCTGCATTTTGATACATCCCATCGAATTCAGTCTAGAAGCAAGTAAATCAAATTTGGAGAAAATCGAATCAGATATAGCTATAGCTCTCATATTTTTGCTCCCTCCGATTTGGTGTTTAAGTCCCTCACATTCGTAATATCGTAATATGCATTCGACAACAATGATATGCGGTACCAGATGTCTTATAGCGCTCGGAAAAATCGCTGTCAAATTTGATGAAGATCGCTTCAGATTTAGATATTGCTTCCATATTTATCTTCAACCGATTTCGGGTTAATTGTGCAGCAAATGTCCAATATGTGTATAAAAGTCCTGGTTTTTTGTACATCTGACCCAAAGCAGTTTTTTCATTCCACTCTGTATATTTTTCGAAATTGGTACTCTCAGTTGGTAAAAAACCCCTGCAGCAACAAATTAACTAAGACGATTTCAGTATAGTCCCCACATAACGGTACCAGCCACTTTATAACGGTAGCTCCCATATTCGGTATTTTCATGATTTTAGCCACATTTTCAATGGAATTGTCTATAAATCCACAAAAGAAGTTCCTTCTGAGTACTATACCCTGGAAGAGAATTGTCTACATAGGTAGACGATATCGTATAGCCCCATACAAAGGTATTGTTTCAAATTTTGTATAGAAAGTTCGTAATGGGTACTACAGCCCATGACATGCAATTACTCTTTTACATTACAGGCTCGACCTGGATCAACGCAACGCTTTTTGCTCGATTTCTTTGAGTTTGGTTTTATGTAAGCAAACAATAAAAGCATTATTGCTTTACATTTTCTTTCTTTTCGCATTTACCTTTCAAAAAATAAATGTTATTTACTTAACGGGTGAAAGTAGCTTTTGTTTATTCAGAAAGTAAACGATACTTAAACAAAAAACTTTTAGTGCTTACCATTTCCACTAAGTCGCGAAATTTTCTGAACATGGGAAAAACATCTTACATTTATCTCCTGTAGCGAGTCGGCGGGTCTACGAATGCGGTTTATATAGATGCTGTTTTGTAGGTGTTACCTGTGGCGCAATGCTAGGGTCAGATAGTATGTCGTTGTTTCTGATACTATGTCGTATTGATTGCGGTGGTTAGTGGGGCATTTCTTGTTTTAACTGTTTGGCGAAAGAACCGATGCTTGCAGCCATAATATCGGTGCTTTCAACAAACGGTTAAAACTACAGATGAGCCACAACCGCACCGAATAGCAGAAGCAGCAACAACGACGTACAGGTAAACTACAAATGTAATAAAACTTGCAATTGTCCACTATTTCGACACAAAAAAAGTTCACTTTACATTTTTTTAGATTCTTTCCTAAAGTTCTTTTTAGGCCTTTTTATACCCTACACCACATAGTGGTAAGGGTATTATGTCTTTTTGACTTTATTTGTAACATGGAGAAGGAAACGAGATTGACCCATAGTTCCTTTTGTTCCGATTTATGAATATCCCTCTGTCTGTCCGTCCGTCCGTCCGTCCGTCTATCCATGTATTTTTGTAAACAAAATGCAGGTTGCATTTATTATTTGATTGAAATGAAATTTTTCACAAGTCATTTATTTTGCCCAAGGACGGACCCTATTGAAATTGGAGATAATCGGTCAAAATTTAGATATAGCTTCCATATCCGATTTGCCTTTTTGTGCACCAAGCGTATAATATCAGCCCAAATAGTATGGAATTTTGCACACACAACGAAATTAGGTCTAAAAAAATGTATGCCAAATTTGATTTGATCGAAATCGGTACAGGTATAGCTATAGCTCCTATATATATTGTTCATCCGATTTGTTATATTTGTTCCCCACAGCCGTAATATGCACTCCGTAACAACGATATTCAGGGACATATATCAAATACGGCTCACAAATATCTATGCCAAATTTTATCGAGATCGGTTCATATTTGGATATAGCTCCCATATATATCTTTATCCGATTTCAAGTTTGTGCACCAAATGGAGAATACAAGCCTCAATTGAAAAGATGCAAATTCTTCGGCAAATTTAGTCCTTTGAACTTAAATTATAATTATAGCTTGTATGATTTAGTTATCCCGCAAAAACGTTTCATTGTTATGTGAAGCTCTACTAAATATGCAAAGTGGTGCAGTGTATCATAATTGTATATTGCAGTGTATATTCCCGACTGGTTTGTACTTAAAATGAAAATTTTGTATAGTTGGACAACATTTTTTAATCGAAATTTCACACATTGTACTAATATTTCAGGCATTTACGCTTTTATTCATCAAAAAGTCTTAATTTATTTATTTATTTTTTTTTTTTTGAAGCATACCGAAAAGGTTAATTATTAAACCATTATGGTCATAATTATTTCCTTTTCCCCCTAGAAACCGAACTCTTTACATTGGATATTATATAGCACCGTATAATTTTCGTACTCTTTTGCAAACTGTTCCATATTTCAAAAGACACCAACAGTAATCGCAATATAAAACTACATTCCTTCACCCAATAGCACATTTTGTATCATTAAATAGTTTCAGTATAAATCTAGATCGCATTTCCAAATCACCGCCAAGACTCAAACACAAATACCATCGGTACTCTAAATATCAAATTTCATAACTTTCATCTCTCTCCCTTCACCCAATACCAAGTATAGTACCATTCAGTATTTTTCGAACAATTGTCCAGGCTACACAGTGATCCCAATACCAAATTCCAGATTTCAATCACTATCTCTTCACCCAATACCAAAATGTTCCAAATTTTATTCAATTTAGTTTTTTTTTTTCGTAAAATTATAGTATACATTTCCAAAACCATCTCTATACCTCCAATCCCAGATACCAACAGAGACCTGAATATCAAATTTTGTACCACTTAGTACTTTTCGAATAATTATAGTACACAACTCCAAAACCACCTTCATATTTTAACCACAAACACCTACAATGACATCTATATCAAAATATCAGGATTTCAGCTCCATTCCTTCACCCAATACCAAAAATAGTACCATTCATTACTTTTCGTACAATTTTGGTAAACATTTCCGAAACCACATCCTTATCTCAATTCCAGATACCAACAGAAACCTCAGTATTAAATTTCGGGATTGCTGATCTAACTCTTCATTCAGTACCATTTAGTACGCATTTCCGGAATCACTTCCCTATGTCCAGGCTACAAATGATCCAAACAAATGATCCAAACTTGGCCCATCATAAAATTGTATATATCAAACTTAGATTGAGTTTGGAGATGGGCAATATAGGTCCACTCTGATTACTACGGTATTTCAAAAAACTAACTTTGGATTTTGATTTTTTGTAACAAAACGACGAACCATTTTATGTACGTTATTCTTCATTTTAAGGTATTTTGCTGTTGCTTTTCTTAAGAAATCCTTTATATTCCCTTCGTATTTATTATTTTCTATACAATGTTGGTTAGTTCACGGAAATGGTCTGCTGGACACTTACAATGTAAACGTTTTTACAATCCTTGTGAGACGTGCCATTTCACTTAACTGAATGGAAACTTGAATTGAAAAACTACAAGATGTAGTCCTTACCCGCTACAATATATGAATGTGTATGTGAGCGTGTCTTCTTCATAATGTACCGAAGGATGCGTCTGACATTTATTAATATTGAACTAAACAATGATACCTTCAACAACTTATAACATTCTTAGATCATCATGAAGAAGTGCAATAATGTTGAAAGCACTTTAATACCTTTGCTCAAGCATGAAATTCCTGTTACTTCATTTATCCTCGTAGAAACGTACATACAGAAGAACATGTAGAAGAAGAACAGAAATATGCGATATTTTTGTGATGATTTTAAAATTATAGCTATGAAGATGTAGCGTATACGATAAATTTAAACGTATATACTACATCGGAATTTTCTGCCCAATAAATTTTTAAAAATTGGTGCAATATATCATTTGATGCGCTTAAAAGGAGCCTCATCGAAATAATGGTTTTTTACCATAGATCTCTTTGGACCAAAACCGTTTCAGGACATTTGGAGTGGATCTAGTGTTGTCCGTCTGTCTGTCTGGCTGGTGTGGACGATAACTCTCGAAGCGGGTATCCGATTTGGTCGAATCTTGGTACATCATATACATATTGCTAATACCATCGTCAAACTTTGATCGAGTTCGGAGATGGGCAACATGGTAGATATCGGACCATTCCATACCTCCTCCACAAAGGGTTACATTTTTGAATAACCAAAACAAGCATAAAAGGACAATTGAAATTAAAATGTGACATTATCCAATATTTCCACCAAAAAAAAAAACCTGATTTAAAGAAGGACCGCTCTTTCTGGCACCTCCTCTACAAAGGATCAATATTTGGAATAATTAAACCTCTCTTCAATTTCTTCAAATATCACATATCCCAATATTTTTATTAATACGCCTTGTAGTAACCCTGCCCAGTAACAATTGGCAAAATGGATAAGACACTTGCAACAACATGTTGTAACTACAACTTTCCTACATGAAGAAAGACAAAACTGTGGAGTTATGTTTTAACATAGAAACTGGCACAAACGATAAGCTTGTAACTAACACTACAATTGCCATATATCCCTTCATTCTCCCTATGCTTGCCAAATACTCATGTAGTTGCCATGCAACTCTTTTTGCCTGCCACAAATCAGCAATGCATTGCGAGTAACATTTAAACCTAGGTTTAACGCATTTTCAACGTCAATAAATAGCGGCTCGAAGCTATTTTTATAAGAAAATTATTCCAGAGCATAAAGCAAGCATGGACATGAACTATTGTTTTAAATTCAGGGAGGGAAGTTGTGAATAGATGTTGCAATTTTATGCTTTTAAAGGATACCGGTAAAGGTATTATGTTGAATACCATAATACTAGATTGTTATGCTTTTATACATACATTTTTACCCACTTTGCCAAAAAAAAGCAGTAACGAAAGACCTAAAGTCGGGCGGGGCCGACTTTATTATACCATACCTCATTTTACTAACTTAGTAGAGCTCCACATAACAATTAAAAGTTTTTATGGAAGAATGCAATCATACACGCTATGATTATAATTATAATTTAAAGTTCAAAGGGACTAAATATGCCGAAGTATTTGTATCTTTTAAATTCGGACTTGTATTGCCCATTTCATATATATATGGGAGCTATATCCAAATCTGAACCGATCTTGATAAAACTTGGCAAAGATATTTCTGAGCTGTATTTCATATATTTCCCTGAATATCGTTGTTACGTTGCAACAACGTCATGTCGGTCAGACTCAAACCCATCGTCATAACATGTAATGACCTACAAAGGGGATGTTGAATAGTGTGTCATACAAAAATGTTGTATCAAAAAAACAAGAACAATTATAAACCAATTGCCAACGAAAAAGACACACACCTGATGAAGGCACAGCACAATTGCTACCTGTTTTCCCGATATATGAAAAAATATATTTATTCAAGTACATCCAATTTGGTTCACCCAAAATTTTCACATTTCGTGGTTATTGACGAAACAATCCAAAATGTCAATCCTTATTAATAAAAAACAACAATCCCCTGACAGTTTTTCTTAATATAAACACGGTTGGGTTTTCTTATTTTGATTATATTTTCATACATTTGATCTACTTGCTTCTAGACTGTATTTGGTTGGATTTAGATCATTCCAACTGTGAACCTTATTTGAATGTGTATCATGGCTTTAGAGTGGGAATAATTTGATTTCAGAGAGAACTGTAGAGAGAGAGAAGTATATCCAACTCTAAATCGATTTTCAACAAATTTAACGAAGGCATTTGTACCTCTCGTACCAAATAACATTAATGATATGACTTCTAGAAGGAATATTTTAAAAAATATTTAAAGGACCGAGTTTCAACAAATGGAAAAATCTATCCTATTTGATCTGATAACATGTGTATGGTGAACAATAACTGTGAAATCAGATGAAGGTATATATGGACGATATATCCAAATCTGAACCTATATAGATACAATTTTGCTGAGTTGCATCTGGTACCAAATATCATTCTTGTGGAATGCATATTACGAATGTGAGGGACTTAAGCACGAAATCGGTTGGAACATATATATGGGAGCTATAGTTATATCTGAACCGATTTTTATTAAATTTGCGAATATACATTCTATTTGGACGAATATAACACATGTGGCGCACAATTAAATTGAAATAGGACGAAGATTTATATGGAAGCTATATGTTAAATTGGACTAATTATCACAAATTTCAATGAGGTTCATCCACAAATCTACTCAGGAAGTAATTCTATGAGAATACTGAGTTTATCTCGTTTCCTGCTTCATGTTACAAACAAATGAACAAATATATAATAACCTGAATAAATGTGATGTAGGGTATAATGAGGCATGAATCGACAAAATACTGGATATCAGGAGGTACAGTTGTATGCGGGTTATACGAAAACTTGGATCTACCTCTCCCATATTTGGTATTGTAAGTTGACAATAAGTACTCTTGACAAAATTGATCCACTTTTGCCAATTCCTTCTATTTTTGGCCACAGTTAATATGAATACATAATATAGTGCGTTCCTAACCAATATTGTCCGAGATATAATAATTATTAATTATATAATAATTATTAATTAATTATTAATTTTGTTGCATCAGTGGATGTATAGGGGATACATTTCTAAAATTTAAAATTGAAACAGATAACGCTTTGAAATTCTTTCGGCCCTGCTGAACTTAGTTTTTACATTTATTTACTTCATCTTTTACTTAAATTTTTCGTTTAGAATTTATGTATAATTAGGTCGATATTTGCTATTCTAGTATATATTTGAAAAAATCGTGTGAAATAGAGAACATCTTTTTGGTTATAATTACTAAAATATTGCTATCGTTTACGATGTTCTGTATTTTTTCACTTTTGTTGCTAACATATTGGTAATGAAGGCACACATTTAATTAATAACAAAATTGTATAACTTATAATTCAAAAAAGTTTAAATGTAGACCACTGAAGAAATGTAAGCGACTGGAAAATGGTATAAACAGCTAACAAAATAGGAATTGATTTCCGTTAAAGCGGAAAGGGATGTAAGCTATTTTCTCCTACTTGAGAAATAAAATGCCGATAAATAGCTTGAAAAGGAAGTGACCAAAGTTACTAAGGATGTGGCAAAACGGTGTAAACAAGAACAAAAAAAAAAACGGAGGAAAATAAGCAGCTAAAAGCACTTAAGTAGGCGTTAATTGTATTGTGTGGAAAGAAACAGCAAAGTCCGGCAAATGAAAAGGAAACGAAATACAAAAGAAGAAAAATAAGCCATTTGGAAGTTTACATCGCAAAGTAATAAACCAGTAAGCACAGGCTATAGTCGTGCGGGGCCGAGCATGTGATACCCTACAACAATACAATAGGTTTGAAGCCCCCTTATGTCCAAATTTATTTTGGAAGATTTCGCTTTTGAAATTATATGACGGAGCATTGCCCAGATATTACCCTTAGCATTTTGACCAGGGACATTTGGACATTCTTCAATGTCCTTAACTCTCTTATCAGGCTCGTCGATTGGCTTCAATTGTGTGATCAGAAATTTTTTTCTGTTTTTGGTTCATTTGAACCCCTAAATATTTTGCGATCATCTCCGAAAGTAAGAGGCTCCTCTGTATCTACAAATTAAGTCTCATCTATATGACTTCCTTGTCTATGATATTTCGCTATATTCGTCAAGATATCAGCATAAAAAGCCAGAAGTTCGCCTTTTGCGTATTTCGAATGGTATTTTTCAACACAAAAGTAGTGGTCCATTCTACCCGATGTCCTCAACTCTAACTTCATGCGAGATTTCGTGTCCTTTGGTTTCTATTTGTGACCTTTAGAACGACTAAAACCCCTAAATATATTGCGGACATCTTTGGAGACAATAGGCCTAGCCCTTCTGAGCCTAACAGGAAATTTTTCAGTTTTTTGTTCATTTCAACCCCTAAATATTATGTGGTCATCTCCAAAAGCAATAGGCTTCTATTCTGGCTCTAGCCCACATAATTTTTGGCCCAATCAAACTTATAATACCCCCAACACATAGCGTTGTAGGGTATAACAAGTAAAAAAACATTAAGTTCGGCCGGGCCAAACTTTTAATACCCTCCACCTTAGGGTAAAGGAAACATTAGAAGAAATGTGGCAAAAACCATTAAAATGCCGAATATCGGGAGGTACCGTTATATGTGGGCTCTACCAAATCGTGGACCTACACATGCAAGGTTCCGCCAACGGAGCTAGAACCCATTATGACCTACAAATACCAATTTTCAGACAAATACGTGAAAAAAGGGGCAAAAATCATCAAATTACCGAATAACGGGAGGTACCGTTATATGGGGGTTATACCAAAACGTGGACCTATAATTACAATGACTCGCCACACGAACTGGGACCCATTATGATCTACAACTACCAAATTTTCAGTGAAATTCGTGAAAAAATCAGTCAAAAATCATCAAAATACCGAATATTGGGAGCTACCGTTATATGGGGACTATACCAAAACGTGGACCTATACATACAATGTTTCGCCACACGAACTAGGACTCATTATGACCAACAAATACCAATTTTTAGACAAATCCGTTAAAAACTGTGGCAAAAATAATCAAAATATCGAATATCGGGAGGTACCATTATATGAAGGCTATGGTATAGCCTTCATATATATGTTTTGCCACACATACAGGGACCCGTTATGACCTACAAATACCAATTTTCAGACAAATCCGTTAAATATGGGGACTATACCAGAACGTGGACCGATATATCTTATTTTCAATACCAACCATCCTAGACACAATACCAATTGCTCTGCTAAATTTTGGCGCTCTACGTCAAATAATGTGGGCTGTATCGTGATTTCAACAGACAGACAGACAGACAGACAGACGGACAGACAGACAGACGGACATCGTTAAATCGACTTAGAATTTTATGCTGATTATGAATATATATACTTTATGGGGTCTACGACTAATATTTAAGGATGTTACAAACGGAATGACAAAGTTAATATACCCTCCTTTCCAAGGTGGAGGGTATAAAAATAGATACTTTCACTTTTATATTTCTTGGGGTCAAGACTCCTTGAAATCTTTGCATTTTAGGTGTACGGTGTCTTCGGCAATATTACTGGTAACAATACAAGGATTATTTTGGTGCGACATTTCGATCCTAGGAGGGTTGTTGTTGCCTTTTATTTATAATTTATTATATTGTATAGTGACTCATAGTGTTCATGTTAACTATGGTCATTATTATACCCTATCACCAAACATTCAGCGTTTAACGATTTTTGATGTCTAGAAAAGAAGGATTGTTAAGAATGAAGGGATGACTTTTCAAAATTTGAATTAGTGCATTGGAACATATTTTCTTTGATGCGTTTCAACTGTTTTTCCTTCTTTGTAGTGATTTTTTTAAGTAATAAGGTTTAAATCAGGGCTAGGAAGAGCATGTCAAAATTATTTTGACATATGAAAAAATTGCGCATGCAGGTCCACGTCTTCGTATAGCCCCATATCTCCCAATATACGGTATTTTGATGATTTTAGATACATTATTCACCAAATTGTTTCAAATGTCGTATTTGAAGCTCGTAATGAGTACTACAACCTATAACGGTAAATTGTCTATGTGGATCACGTCTTCATATAGCCCACATATAATGGCACCTTCATTTATTCGGTATGTTTATGATATTAGCGATTTTTTTTTTATCGGAATTGTTTCAAATTTCGTATTTAGTGGTTTTAATATAATCCATCTCGAAGTGATATCATGCACTCTATATCAATGTTATTTGGCATAGAAGATAAAAATGTCTCCGTCAAATTTAGTGAAAATCGATTCAGTTCCCTCTGAAACCAAATTATAACATCTCTAAAGCAAAGGTTGATAGATGGTAAAAAATTATTTTGTTATAGGAGCTCTACTAAATTTGCATAGTGGTGTAGAGTATCATATGGTCGGACCCGCCCGATTATTGTCTCTTTATACCCTACACCACAAGGTGGTCAGGGTATTACGTCTTTGTGCATTTGTTTGTAACAGGCAAAAGGAAACGAGATAGACCCATAGTTCCTTTTGATGATCTGCATAGAATCACATTCTGAGTCGATTTATGCATGTCCGTCCGTCCGTCTGTCCGTCCGTCCGTCTATCCGTCCGTGTGTCCGCCCGTCTGTCCATGTATTTTTGTAAACAAAGTACAGGTCGCATTAATTGCCCGATCCAAATGAAATTTTGCACAAATCATTTGTTTGGCCCAAGGACGAACCCTATTGAAATTGGAGATAATCGGTCAAAATTTAGATATAGCTCCCATATATATCTTCGTCCGATTTGCCTTTTATTGTGCACATAGTATGAAATTTCGCATATACAACCAAATTAAGCCTGAAAATAAGTATGCCAAATTTGATCGAAATCGGTTCAGATAAAGCTAAAGCTCCCATATATATTGTTCATCCGATTTGTTATTTTTGTCCACCGCCGCTGTAATGTGCACTCTGCAACAACAATATTTGAGGAAATATATCAAATACAGCTGAGAAATACATTTGCTAAATTTTATCGAGATCGGTTCAGATTTGGATATAGCTCCCATATATAACTTCGTCCGATTTGCCTTTTATTTGGCACCAAACGTCTAATATATGTCCAAATGGGATGGAATTTGTCACTTACGACCGAATTGAGTCTAGAAGCTAGTATGTCAAATTTGGTGAAGACCGGTTCAGATATAGCTATAGCTCCCATATATATTGTTCACCCGATTTGAGCTATATCCAAATCTGAACCGATCTCGATAAAATTGGGCAAAGATATTTCTGAGCTGTATTTGATATATTTCCCTGAATATCGTTGTTACGGAGTGCATATTACAAATAGGATGAAACATAAATTGAAAGCTATAACTAAATTTGTTTTTCACCAATTTTGACAGCTCTAAGCTCAATTTGATCGATACCATCCCATTTGATGCACAATTTAAGATAAATATATAAGGGAGCTATATCTAAATTTGGACCGATTATCCAAAATTTCAATTCGGTTTATCATTAACTAAAATAAATATTTTGTGCAAAATTTCATCTCGATCGACCAATAAATGCGACTTCTTCTTCTTTTACAAAAGTGCATGGACGGACGGACATTAATTAATCGATGCAGAGTACGATTCTATGTGGGGCATCGAAAGAAACTCATTAAAAAGAAATGGACAAATACATACAACATAGACCACAGGGTGGTGTATTCAAACCATTCAAAATTCATCGATAAAGGCAACCACGAATCGAGCGAAAAACTATGCTATCGAAAAGATTTTAAGAATATGATAATAGTGCAAATGAACGGCTAGCTAATAAAAGAGTTATAATTGAATTCCACTGCACCTCATTTATGAATGGAAGTTGGAAATAACATTTTGTTATTTTTGTCTTTCATTTTCATTCCTTGCCCTAGTAACTGAATGAGTTGTGGAAAATATAACTCAAAAACATGGATTTATCTGTGAGCATTAAGTTTTAATTACAGGTAGGTAGGTGTCGAAATAGAATACACTTTTTTTGGTAGCTTATATTATTTGTATTTGTTTTAAACAAAAGTTTTAATTAGAGCATTGTTATTATTAATTTTATGCGTTAGTTACCAAATATTGTTTTGTTATGAATAGCATATTAAGTTAGTGATTTAGTGAGTACATAATAAATGAAGCAAATTAAGAAGGGCGGTCGTTGTAATACTCCAAACCACTACATTTACGCCAAAAAATATAAATAAAATTTAAAACTAATCTCCCTTACTCTTTGAACTTTGATAATATACCCTCAGCCACATGGCCTCCCTAGCCATATTGGATACGGCCAAAACGTGCCTCATCGAAATAATGGTTTTAGACCCTTGGCCACTTTGGATTTAATCCGTTTGAGGACATTTGGAGTCGATCTAGCGATATCCGTCCGAAGGTAGTATCCGATTTAGTCATAAGATCACATTTTATAAGAGATATAATTATTCAAAATTGTTAATCTTTGTGAGGGACGTTCTTGATGGAGTGAACCGATATTGTCCATTTTCGCACCTGACCAAGAACTGATGCAAATTTTAGGATTTGCAAAGTGGGAGCTAAATTGGAAAATACTTTTTCTCTCTCTCTCTCTGTGCAGTAATATATATATATATATATATATATATATATATATATATATATATATATATATATATATATATATATATATATATATATATATATATATATATATATATATATATATATATATATATTTCAATTTATGTTTCATCCTATTTGTAATATGCACTCCATAACAACGATGTTCGGTACATGATCCCAGATACTGTTCTGTTAAATTGTGTCGAGATGTTTGATTTGGATTTAACTTCCAAAAATATCTTGTTGTTGGAATATAATTAAGCCTTATCCCATTATTGTTGGTTTTATAAAAACAACGTTTGCTTATTGTTGGAGAAAAATGGGAATGATTAACGGGGGGTAAGGGGAAAAAACCGATATTGTCCATTTTCGCACCTGACGTAGAACTGATGCAAATTTTAGGATTTGCAAAGTGGGAGCTAAATTGGATTATACTTTTTCTCTCTCTCTCTGTGCAGTAATATATATATATATATATATATATATATATATATATATATATATATATATATATATATATATATATACATATATATATATATATATATATATATATATATATATATATATATATATATATATATATATATATATATATATATATATATATATATATATATATATATATATATATACATATATATATATACATATATATATATACTAGCTGAACCCGGTGCGCTTCGCTACCCCTTTTGATTTTATATGCATTCAAAATTTTATTTACGAATATATGTTGGATAAAGAAAAACAAATTTAAAAATTAAAAAAAAATATTGCACTAATTTAATGCGTTAATAAACAAAATCATTACAAAAGCAGTAACATGACATGCATACACGAAGGGTTTGTCCTTTAGATTTATTTATTTCATTGCAAATACCAAGCGTGCAGGAAACTGCAATTTTTTTAAGTAGAGTGGCATTTCTATTGCAAGTAGTGAATTTGAGATAGCAACATACTTCGCCGTAATAAGCGTATTTCAAATAAATTGTTGTGTTGTTTTTGAGTGTTAGCCTAAGGCGTTGTGGGTCAATGGTTCTTATTAAAATCATATCCCAATCTGATCCGATTTAAATATAATTTAAAAAAAATTACTTTTACACCAAACTCCGCTACACCTTTCATATTTAATTGAAATTGGTGCGTCAAATATGTGAAATCGGCCGAGAATATATATATGGGAGCTATATCCAAATCTTAACTAATTTCCAATTAATTTATCACATTTATTATTATAACAAAATTCCGCCACACATTCTGAATTTCATTGGAATCGGTCATATATATCGTGTTTGGTGCATAATATGTATGAAATCGGCCGAAATATATATGTTAGCTATATCCAAACCTCAACTTATTTCAATATAATTGTGCAATTTTTGCTGGTGCCAGATTTTGTCTCTCTCGCTTTGGGTGCATCAAATATGTGAAATCGGCTGAGTATATATGGAGCTATAATCACATCTGAGCGTATTTGAATATAATTTGTCAAATGTGCATCAAATATGTGAAATCGGCGGATAATATATATGGGAGCTATATCCAAATCTGAACCGATTTTAATATAATTTGACTAATTTATTTTCTAATCAAAATCCCGTTACATATTCCAAAATTCTTGGAAATCGAACATACATATCGTGTATGATGCATAAAATACTTGAAATCGGTCGAAAATATATATGAGAGCTATATCCAAATCTGAACCGATTTTAATATAATTTGACAAATGTATATTTGTTTTAATTCCCGCTACACATTTCAAATTTCATTGAAATTAGAGATACATAGCGTGTTTGGTGCATCAAATACATGAAATCGGTCGAAAATATATATGGGAGCTATATCCAAATCTGAACCGAATTCAATATAATTTGAAAAATTCATTTTTGCTCCCGATTCCGTTACTTATTTTAAATTTCATTAAATTTGGACATACATATCTTGTTTGGTCCACCAATCACATGAAATCGGCCGAAAATGTATATGGGAGCTATATCCAAATCTGAACCGATTTCAATATAATTTGGGAAATAAATTTTTTAGATAAAATCTATCACACGTTTCAAATTTCATTGAAATTGGGGATACATAGCGTGTTTGGTGCATCAAATGCTTGAAATCGGCCGAAAATATATATGGGAGCTATATCCAAATCTGAACCGATTTCAATATAATTTGACAAATTTATTTTCGGATCAAATCCCGTCACATATTCCAAATTTCATTGGAATCGAACATTCATATTGTGTTTGAGGCATCAAATGAACGAAATCGGTCGAAAATATATATGGGAGCTATATCCAAATCTGAACCGATTACAATATAATTTAGCAAACTTATTTTTGTTCCAAATTCCGTTACACATTCCAAATTTGGAGACTGTATCTTTAACCGATCAATAGATATGTGCATATAAAATCTAAATTTTTGGGAGGTACCTCCGATTCTGATGCTATATCTCCAGTTCCAAGTGGAAATTCAAAAATTTATATAGCCTATGTTACTTTCAGGCGATGTTGCAGTATATATGGAAATTTTCAGAAAAATCTATTCAGCAGTTTTCGAGTCCATAATTTACAAACATACAAACAAACAAACAAACAAACAAACAAACAAACAAACGTACAAACATTTTCCTCTTTTATAGATATAGAAGAAGATATATATCTATATCTATAAAAGAGGAAAATGTTTGTACGTTTGTTTGTTTGTTTGTTTGTAATTTATGGACTCGAAAACTGCTGAATAGATTTTTCTGAAAATTTCCATATATACTGCAACATCGCCTGAAAGTAACATAGGCTATATACATTTTTGAATTTCCACTTGGAACTGGAGATATAGCATCAGAATCGGAGGTACCTCCCAAAAATTTAGATTTTATATGCACATATCTATTGATCGGTTAAAGATACAGTATACAAATTTGGAATGTGTAACGGAATTTGGAACAAAAATAAGTTTGCTAAATTATATTGTAATCGGTTCAGATTTGGATATAGCTCCCATATATATTTTCGACCGATTTCGTTCATTTGATGCCTCAAACACAATACGTATGTTCGATTCCAATGAAATTTGGAATATGTGACGGGATTTGATCCGAAAATAAATTTGTCAAATTATATTGAAATCGGTTCAGATTTGGATATAGCTCCCATATATATTTTCGGCCGATTTCAAGCATTTGATGCACCAAACACGCTATGTATCCCCAATTTCAATGAAATTTGAAACGTGTGATAGATTTTATCTAAAAAAATTTATTTCCCAAATTATATTGAAATCGGTTCAGATTTGGATATAGCTCCCATATATATTTTCGGCCGATTTCATGTATTTGGTGGACCAAATAAGATATGTATGTCCAAATTTAATGAAATTTAAAATAAGTAACGGAATCGGGAGCAAAAATGAATTTTTCAAATTATATTGAAATCGGTTCAGATTTGGATATAGCTCCCATATATATTTTCGACCGATTTCATGTATTTGATGCACCAAACACGCTATGTATCTCTAATTTCAATGAAATTTGGAATCTGTAGGGGAAATTAAAACGAATATACATTTGTCAAATTATAGTAAAATCGGTTCAGATTTGGATATAGCTCTCATATATATTTTCGACCGATTTCATGTATTTTATGCACCATGCACGATATTATATTTAATAAGAACCATTGACCCACAACGCCTTAGGCTAACACTAAAAAACAACACAACAATTAATTTGAAATACGCTTATTACGGCGAAGTATGTTGCTATCTCGAATTCATTAATTGCAATAGAAATGCCACTCAACTTCAAAAGATTGCAGTTTACTGCACGCTTGGCATTTGCTATGAAATAAATAAATCCGAAGGACAAACCCTTCGTGTATGTATGTCATGTTACTGTTTTTCTAATGGTTTTGTATATTTACGCATTAAAGTAGTGCAATAATTTTTTTTTTTAATTATAAAATTTGTTTTTTTTTAACCAACATATATTCGTAAATAAAATTTTGAATGCATATAAAATCAAAAGGGGTAGCGAAGCGCACCGGGTTCAGCTAGTATATATATACATATATATATATATTTTTTTTTTTTTTTTGAAAATATCAACCTTTTGTGGGCGAAGTGCCAGAAGGAGTCGACCGACATTGCCCATCTCCGAACTTGATCTAAGTTTGATAATAACATTACGATGTACCAATACAAGATCTGATGTGTGAAGATGGGATACATCGATCCACACCTTCTTGTACCTCACCCACAAAGGGTCAACATTATGAATATCCATGAAGCGAAATAAGAATCCAACTCTCTTCAAATTTCACACACACAAACATTTTTGCTAACACTCCATCTCTTGTGAAGATAATAAATATCTGCGAACACCTTCTGGTATCTCCCCCACACAGTGTGACAGTTTTCGATATTTTAACTGTCATAACTTGCGCAACCAGTCAGCGATTCTTTACAAATAAATATTTCTCTCAATCAGAAACCTGGGATGAATAAGGAATTCCTTAATTTCGCATAAAATTGGATATAATTGTTCGATTTTCTTGTAATTTTGCCCATAGTATGGGGGCTATATTAAGTTTGTCATTCCGTTTGTAAGACCTTGAAATATACATTTTAGATCCCACAAGGTATATATATTCTTGATCAGAATAAAATTCTATGTCGATTTAGCATTTCCGTCCATCTCTGAGTCTATCCGTCTGTGAAAATCACTGTAGCTTCCTAACGAAATGAAGTAGGTTGATAAAATTTTACTCAAATGTATATTATGTCTGCAGAACTTTTGGTATTGGAAATGGGCCATGTAGGTCTACGATTTGGTATAGCGCACATGTGACGGTACCTCCCGATATCCGGTATTTTGATTTTTAAGCGACATTACTCATCGGAAATGTTTCAATTTGGTATTTGAAGTTCGTAATGGATACTACAGCCTATGATAGAAAATTGTCTATGCATGACGTTTTGGTACAGCCCCCATATGACGGTACCCCCCATATTCGGTATTTTGATGATTTTAGAGAAATAATTTACCGGAATTGTTTCAAATTTCGCATTTGAAGTTAGTAATAAATACTACAGCCTATGACAGAAAATTGTCTATGCAGGTTCACGTTTTATAACCCCATAGTACCTCCCTATATTCGGTATACTGATGATTTTAGCTACATTATATACAGATATTTTTATACCCTACACCACATAGTGGTAAGGGTATTATGTCTTTGTGCATTTGTTTGTAACATGGAGAAGGAAACGAGATAGACCCATAGTTACTTTTGAGAACCTTCATAGAATCACTTTCTGAGTCGATTTATGCATGTCAGTCCGTCTGTCCGTCCGTCCGTCCGTCCGTCCGTCTGTCCATGTATTCTTGTGAACAAAATGCAGGTCGCATTTGTTATCCGATTGAGATGAAATTTTCCAAACAATATTTTTTTGCCCAAGGACGAACCCTATTGAAATTGGTGAGAATCGGATCAAATTTAGATATAGCTCCCATATATATATTCATCCGATTTCGGGTTAAATGTGCACCAAATGTCCACTATCAATCCAAATTACCTGAATTTTGGCACACCCAACCGAGTTCGGCCTAGAAGCAAGTATATCAAATTTGGAGAAAATCGGTTCAGATATAGCTATAGCTCCCATATATATCTTTCATCCGATTTGGTGTTTAAGCCTCTCACATTCGTAATATGCACTCCACAAGAATGATATTTGGTACCAGATATAAGATACAGCCCAGAAATAGCTGTTTGTAATTTTATCGAAATCGGTTCAGATTTGGATATAGCTCCCATATATATCTTCATCCGATTTCGGGTTAATTGTGCACCAAATGGCCGATATAAGTCCAAATGGACTGAATTTTAGTACATCGGACCAAATTCAGCCTAGAAGCAAGTATATCAAATTTAGTGAAAATCGGTTCAGATATAGATATAACAACCATATATATGTTTCATCCGATTTAGAGTTTTAGTCCCATACATTCGTAATATTCACTCCACAACCGTGATATTTGGTACCAGGTATTAGATGGAGCACAGGAATAGCTGTTTTAAATTTTATCGAAATCGGTTCAGATTTGGATATAGCTCTCATATATATCTTCATCCGATTTCGGGTTAAATGTGCACTAAATGGTCAATATCAGCCCAAATCACCAGTGTAGAAGATAATACGTAAAATTTGGAGAAACCCGGTTCAGAGATAGCTATAGTTCGTAAAATGCACGATAGAATTAGATAGATTTTGATTTTGTACCAAATATCTCATAGAGCTCTGAAATGCCCTGTATAAACCTTTTTACGAGAGCTCTACTAAATATGCATAGTGGTGTAGGGTATCATATAGTCGGCCCCGCCCGACTTTTGAGCTTTCCTTACTGGTTTAAGTTTCGCATTTGAATATCGTAATAGCTTATGACAAAAGTTACCCATGCAGGTCCCCATCGTCGTATAGACCCTAATAAGCGGTATACTACATTCGGCTACATTCGGTATTTTTAAGATTTTAACAGAATTTTTAACGGATTTTATTGTTTTGAAAATTTGCTAAATTCCTTCCAAATTGTGGAGGGCATTCAAAATTCGGCCCGGCCGAATTTACAGTTCCTTTACTTGTTAACTTGTTGCAGTATTTCTGTCAGCATCAAATTTAGAGCACGGTCGGATCACGTTGTTTCACTCTTTCTGGTATATTTGAACAGTGTTGGCATTTATTTCGGGATGTCGTAGCCGTACCGTTATTTTGTTGCTTTAAAATAGTTAGGCTTAATCCATAATTGTTGTTTTTAAAAAACAAACAGCGTTACTGGAGAAAATTTCGGAAAGAGCCACCAGTTCTCATCAGTTCCCTTGGTTTTTATTCTGGGGATAAAAGTGAAATCGGGGGAAAATATATATGGGAGCTATGTCTTATTCTTCTGGACTGAACATGGCCGGGTGTTCTAAAATTCATTTGATTTGGGTTCGTATTATGCATTTGGCGGGCAATATGGTGGAGGACACTACACAAGGGTACTATGTATATCTGATCCGGTTATCACCAATTTTAATAGGATTCATCTCTGTCGGACGGACTTGCATAAATCGACTCAGAATGTGATTATTTTTGTATTTAATTTCGATATATTACAAACTGAATGACAGGCTCCATGTACACTCCATAGTATGATTAAGTGTATAAAAAACAAACCCTACATCGGTTATAGTACTCGGATAATATTTGAATTCAATGTGTTAGAGGCAAGCAACAACTGCAAGGCGTTAGTGACGAAAATGACAAAATAAATATAAAAACAAAAATCTTAATACCGTTTTATTGTAACAATTAGAATTGTATTGTATGTTTTAGGATTTTCCCCTAGTTTGTTTACATCGTAAAATTATTACAATAAAAGTATTGCATTTTAGCATTTTCTCATTTATGTAGACATGATATGACTGCTAAGCCGATTAAACGATTGTCCACTGACCATAATATTTTAAGTGCAATATTTAAATATAACTAGTATTTATTCACTTTTTTGTATATTTATGTGCGTGTTGTGAAAAAAACTGAATTGATTCCACCTACACCCAAAAATGATGAAATATTTCTATTATTTTTCACTTCTTCAATTGCATAGCAATAACTGAATTTTTATTAAATTAAACTATGGCAGAGTGCAATAAAGTGGCGAATTGTTGTTGGGTATGCAGTTCGTGGAAAACATCATGACCGTAATACATATAATTGCAATTACTTGCTATTAAACGGAATTCCGAACAGAAAGGGTAGACAAATAAATTTTAGTCATGCTTTTCAAGTTAACAAATTTTAAATATTAGCCGCGATTATTTGTTGTTAATTAAACAAGCAAGGAAAGGGCGGGGTCGACTATATGATACCCTACACCACTATGCGTATTTAGTAGAGCAAAGAAGTTTATATTGGGAATTTATGTGAAACTAGCTGAACCCGGTGCGCTTCGCTACCCCTTTTGATTTTATATGCATTCAAAATTTTATTTACGAATATATGTTGGATAAAGAAAAACAAATTTAAAAATTAAAAAAAAATATTGCACTAATTTAATGCGTTAATAAACAAAATCATTACAAAAGCAGTAACATGACATGCATACACGAAGGGTTTGTCCTTTAGATTTATTTATTTCATTGCAAATACCAAGCGTGCAGGAAACTGCAATTTTTTTAAGTAGAGTGGCATTTCTATTGCAAGTAGTGAATTTGAGATAGCAACATACTTCGCCGTAATAAGCGTATTTCAAATAAATTGTTGTGTTGTTTTTGAGTGTTAGCCTAAGGCGTTGTGGGTCAATGGTTCTTATTAAAATCATATCCCAATCTGATCCGATTTAAATATAATTTAAAAAAAATTACTTTTACACCAAACTCCGCTACACCTTTCATATTTAATTGAAATTGGTGCGTCAAATATGTGAAATCGGCCGAGAATATATATATGGGAGCTATATCCAAATCTTAACTAATTTCCAATTAATTTATCACATTTATTATTATAACAAAATTCCGCCACACATTCTGAATTTCATTGGAATCGGTCATATATATCGTGTTTGGTGCATAATATGTATGAAATCGGCCGAAATATATATGTTAGCTATATCCAAACCTCAACTTATTTCAATATAATTGTGCAATTTTTGCTGGTGCCAGATTTTGTCTCTCTCGCTTTGGGTGCATCAAATATGTGAAATCGGCTGAGTATATATATGGAGCTATAATCACATCTGAGCGTATTTGAATATAATTTGTCAAATGTGCATCAAATATGTGAAATCGGCGGATAATATATATGGGAGCTATATCCAAATCTGAACCGATTTTAATATAATTTGACTAATTTATTTTCTAATCAAAATCCCGTTACATATTCCAAAATTCTTGGAAATCGAACATACATATC
Source organism: Musca domestica (assembly GCF_030504385.1). NCBI lineage: Eukaryota > Metazoa > Arthropoda > Insecta > Diptera > Muscidae > Musca > Musca domestica. Next base: position 19,195,402 of record NW_026712133.1, on the reverse strand, counting down.
GTGTATGATGCATAAAATACTTGAAATCGGTCGAAAATATATATGAGAGCTATATCCAAATCTGAACCGATTTTAATATAATTTGACAAATGTATATTTGTTTTAATTCCCGCTACACATTTCAAATTTCATTGAAATTAGAGATACATAGCGTGTTTGGTGCATCAAATACATGAAATCGGTCGAAAATATATATGGGAGCTATATCCAAATCTGAACCGAATTCAATATAATTTGAAAAATTCATTTTTGCTCCCGATTCCGTTACTTATTTTAAATTTCATTAAATTTGGACATACATATCTTGTTTGGTCCACCAATCACATGAAATCGGCCGAAAATGTATATGGGAGCTATATCCAAATCTGAACCGATTTCAATATAATTTGGGAAATAAATTTTTTAGATAAAATCTATCACACGTTTCAAATTTCATTGAAATTGGGGATACATAGCGTGTTTGGTGCATCAAATGCTTGAAATCGGCCGAAAATATATATGGGAGCTATATCCAAATCTGAACCGATTTCAATATAATTTGACAAATTTATTTTCGGATCAAATCCCGTCACATATTCCAAATTTCATTGGAATCGAACATTCATATTGTGTTTGAGGCATCAAATGAACGAAATCGGTCGAAAATATATATGGGAGCTATATCCAAATCTGAACCGATTACAATATAATTTAGCAAACTTATTTTTGTTCCAAATTCCGTTACACATTCCAAATTTGGAGACTGTATCTTTAACCGATCAATAGATATGTGCATATAAAATCTAAATTTTTGGGAGGTACCTCCGATTCTGATGCTATATCTCCAGTTCCAAGTGGAAATTCAAAAATTTATATAGCCTATGTTACTTTCAGGCGATGTTGCAGTATATATGGAAATTTTCAGAAAAATCTATTCAGCAGTTTTCGAGTCCATAATTTACAAACAAACAAACAAACAAACAAACAAACAAACGTACAAACATTTTCCTCTTTTATAGATATAGATAGATCATAGCAACTATGTACCAAATAACATTGCTGTATAGTGCATGATATGACTTTGATTAGGATTATATTAAAAACAAGTAAGGAAAAGTCAAAAGTCGGTCGGGGCCGACTATATAATACCCCACACCACTATGTAGTGCTCCCGTAGCAAAAAAATTTATTTCAAGTATATCGTACCACCTATCAATATTTGGCTTTAGAGCAGTAATAGAGTGCATGATATCGCTTGGAGAAGGATTATATTAAAAAAATGAAAAAGCAGTAAGTTCGCCCGGGCCGCACTTTGAATACCCTCCACCATTTGGAACAAATTAGAAAATTTTCAAAAAAATAAAATCAATTGAAAATTCTTTTAAAATCTTTAAAATACCTAATATCGGAAGGTGCCGTTATATGGGGGGATATACGATATTATTGACCTATATAGACAAATCTATATCTGGGGTAAAGTACTCACAAGGAACTCCTTGTGTGGATTTTCAGATAATTCCATTTGGAAATGTGGCTAAAATCATCAAAATCTCGAATATCGGGGGTACCGTTATATGGGAGATATAAGATATTGTAGACCTATATACACAAATACCTTTCAGGGGTTAAAGTGCTCACAAAGAAATCCTTGTGTGGATTTTCAGAGAATACCATTGGAATATATAGCTAAAATCATCTAAATACCGAATAACGGGGGAACCGTTATATGGGGGCTATAGGATAGACAATTCTCTATTCAGGGAGTGAAATACTGATAAGAGACTCCTTGTGTGGAATTTCAGAAAATCCAATTGAAAAATGTGGCTAACATCATCAAAATACCGAATATCGAATTTTGGGGGTACCGTTGTGTGGGGGCTATTCGATAGCGTGGACCTATATAGATAATTATCTTTCAAGGGACGAATTAATGACAAATAACTCCTTGTGTGGATTTTCAGACCATTCCATTAGAAAATGTGGCTAATCATCAAAATACAGAATATCGGGTGTACCGTTATATGGGGGCTATACCATATCGTCGACCTATATAGATAATTCTATTTCGAGGTATAAGGAACTCCTTATGTGGATTTTCAGACAATTCCGTTGAAAAATGTGGGTAAAATCATCAAAATACCGAATATTGAGGGTATACGATATCGTGGACCGATATAGCCCATCTTTGAAATTAACCTGCCTGCAGTCAAAAGAGAGATCTGTGCAAAATTTTAGCTTCCTATCTTAATTCGTTTAGACTGTAGCGTGATTACAACAGAAGGACAGAAGGACGGACATGGCTAAATGGTCTTAGAATTTTACGCTGTTCAAGAATATATACACTTTGTTGGGTCTAAAATCATTATTTCGATGAATTACAAACGGAATGACGAACTTAATATACACACCATACTATGTATGGTGGAGGGTATAAATATATATATCGGAGCCGAGTTGCACGCAATGGAAACGTATGTTCCGAAATTCACTCCATTTAGCAAAGATTTTACGAGTTTTATAAGATATCTGGTACCAATTATCATTGTTGTCGAATCCATATTACGAATGTATACATGTTTCGATGTACATGCTTCTGTACTGAATTCGGTCGAATGTACCAAAGTTCAGGTCATTTGCACTGATATTGGCCATTTGGTGCACAATTAACCAGAAATCGGTTGAAGATATACATGGGAGCTATACCCAAATTTGAACCGATCTTGACAAAATTTGATACAGTTATTTCAGAGCTATATCTGATATCTGGTACCAAAGACCATTGTTGTGGAATGCATATTATGCTTGTGAGGGACTTACACCCCAAATCGAAATAAAACATATATATGGGGGCTATAGCTATATGTGAACCGATTTTCATTTGAACCGATCTTGACAAAATTTAAAACACTTATGTCATACCCATGTCTGATATCTTGTACCAAAGATCATTGTTGCAGAGTGTATATAACGCTTTTGAGGTACTTAAAAACCAAATCGAATAAAACATATTTATTTAACTTTATTTGTACCGATTTTCACCAAATTGTTTGTACTTGATTCTAGACTGAATTCGGTGTGATGTGCCAAATTCAAGTCATTTGGACTAATATTGGTCTGTTGGAGCACAATTAACCCAAAATCGGTTGAAGATACATATCGGAGCTCTATGTAAATTTGAACCGATTCTTATCAATTTCAATTGGGTTCGTTCTTTGGCCAAAAAAACTATTATTTGGAAAATTTAATCTCAATCGGATAATAAATGCGACCTGCATTTTGTTCACAAGAATACATGGACAAACGAACGGACGTACTGTCATGCATCAATCGACTCAGAAAGTGATTCTATGAAGATCCTCAAAAGTATCTATGGGTCTATCTCGCTTCCTTTTCCATGTTACAAACAAATGCACTAACGGCCCATACAACATTACCATACTGATCCAATATTTTCAACTCAATCTAAAATTTCACTTCATTTCCATTTCCTATAGATGTTAGTAGAAATATATTTTTAAATAACACATTTAATACACATTTGTGTTCATATTTGGCCTTAAGATACATGTACATATATCATTCTTACACCTGCGAACTGATAGCTCACACTCATTTATTGAAACTAATGCTCCAAGGGTTTGTATTAAATATGTTCCTAATAATTAACAATAAATCCAGTACGCTGTGAGCTATGAAGAATCCGGATAATTACAACAAATGAATTAAAATTAATTATTGTTGTTGTACAAATCAAACATCGCCTTGGTTGGAGGTTTTCTCAGAAAGTTGGAAGCTAAATGCAAATTGAATATGGGCCAAACATTCAGTCATACATATGTCACATCTAATCAGATCACCAATAAAATGCCAAATTAAACACTCAAACTACAAATTTCAATCTTGTAAGGGAATTGTTTATGATTTGCATTTGGGAATTTATGCAGAATTGGATGTTGATTTTAGGCATTAATAGGAATTGTTGAAATTTTATCATTTTCCTTTGGTCCGCCTCACACTATGTTCTTCAATTAATTTACCAAAATGATTAATCCCAGTAGCAAAAAAATGATTAATCCCAGTACAACTATGACTGCCTGTGATCGTTAAAGCAGTTAAAAATTAAATTAAAAGGTAATATTATATGGCAGACTTCTATATTATTCTACTAAATCTGACGAAGGCATTTGTGTCTGAACCGATATTCATCAAATTCTATCTTATTTGAGCTGATATTAGGCACAATAAAAGTGAAATTGGAAAACATATGTGGGGTAAGTCGAAAAAGTGCAAGAATTAACACCGCAACAGAAAGAAAATAGACTCAAAAGAGCTAAAGAGTTGCTTCGCTTGGCCGAAAGTGGTGAACTGCCGAATTTGGTTTTCTCCGATGAGAAAACATTCGTTGTCCAGCAGTTTGTAAACAAAGTGATCGCGTTTGCATGCAAAGAGGTCAGCTGAAAATGTGCACCTTCGGTTGGCCACCAGAACTCAAGCGCCGGCCACAATGGTATGGGCCGCCATAACAGCCGCTCTCCGCTCGTACTAATCGACCGTGGCATCAGAATTATTGCCGAATATTATCGCGAAAATACTCTGGAGGGTGTATTAAAGCCTCGGCACGCAAATATTTTTGCCGCAGACCTTTGCCATTCCAACAGGACCATCGCACTCAGCATGAGCCACAAAATGAGGTTCCTCGTTTCATTTCCAAGCCAAAAAAAAAAAAAAACTCCATATACCAATCCATTGGACTATTGTATCTGGAGTATTTTGGAAAGCAAGGTTGGCACTAACAAATACAAAAGTGTCAAGCAGCGTGTGACGGTTTCCAAGGCCATAATTCGTGCCAAAGGTGACTAATTCGAACATATCTAAATTTATTCTAAAATTTGATGCTCTGTCCGACATTTTTTTGTTTCATTCAATAAAATTAAAAAAAAAAAAACAAGTAAAAAACATTAAGTTCAGCCGGACCAAACTTTACCGCCTTAGGGTAAAGGAAACATTAAGCCCATTATGACCCACATATACCAATCTTTAGACATATGCAGGGAAAATGTGCCAAAAATCATCAAAATACCGAATATCGGGAAATAGGGCTATACGGGGCTATACAAAAGCGTGAACCTATACATAGAATATTTCGCCAAAAGAGCTAGAACCCCTTGAGACCAACAAATACCAATTTCTAGACAAATCTGGGAAGAATATTACGGTTATATGGAGGTTATACTAAATCGTGGACCTATACATGCAATGTTTCGCCAAAGGATCTAGAACCCATTATGACCTACAAATACAAATTTTCAGCCAAATCTGTGAAAAAAATGTGGCAAAAATCGTCAAAATCCCGAATATCGGGAAGTACCGTTATATAGGAACTATACCAAAACTTGGACCTATAATAAAATGATTCGCCACACGCACAGGGACCCATTAATACCTACAACTACCAACTTTCAGAGTAATTCGTGAAAAAATGTGTCAAAAATCATCAAAATACCGAATATCGGGAGGTACCGTTATATGGGGACTATACGAAAACGTGGACCGATATATCTCATTTTCAATACCAACCATCCTAGACACAATACCAATTGCTCTGCCAAATTTTGGCGCTCTACGTCAAAAAATATGTGCTGTATCGTGATTTCAACAGACAGACAGACGGACAAACAGACAGACGGACATCATTAAATCGACTTAGAAGTTTATTCTGATTATGAATATATATACTCTATGGGGACGAATATTTAAGGATGTTACAAACGGAATGACAAAGTTAATATACTCTCCTTTCCTAGGTGGAGGGTATAAAAAGTTAAAAGATATGGCGTTTGACTTTGTTGCAGTTTTTTATCTCACCCTGTATATTAGCCATTTAGTGCGCAATAATTTGGAAATCGAGTGAGATATATATATATTGTGCACTAATTACACATTTAGTGGAGCTATATCTAAATTTTCACCTATTATCTCCAATTTCAATAGGGTTAGTCCTTGGACCAAACAAATGTTTTGTGCAAAGGTCTGCAGGACTTTTGGTATTGAAAATGGGCCATGTAGGTCCATGTGTTGGTATAGCCCCCCATAAAATGGTACCTACCTATTTTCGGTATTTTGGTGATTAAAGCGACATTATTCACCGGAATTGTTTCAAATTTGATATTTGCAGTTTGTAATGGATACTACAGCCTATGACAGAAAGTTGTCTCTGCAGGTCCACGTCTTCGTATAGCCCCCGTATAACAGTACCTCCCCATATTCGGTATTTTGATGATTTTTGCCACATTTTCATATTGGTTCTAGTCATCCTTGTCACATTTACCCACGAAATTATGTAAAACTGGGTATGTAAGACACGGAACAGATTATAATCGTTGTAGTATAGGCTCCCGTTTTAGGATGGCCCCCATATAACGACTCTAACCATACTCCTACCGATCGTACTGGAGTTTATAGTTTAAAGTAAAACACGTTTGGATCCTAACACTTTTGCATAAAAATCTTATTCCATTTTCGCTTATTTCGAGTTAAATTTTGACCCGTTGTGGGGGAGGTACCAGGGATGGCGGTACCAGAAGCAGTGGATATCTACAATCGATATCTACCATCTTCACACCAGATTTTGTGTTGGTAAAAATATTGGGATGTGTAAATTTGAGGAGAATCGGATGCTTATTTCGCATTATTGTTATTCAAAATTTTGACCCTTTGTGGGGGAGGTACATGATAAAGTGGACCAATATTGTCCATTTTCGCCGCTGACATAGCACTGATGCAAATATTTGCATTTGTTAAGTTTGTACAAAACTGGATGATCTATTCTAGTTCTGTTGACAATAATATTACGATGTACCAAGTGTGGATAACATCGAATAATCGCTTCGAGAGTTATTGTGCGCACTGGCCAGCCAAACTAAAGGACGGACGGACGGACACTCCTTGAATGGACTCCGAATGTCCTGAAACGAATTCTGTCCAAATAGACCTAGGGTCTAAAACCGTTATTTCGATGAGCCACGTTTAAGTCTCTGTGGCCATATGGTTGAGGGAATAATAATTTTGACAGAAAGCATAGCCGCAGGGCTGTATTTTAGAGGTTATACGAAGCTCTTCTACCTCCTCCTTGTAACATGGTTGTACCTTCATATGAATGATACTTATTTAATTACTATTTCATAGTGTTCTATGCCCCCTTATGGTCGATATTGACAAGCAGGAAACATTTTAGGACCATATGTCTTTTTGATATTCATTAAATTTGAGAGCGTGAATCTGCATGTCCCTATAGATGTTTTTGTTGATTTGCATATAATGAACTTACCGTTATAAACACTCATCCCGATTTTGCCAATGCTTATTTAACAATTTCCGCAAACACCGGAATTACAACCCAATCGTTTGGTCTGGTCTTCGATTAACCTGTGCTGTTACTGATGGCGATGATGAGGATAATGGCAATCTTTGTATGTGTAATCGACGATACCGCTAGAGATGCACCTGTTTGTGGACATTTAACCGAATTGGAGACTCTACATTAGAACTAGTGATGTTGAAATGCTGTTGGCAAACCGATGGGAGCAGTTTCTTTTTAAAAATGAATTTTGTGTCAATAGCTCCATATCAATTGACCGGCAGGGAAGCGTCTTTGTCACACTACTACTGAGGTAGTCTCAATTAATGAACAGGAACATGGTGATGGTGGTGCTCTTTTCGATTCACCATCGGAAACCGCACTTATTAACACCGTCGACAACGTTTCCGCTTCGGCATCATCTTCAACCTCAACCTTTGGGGATATTCGTTAATGCTGTTACAGTTTTTTTTTTCTCGCCGATGATGACGTTGAGAGAAAAGGAAGATTAGTTACTATTGTCCCCAGTTACGCTGCCGTTGATGACAAAGCCGATGTAAAATGTGTGTCAGTATTTTTTTTTTTTTTTTGCGTTGATAGTGATAATTCTCATTTGAGGCTATGGACTGCTTGTGTCACAAACTTCTATTGCCTTCGGCATGACGTTGCATGCAATCTACATAATTGCTGACATATCGCGTGCAACTTACTCTACTGTTCCACTGAGTGATCAAAGAGTAATTAGGTCCATTTAACCATGTTGAGGGCGATGATGATTGATATCTAAGGAGAGAGTAGAAAAAGAAACCATTTGATACCGAATGTATAATTTATATTGGTGAAATGGTAAATAATAAAGTATAAGACGAAATGTGTATTTGGGTTAGAAATAGTAGAAATAAACTCTTATATATCCCGATTGTATTTTTTACCCTCTATTATTAAAATCTGTGTCGATTAAGTCATTTCTCTCCGTCTGTGTTTATTACTCTGGCTTTTCTTTTTATCGCAGATAGCTGTGGCTTGCACAAACGACTTGAACATGCTGCCGAAAATGACTCCTAGGATCCTGGGGTAGTTCGCGGTAGGCATTATATTTCCTTGAACTTGCACATTTAACTCCGTTTTCATCTCCGCAGACCATGTCGCAAGAGTGTGACCGTCGATTTCGTGGCGAATATTTTCATATTCCTCACATGAAAACAGGCGGGATCCGATACCATGATCTTACAATCACCACATACGTAACGATCTCTATGCCGCCTGGAGGGCGAGAAAATCCGGAAAGGTAGAGATTAAACAGTTCCGGAGATACCACTTCCCCGTTTCACTCTAAGGGGTTTGGACTTCATATTTCGGAATTCCACGTACGACTGACATCCACACATATAGTTGAATATCCAACTTTTCAAACTTTGCCGGACGGTGGTACTCTCGTGCAACGGCGTGCATTTTTGTTGTAGTGCTAGGTTCTGAAAAGAATCCGTGTTGATGGTTGGCAACTGGTTAGCCAGCAGCAGAGAGCTGGTTAAGCGTCAAGAGGCTTTGATACTGGCGGTGAAAGCGAAATTGGCACGCATTATTCTCTGGGCCACCCGGCCCATTTCCAGGCTTTGGGAACGAGGTGGGTGAGTTGTGATAGAGTGAGTACTTTTTGAACTCAACTCCTGGCGTATCGAGTTGTTTCAACATTACCATTGAGATGCCGCCTTGGCTCAACGCTTCGGATAATATTTACAAAATCACGTATTATTCTGGTGGGGCATCTAGAACGGAATGCCACAACTCATTGTGGGCATTAAAATCCCCTATTACCAGACGGTTATTGCCTACCTACAGGAGGCTAATATCTGGCAAATAAGACTGTTCACAGCTATTAATCGGCGGGATATACACATTAAGCACCTCTCCCACACTTGAATGCTAATCCTATACATTCCATATATGGGTCACTAGAGACTTTCTTTAGCGAGATAGGCCTCTATTGAACAGAATGATGTAAAAGGAACGTTAATACCCACACCTACTTCTAGCGCGATCATTCCTCAGTACGTTGTAACCATAACAACGTTGTAAGCTGCAATTTTCATTATGCTTGGTTTCCTTTACCGCAGCGATCAAAATATTACTTCGATTCAAAAATGCCACTGCCTCATCTATCTTGCCTGGGAGTCCGTTACAATTAAATTGCAAGAAAGATCCACAATCCGTAGTTGGAACAGCACCATGTGGCGTAAGATGCTGCTGTTTGGGAGACGACGTACGCTGGGACTACGTTACAGCAGCGCGTCACAACATAATCCCTTTCGATGTAGTATTGCAACCTACTTAATCCGGAACAGTTTCTACAGCTCACCAATTCCCTGCATTCATTACATCGCACCGAAACAGACCTGTGGTAGAAGGCGTTCTAGTAAACTGAACAAAACCAAGGTCCAGAGTTTTCTTCGATCCCGGCAGGCACCAAAAGAATTCGGAGCAGACATTCCGGGATATGCAGCTACCAAAGCAGAAAAATAAACAAACACGAACATGTATTATCTGAGGTGACAGCCGCTAGTCGAAATTGTCGTGTTTCGGATCAATCCGATATCGTAGAACCCGCTGCAGTGGGATTGTGTAAATACATTATTTTAAGCGAAATAATGTGAACTTGAACGCAATTCTCTACGTTTTTCTGGAAATCGTTTGTTTGCTCTCTATATCTTTTCTAACTCTCTTGCCAAAGTAAACCAAAAGTGAACCAAACAAAAAATAAATATGTCTTTCACGATTATTGAATCTTCATTCAAGCCTTCACATGTTTGCCTTTTTAAGTTTGTCATCATAGCGCCATAAATCATGTGATTGACATTTATGGAAAAATATACACACACGACATTGAATACTGCTTGGTTCTCTTTATTTTGCTTATGAATGCAAGAACGTGTGAAGCACACAAGCCCAAAATCATAGCTGTGAAGGAAACTAAATAAGATGTCATGGATGACATGGAAATTCAAAATATTATAGATTCGAAAGTGAAGCAGGGATAGTAAAGAATAATGATTGTTTTTATTACGCATCCATTTCATTATGCCATGATTGGTTTCAATTTGTTTGTTGGTTGGTGGCCTAGAACAAGAACCCCCGGATAGAGATTTACTTGAACTCACCTATGACCGTCTTAAGTTTTAATATGCTCCCCACAATGTGATGACGGCGTGGTTATTTTAAATTTTAGTTATTTTTCCTATAACAAGATTAATGACGACATGATGTGATTTTCTCTTTCTTTATTTTTCAAGAAAAACGCTGATTGAATGAATTGTCGGTCACATTTTTGTTTTACACAATTTTTCACATTGAACTAGCGAAAAGACAAACGTTCCATTCCCTCCATCACGAAGGAAAGTAAGCAATAGAACAGTACCGAGATTAGGTATTCGAGCGGTTGAGTAAATGAAATATCTCTATCTAGAATAAAAATCACCTTTGGAGTATGATACTAATATTCGAAAATAAAAGTATTATATTCTATATTACAAATTTATGTTTTTTGTATATAAAGTATGCTTCCCAAAAAAATTCGCAGGCTAAATACCAATCATTCCATTCAAATATTTCATACATTTATTTTACTTTTATAGATGTCTAACAACATCCATCCATTTGCGGTTCATTCGACCACAAATAAGAAAACTCTCTCATCGCTCTGGCATCAATTATTAATTTATAAAATTTTACTTTACATATATTTTGGACGTCAATTAATTTGACAACAGTGATTAATTACCTATCTCAAATGTGATATTGGCAAATGTGCTAAAACGAATGAAAGCCAATAAAAGAATATTAAAGGGCTGCAAATGTGACAATTTTCTCTATTTATGCCATGGAGAGAAAACGCTCGTCATGTTGTGTCCTGTTTGATCAAACGCATAACAGTACGTGACATCCAACCAAAGGCTCGATGCCTCGTCATGTCGGTCACACTCAAACCCATGTAATGACCAATAAAAGGGAATGTTGAATAGTGTGTCATACAAAAATGTTCTATCAAAAGAACAACAACAATTATGATACAATTGCCAACGAAAAAGACACACACGTGATGAATCGCTACCTGCTTTTCCGATATGTGAAAAATACATTTTTTGTAATAAAGAATTTCTTGGCGAATACTAAAATATTAAAGGTACTTCTAATTGGCCCACACAACATTTTCACATTTCGTGGTTATTGGCGAAACAATCTTATATATTTATACTTATTGAAAAACAACAATCCCCTGAAAATTTTTCTTATTTTGATTATAAATTCATAAATGTTTGCCTCCGGTAGTGAGGTGTAAATGAGAATGAGTAGCACTCACGTAACAACACTATATACTTCCATTGTTCAATTCTGTGCATATTCTGTTATTGAATGAGAGTCAAATCTCTGTCCACAAACTTTTACACTATATGTAGATAGAAAATAGGCATATTTACCTCTTTTTATGACCAAAATGATAATCACCAATAAATTGGGATTGTCCAGTATATATTTCATTTTTTTTATTCATTTGTTGATGTCTACGCACATTTTGTTATTGAACCCAATATTATATTCAAGCGGTGTTTGTTACTTCAAAATTACAGCACACACAAAAACACACCCTCACCGTCGAAAGTAACACACACACACACACACTCTGAATTTAAGCACACGTCACAAATGACACACAATTTGACGATGACACGGTTCAATGTCATCGTTGACACCCTGCATTTATGGAGAACACCATGCAAATATTCGAGTCAGCCATGCCACGATCGAACCTTAAGGTACGGTCACACTGGACAAATATTTGATCGAAATTGGTTTTCCCATATTTGACTGAACAAATGTGAAATTCCTACAGAGTTGATTAGATGTTCACATTACAGTCAAATATTTGACAGATTTTGTTTGTTCAAGCAGTCACCAAACAGCGTCAAATAGTGCTATGGGAAAACATGTTTGACACATGTTCACATTCGTAAAATATATTTTCCTAATAAATTGTTTGATCAAACTGTGAGGAAACATAAGTTTATTTGGCCGAGAGAAATAGACAGAGAGAGTGAAAGAGAGACATAAAGAAAATGAAGCTTCGGGTATAATTTATTTGGAGAAGGGAAGCAAAAGACCAGCTGTTGTGGAATAAATTCCTTGTCCGAACAATTTTTTTGCATTTTTATATGTTTGTATCATGGTAGAAGAATACAGAATACAGATGAACTGTCAAAACAATTTTGGAATTGAAAATAATGAATGAAATATTATTGAAATTTGTAAAAAAAAATGTTGAAAACACATATATCATTACAACCTACGATTTGCGTCGTGTAAGAAAACATAGAAAAATCTAATCATTTTTGTCAAAACATTTCAAAATTTTTGACATATGTTTCAAGCGTTGATGTATCTACCTATATCCTGTTCCAGAACCTGGTTTCGCCATTTTCTTCTATATAATAAAGGGAAAATCGGTTATCGTAGTATAAAACATTTTCATTCTTTCAGTTCTGAAACAGACTATATATTAAAATTTTTACTAAACATTCAAATTCAGTTAATTCAAAAATATCAAATAAACAAAACCACTTATTGCATTCGTTTGTTGTTCTATTCATTAAACATCATGTTACAAATGTTTCTGTTCTTAAAGCAAAATGCTACCCAATGTTTTGAACTGATATTTTTCCTTGTTTGACCTTACAAAACATTTGCACCGTCAAATAAATGTTTGACCAAAAAAGAGAAAAATAATTGGTCATGTGTGTTCACATTATGGACACACTGGTCAAATTTTTGTTTTCTGGCAAATAACTTTGTTTTCCCAAAATCAGCTGTTTTTGTATTTACCGTCAAATAATATTTGGTGGTCAGATTGTGACAAAGAAATATTTCACATTTTTCGTCAAATGTGACCTTACCTTTAGACAATGGCACACATGAATCAAAATGGGGGATGTTGTTGGTTGTCATTGCCTATCAAATACATAGCGCATTATTGATTAGACAAAGTCAGTGTGTCGAAAAAAGCATAATTCATACAATTCGTCTTGTGCAGGCCTTTAAAGAATATTAAAGTCATAATCGATGACTCATAATGATTTGTAGATGTGTAATTGGCAAAAATAATATATTGTAAATTTTATTGAACAAGAATCACAACATCACTTTTCTCTACTAAAGATTAACTATGACAATTTTGCAACAATATACATTTAAATTATTTAATCTCTATTCAAGTATATACATTCCGACAAGGCAGACACTGTTACACGGTGCATCACTATATTTGCCATTAAAAACCAAAGTAAATTAAACCCAGCCGGTAGTGTAATATTGAGGAGAAAAGAATAAGAAGAAAACAAGTGAGCATAGGCAACACACTACAGTATAATGGAGAGCGACTGATTTCAGTCTAGAAGCAAGTACATAAAATTTGGTGAAAATCGATTCAATTATGGCTATGGCTTCCATATATATGTTTCATTCGATTTGGTGTTTAAGTCCCTCTCATTCGTAATACGCATTCGAAAACAATGATATTAGGTACCAGATATCTTAAAGAGCACGAAAATAACTTTGCCAAATTTTATCGATAACGGCTAAGATTTGGATGTAGCTCCCATATAAAGGGTGAGATAAAACAAACTGCAAAAAAGTCAAATATCATTATTTTTACATTTTTTTTAATATTATTGAATGAAAGCAAAAAATGTCGGAAATAGGAGTAATAGTAAAGAGCCTACCAGTATGGATTGCAATATCAGAATTACAATCAAAACAAAATTTCATGAAAAGTAACAATTTATTTTGTTTTTTTTTTTTTTTTTTTTTCTGTAAAGCTTTATTTCGCTATAAAAAGTGTAAATGTTGTCCCTACACCACAATGTTGTCAGGGTATAATGTCTTTGTGCATTTGTTTGTAACAGGCAAAAGCAAACGAGAGCCAAATAGTATGAAATTTTGAATTTGAATATTTTCCCAACATACCAAAAATACAATACAGCTTGAGAATAATATTATGAAAATAGTTTATCGTAAAAATTCCTCAACAATGCTAGAGAAAAACTTTTTTGCACAAACTTTTCTCAAATCTGTTGTTGACAAATTTGTTTTGATTTTTTTTGTGAAAATTGTCGAATAAAAAAAATATTTTCTTTGGTTAAAATCAAAATCACGCGAATTTAAGACCCATTTCTGGACGAAACTCTAAGGTAATGATGAATAATAAATCTGGGAATCTGTAGTGTATATTATTTCAATCTCATTTCAGAATAGAGGCGTCAAAAAGTTGCAAGAATTCAAGAGAAGTGAAGAATTAGTGGAGGAGATGCGGAAGCTCAAATAAGGGGAAAGAAATCATCTAGATATCAATGCAACAGGAGGCAGCGACAGCTGGGATGGCGATCAATGAATGAAATGTGTAAAATAATTAAAAAATAAATATTTTATACCATTGAAAAAATAAGCTTGATATAATATTACTTTCGTAAGCTTATTCTGCAATTACAAGAATAAGCTTATGAATAAGGGTTCCCTTTCGATTATTCTATAATTGTTAAACAAGCATTTCTCAATACATTCTCAAGATTTTCTCAAGCTTAAGGCTTATTTTTGAAAGCTTATTAAAATATTATTCTCAAGTCAATTTGGTATGTTGGGTTCTCAATGCTTTTTCATATAATTGAAAAGAACACACACATGCGCAAATTAATTTGGAATGTTCCCAACATACCAAAAATACAATACAGCTTGAGAATAATATTATGAAAATAGTTTATCATAAGAATTTTTCAACAATGCTTGAGAAACACTTTTTTGCACAAACTTTTCTCAAATCTGTCCTTTGTTGACAAATTTGTTTTGATTTTTTTTGTGAAAATTGTCAACAAAAAATTATTTTCTTTGGTTAAAATCAAAATCACGCAAATTTAGGACCCATTTCCGGACGAAACTCTAAGGTAATGATGAATAATAAATCTGGGAATCTGTAGTATAAATTATTTCAATCTCATTTCAGAATGGAGGCGTCAAAAAGTTGCAGGAATTCAACAGAAGTGAAGAATAAGTGGAGGAGATACAGAAGCTCAAATAAGGGGAAAGAAAGCATCTAGGTATCAAGGCAACAGGATGCAGTGACAGCTGGGATGGCAATCAATGAATGAAATGTGTAAAATAATTAAAAAATTAATAAATAAATATTTTTTACCATTGAAAAAATAAGCTTTATAAAATATTACTTTCGTAAGCTTATTCTGCAATTACAAGAATAAGCTTATGAATAAGGGTTCCTTTTCGATTATTCTATAATTGTTAAACAAACATTTCACAATACATTCTCAAGATTTTCTCAAGCTTTAGGCTTATGTTTGTAAGCTTATTAAAATATTATTCTCAAGTCAATTTGGTATGTTGGGTTAAGACAGGTAAATACAAAAATTACAATCGGTTGGTAGAGGTGCTCTACCTTGATTTCATTGTACCATGGTAGTAATATAAATATAATATGGCAATAGTTTTTTGATACGAGAGGTACGTCATATTTACTTCATATTCTATTGCTCTACTTTACCTACCCAATTCACTCCTGATAATTTATGCCTGCAGTCTATCGAAGTAGCTGAATTCTTCGATATGATTTCTAGAATAACGACCTGTATTCTCCGTCCTATTCATTCGATCGTTTTTAGTGTCTTTCAAATGGCATATCACAAAACCATATCATTATCACAGATATTACCAATTGTCATCATCATGACATTTCAATGCCAATGATTACGTCGAATTGTATATATTCTTCGTAAAACGTGTTATTTGATTATCTTTACTGACTGCCACTGATTTATGTGTATATTTAGTAATTTTTCCACGAAACCGATTTTGGGGTTTCTATTTTGTTCAATTAATCGATTAAAAGTCTTACATAGCTCGAATAAATCGATTCATCGAATAAGTCGAACAACTCGAATAATTTCTGTATACCTTACGTGAAAAAATAAAAATAACAAGTTTAATGTTGGCGTGAACATTTATTTAAAAACAAACATAAAATAATAATTCATGTGAATTCAACAACGTTTAATAAAAATAATTGGGTACGCACAAAATGAAATGTTTTTAATTTAAAATATTTCTAGTCAGATCTTTCAAAATAATATTTTAAAAACAATATGCTTTTTTTTATAATTATAGTTATAGAACCAATTTTGAGTTTAGCAGATGTTATTGGTTCTTCATCTATCGTAGTATTATGCACTTGGCGCAAATTATAAATAAGCGTAGAAGTGGAGGAACAAACTCGTTTGTAAATTTTGGGACATTGGGTCATACATTTAAGTTTTTGTGTGATTATGTTTTCCTTAACAAATGATTGAATTAAATTTATATTTATTTCACAAAAACTCTCAATTTTCTTCAAATGAATGTGCGTCATGAAAGTTAACCATAAACTTATAAGTAAACAAAAACCGCCATCGGCTATATAATTTGTTGCGTCTTTTATGAGTATTTCGAGGAGTTACAAAACGGTGGCATGGTGGAGGATATAAAAACAACCCAATTTGAAACACTTCATGAGTCAAATACGGCTAAATTTATGTGAATATAGAATATGTGGAGATACAGTTACATGGGATAATTAAATAATGTATTTACCTAGCTGAACCCGGTGCGTTTCGCTACACCTTTTGATTTTGTATGCATTCAAAATTTTATATATGAATATTTGTTGCTGTTAAACAAATAGCTTGGTCTTCCAACGCGTGAGTATGCCAAGAACAACTGACCAGGTGAAATGCAGGAACATGCCAAATTTAGTTCGCATACACAAAGGGTTTGTCCTTCGGATTTACTGATTTCATAGCAAACACCAAGCGTGCAAGAAACTGCAACATTTTGAAGCTATATCCAAATCTGAACCGATATATTTTGACAAATTTATTTTTGTACAAAAATGGGTCACTCATGACGAATTTCATTGGAGTCGGACATACGTATCGTGTTTGGTGCATCAAATATGTGAAATCGGTCGAACATATATATGGGAGCTACATCCAAATCTGAACCTATTTCTATATAATTTGAGCAATTTATTTTCTGATCGAATCCCGTCACACATTTTAAATTTCATTGGAATCGAACAAACATAGAGTGTTTGGGGCATCAAATAAACGAAATCGGTCGAAAATATATATCGGAGCTATATCCAAATCTGTACATATCTCAATATAATTAGGTAAACAAAATTTCTTAGACACATTCCATCACACATTCCAAATTTCATTGAAATATGACGTACACAGCTGCATCAATTACATGAAATCGGCCGAAAATATATTTGGGAGCTATATCCAAATCTGAACTGATTTCAATATAATTTGAAAAATATATATTCTCATCGAATCCCTTAAATCTCCTAAATGCCAACAGATATGTTCATATAAAATCTAAATTTTTGGGAGGTACCTCCGCTTCTGATGCTATACCTCCAGTTCCACTAAGAATTTCAAAAGATTATATAGCCTATGTAACTTTCAGGCGATGTTGTAGTATACTTGGACATTTTCAGGAAAATCTGTGCAGCGGTTTTCGAGTCCATAAATTACAAGCAAGCAAACAAACATTCTCCTCTTTTATAGATATAGATAGATTCTGAAGTAAATTTAAAACTATATATGATGGTAAACAAACGAACAAAATTCGGACACTTTGGCTTTTTCCAAACACATGTTATGTTTGCGGTTAAAAGTTAAACATCTTTTCAATATTATAACTTATGACCGCAAATGAAGTTGGTTCTTTGCATTGGCTTGGTTATTTTCATGTCGTGATTTATCACTTTATGTGAAAAATATATATCAATACCTATGTTAAATAAAAATTTTATTTACATGCAGTAAAATTTAAATATAGGATTTGAATGTAATGGCCAACAACAGCAGAAAAAACCAGAATGAATGCTAAATATTTCGGGCGCAGTGTGGTATAAATACCATAAACTTGCTCCCACTTGCTTATCCAAAACTCCAAACAAGAACAATCAAAAAATAGCTTTTCAACCAGAACAATTAACACTCTGCTGCCGCAACAACAATCCGTCTGCCAGTCAGTTTAACCAACCAACTATTTAAGCGATAATCAACTGCTGTTTCATGAACATCCGAACCCAGGGCGAGTGTGGAACTTGCCGGGGTTGGCCATAGTTTTCATTAGTGCTGGATAAAAGATGTATGTACATACATATTGAACCCGTTGTTTTAAGAATATGTCGGTTTGTCCGTGTTATGACCTTAAATCAAAAATATGGAATTTCATAACCAACGAATAACAGCAAGAACCAAAACCTTCAAATTGCAAATAAACGCGTTATCCATAAGCCAACGTAATTTGAAAACGTTTAGTGTCAAAGTGGTAGAGGTCAGATTGTAAAATGCAAAAGTATTTAATATGTCACGACGAATGTGTTGTGAAAAAAGAAGATTAATAAAAGAAAAATGAGTATAAAATATAAAATCAAATTTATTTAAAAATTGTTTGAGATATTGATTGTTTTTTTTTTTTTTTTTTTTTTTTGTAATTTATTATCTCAAAAACTGTTGAACAGATTTTCCTAAAAATTTCCAAATATACTACAGCATCGTCTGATAGTAACATAGGCTATATACATTATAGAAATTTCTGAAGGTCCGATTTCAATAATATTTGGAGTGAGTGACGGAATTTGGTATAAAAATAAATTTAAATTTATATTGAAATCGGTTCAGATTTGGATATAGCCCGTTATTTATTTTAGACAGATTTCGATATTAAATTCCAATGAAATTCAAAATGATTGATGGAATTTGGAACAAAAATAAATTTTCCAAATTAAAAAGTAAATTGGCGAAATTATATTGAAATTGGTTCAGATTTCGATATAGCCCCCCTATATGTATTTTCTGTCGATTTCATATATCACGAAATTTTCCAAAGAAATTTTCATATATAATATTTTTAATGCATATAAAAACAAGAAAGCAAAGGCTATACTCGTTCGGGCCGATCATGTGATATCCTACAACACTTCAATATGTTGGAAGCCGTAATGATCAGAAGTGATCTTTAAATGTATTTGTGATTTCGACGTAATAAACAATATTCGCGGTTTAGTGGAAATTTTCGTATTTTTTTTTAAGCTATGGTTTATTTTACGCGCTAAATATTGCCTAATTACCTTCCAAAGTGGTAGGCTTCTGCCGAGCTCTAACTCTCACTCCATGCCACATTTCGCGTCGATTGGTATCTAAATACGGCCTGTAAAGCAACTGCAAAATCAGAAATTTTTTCAGTTTTTGGTCCATTTCAACCACTAAATGTTTTGCGATCTATTCTGACCATAACTCCACACCCATTTTCAATTTCGTGGGGATCCGGCCATAATTGGACAGACAGACGGACATACATAGCTCAGCGAGATAGGAAGATCCATACATACTTTCCTATGTGGGAAACCAATATTTTAGGTGTTACATAATTTTGGCCCAATCAAATTTGTAATGCCCCAACACATAGTGCTGTTATGGCTTTGGAGCAGTTATAATTTGGTTTGGTTAGATCGGCTCGGCTCAGCAAGATAGGAAGATCCATACATACTTTCCTATGTGGGAAACCAATATTTTAGGTGTTACATAATTTTGGTCCAATCAAATTTGTAATACCCCAACACATAGTGCTGTTATGGCTTTGGAGCAGTTATAATTTGGTTTCAGAGAGAACTAATACATGGGAGATATATCCAATTCTGAATCGATTTGCACCAAAGCTATCTCTCGTACCAAAATAAAATTGCTATAGTGTGCATAATCTGACTTCCAGAAGGATTTTTATTAAAAACCAGTGAAGAAAGGCTAAGAGCCGGGCGGGACCGACTTTATGATACCCTACACCACTTTGCATATTTCGTGGACATACCTATAACAAATACACGTTTTTATGAAGAATTGATGAGAAATAAATCATACCGTTTGAATTCGTATTATGGATTTAAAGCGGTTATAATTTAAAGTTGAAATGGACTGATATATATATATATATATATATATATATATATATATATATATATATATATATATATATATATATATATATATATATATATATATATATATATATATATATATATATATATATATATATATATATATATATATATATATATGGGAGTTATAGTTGGACATATTATTTATAGGCTCAACTTGGTTAGGTGTGCCAAATTTTATGCTATTTGGACTAATATTATATAGTTGGTGCATAATAAAAGACAAATCAGACGAAGATATATATGGGAATTATATCTAAATGTTGACGGATTTTCTCCAATTTCAGTACGATGTAGGGTATTTATATATGTTAAAATACTAGATATATGGGAACCGAGTTTGAACAAATGTCGTATTTGCTTCCACTATAAATTCATTTGAATGTCCAAAAATCCCGATAATTTGAATCGATATTACATATTTGGTACACAATAACCGTCGAATAGGATTAAGCTATATTTCAATCTGAACCAATATCTTTTCAATTGGATATCTGGTATCAAATATCATGGTTATGGGGTACATATTGCGAATGTGGGGGCTAAGACGCCAAATCGTATGATTATAAATAGCTATATCTTAATCGATTTTCACGAAATTTGAAAAACTTGCTTGCTTGTAAACTGAATTCGGTCTGAAGTGCTGAAATTCACTCAATTTAGACAATTTTTATACCCGATTTGTTCCAAAATTAGTATATCGTAATATTACTATTAAACTTAGTTCGGAGATGGGCAAAACTTCACAAAAAGTCGAAATTTTAAAAAGAAAATATTTTCTGCACAGGAAGTAAAAGGATAATTGTATACTATTCAATATTATTAATATTATAATAATTTTGTTCTAACTTTGCATATCCTTATATTTGTATCAGTGCTAGGTCAGGTGCGAAAATGGAAAATATCGGTCTACTCCATCATGTTTCTCCCCCACAAAATGTCAAAATTTTGAATATCCATGAAGCTCATAAAACGAGTAATTAAGATTCGGTTTCATTCAGACTTGGCACATCTCAATATTTTTGCCAACACTAGATGTGTTATAAATATGGTAGAAGTCGCGCCATTCCTTCTGGTACCTCCTCCACAAAGGGTCGAACTTTTGAATAGCTAAAACGATAGTATAATCCGAAGTAAGCATCCGGTTCTCTTCTCGTTTCACACATTCCATTATTTCTACTAACACAAGATTCTGATATCTCCCCCATAGGTTTGAAGATTTTGAAAAACAAAACGTTGAATGAAAGTGAAATAAGCATCCAACTCCCTTCAAATTTAACACATACCATCATTTTTGCTAACACAAGATCTGCCAAACCCTCCTGGTGCCTGGATCACAATTGTCAATACTTTTATTTGTCATATCTTGCGAAACATGACAGCGATTTTGCCATATCTGAATATTTCTGTCAACCAGAACGCAAAGATGAATATGGAATTAATGATTCCGCATAAAGCTGGGTATAATTGTTCGATTTTCTTGTAATTTTGTCCATACCAAAATTTGTGTCCAGTAGCACCCATTACGAACTTACAATACGAAATTTGAAACAATTCCGGTAAACAAAGTCGTTAAAATCATCAAAATACTGTATATCGGGAAGTGGAGTCTAATATGCTTATTTAGTGGAGTCTAATATGCTTATTTAGTGGAGTCTAATATGCTTATAAAACTCAACAATTATTTGAGTCTGTATTTGCGAAACTAATCCGGAATTAAATATTATTTTTAACTATTTTTTTTTTTTCATTTAAAACTTTGAGGAAAATCTACTCGACCTCAAAACGACACGTTCGGCTAACATTTTTAATTAAAACCCCTAAGCATTAAGAGAAACGGAAAGAAAATGCATGACATGTTACAAAATAACACAAAAAAACTGTACGTTTGTACGTACATTCAGCACACAGTGTCAAAGATTGCTGAGAACCATGCATGTCGTATGTGTTCCCACACACATATGTTCATATGTATGTGGATTGTTGTAGACATATAAAGCAGACATTCGCTCGTCTGACTGATCGGACGGACATTGGAAAATATACGTGCTGTATAATTTGTACATATGTATGTTGATGGTTTGTCTGACGATCGACAATCGTGCGCGTGCACAATGTTAGCCAAAAACATGGAAATACAAACAATCTCGAAAGTGTTTTTTCCAGTTCGGTCGCAAATGTAAAGTTTTCCGAATCTAACTCCTGACATTTCAAGCTAAATATAGTTTTAGTAGACTAAGGTCATTGTAAAGTGTATTATGAAAATAATAAGAAAAATATGTAATATTGGCAATAAGTTTATATTGGCAAATCAAAAACTTCTACGGTCAAAAAAAAAAAAAAAACATGAATCACATATATCGTGAACAGGTCTTACATCCGCAAAGAAAATGACTAGAATCTTCAAAATACCAATAAATGTGCATTACCTTTAATTATTAGTGCTGCACCAAATAAGATTTAAAACCAGTAAGGAATAGTAAAAAATCGACTATATGATACCCTACACAACTATGCATTTAAATAGAGGTCCTGTAACAAAAGAGTTTATTTGAAGTAGATCATACCACCTATAAACATTTGGCTTAAGAGCAGTAGTAGTTTGGTTTCACATGGGAGGCATATCCAATTCTGAATCGATTTTCATTTGACGGAGACATTGTAATCTGTTATACCAAACAACATTGCTATAGAGTGCATGATATCACCCCGAGAAGGATTATATTAAACAAGTAAGCAAAGGCTACAGTCGATCGGGGCCGACCGTTGAACACCCTACAACACTATAATAAACGATACAGTTTATATGGACGAGATACTCGAAAGAATTCCACAAGATATTATAACAAATAATAAAAGAAAACCATCAGGTTTCGTTCTCTAATTTTTGAATAATAACTAATTTGCTCATTTCCAATTTATTGGTAGATGTTGCGCTCAAATGGTTTTCCTAGATCTGGAACCAATATTTCCCATAGACCTATAATCTCTCAGAAGTGGCAAAAGATTAACATTTATTATCGGTTTTTGACTGAAACGCATCTATATGAGATACAGACATTTGACTATATTCTTCAACGGAATCAGCGTTAACGAAATATTCAGAAGTGCGTCTTTCCTGTATTTGTGAATTCTCCAAAACGTCCTGGAATGGACATGTTCGTATTTTGTCTACAAAAGTTGGCAAACTCCTTCACACATGGAATATTTTTGGATGGCCATTCAAATGTGCGTGAGGACCGGGCGATAGTTACGACCTGCAGAGAATTTTGCAGTTTTTTGGTCCATTTCAACCCCTAAATATATGGCGATCATCTCCAAAAAGAGTAGGCTTCTATTCAGACCCTGATCTTATCCCCATGCAAAATTTCGTAAGGATCGGGCCATAAATGCGATCTGTATATGATATCCTGATATCCTAACTACTTAGTTTTGTTAGCTGTAGAAATATTACCAAATGTTTAATTCAAAATGAAAATATGCCAAAAATATGACAAAATTAAAAAAATATGAGAAAATTTACAAAACCAATATTTTTATCTTTAGAGAGATATTTTTATGCGATTCTTTAGACGTTTTTTCTTTCCTGCCAAGAGGCCATTCTGAATTAATGAGAACTGTCGAAATCAGTTCAGCCGTTCTCGACAGATATGATATCTTTCAAACATATCTTCTTTGATAAACATATATATCACATATATTTTGCTATATATTCGATTTGTTGGATCTTAACATCAATGTAAAGATCAGAAGTAACCTTGTCATGGCTTTGTGATTTCGCCGGAATTTAAAATATTCGCGGTTTAATGAAAAATGTTGAATTTTTTCAACAAAAAAGATATGGTCTATTTTACCCGCTAAATATTATCCGATGACCACCCAAATTGGTAGGCTTCTTCCCCGCACTAAACTCTAGCTACATGCGAAATTCCGCGTCGATTGGTCTATAATTGCGAATCAGACATTTTTTCAGTTTTTGTTTCATTTTAACCCCTAAACATTTGGCGATCATCTCCAAAAGAAATAGGCTTCTATTCTCGCCCTAACCCCACCTTCGCGAAAATTTCGTTAGGATCGGGCCATAATTGCGACCTGTAGCGTGATTACAAATTAACATGGACAAACGGACAGACGGACGGACGGACATACATAGCTAGATCGACTCAGCTCGGCGAGCTAGGAAGATCCATATATACTTTCCCATATGGGAAACCAATATTTCGAGGTGTTACATAAATTCTGGCCCAATCAAACTTATAATACCCCCAACACATAGTGTTGTAGGGTATAAAAATATATATCGGAACATAGTTGTACAAAATGGAAACGTACGTCCCGAAATTCACCCCATTTGGGCTGATATTGGCCATTATTTGCACAATAAACCTTATATCGGATTAAAGATATATATGGAAACTATATCCAATTCTTAGCCGTTCTCGATAAAATTTGGCAAAGATATTTCTGAGCTCTATAAGATTTCTGCTGTCGAATGCATATTACGAATATGAGGGGCTTAAACACCAAATCAGATGAAACATATGTATGGGAGCTATAGCTATATATCAACCGATTTTCAACAAATTCAGTGTACTTGCTTCCAGACTAAATTCGGTCGGATATGCCGAAATGAATTTCATTTCATTTGGATCTTATATTGGCTATTGGGTGCACAATTACCCGAAATCGGTTGAGGATATATATATGCGAGCTATATCCAAATCTGAACCGATCTTGATAAAATTTGGCAGAGGTATTTCTGGGCTGTATCTGATATCTGCTACCAAAGATTATTATTGTGAAGTGCATATTACGCATGTAACTGACTTAAAATCGGCAATCGGATAAAACATATGTATGGAAGATATAGCTATATCTGAACCGAACCAAATTTATTGTACTTGCTTCTAGACTTAATTCGGTAAGATGTACCAAGATTCAGGTCATTGGAACTTATATTGGCCATTGGGTGTACAATTAACAATTTGCAAAACTTCATCTTAATCGGATAATAAATGCGACATGCATTTTGTTCACAAGAATACAGGGATGGACGGACGGACTGACATGCATAAATCGACTTAGAAAGTGATTCTATGAAGATCCTTAAAAGTAACTATTGGTCTATCTCGCTTCCTTCTCCCTGTTACAAACAAATGCACAAATACAAAATACCCTTACCTCTATGTGGTGTTGGGTATAGATACATAATTTAAGACATTTAACTTACCTAAAATCGGTCCGTACCGTTAAATGTCATTTATCTCAAATCGTGAGATAAGGATGATAAATTACAGAATGCATTTAGTTTCCCAAAAATTCCCAATGACGGTGGTGCCGCAATTTGGGAACGACAGCAAACTGTGATCTCCTGGATTTTTTTTAAAAATTTAGAAACCCAAATAAGTTTTTGTGTAAAAAATATATTATCAATTGAAGATCTCAAAACAATACATTACATTACTTCCAAAAAAAAGAAAATAGGCATATGTTATTTTATATGTGGCGTTTAGCTTAATATGTATGACCCGATATTGTACCTTTTCATGAACAGACATCTTAGGAGTACCACAAATGTCTGTACAAAATATCAAGATCATAATTTTGATTTCGAAAAGAGGAGGTTCTGTTAAAAAGACATAGGTTTTTAGATTATCAAAAATATGGAAAGGCGCTTTCACACGAAAATCGGATTTAAGAATGTTGGATCCTAA
Organism: Musca domestica; assembly: GCF_030504385.1. Taxonomy (NCBI): domain Eukaryota; kingdom Metazoa; phylum Arthropoda; class Insecta; order Diptera; family Muscidae; genus Musca; species Musca domestica. The sequence goes on along the minus strand of NW_026712133.1, from coordinate 19,169,256 downwards.
ATGTTCACCCTACATTGACTTTAGTGATATAAAGTAGTTGTGTAAATGAAAATGAATATTATGTCTTTGTGCACTTATTTGTAACACGGAGAAGGAAGCCAGATATATCTTTAGTTCGTATCGGATGATATATACCCTCTCTAGCCATATGGCTGAGGGTATAAAAACAGCTTCTAAACGTGTATTGAAACATCTGAAATTGGCATGGGGGTTTCGATAACTCGGATATAGGGGACAGCAAAATTAAACTCCATTTCGGGTAATTGATGGTACTGCAGGCAAACAACAGAAGAAACCAATATCAATGTTAACACTTACCGGAGAACGGTGATTAACATGTCTCATCTCCATTACAATGGGAAAACTAACTTGGCCACTTAATGGAATTCAATGAATTATTGTTGGAAGTTTGTCCATGAGTTCCAGGCTACGTATTTGGCAGCACGATAGCGAAAACAAAATTATAACTCTCTGCGAAAAGCGAAACTTCACATACAAACGTATATTCCAATTGATTATTTTCACGTCGTAAAATCTGCCAACATATTATTGGGTTTTAATCGAAACCAAGATTTAAATTAATTCATATATTTATTGATTGATATTACGTTATCTAATATAACAAAAAAAAAAATAGTTTTTAGCTTCTTATGTGTTCCAGAAAAAAATGGAAAATTTTTTCAACAATTTTGACAATATGATTTTTCAATGATATGTTTTTATTCATTAATTTTTTCGGTTTATATATGTACAGTAGTTTTTAAAATAATGGGGGAAAGAAAAATATAGTAAGAGGTCGACTATTAGAAACCCCACAAGCTCTGAACATTTAGCAGAGCTAACAGTAAAACAAATTTCTTAAGTAAATCAGTATAGAATATGTATTTCGACTTCATATAGGATATATTGGAGCTTCATCCTAATAGGAATCGATTTCCACTTTAATTGCATTTTTATGCTGGATGTGACCTCTCGTAACAAAACTCACTGCTATGATATATATGTTATGGCAGATTCTTAAAAAACAAAGTGGCATGATACATAAATCTGGAATCTCTAGCTCGATCTCAATAGATTTAGTCCAATTTGGGCAGACTATATTCTATTCGAATGTTTATCTTATGAATCAAAATTCAACTTTATTTGAAATGTGTAACATGGTTGGTGTAATATTTTCATAAAATGAGAGGAATTCATTCTTGGATGCTATATCTAAATCTTAAACAAGTAAAAAAACTGTAAGTTCGGCCGGGCCGAACTTTGAATACCCTCCGCCATTTGGAACGAATTTGGCAATTCTCAAAAACAATTAAGTCCGTTAAAAATTCTGTTAAAATCTAAAAAATACGGAATGTAGGTGTTATATTAGGTCTATACGACGACATGGACCTATATGGGTAACATTACAATAATCAAGCCATTATAATATTCAAATACGAAACTTAAAAATATCGAATATCGGGAGATACCGTTATATGGGGGCTATACTAAGACGTGGACCTGCACAGACAATTTTTTGTATAAGGCTGTAGTATTCATTACGAACTTCAAATACCAAATTTGAAACAGTACTGGTGAATAGTGTCGCTAAAATCATCATAATACAATATACCAAATATCGGGAGGTACCGTTATATGGGGGCTATACCAAAACGTGGACCTACATGGCCCATTTTCAATACCTAAATCGACATAGAATTTTATGCTGATCAAGAATATATATATTTGTGGGGTCTAAAATGTGTATTTCGAGGTTTTACAAACGGAATGACAAACTTATTATGGTGGAGGGAATACAAATAATGTACAAACATATTTCTACATACATTTTATCATATACCGAATATTGTTGTTATGGAGTGCAAATTAAAGCTTTAGGTCCCCAATTATCAAATCAGATGAATCATATATATAGGAACTTTAGCTTAATTCAAACGTATATGTCAAAATTGATCCCATTTGGGTTTACATATATTTCATACATACTAGTTGAACTCAGTGCGCTTCGCTAAAGGGGTACCGAAGCGCACTGAGTTCAACTGATTTTAAATACATATACGAATATTTTGTGTTTTTTAAATAAGAACCAGTAAGGAAAGGTCAAAAGTCGGGCGGGGCGACTATATAATACCCTACACCACTATGTGTATTTAGTAGGGCTCCCGTAACAAAAATCTTTATGTTGGGTATTTAAGTTACGTAGATCATACCAACTATGAACCTTATGTGAATGCGTATCATTGCTATAGAGAACTATATCCAACTCTGAATCGATTTCAAATCAATTTGACGGAGCAATGGATATACCGGACCGAGTTTCACAAAATGGTAAAATTCGGGTGAATATGAAAAATTCAAACCAATACGGGCTGATATTATATGTACGGTGAATAATATCCGTAAAATCGGATGCAGATATAATGAAGATGTATATCGAAGCTATGTAAAAATCTGAACCAATCCCAATAAAATTTGGCAGACGTATTTTGGAGTTGTATCTGTTGTCTGGTATCAAATATCATTGTTGTGGAGTGCATATTTCCATGTGAGGGACTTTAAAACCAAATCGGATGAAACATATATAGGGGAGCTGTAGCTATATCTGTTCCGATTTCCACCAAATTTGATGTACTTGCTTCTAGACTGAATTCGGTCGAAAGTGTCACAGTTCACTGCATTTGGGCTGATATTAGCCATTTTGTGCACAATAAACTTCAAATCGGATAAAGGTATATATGAAAGCTATATTCAAAATTGAACCGATCTCGATTTTTACCAAATTTGATGTAAAGGGTGTTTTTTTAATCTAGATAGAACTCTAAATTTTAGAAAGTAACACCAAAAATTAATACAATTTTTTTTTTATTTGTTTCAGTGTAGTCTGACAAATTATCATGAGAGATTGGGCTCTAGAGCAGTTGGCAAATGACCCGTTGTTTTATCGCAAAATTGTGTTCAGCCATCCATAACATCCAGAAAAATTCAACGTATGGTGCGCTTTTCACGCTGGTGGCATCATCGGACCTTATTTTTTCAAAAAAGAGGCCGGAGCTTGCGTTATGGAGATCGAGAAGTGGACCTATTAATTGGGCTTCAAAGTCGTGCAATTTGACACCTCTCGGTTATTTCCTGTGGGGCTATGTGAATTCACTGGTTTATGCTGATAAACCAGCAACAATTGACGCCTTGGAGGCCAGCATTGTTCGTGTTATTCGTGACATACGGCCAGCAGAGCTCGAAAAAATTGGACGTCCAGAATGCACTTCGTCAAGAACAGCCGCGGTGCCCATATGCCCGAAATCATTTTCAAATGTTAATGTCACGTATTGAACTTTCGAATAAAAAAAATTGATTAAAATGTTATTTTTTGCGTTATTTTTTTACTCAATAGATTTTAATATAATTTTGTAATTTCATTTTTGTACTAAATATATATATATATATATATATATATATATATATATATATATATATATATATATATATATATATATATATATATATATATGTATATATATATATATATATATATATATATATATATATATATATATATATATATATATATATATATGTCAGGAAAATCTGATTAATGGTTTTTGAGTGAGCTGCTGCAATGATGAATGACAAGCATCGCATTATTAAAATGAAACAAGTTAAAACCAGTGAATAAAGTTCAAAAGTCGGGCAGGGCCTACCATATGATACCCTACACTAAAATACGTATATAGTAGAGCTTCTCGTATCGGGTATTATGGTTTTAGATTATTTATAATTTGAAAACAAAAACATTTAACAAATAGGATTTTCACTAAATTTAAGGGATGCATTTGTACCACTCGATTTTGAGAACGTTTTAATTCAAACATATACATCGAAGTTAAAGCTAGATTTTATCCCATCTTCATAAAAATCCATCCTATTTGAGCTGATATTACACTTTTTTGTTATATCCAAATCTAAAACCATCCCTTTAACACATGCATTTCGATGCTGTATTTGATTGCTTGCCCCAAATGTGGTTGTTTTAGATGCATATTACGACTGTGTGGAACAAAAATAGCAAATCGGAAGAACAATATATATGGGAGCTATAGCTATATATGTACCGATTTTCACTAAACTTTACTCATTTCCCTCTAGGCTAAAAAAATAAAATCGCATAATAGCTATTAACAAATCTGAACCGAATTTGGTAAAGTTGTTTCTGAGCTGTATTTGATAAATTTGTCCGAATATCGATACTGCAGTTGAGAACAAATTCAACAAATCGGCTGAACAATATATATGGGAGCTATAGCCGACCGATTTCCACAAAACTTGACATTATTATTGTTAGACTGAATTTGGTTGTATGTGTCAAGTTCGATTTCAATAGGTTTGGTCCTTGGGCTAAACAAATGATTTGTGCAAAATTTCATCACAATCGGACAATAAACGCGACTTGTACTTTGTTTACAAATAAATAAACTCAGAAAGGGATTCTATGAACATCCTCAAAAGTAACTATGGGTCTATGTCGCTTACTCAGCATATTGCAAACAAATGCACAAAGACATAATACCCTTAACATTATGTGGCGTAGGGTATAAAATTTTTTTGAAAGGACTCCGTCTTACTTAACTCCTACTCTGATGCTGAGACATTTGGCCAATATTTTGTATCATTTAAGAAGGTTGAGTTCAACATCAAACATTTAATTCATAATCTGCGGTGAAACTAGTTGACAGAGTAAATATGTTGGTGATTCCTTAGAAGCTTATTCACTTGGATATCAATGTCTTGTAATCGACATAAGCATGACAATATTGTTAAACATATATTTTTGTCACCTAATAACTTCAGCCAATGAAAACCAAAAGAATTCCCATCGTATTTTATATAATTGCCACTAAGGACCAAGAAAATTATTTTTATATTTTGATATTTTTTTACTTACACAGCCCAGCTTATTACCCTTAATTCCCCACAAACAAAGAATGTATAAAAAGCAAGCACATTCTTATATGCACCACTGAAAGCCATATCTTCAAGATAGCTCCATACAAATCATTGTTTTGGGATGATTTCAGCTTTAAATTTTATTATTGTTCATTTGGGAGCAATTTTATGGTCTATTAATAATAAACACTCTCCAGGATATGTTGCTTGTGTGTGTGTTTTTTGGTTTATCTATGTAAACAATTGAAAACTTTGAGTGTGTGTGTACGCATCTTGGTTATGAAAACCGCGTGGCTTCAAACCCCATCCATCCATAAGATATGTAATGAAAGCTAATCAATATTTAGAAGGCCAAATGATTGAATGGATCTTATGTTTTCCAGAGCATGTATTCCTCACAATTCTACAATTGTTGGCATTGAAAAGAGTTGCTTCGCTTGGCCGAAAGTGGTGAACTTCCAAATTTGGTTTGCTCCGATGGGAAAACATTCATTGTCCAACAGTTTGTAAACAAACAAAATGATCGTGTTTACTTGCCAAAGAGGTCAGCTGAAAATGTGCACCTTCGTTTGCCCACGAGAACTCAAGTGCCGGCCATGGTGAGGGTATGGGCCGCCATAACAGCCGATGGTCGCTCTCCGCTCGTGTTCATCGACAGTGGCATCAGAATAAATGCCGAATATTATCGCGAAAATATTCTGGAGGGTGTATTAATGCCTTGGGCACGCAAACATTTTTGCCGCAGACCTTGGACATTCCAACAGGACTCAGCACCAACGCAGCGCTTCTCCGGGAACGGGCCAAAATACCGTAGAGCAACATTTGGCCGTTTGAAGGCCATAATTCGTGCTAAAGGTGACCAATTCGAACAAATCTAAACGTATTCTAAAATTTGATGCTATTTCCGACATTTTTTTGCTTTCATTCAATAAAATTAAAAAAATAAAGATTATGGCGTTTTAATTTGTTGCATTTTTATCTCACCCTATAGAGGTATAAAGATGAGACCAGACCGTGTCAACATATTGTCACCAGGGGGATTTAGCTTGTTTGCAACATACTTAAGGAATATAGACCCATAGTTCCTTGTGGCGATCTTCATAGGATCACTTTCTGATGCATGGCCGTTCTTCTGACAATGAATGGGTTCTACATGAGTTATCATTTCCCTATATTCTACAAATAGGTATTTAGGGTTTGTATCCGAATCCGATCAGGGCTGCCATTTTTGTCATTTTATCGGTATTTTGATGATTTGGCACTCTACGAATGGGAAATGTTGATTTGCCGATTTTTGCCTCAAAAATGACGATATTTTAACTGCCGACACAAATTGTTTCTCATTATAAGTAATTTCATAAAACAGGACGTTATGGAAGATAATGTTTATTTAACTAACGTTATGGACACCAACATTTGTTTAGAATACAATGAAGTATATTTTGGTTTATATACAAATATATTGTTTCCTAAACAAAACTTCACAGAAATCAAATGAGTAGAATATTGATCCTGAAATAGTAATAAAGAAGATATATAATTTTTTGTTAGACATTTTTAAAGATTTCTCTACTTTTATTTTAGAAACAATCTTTAGAATCCAAGTATAGCGAGTTAAACTTTCTGAATGTTGAAAAAGTATTTTTTAATTTGAAAAAAAAAAGTAAGGAAAAGTCAAAAGAGGGGCGTGGCCGACTATATGATACCTTACACCACTACGCATAATTAGTAGAGCTCCCATAACAAAAGAATTTCTTTCAAGTAGCTCATACCACCTATCAACATTTGGCTTTAGAGCAGTTATAGTTTGCAATAGATTGCATGATATTACTTGGAGAAAGGTTATATTAAAAACCAGTAAAGAAAGTCTTAAAGTCGGGCGGGGCCGACTTTATGATACCCTACACCACTTTGCTAATTTAGTAGGTCTGCGCATAACAATTAAAAGTTTTTATGGGAGAATTCAATCAAACACGTTATGATTATAAAGGACTAAATATGCCGAAGTATTTGTATCATTTAAATTCGGACTTGTATTGCCCATTTGGTGCACAATTAATTTGAAATAGGATAAGAATATATATGGGAGCTATATCTAAATCGGGACCGATCTCGATAAAATTTGGCAAATATATTTCTGAGCTGTATTTGATATATTTACCTGAATATCGTTGTTACGAAGTGCATATTACGGCTGTGGGTAACAAATACAACAAATCGGATGAACAATATACGGGAGCTGTACCTATATCTGAACCGATGTTCACCAAATTTGGAATACTACCTTCTAGACTCAATTCAGTTGTAAATGCCAAATTTCATCCAATTCGGGCAAATATTAGATGTTTGGTGCACAATTAAAAGTAAATCGGACGAAGTTATATATGGGAGCTATATCCAAATCTGAACCGATGTCGATAAAATTTAGCAAATGTATTTCTGAGCTGCATTTGATATATTTCCCCAAATATTGTTGTTACAGAGTGCATATTACGGCTGCGGAGGACAAAAATAACAAATCGGATGAACAAAATATATGGGAGCTATAGCTATATCTGAACCGACTTCGATCAAATTTGGCATACTTATTTTCAGATCCAATCTGATCATACGTGCAAAATCCCATACTATTCGGACTGATATTACACATTTGGTGCACAATATAAGGCAAATCGGACGAAGATATATATGGGAGCTATATCTAAATTTTTACCGATTATCTCCAATTTCAATAGGGTTCGTCCTTGGGCCAAACAAATGATTTGTGCAAAATTTCATCTGGATAGGGCAATAAATGCGAACTGTACTTTGTTTACAAAAATACATGGACAGACGGAGAGACGGACGGACAGACGGACGGACGGACATGCATAAATCGACTCAGAATGTGATTCTATGCAGATCATCAAAAGAAACTATGGGTCTATCTCGTTTCCTTTTGCCTGTTACAAACAAATGCACAAAGACATAATGCCCTTACCACTATGTGGTGTAGGGTATAAATATGTGTCGGAGGCGAGTTGCACAAAATGGAACCGTACACCCGAAATTCGCTCTATTTGGGCTGATGTTAGCCATTATTTGCCCAATAAACCTGACATTTACCAAATTTAATTTACTTGCTTATAGACTGAATTCTGTGGATGTACCAAAATGCAGGTCATTTGGCCTTTAGCCATTTGGTGCACAATTAACACGAAATCGGTTGAAGATATATAGGAGCTAAATCCGAATCTGACCCGCTTATTACCAATTTCAATAGGGTTCGTCCTTGGGCCAAACAAATATTGTTTTTTGTTTATTGACCTACATTTTGTTCACAAGAATACATAGGACGGCGGACTGACATTCATAAATCGACTCAGACAGTGATTCTATGAAAATCGCTTCCTTCTCCATGTTACAAACAAATGCACAAAGACATAATACCCTTACCACTATGTGGTGTATAAATATGAAAATTTTAATATTTGGTATTCTAGAAAGCAGAAAAACTAAAATTTTGTTTAAAGTTTGGTTAGGTATTTTAATACGTCTAAATTTTTTATACGACGAATTAGATTAATTATTTGACTTTTTACGGATACATTTCCTTATAAAGTAAAATTGTAAATTTAAAAAAAAATTATAAATTTTCATTTTGTTACATGTGAAACTCTAAGATTCCTTTTATATGTATACGTGTAAGTGTTTAATTGGATTTGAATCACAAATCTACAAAATTAATACACTTCTACAGCTACCCAGTTCTCAGTAATCTGTGTAGAAATTCCAACCATTTAGTTTGCCACAAACCATTTATTGCGTTCAACGAACTGTACAACACACACCATTGCAATTCCTGATGAAATTTGACATTTATTTTCAGTGTCTTCTGCGAACACACATTTTGCGTTCAATGTTGAATACCATGAAACGTATCTATTGCACTGCAAAAACCTAAAACTTAAACAGCATGTGACAACTTCTAATTGCTTGAATTTGAGTTCTGCTCTAAATACGTAATCTGAGTTGATTATGTATGACATTTGGAAATATTAATTTGGTTTTTACTATTAGTAGTTTAAGGCGACTTAGATTAGATTATTAATAGCCTTAAATTATATTACATGTTAATGTTTAGTCATAAATCATGGTGAGTTCAAATCACAGGCAAAACTTTTCGAACTCTTAGTCTCACGTCGGATGTCACATTTTATAAAAAGCATATTATCACCTTTTCAGCATGGTTTTATGAAAGGCAGAACTACTACTTCTAATCTTTTAGAATTTGTGTGCCATGTTCACAACGGATTTATAAATAAACAACAAACTGGCGCTATTTATACAGACTTCAGTAAAGCCTTTGATACCGTAGTGCATAAGCTTTTGCTATATAAACTCGTTACTATGGGTTTTCCGACAGCTCTGTTTGGCTGGATTTCATCATACTTGGAGGGTCGTACCCAAAAAGTCATTTTCAATGATTCATTTTCAAAAATATTGTTGTTTCCTCTGGCGTACCTCAGGGTAGTCATTTGGGCCCTTTACTTTTTGTTTTGTATCTTAATGATCTCCCGGATCACACTCGATTCTCTAAAATACTAATGTATGCTGCTATTACTATGTAATAGTATTTGTTTAAGTAATTCGTTGATCTCTATTAAAAGATCTATTATCCACATATGATTGTATATGTTCACTTGCCTATATTTTTTTTTTATTTTAAAAAGCTCATTTTTGCGGCACCTGATCTACATCTCCCTTTGCGGAACCAGTAGACCCAGCCTTTGAGCACTAGTTGTCTGAATCTTTAAGTTCATTTTAACGGCACCTAGTCTACAATTCCCTCTGCGGAAACAATAGACACCAGCCTTTGAACAGTAGTCTTTGTTTAACACATTATTTTCATTGTTATCTTATATATATAAATGTAAGTTGTGTTAGTTACTACGCTTATAACTTAAGAACCGCTGGATTAATTTTAACGATTCACACAAATTCGGAGTTGTCTACTCTCCGAAAAGGATAATATCCAAAAAAATCGCGTAAAAATGTGATATATTACGTTTTCATTTTGACTTTTCAAATGTACAATAGTAATGTTTTATTTTGCATGATTTTTTTCCATTTTGACTTACTTTTTTCTAATGTACATTTGTAGTGTTTTTTTATATTTTACTAGCTGAACCCGGTGCGCTTCGCTACCCCTTTTGATTTTATATGCATTCAAAATTTTATTTACGAATATATGTTGGATAAAGAAAAACAAATTTAAAAATTAAAAAAAAATATTGCACTAATTTAATGCGTTAATAAACAAAATCATTACAAAAGCAGTAACATGACATGCATACACGAAGGGTTTGTCCTTTAGATTTATTTATTTCATTGCAAATACCAAGCGTGCAGGAAACTGCAATTTTTTTAAGTAGAGTGGCATTTCTATTGCAAGTAGTGAATTTGAGATAGCAACATACTTCGCCGTAATAAGCGTATTTCAAATAAATTGTTGTGTTGTTTTTGAGTGTTAGCCTAAGGCGTTGTGGGTCAATGGTTCTTATTAAAATCATATCCCAATCTGATCCGATTTAAATATAATTTAAAAAAAATTACTTTTACACCAAACTCCGCTACACCTTTCATATTTAATTGAAATTGGTGCGTCAAATATGTGAAATCGGCCGAGAATATATATATGGGAGCTATATCCAAATCTTAACTAATTTCCAATTAATTTATCACATTTATTATTATAACAAAATTCCGCCACACATTCTGAATTTCATTGGAATCGGTCATATATATCGTGTTTGGTGCATAATATGTATGAAATCGGCCGAAATATATATGTTAGCTATATCCAAACCTCAACTTATTTCAATATAATTGTGCAATTTTTGCTGGTGCCAGATTTTGTCTCTCTCGCTTTGGGTGCATCAAATATGTGAAATCGGCTGAGTATATATATGGAGCTATAATCACATCTGAGCGTATTTGAATATAATTTGTCAAATGTGCATCAAATATGTGAAATCGGCGGATAATATATATGGGAGCTATATCCAAATCTGAACCGATTTTAATATAATTTGACTAATTTATTTTCTAATCAAAATCCCGTTACATATTCCAAAATTCTTGGAAATCGAACATACATATCGTGTATGATGCATAAAATACTTGAAATCGGTCGAAAATATATATGAGAGCTATATCCAAATCTGAACCGATTTTAATATAATTTGACAAATGTATATTTGTTTTAATTCCCGCTACACATTTCAAATTTCATTGAAATTAGAGATACATAGCGTGTTTGGTGCATCAAATACATGAAATCGGTCGAAAATATATATGGGAGCTATATCCAAATCTGAACCGAATTCAATATAATTTGAAAAATTCATTTTTGCTCCCGATTCCGTTACTTATTTTAAATTTCATTAAATTTGGACATACATATCTTGTTTGGTCCACCAATCACATGAAATCGGCCGAAAATGTATATGGGAGCTATATCCAAATCTGAACCGATTTCAATATAATTTGGGAAATAAATTTTTTAGATAAAATCTATCACACGTTTCAAATTTCATTGAAATTGGGGATACATAGCGTGTTTGGTGCATCAAATGCTTGAAATCGGCCGAAAATATATATGGGAGCTATATCCAAATCTGAACCGATTTCAATATAATTTGACAAATTTATTTTCGGATCAAATCCCGTCACATATTCCAAATTTCATTGGAATCGAACATTCATATTGTGTTTGAGGCATCAAATGAACGAAATCGGTCGAAAATATATATGGGAGCTATATCCAAATCTGAACCGATTACAATATAATTTAGCAAACTTATTTTTGTTCCAAATTCCGTTACACATTCCAAATTTGGAGACTGTATCTTTAACCGATCAATAGATATGTGCATATAAAATCTAAATTTTTGGGAGGTACCTCCGATTCTGATGCTATATCTCCAGTTCCAAGTGGAAATTCAAAAATTTATATAGCCTATGTTACTTTCAGGCGATGTTGCAGTATATATGGAAATTTTCAGAAAAATCTATTCAGCAGTTTTCGAGTCCATAATTTACAAACAAACAAACAAACAAACAAACAAACAAACGTACAAACATTTTCCTCTTTTATAGATATAGATTTTTGAATTCGAATATTTATACCAATTTATTTAATTGACTTGATTTCTTGAGAACTGAAATTGATGGCGGGTTACATGGAAGTGTAGTAGCGAATTATGTGGTGGCGAAACGGAATAGATGATATCGAAATAATTTAACGCAGTCACACCAAAGTTAAAAGATAATTACTTTTTCTAAATCGCTGAAAAATCATGAAAAAGAGATCTCATTGCAAAAATCAAAAAATTTTCAATGGAATCGAATTTTAAAGTAATAGTACATTCTATTGACAAACTTTGTAAGGAAGGATCTTAAAACATTTGCTGTAAAAAATCAGCGAAAAAGTTGAAGACTTTTTCAATTTGTTATTCTTTTTTTTTTTCATATTGAATTCAGTGGATTTTTTGTGAACAAAATAAAGAATAATTTTTCACTAAAAAATTAAATAAGTGCGAAATAGGATGTTAACTGACATCTACCTTTCAACTCCAGGGCCTACATCGTGGGTTAGCTGGAAGATGCGAACACATTTAAACAAACAAAAATGACCGAAAAAGCTTAATGGGGCTCATTTCAAAGCGTGACAATGATCCGTCCAATGAGAGCTCAAAATGCAAAATTCTTTGGGAAAATAATAAGTAATATACCAATATTGAAATAAAAGGTGCAAAATAGTAGAGCGAATGGGACTTTTAGTAAGAAAAGGTTTTATATCCTTCCAGAAATTCTTCCCAAACATTCAAAATACCTAAAATCACTTTTGCAGGTCTTTATATCGATCATAAGTCACGGATAAGGGAACAACCCTATTTCATATTTATATAACCATCTATGATTTAAGTTATTTTTGGGGTCTTGGCCGGCCACTTTTTTCATTTTTTGGCCCTTATTTGACATTTTTGTTTCTAAGGGGGTAGATAACCTCTTCGCATAAAGTTTGAAATTTTCAGAGTAGGGCCCATATTGGTATTGACCACATTCATCAATTGATTTGGCTAAAAAATTTTATTTATGCCACCCTGGGGTAGGGAACCATCATACAGACAATTGACACATAGGAATTTATTTAAGTAAAGTCCCCACATTGGAGTATCCCCAAGTCCACTTTCACATCTAATGTGTGGTCAGAAAAGAAAATTTTGTATTCTATTGAATTTTTAACCCCCAAGAGAATATTGGTTGGGAACGTAGATTTGGGATGTGCATCCATATGAAATAAATTGTGGAAACATGAACAAATTACAAATATTAGAAAGTAGCACGGGACCGAATATTTGTTTAATCATCATTGAATTATCCTATGATGAAAATATGGACTCTATGCCATGTTTACGTTAGAACTTTTTGTAGGGTTAACTTACTTTGAGAGGATTTATTTGAAGTAAAAGTAATGGATATGACAATTTAAATCCAAATCCAGTGGGTTAACCCTCATATATATAAACGTACTTTTAAGGGGTCTCCAACTTACGATTTAAATGGCAAATAAAATTAATTCCCATCTTATCATTCTGCCCGCAATTATGAGGTGGATAAAACTATTTTTACTTATTTAAATCACGCGAAATGCTATGACATGCTATATTGTTCTGCTATATTTTTGATTTGGCCTCTATTTGTCATCTTGGATTATAAGGGGTAGAAGAAAGTTTTCAATGTAGGTCGATGTTTCGGAGTAGTGCCCTTATAAAGAAGGTACCTCCTAATTTAACCACATTTCAAAGAATTTGGCTAATAATGCGTATTAGGGGGGTGAAAATCTTACACTAAAATTTCAACATATCTACAAATTTTAGAATTTTTATCCATGTTATAATACCCTCTCAAGTCCACCTTTTGGCGGACAAACAGACTGACATGGTTAGGGGGACTTATGAGTACTCTAATGCACAATCTAAGTTGCTAATGGGTTTAAAAAAGTAATTAACTTTGGCTATTCTTAAATCATTCAGCCCTCAATTATGTAGTATACAAAATACAGCAAATTCCAAATTACTGCTCATTTGACTGGAAGATTTTGCTACGATTTTTACCATATTAAAAATTAATTTGATCCCTTATATGGCGATAAGATTGATATATACTTTTAATAGATTTGTATAGCACATCCACACAGTTGAAGCCCACGGTTTAAATATTGAAGCCCACTGGTTAAAAATGGGTACAGGTATTTTAAAACACTTTAAATCGACATGTACGTGAACACTTATATCAGTCATATCTGTGAATAATTATGCTTGGGAATATATGCATAATAGACAAAAACTACGGGCCGGCAACGCGGACCGGGCCAGCTAGTTTGTATATATTTGTTATAAATGTTATATGTTTTGCTCTAATTCCTTTCTCTATAGTGTTTATACCCTACACCACATAGTGGTAAGGGTATTATGTCTTTGTGCATTTGTTTGTAACGTGGAGAAGGAAACGAGATAGACCCATAGTTACTTTTGAGAACCTTCATAGAATCACTTTCTGAGTCGATTTATGCATGTCAATCCGTCTGTCCGTCCGTCCGTCCGTCCATGTATTCTTGTGAACAAAATGCAGGTCGCATTAATTATCCGATTGAGATGAAATTTTCAAAACAATATTTTTTTGGCCCAAGGACGAACCCTATTGAAATTGGTAAGAATCGGATCAAATTTCGATATAGCTCCCATATATATCTTCATCCGATTTCGGGTTAAATATGCACCAAATATCCACTATCAGTCCAAATTACCTGAATTTTGGCACACCCAAGTTCGGCCTAGAAGCAAGTATATCAAATTTGGAGAAAATCGGTTCAGATATAGCTATAGCTCCCATATATATCTTTCATCCGATTTGATCTTTAAGTCCCTCACATTCCTACTATGCACTCCACAACCGTGATATTTGGTACCAGGTATTAGATGGAGCACAGAAATAGCTGTTTTAAATTTTATCGAAATCGGTTCAGATTTGGATATAGCTCCCATATATATCTTCATCCGATTTCGGGTTAACTGACCATCAAATGGCCAATATCAGCCCAAATGGCCCGAATTTTGGCACATGTGACCGAGATTAGCCATTTGCTTTAAGGCTAATCTCGGTCACATGTGCAACAAATTTGGAGAAAATCGGTTCAGAAACAGCTATAGCTCCCATACATCCGATTTCGGGTTAAATGTGCACCAAATGTCCACTATCAGTCCAAATTACCTGAATTTTGGTACACCCAACCGAGTTCGGCCTAGAAGCAAGTATATCAAAATTGGAGAAAATCGGTTCAGATATAGCTATAGCTTCCATATATCTCTTTCATCCGATTTGGTGTTTAAGCGTCTCACATTCGTAATATGCAATCCACAAGAATGATATTTGGCACCAGATATAAGATACAGCCCAGAAATAGCTGTTTGTAATTTTATCGAAATCGGTTCAGATTTGGATATAGCTCCCATATATATCTTCATCCGATTTCGGGTTAATTGTGCACCAAATGGCCAATATAAGTCCAAATGGACTGAATTTTAGTACATCGGACCAAATTCAGCCTAGAAGCAAGTATATCAAATTTAGTGAAAATCGGTTCAGATATAGATATAGCAACCATATATATGTTTCATTCGATTTAGAGTTTTAGTCCCATACATTCGTAATATTCACTCTACTACCGTGATATTTGGTACCAGATATAAGATACAGCCCAGAAATAGCTGTTTTAAATTTTATCGAAATCGGTTCAGATTTGGATATAGCTCTCATATATATCTTCATCCGATTTCGGGTTAAATGTGCACTAAATGGTCAATATCAGCCCAAATCACCAGTCTAGAAGCTAATACGTAAAATTTGGAGACACCCGGTTCAGAGATAGCTATAGTTCGTAAAATGCACGATAGAATTAGATAGATTTTGATTTTGTACCAAATATTTCATAGAGGGTAGGGTATCATATAGTCGGCCCCGCCCGACTTTTGAGCTTTCCTTACTGGTTTTACCTATTACTTTGCCGGCTGATGTACTAGACTGTAGCTGGCACCACTAACTCACAACTAACCCACCATTCCCGGTCTTTGGTGTGTACGCGCTCCCTACGTATGGGCTAATATAAGACACCCTCGGTCGGCAGGGGTGGGAGTGAGAGGCGTGGGAACGAATGAAAAAAAAACAATAAATACATACACAAAATTAGCAGAAGTCGGGCACACTTAGAACAGATTGTAATCAGCTGGGACCTCTACCTTACCTTTTTATTGTACCATGGGTGAAGGGTATAAAAAATTCTAAATGCATTTTATCTCAAGTGAACACTCGCAAAAGTTTCGCTGCTTCTTTAACCAATTGTCAATTCAAAGAAAGGAAACTCTCTCCGCTATCATTGCCATAAAATGGATACGCAATTTTCAACAATGCTTCTGAGTATAACTAGAAGCAACACCACGATTACACCGTAAAACAAACATTGTCTGACAAACAAGTGCCAGAAAATGTCAAAACACAAAGAGCCATGCTATAAAATTCAAAAGCAACAAATACAACAACGACTTGCTCATTGCTGCCGAATGAAGAATGTCGCGAAAAGGTGATACGAAACAAGTAAAAAGGTAGTAAGAATGGTTACAAAATGAGGTTCCTCGCTTCATTTCCACCAAAATCTGCGGATACCAATTCGTTGGATTATTGTATCTGGAGTATTTTGGAAAGCAAGGTTGACACAAAAAATACCAAAATGTCGATCACCTCAAGCAAGCGCTTCGCCGGGAATGGGCCAAAATACCGCAGAGCAACATTCGGGCAGCGTGTGACGGTTTCATTGGCCGTTTGAAGGCCACAATTCGTGCCAAAGGTGACCAATGCGAAAAAATCTAAACTTATTCTTAAATTTTATGATTTTTCCGACATAAGATTTAAAAAAAAATTAAAAATTGTGGCGTTTGACTTTGTTGAATATTTTTATCTCACCCTGTATATCCTAATTGCGATATCAGTTTTATTGTGCACAAAGTGTCTTATATTAGCCCAAATGGAATGAATTTTGAACATCCAACCGAATTCAGTCTAGAAGCAAGTGCTTTAAATTCAAAAATAGCTTTAAATATAGCTATAGCTCCCAAATATGTTTCATATGATCTAGCGTTTAAGTCCCTCACTATCGTAATATGCATTCTACAACAGTGATATCTCATAGACGGCGGAAATTCCACTGCCAAAGTTTTTCGAGATCGAGGCTCAAATTTGGATATAGCTCCATCTATTTGCTATTGGATGAATTTTCCCGTATTCAAACGAATTTTCCATTTGGTGAATCTCGGCTCCGATAAATATGTTTTTATATATTCCTTCTCAAAGTGATATCATGCACTATATAGCAATGTTATCTGTTATGAGAGGTACAAATGCTACCGTCAAATTTGGTGGAAATCGGTTCAGAGTTTATATATATATATATATATATATATATATATATATATATATATTAATTCCTTCGGATCCCTTATTATAACTGATCAAAAACCATGATACGCATTCAAATGAGATTCATAGTTGGTATGATCTAGTTTACATAAGTTCCCAATATATAAGATTCGCTAACATTTATTCTTCGATATCCTCATACCATCGACAGAGACTAAAACCATTACTCATTCGTTCAAAATATATATCATGATTTATCAATTTTCCAGCTTTTTTTTCCATTATTGTTGGTATTGTTGCCATTATTGTACAATGTTGTTGAAACGTCAAGATTTCAGCACAGTTATCCTGTTGTCTTGGCTCTTTTATTCGTTGCTTTCTACAAACCATTTACCTTTGTTAACGCCTGTCCACTGCTTTTGTTGCTATGGTGTAATCCCTACATTTAATCTCCGGATAATATCAGTGTGGTTATTTGTTTTCGAGTTTTTTTATGCTATTTCTCCTTCTCATTTGATTTTTTGGTCACATAGTAAAATAGAGCCATTTTAAACCAAGTAAGCAACCTTGTGATACATACCCTACAACAGTACAATATGTCAAAATCGAATTTGAAAGATTTTGTCTTTGAAATAATGTCATAGAGCCCTGCTCAGTTGTTACCCTTACCTTTTTTATCGGGGTCATTTGCCCAACATATACGCACTCCGTCGTGTTGTTAGGTATTTAAAACAATTTTACACAAAAGTTGTGGTCCATTTTACAGCTAAATATAATACAATGGTCATCCAAAATGGTAGAATTCTTCCCTGTTCTTAAGTATATTCTCATGAAAAAATTCAGTGTCGATTGGTTTTCAATTGTGACCTGTAAAACGGTTTTTTCCAGAAAAAAATATATTCGTGATGGAACTCAAGCGTTTATTTTTGGCTGGAAAACCACAAGTGGCTATCGTTAGAACAATCCAGCATTTAAATGTGAATAAATCTTTTGTGTCTCGTACCATCGCTCGTTACCGGGATACCGGTAGCGTAGCCCGACGTGGATGGAAAAAAACAGCAACATCAGCAGATATGGTTCAAAAAGTAAAGAAGCGACTTGTTCGAAACCCGCGTCGCAGTGGCCGAAAATGGCTCGAGAGCTGAACATATCGCAATATTCTATTCGGCAAATATTGAAAAATGAACTCGGTGTAAAGCCATTGAAATAGACTCAAAGAGTTTAAGAGTTGCTTCGCTTGGCCGAAAGTGGTGAACTACCGAACTTGGTTTTCTCCAATGAGAAAACATTCGCTGTCCAGCAGTTTGCAAACAAACAAGATGATCGTGTTTACATGTCAAACAGGTCAGCTGAAAATGTGTACCTTCGGTTGGCCACCAGAACTCAAGCGCCGGCCATGGTGATGGTGTGGGCCGCCATAACAGCCGATGGTTGCTCTCCGTTCGTATTAATCGACCGTGGCATCAGAATAAATGCCGAATATTATCGCGAAAATATTGTGGAGGGTATATTAAAACTTTGGGCACACAAATATTTTGGCCGCATACCTTGGACATTCCAACCGGACTCAGCATCCTCGCACTCAGCACGCACCACCCAATAATGGTTACAAATTAGGTTCCTCGCTTCATTTCCAGCGCACAATGGCCACCAAAATCTCGAGATACCAATCCATTGGACTATTGTGTATGGAGTATTTTGGAAAGCAAGGTTGGTACAAAAAAATACGAAAGTGTCGATCAATCAATGTCGAGCAATCGCTTCGCCGGGAATGGACCAAAATACCGCAGAGCAACATTCGGGCAGTGTGTGACGGTTTCATTGGCCGTTTGAAGGTTATAATTCGTGCCAAAGGTGACCAATTCGAACAAATCTAAACTTATTCTAAAATTTGATGCTTTTTCCGACATTTTTTGCTTTCATTCAATAGAAATTAAATTTATGGCGTCTGACTTTGATGCAGTTTTTTAACACACCCTGTACAATCCCATATATCAAAGAAGGGGATGTTAGTTAAACCGCTTATAACTCATGAACGTCTAGAAGGATTTTGATATTTTTCACCATTTTAAAATGGTCTTTTGCAGAAAAAAAAATTAATAAAGGAAAGGAATAAAACATAGAATAAAAGGAAAAATCAAAAGTCGGGTGGACCGACTGTGTGATACCCTACATCACTATGCATATTTAGTAGAGCTCCGGTAACAAAATAATTTATTTCAAGTATATCATGCCACCTATCAACATTTGGCTTCGGAGCAATTACAGTTTGCTGTATATATCGTAGCCGAGTTCCACAAAATGGAAACGAACTTCCCGTAATTCACCCCATATGGGCTGATATTAGCCATTATTTGCACAATAAATCTGGGAGCTATATTTAAATCTTAGCCGATCTCGATTAATATTTGGCAAAGGTATTTCCGTGCTCTATACGATAGCGAGTACCAAATATCATTGTTGTCAAATGCATATTATGAATGTGGGGGACTTAAACAACAAATCGGATGATGTCAGCTCTAGCTATATCTGAACCGTTTTTCTGCAAATTATATGTACTTGCTTCTAAACTGTATTTGGTTGGATGTACCAAAATTTAGGACTTTTTGGCAGATATTGGCCATTTGGTATTTTCGTGCTCTATACGGCGCCAATCACAATTAACCCGAAATCGGTTGAAGATACATATGAGACATATATACAAATCTGAACCTTCTTCACATGATACATAACACATAACAAGTATGGGATACTTACGCACAGATTCAACAAAACTCATATTTTTATTATTATTATTATTTTATTTTATTGGGATCTGCAAATATTCTTATGATTCTTCGAAAATATATTGTATTAATTAAAATTCAATCACAAGCATTGTATTAAAGTTTTCTGGCGAACTTAAATAAGCAGAAAACTTCAGTCTGACTTTTAATGGGCATGACCATAACACAACCAGCAAATATGTAACAAGAAGTTCATTAAAAAAATTGATTTATGTTGTGTGTATAACAATAGCGAAAAGCAAAATCGTCATTGAAACGAAAAAAAAGTTGAATGAACACAGCGAACTTACCAAACAATATTTGTTGGTCGTAATTTGGAAATAAAGCATACTGTCATACCCCGAGAACGACCAGCATTACATTTATGGGCCATTAAAGTTTAATAGATAACAAATGAATAAAAAGAAGAAAAACCGACCAACTGTTTTGTAGTACCTAACATGGATAATAAAACTATCGGAGATTTTGGAAAACTATTCTTATATGAAATGTATGATGCCTGTCACATCACAATGTGACATATTTTAAATGCCAAAATCACCATATTCCAATACTGCGGAGTGAGGAGCATAAGTTATGTAAAGTTAGATCCTCGACTCGCCTTCTTCTGTCACTTTTGCTTAGATTTTTCACTTCAATGTTCATTCTTAGTTTAGGGCGTTACGCTAATTCTTTTGATTTTATAGGCATTTACAATTTTATATACGAAAATCATGTGTTTTTTAAATAAAAACCAGTAAAGAACGTCCTAAAGTCGGGCGGGGCCGATTTTATGATACCCTACACCACTTTGCTAATTTAGTTGAGCTCCACTTAATAATTAAAAGTTTTTATGGGAGAATTCAATCATACACGCTATGATTATAATTATAATTTAAAATTCAAAGGACTAAATATGCCGAAGCATTTGTATCTTTTAAATTCGGACTTGTATTGCCCATTTGGTGTGAAATTAATTTGAAATCGGATAAAAATATATATGGGAACTATATCCAAATCTGAACCGATCTCGATAACATTTAGCAAAGATATTTCTGAGCTGTATTTGATATAGACTAACTTCCAGACTAAATTCGGTCGTATGTGCCAAATTCCATCCCATTTGGACAAATATTAGACGTTTGGTGCACAATAAATGGTAAATCGGACGATGTTATATATGGGAGCTATATCCAAATCTGAACCGATCTCGATAAAATTTAACAAATGTATTTCTGAGCTGCATTTGATATATTTCCCCAAATATTGTTGTTACAGAGTGCATATTACGGCTGCGGAGGACAAAAATAACAAATCGGATGAACAATATATATGGGAGCTATAGCTATATCTGAACCGATTTCGATCAAATTTGGCATACCTATTTTCAGGCCTAATTTGGTTGTATGTGCAAAATTCCATACTATTCGGTCTGATATTACACGTTTGGTGCACAATAAAAGGCAAATCGGACGAAGATATATATGGGAGCTATATCTAAATTTTTACCGATTATCTCCAATTTCAATAGGTTCGTCCTTGGTCCAAACAAATGTTGTTTGGAAAATTTCATCTCAATCGGATAATAAATGCGACCTGCATTTTGTTCACAAGAATACATGGACAGACGGACGGACGGACGGACAGACGCACTGACATGCATAAATCAACTCAGAAAGTGATTCTAAGCAGATCATCAAAAGGAACTATGGGTCTAACTCGTTTCCTTTTGCCTGTTACAAACAAATGCACAAAGACATAATACCCTGACCACCTTGTGGTGTAGGGTATAACAAGATAAAAAGTTAAATTCCCCCAACATTTGGAAAGAATTTTGGAAATTTTCAAAAAATAAAATCCTTAAAAAAATCTGTTTAAATTTTAAAACCAGTAAAGAAAGTCCTAAAGTCGGGCGGGCCGACTTTTTGATACCCTACACCATTTTGATAATTTAGTAAAGCTCAACATAAAAATTAAAAGTTTTTATGGGAGAATTCAATCATACATGTATAAATCAACCCAGAAACTGATTCTATGGAAATCCTCAAAAGTAACTATGGGTCTACCTTTCTTCCTTCACCATGTTGCAAACAAATGCACAAAGACATAATACCCTTACCACTATGTGGTGTAGGGTATAAATATGACGTTGACCTACATAGGCATTGATTGTCATAAGTCATTACCACATTCAAATTCGAAAACTTGATATAAATGGTGAAAAATGTGGCTAAAATCATCAAAGTATCGTATATAGGAAGGTACCGTTATATCGGAGCTGCGCGAATACCTGAACCAGCATAGACAACTTTCTGTCATAGGCTGTAGCATCCATTACGATGTTCAAATACGATATATCAAACAATTTCGGTGGGTATTGTACCTAAACTCGTCAAAATACCGAATATAGGGAAGTACTGATATATGGGGCCTATACGAAGACCTGGACCCGCATAAACAATTTTCCGTCACAGACTGTAGATCCCATTACGAATTCTAAATACGTAATTTGAAACAATTCCGGTGAACTATGACCGAATATTGGTAGGTACCGTTATATAGGGGCTATACGAAGACGTGGATCTGCACAGTAAATTTTCTGTCTTAGGCTCTACTATCCCTTTGAAACTTCAAATATCAAATTTGAAACAATTCCGGTGAATAATGTCGCTAAAATCATCAAAATACCGAATATCGGGAGGTACCATTATATGAGGGCTATACCAAGACGTGGAACTGCAAAGGAAATTTTCTGTCACAGGCTGTAGTACCTATTAGGAACTTCAAATACGCCAAAATCATCAAAGAACCGAATATCGGGAGGTACCGTTGTATGGGGCTATACGAAGACGTGGACCTGCACAGACAATCTGTAGCACCCATTACAAACATCAAATACCAAATGTTAAAGCATTCTGATGAATATCGTCGCTA
The DNA here is from genome assembly GCF_030504385.1 of Musca domestica. Taxonomy (NCBI): domain Eukaryota; kingdom Metazoa; phylum Arthropoda; class Insecta; order Diptera; family Muscidae; genus Musca; species Musca domestica. The sequence continues at coordinate 19,146,100 of NW_026712133.1, read as the reverse complement.
AATTCTTCAAAATACCTAATATCGGAAGGTACCGTTATATGGGGGCTATACCAAAACGTGGACCTACATGGCCCATTTTCTATACCTAAAGTCCTATAGACATAATATACATTTGACATAATTTTATCAACTCACTTCATTTCGTTCGGAAGTTAAAGTGATTTCAACAGACTGATAGACGGACAGACGGACGGACATCGCTAAAACGCCATAGAATTTTATGCTGATCAAGAATATATACTTTGAGTTACAAACGGAATGACAAATTTAATATGTGAAGGGTATAAAAATGTTCAATGAAAAATAATTCATAGATAAATAAAGGTTCAGGTTCATTCACAGTTATGCTTTTTGACCATCAATTTATGCTATGTGCATCTAACGATAATAACAATAACTTCATTTTTTTGGTGGATTCAAAATTACATTCGTGTGCACTGACGAATGGACAAAAGTGAGTTTGGCCATGTGTATATCTATTTGGCGGAATGTCTTAATTGTAGTTCGATTTAATTCCGAAAGAAAGTCAAGGTAAAATACAAACGAACCTCTATAACTAGCTGGATTTAGTGTTTTTGAATATTTTATTGGATTTTTGGCAAAATAACTTTGTTTTTGATGACAACAGATCTGTGGCGTAAAAATGGGTTAATTGTTGCATTGCATTGTTGACTTTATGAACACTTTGAGTTTTGTTTTGAAATAATTTCAATTCAAAGTGTAGAAACCATAGTAAATTTTTTATTTGGAAAACGTTTTTTATTGTTTTTGGAAAAATTCTGTAAAATTTACGGATTGGATAATAAATTTTAAGCTTTTCGTTAAAAAAAGAAAAATAATTGGATTATTTTAAGAACTCCGCCTGAACAAAAAAGGATACTATCCGTACCATCAAAAATAATTTAAAATGTTGCTGTCTGAACATATAAAACGATATCTGAACTATTTTAACGAATACTTATCGACATTTTGAAGAGAACTCGATCAAAATATTGTTAAAACTTATCGCCTGAAAAATTCTACGAGATTTAATCCTGAAATTAAAAAAAACGGATATTGGCTAACATTTAAACGAGTAATCTGTCAAAAATTTCTACAAAAGGACAATTCCATTGAAATGAATTCTCTATATGAATTTTTTATTTTATTCCTAAGACGCATGCAAGAATTTCAACACGGATCCGCAGTATTCACAAAGAAGCGATGCAATAATTTCGATGTATCATTTATTTCAGTGCATCGATATGAATTTTAAATATTATACAATTTTCCTGAGATCAACTACATTAATCGTCCTTAATCATTTTGGTCAAGATTTTGAAGGTTCAATCATTATGGACTTTTTGGTGCGGATATTGGAAACTGTAAGTATTTTATCTTAAAATTTTGTTATAAAAATAATGCACATCTTAACTTTTACATATATAAACCAGTAAGGAAAGACAAAAGTCGGGTGGTGCCGACTCTATGATATCCAACACCACTACGACTATATAGCCACATGTAGCAAATAAACGTTTATATTGGCATATTAAGTATTAATTGCGTATTAAAGCTTTAGAGCTGTTTAATTTTGGAATAGTATAAAATTCACTTATAAAATATATATCTAAATCAATGTCCACGCAACTTGACCGAGGAAAATTTATTTAGTATGAATTTGACGAACAATATTCTAAAAATCGATCCAAATCCAAATCTGAACTGATCTCGATAACAATTGACAGAGGTATTGCTGAGCTGTATCTGATATCTGGTTTCAAATATCGTTGTGGAGTGCATATATTGCGAATATGAGGACCAAATCGGATGAAACATGGGAACTATAGATATATCTGAACCGAATTTAAAATACTAATTTATAGGCTTTATTCGGTCGTATGTGCTAAAATTTATCAAATTTGGCATACATTATGCATTTGGTGCACAATAAAGCTGAAATCGGTCGAATGTATTTAAGCGAGCTATATCTAATCTGGACCGATTATTACCAATTTCAATAGGATTCGTCCCTGGGCCTAACAAATTATGTGTACAAAATTTCATCTCAATCGAGCAATAAATACGACTTGGATTTTGTTTACAAATGGACAGAAAGACGGATGGACATGCGTAACTTAATTGAAAATCTGATTATATAAAGATCATAAACAAATAAAAACGCTTAATTGACATTACTGCCTTTTCTCCACAAAATATCTGCCCAACATTGTTTTGAATTCGCTTATACATATTTTTTCTTTGTTTTGGCAATTACTCTCCTCTAGCTCGCAATGCCAGAAAGAAAGGTATTTGAAGAAGAACCGTTAATATTTGCGGTTAGAGAAGCTAACTGTTTTTTTGCCGTCCACCATAGTATGCAGGGTATATTAAGTTTGTCATTCCGTTTGTAACACCTCGAAATATATATATTAGACCCCAGTAAGTACATATATTCTTGATATATATTCTTGATCAGCATTAAATTCTATGTCGATTTAGCGATGTCCATCCGTCTGTCTGTCCGTCTGTGGCAATCACTTTAGCTTCCAAACGATTGAAAGTAGGTTGATATAATTTAACTCATATGTGTGTTTCGTTTGCAGGAATTTTAGTACTGAAAAAGGGCTGGGTCCACGTTTTGGTATAGCCCCCATATACTAACTGTAACTCCCTATATTCGGTATTTTGATGATTTTATCGACATTATTCACCACAAATTTCGTATTTGAATTTCCTAATAGCTACTACAGCCTGTGACAGAAAATTGTCTGTGCAGATCCACGTTTTTGTATAGCCCCCATAGAACGGTAACCACCGATATTCGGTATTTTGATGATTTTATCGACATTATTCACCGCAATTGTTTCAAATTTCGTATTTGAATTTCCTAATGGGTACTACAGTCTGTGACAGAAAATTGTCTTTGCAGTTCCACGTCTTCGTATAGCCCCCATACAACGGTACTCCCGATATTCGGTATTCTGATGATTTTAGCTACAATATAAACAGATTTTTTTTTATTAAGTTTTGCGTTTTAATATTGCAATAGTACAGGTCCATAATATGCGGCTACATTCGGTATTTTTAAGATTTTAACAAAATTTTTAACAGATTTTATTATTTTTGACAATTGGCAAATTCGTTCCAAATGGTGGAGGGAATTCCAGGTTCGGCCCAGTCGAACTTAGAGCTTTTTTACTTGTTTTGATTTCAAAATTCCTTCCCTGTGTTGGAAGGTATTCGGAATTCAGCCCGGCTGAACTTATTGCTTTTATTCTTGTTTATCTTATAAAGCATAGAATATATTTCCAAATAAGTAATTTTCTACATAATGAAATTAATTTACCTTTACAAAACTTACATCTTTTGATTTTGATTTCTTACAAAATCCATTTGATATACAGCACCGTAAATCATTTATTTTTAATGTATCATAATTTAATGAGCAACTTCAGTCTTGATATCAATATAATTACTCACATAAAATATTGTTGTTGGCACCTACATTTATTATTTAAATATACTTTTCCTCGGAGGCCTATGGTGGGAAGCGTCTAATTTACAATACAGTGGCTTGATTCTATATTACTTAATTTTTTTTTTAAGAATTGTGCATTTTTATATATTTTAGACATTAACACAACACATTTTACATGCAAACACATACATATGTATTTTTGAGTAAAATTATTTAAACACGAAATCCATATGACCGATGTCAGGTCCCACAAAACCGAAGTCAGACAAACCACACAATGAATTGTCGACTTTTTAAAGAACTGGTAATGTGTATTTGGAAGCAATTAAGTATTTTCCAAATATTTAATTATCTAATTATTCGTTTCGTGAAAATTCACATTAAAAGACGTCTAAAAAACAGACGTACTCGATTTCCAATAAAATAAACAAAATGACGTATCCATTATACCGGCTATAATGTTGTTGAAGCCTTCAGTTACTGTTATGTACTGACACAATTTTGCACCGAAATTTTCCGCTTCTTCGTCGCAGCCAGCATTGATTGTCGTTCTCGTATACATCTTCGTCTCATATCCACACTGTTGCTGTTAACTTCTTGCCTCTAAATGTGTTGTAAAAATGTTGTGGATGCTATACAACAGAATTGGATCCACAAATAAAGACACGAAAGTACTAGTCGTAACAAATGTTTGTACTTTGTACTCTCTAACTTGTGTGTGGATATTGACATCGTTCCACATACATCCAATACTTGTACTGTACGTGTGTAAACTCACGACATACATACATATTTGACGGTGTTATGTTTTTAACATACAAGTGTTGTTAACATGAAATTGCAACAACACGTGTAATATGCGTTGCTGAATAGATGTATGAAGGTATGTATATAGGGAAACAGTATGTTTGGGCAATTGTAAAGTATGATTAGAACAACTAATCGAACCAGAGGGGCAAAGTTTGGTACATATGTGTCTTTTTTATTGCAGCAGATTCGATGATATGTCGTAACCGATACTCTACGCCGCTGTACATATTTAGTACAGATACCCATAACAAATAAAAGTTTACATTGGAAATGTACTAACTTTTTTTGGATGCAATTGTACTTTGAAATATGAGATAAACAAGACAGGCTGAGATGAAAAACGGCAAACAAATTCAGACTGCTGCCATTTACAAGCCACTCGTCTGACAACTGTTAAAATTATTCCAGTTACAGCTCATTATATTGTTAACAAGCGTATAAAAGCATTTTAACGAGAATTTTCCAGAAAAAAGTTACTAGTGATGGAATTCATGCGTGATAGTGTGATTTCTTTATATTTGACTGGAAAACCACAAGTGGATATCGTTAGACTCCAGCATTTAAATGTCAATAAATCTTTTGTGCCTCGTACCATCACGCGTTACTGTGATACTGGTAGCGTAGTCCGACGTCTAGGAAGTGGACGGAAGAAAACAGCAACATCAGCAGAAATGGTTCGAAAAGAAAAGAGAGATTTAATCGAAAACCGCGTTACAGTGGCCGAAAAATGGCTCGTGTGCTGAACATTTCGCAATATTCCATTCGGCTAATATTAAACCAGTAAAGAAAGTCCTAAAGTCGGGCGGGGCCGATTTTATGATACCCTACCCCACTTTGCTAATTTAGTTGAGCTCCACTTAATAATTAAAAGTGGGAGAATTCAATCATACACGCTATGATTATAGTTATAATTTAAAATTCAAAGGACTAAAAATGCCGAAGCATTTGTATCTTTTAAATTCGGACTCGTATTGCCCATTTGGTGCAAAATTAATTTGAAATCGGATAAAAATATATATGGGAACTACATCCAAATCTGAACCGATCTCGATAAAATTTGGCAAAGATATTTCTGAGCTGTATTTGATATATTTCCCTGAATATCGTTGTTACGGAGTGCATATTACGGCTGTGGGTAACAAATACAATAAATCGGATGAAAAATATATATGGGAGCTATAGCTATATCTGAACCGATTTCGACAAAAATTTGGGATACTTATTTTCAGGCCTAATTTGGTTGTATGTGCAAAATTCCATACTATTCGGGCTGCTATTACACGTTTGGTGCACAATAAAAGGCAAATCGGACGAAGATATATATGGGAGCTATATCTAAATTTTTACCGATTATCTCCAATTTCAATAGGGTTCGTCCTTGGGCCAAACAAATTTTGTTTGCAAAATTTCATCTCAATCGGATAATAAATGCGATCTGCATTTTGTTCACAAGAATACATGGACAGACGGACGGACAGGCGGACTGACATGCATAAATCAACTCAGAAAGTGATTCTATGCAGATCATCAAAAGGAACTATGGGTCTATCTCGTTTCCTTTTGCATGTTACAAACAAATGCACAAAGACATAATACCCTGACCACCTTGTGGTGTAGGGTATAACAAAGTTAATCTTAAATAACTTTAAACATTCCTATAACCCAACAAGATGATGTGCTTATTCCATGAAAAACTGCCAAAATGATAGTAATTTGTTTTCTTCATCTCACCTTTGGAATTTATGAAATTAATATTTAACACATTTCTCTTTGACGTGGCTCTTCACCATCAACCATCTGCCAATTTACCAGCTGATAGTATATCAGAGCTTTCATAAAAACCCTTTTGAAGAAAATCCACTTAATTAAATTCTCTTTCCACAAAGACCAGGTGTGGGATTTAAAATGTATGCGGAAATTCTTTTAAACACCTCACTTCATCGATAAAGATATTGGGATTCATTGTTTTATTTTTGAATTTTCATTAAAAATAGTTTCGCTGCTATGTGCTCTCACAGCGTAATTCATTTAACGTTCTTTTTGTTGTTAAAGAAGGATTTCAAACACATCGAGCTTCGCCAAACAAAGGTAGCGAAATAATGATGACAATGGGGGTAAGTGATACTGCCAGCGAGAAAATGTGTAGAAAAATCATTATATAATTTGATATGGCCAAAACATGCTTCATCGAAAGATGATTTTAGACCCTGGGTCTCTTTGGACAAAATCCGTTTCAGGACATTTGGAATCGATCTAGCGATGTCCGTTCGTCTGTCTGTCTGGCTGGTGCGAACGATAAAAGTTTGTACACCGTAATATTATTGTCAAACTTAGATCGAGTTCGGATATGGGCAATATCGGTCCACTCCTTCTGATACCCCCCTCACAAAATGTCAACATTTTCAAAGAAAATAATTTACTGCACAGAAAGAGAAAGGATTGGCCGATTTTGCCCCAACTTTGCAAATCCTAATATTTGCATCAGTGCTAGGTCAGGTGCGAAAATGAACAATATCAATTTTATTACCCCAAGGTCTGGTGAGAAGATGGTATATGTTGGTCCACTCCCTCTGGTACCTCGAAATTTTGAATAACATTGAAACTGATACAATATGAAATTAACATCCGATTACATGCAGACTAGGCACATCTCAATACTTTCATCAACATAAGATCTTGTATAAAGATTGTTGAGATCGGACCATTCCTTCTGGCACCCTTCCCACAAACACATCACAATATTTTTATTAACCCAAGTCCTAGTGTAAAGATGGAATATATCAGTCCACTCCTTCTGGTACCTCCACCACAAATGGTCGAAATTTGAATAGTTATGAAGCTCATAAAACGCGAAATTAATATTCGATTCAATATTTCTATCAACACAAGATCTGTTATAGTGGTCGGACCATTGCTAGAGATCGACCATTTCTTCTCCTACCTCCCCCAAATAGGATTCAAGATATTGAAAAACAATACGCTCAAAGAAAGCGAAATAAGCATCCAACTCTCTTCAAATTTCACACATCCAAATATTTTTGCTAACGCAAGATCGGTTGTGAAGATGATATTTACCTACCAACTCCTTCTGGTACCTCACCCACAAAAGGTCACGATTTCCAATACTTATATCTGTCATAACTTGCGAAACAATTCGGCAATTCTTTATAACTGGCTATATCGAAATATTTATCTTAACCAGAAATCTGATATGAATATGTAATTAATCGCAATTTATGATTTCTCATAAAAATGAATATTAATGTTCGATTTCCTTCAATTTTTGCACATACCAATATATTTATGAAAATGGATTACTTCGGTTCGCTTTTTCTTTTGCACATATATCTTATAAAGTATAGGAAGTAGTCGTTAAAGTCCATACCTTCACTTTGTTATATTTATATCAGTCTTAAGTCAATATTGGGCAAATCCTTCGGAACCTCCCTCATAAAGAGTTAACGGATTGAATAATCATAACTCAAGGCTGGGGGGTATACATTTGTCGCCATCTGACTGATACTTTTTTACTTGTTATTAGAAATCATATTCTTATAGCGTTAGGATTTATTTTAGGATGTCGAAGCACTAATAGAAATGTCATAAGTAAATCAATTGGAAATCGTATCAATCAAAATTTCAATTCCTTTGGCTGATCAATTTTAGTACATTTATAGTCCGAGTTTCCAAAGACCCAGACTTATCTTACAAACCCCCCCCCCACACACACACACACACAAACAACAAAATTAGTACCGCCATTACAGAGAACATCAATTACCAACACAATGCAACTCATTTTTATCATATATGCATAAAAATTGTACACAGCGTATTAATACAAAATTATACATTGATTCTAAACTATAATCCTTAAATTTATACATTCGTATACATGTTCATAGTCATATTATTACATTTAGATAGTTACTTCATTGAACCAGACAAATCTTTACAACATTGTTTAAGCTACAGATAATCGGATTGCACATTTTAAATAAAATATACAAATTATTTTATTTCAAAACAATTTATTTTAAAACAATACGTACGACAAGAACTGAACAAGTATGAAATCTTCTATGTATGCTTAGTACAGCTCCCGTAACAAAAGAATTTATTTGAAGTAGATCATAACACCTACAAAAATTTTTTGGAGGTTATAGCTTGGTTTCAGATGGAACAAATCTGAATAGTTGTTCACTAAATATGACGGAGACATTTAAATCTTTTATACCAAATAACATTGATACCAAATAACACGATATCACTTCGAAAAGGATTATATTAAAACCATGTATCAGATCCGAGTTCCACACGACCTCTATAAAATGTGGCAAAGGAATTTCCGAGCTCTAGGTATCGTGTACCAAATATCATTGTTGTCAAATGCATATTACGAATGTGAGGGACTTAAACAACATATCGGATGAAACTTATATATGGGAGCTAAAGCTATACTAGAACCGATTTTCACCAAAATTGATTTGATATATATATATATATATATATATATATATATATATATATATATATATATATATGTATATATATATATATATATATATATATATATATATATATATATATATATATATATATATATATATATATATATATATATATCGGATGAAACCTATATATGGAATTTGATGTACCTGCTTCTAAACTGAATTCGGTTGGATGTGCAAAATTTTGACATTTTGACTTATATTGGCCATTTGGTGCACAATTAACCCCAAATCGGTTGAAGATATATGGGAGCTATATCGAAATCTGATCCGATTATCACCAATTTCAATAGGGTTCATCCTTGGGCCAAACAAATATTTTTTTGCAAAATTTCATCTCAATCAGATAATAAATGCGAACTGCATTTTGTTCACAAGAATACATGGACAGGCGGACGGACGGACAGACGGACTGACATGTACAAATCGACTCAGAGAGTAACTCTATGAAGATCCTCAAAAGTAACAATGGATCTATCTCGAAGAATATTTTGAGACGTTACGATGGTAGGGTTATAAAAATGTAGCTAAAGTCACGAAAATACCAAATACTCAGAGGCAGGAGGATGACATAAGAAATTATGGGCCTATTCCAGCAATCAGGCACAACCAAAGAAGGCAGAACACTTTTGCTGGAAAATGGGCTTAAATCATCAGAATTCCGAGTATCGTGGTACCTAAATATGAGTTAGATATGAAAACTTGAACCTAAATCGAGAATAATCTACCAGAAGGGGTAGAAGAGAGTTGTAAACAATTCGTTGGAAAACTTGGTAAAAATCATCAGAATACCGAAAATCGGGAGGTATAGTATGTACAATACAGGAGGCTATATGAAAACGTGGACTGATACGGGGACCCATTCGAAACTCCAATATGACCAAAATCGTTAAACCGGAAATTGGAAGATACATTTATATGGAGGCTGTACGATAACGTAGACCATTTAGCCTTTCATCTCAATTTATTCGATAGCCCGATTACAATAGACAGGCTGACATCAATAAATCGACTTGGAATCAACTCGTATCAATTGTAATTCGAGAATTTCTTTTATGCGTATATTACCTTCCATCCTTAATCAGCGTAATTTTCAAAAATTGTAATCTTACATAAATTCCAAACTGTAGAGATTATTCAACATCTTAAATTGAAAATCGAACAGCTAGGTCAAGTTCGAAGTGTAGCGACTCCAATTCATAGGTTAGTTTGCGGTGGCCAGAGTTCACCATAGACATTAATTTCTGTTTGTGATATAAGTCTTAGGGAAAAACAAGAAGGATATAGATTATATGGGGTTACCTCCATTTCTTCTGGCAATACAATTTAAACGGCGTATATTCATGGACAGGCGATCATACATCGACTAAGAATTTATGTCTACGCAAATCATCAAAAGGAACTATGGGTCCACCTCGCTTGTTGCAAACAAATACACAATGACATAATACCCTGACCACAGTGTTGTGTAGGATATAAATATAATATTTTTAGAGTATATAAAGTAATGTGTGACATACTGTAATTCTAATTTTGCTTTTGAGCGTCAATAAGTCTTGAACATAGTATTTTGAGTCTTTGGTCAGATTATTTAATATTTTAACTGCATACCTAAAGAAGTTCAATGGACAGAAAGTTTACCACAAATCGACCGTAATGGATACAATTTCGTATGCATTTTTGTAAGACCGTACAATCATGGAGCTGTAGTAACGTCACTTTTCAGATTTTCTTTTTACCTGTTGCAATGATGACATGATTAAACAATAATGATTAAACAATAAAGTCAAATGTTTCTTCGGTGTTATAAACTGAAAGTATTGACTGAAACCTAAAGTTCATATAAAAGTCTTGTGATTTGAAATAATATTATGGATATGAAAATTTCAATATCAAAAAACAAACATCATTTTTGTTATATTAACAAATGGACCAACTCTCTACGTAGTTAAATACAGTCTTGTCATTGTAAACATGTTTGAATTTTCCTTTCCATTTTCCATAGTTGAATTTTCACATCTAACGTCTTAGTCAATTCGAATATATTTTCTTCATCATTTTCATGAAAAGAAATGTTCCAATCAACAAACTTCACTCGTCCAACAGCTGTTCAAATTATTCCAGTGACAGCTCATTATATTGTTTACAAGCGTACATAAGCATTTTGCTGAGATTTTTCCAGAAAAAAAAGTTATTCGTGATGGAATTCAAGCATGATATTGTGTTTTCTTTATATTTGGCTGGAACACCACAAACGGCTATCAATAGAGCATTCCATCATTTAAATGTGAATAAATCTTCTGTGTCTCGTACCATCGTTCGTTACCGTGATACCGGTAGCGTAGCCCGACGTCAAGGAAGTGCACGGAAGAAAACAGCAACATCAGCAGAAATGGTTCGAAAAGTAAAGAAGCGACTTGATCGAAACCCGCGTCGCAGTGGCCGAAATATGGCTCGTGAGCTGAACATATCGCAATATTCCATTCGGCATATATTGAAAAATAAGCTCTGAGCAAAGCCATTGAAATTTAAATTGCAAAAAGTGCAAGAACTTACACCCCAAGTGAAAGAAAATGGACTCAAAAGAACTAAAGATTTGCTTCACTTGGCCAAAGGTGGTGAACTGCCGAATTTGGGTTTCTCCAATGAGAAAACATTAGTCCAGCAGTTTGTACACAAACAAAATGATAGTGTTTTTCTTGCCAAAGAGGTCACCTGGAAATGTGCTCCTTCGGTTAGCCACCAGCACTCAAGCGCCGGCCATGATGATGGTGTGGGCCGCCATAACAGCCGATGTTCGCTCTCCACTCGTTTTAATCGACCGTGGCATCAGAATAAATACCGAATATTATCGCGAAAATGTGTATTAAAGTCTTTGGCCCGCAAACATTTTGGCCGCAGACCTTGGACATTCCAACAGGACTCAACACCATCGCACTCAGCACGCGCCACCCAAGAATGGTTACAAAATGAGGTTCCTCGCTTCATTTCCAGCGCACAATGGCCACCATAATCTAGGGATACCAATCCGTTGGACTATTGTGTCTGGAGTATTTTGGAAAGCAAGGTCGGCACTAAAAAATACCAAAGTGTCGATCACCTCAAGCGAGCGTTTCGCCGGGAATGGGCCAAAATACCGCAGAGCAATATTCGGGCTGCGTGTGACGGTTTCATTGGCCGTTTGAAGGCCATAATTCGTGCCAATGGTGACCAATTCGAACAAATCTAGACTTATTCTAAAATTTGATGCTATTTCCGACATTATTTGCTTTCATTCCATAAAATTTAAGAAAAAAGTAAAAATTATGGCGTTTGACTTTGTTGCATTTTTATACCCTCCACCTTGGAAAGGAGGGTATATTAACTTTGTCATTCCGTTTGTAACATCCTTAAATATTCGTCGTAGACCCCATAAAGTATATATATTCATAATCAGCATAAAATTCCAAGTCGATTTAACGATGTCCGTGTGTCTGTCTGGCTGTCTGTTGAAATCACGATACAGCCCACATTATTTGACGTAGAGCGCCAAAATTTAGCAGAGCAATTGGTATTGTGTCTAGGATGGTTGGTATTGAAAATGAGATATATCGGTCCACGTTCTGGTATAGTCCCCATATAACGGTACCTCCCGATATTCGTATTTTGATGGTTTTTGCAACATTGTTTCACTGATTTGTGTAAAAATTGGTATTTGTGAGTCATAATGGGTCCTAGTTCGTGTGGCGAAACATTGTATGTATAGGTCCAGGTTTTGGTATAGCCCCCATATAACGGTACCTCCCGATATTCGGTAATTTGATGATTTTTGCCCCTTTTTTCACGTATTTGTCTGAAAATTTGTATTTGTAGGTCATAATGGGTTCTAGCCCGGAACCTTGCATGTGTAGGTTTGGTAGAGCCCCCATATAATGGTACCTCCCGATATTCGGCATTTTAATGGTTTTTGCCACATTTCTTCTAATGTTTCCTTTACCCTAAGGTGGAGGGTATTAAAAGTTTGGCCCGGCCGAACTTAATGTTTTTTTTACTTGTTTTATCAATAAAATTTCGAAATATTATAGAATTCTCTGCAAAACCTTCAATCAATCCTGTATAATTCAATGTTTGTTTCTGTCAGGCGGTAGTCCCTTCGGGCCAACTTCATATTTAATTTTTACACAGTGTCTCTGAAATATTATACTCTTTGTTCAGTGACTTTGGAATGTTGTACAATTAGCCAAATTCGAAGAACGGGATTTAATTACAAAGTAAAAAAAAAGAACAAACTCTTTGCAAATCTTTTTTGCAACCATCGCCCAGAGGCAAGTTTTGTAACCCTTATCAATTAATATAAGATAACAAAGTTTTTCGATTATGTGTTTATAATTGAATTGCAATCAACATCAAAAGCTAAAATACTTTGGCATTTACATGTCATTCATTGATGCTTATATAAATATAATACCATAATTTTCATTAAGTTGTTGTATTGGTAAACACTCGTATATTTGTTAACGAGTAAGCAAAGGCTGTAGTCGACCGGGGCCGACCATGTGATACCCTACAACACTACAAAATTTCAGAAGCCCCCTTATGTCCAAATCCATTAGGGAAGATTTCGTTTTTGAAACGTTGTCCAGATATCATTAGCTTTTTGTCCAGAGGTTTTTGCCCAATATTTTCACACTCCGTCGTGCTTTTGAAATCGTTTCAGATTTGAATATAGGTCCCATATATATTTTCGGCCGAACTCACATATTTGATGCACCCAAACACTGTATGTTTGTCCGATTCCAATGAAATTTAAAATGAGTGACAAAATTTGGTACAAAAAAAAATTTTGAGAAATTATATTGTAATCGGTTCAGATTTGGATATGGCTCCCATATATATTTTCGACGAATTTGGCTTATTTGATGCACAAAACACCTATGAATCAATTTCAATACAATTTTAAATGTGCGACAGAATTTGTTCTAAATCTTGATTTGGTATATTTTATTGAAATCGGTTTAGATATAGCTCCCATACACATTTCCGATCTCTTGAATTTGATATACCAAACACGCCTATAAATCTCTAATTTCAAAGAAATCTTGAATGTGTGACGGAATTCGGTCTACAAATAAATTTGTCAAATTATATTGATATCGATTCATAAATTTTTCGGCCGATTTGGTGCATTTGATGCTCCAGATACGCTATATATGAGACTACGATTATTGCGGAGAAGTATGTGAGCGGCTCAACTTCAAAAAATTGCAGTTTTCTAGACATTTGGGATTTCATATGACAATTTATAATTCGCAAGGACAAACTCTTCGTTTACCCGGACTAAATTTAGAACGTTTTTATACTCTCCACTATACATAGTATGGAGAGTATATTAAGTTTGTCATTCCGTTTGTAACTCATCGAAATAATCATTATACCCTACACCACAAGGTGGTCAGGGTATTATGTCTTTGTGCATTTGTTTGTAACAGGCAAAAGTAATCGAGATAGACCCATAGTTCCTTTTGATGATCTGCATAGAATCACATTCTGAGTCGATTTATGCATGTCCGTCCGTCCGTCTGTCCGTCTGTCCATGTATTTTTGTAAACAAAGTACAGTTCGCATTTATTGCCCTATCCAGATGAAATTTTGCACAAATCATTTGTTTGGCCCAAGGACGAACCGTATTGAAATTGGAGATAATCGGTAAAAATGTAGATATAGCTCCCATATATATCTTCGTCCGATTTGCCTTTTATTGAACACCAAACCTGTAAAATCGGTCCGAATAGTATCGAATTTTGCACGCACGATCCGATTGGACCTGAAAATAAGTATGCCAAATTTGATTGAAATCGGTTCAGATATAGCTATAGCTCCCATATATATTGTTCATCCGATTTGTTATTTTTGTCCTCCGCAGCCGTAATATGCACTCTGTAACAACAATATTTGAGGAAATGTATCAAATACAGCTAAGGAATACATTTGCTAAATTTTATCGAGATCAGTTCAGATTTGGATATAGCTCCCATATATAACTTCGTCCGATTTACCTTTGATTGTGTACCAAACATATAATATTTGCCCAAATTGGATGAAATTAAAATGATTCTAGAAGGTAGTATGTCAAATTTGGTGAAGATCGGTTCAGATATAGCTATAGCTCCCATATATACTGTTCATCCGATTTGTCATATTTGTTACCCACAGCCATAATATGCACTCCGTAACAACCATATTCAGGGAAATATATCAAATACAGTTCAGAAATAAATTTGCTATATTTTATCGAGATCGGTTCCGATTTGGATATAGCTCCCATATATATTTTTATCCGATTTCAAATTAATTGTGCACCAAATGGGCAATACAAGTCCGAATTTAAAAGATACAAATGCTTCGGCATATTTAGTTCTTTGAACTTTAAATTATAATTATGATGGAATTCTCCCATAAAAACTTTTAATTGTTATGTGGAGCCCTACTAAATTAGCAAAGTGGTGTAGGGTATCATAAAGTCGGCCCCGCCCGACTTTAAGACTTTCTTTACTGGTTTTAGACATAACAAAGTATATATCATTGATCAGCGTAAGATTCTAAGACGATTTAGCCTTGTCCGGCCGTCCGTCTGTTGTAATCACGCTAGAGTCTAACGAATAAAGTTAGGAAGCTACAATTTTGCACAGATCAGTATATTATCTGCAGGCAGGTCAAGTTCGAAGATGGGCTATATCGGTCCTTGATACCGTTTATCCCCCATACAACAGTACCCCCGGTATTCGTTACTTTGACGGTTTTAGCCACATTTTTAAATGGAATTGTCGGAAAATCCACACAAGGAGTTCTTTCTAAATACTTTAACCTCTGGAAGAGAATTGTTTATATAGGTCCACGATATCGTATAATCCCCATACAACAGTACCCCCCCGATATTCAGTATTTTGACGATTTTAGCCACATTTTAAAATGAAATTGTCTGAAAATACACACAAAAAGTTCGTTCTGAGTACTTTAACCTCTGGATGAGAATTGTTTATATAGGTCCACGATATCGTATAGCCCTCATACAACGGTACCCCCTGAAATTCAGTATTTTGATGATTGTAGCCAAACTTTTCAATAACATTGTCTGAAAATCCACATAAGGATTTCCTTCTGAGTACTTCATCCCCTGGAAGATTATTGTCTATACAGGTCCACGATATCGTTTATCCCCAATGTAACGGTACCTCCCTATATTCGGTATTTTGATGATTTTGATGATGGAATTGTCTGAGAAAGTCATAAACACACATAGCTATATCGCATGTGGCAAGCAACAAGCTGCACTTGCTTATCAGTCTGACTAAAGATTACAGATTACATCTCCACCATAGCACACGCAGCAATTGAAAATTCTGTATTATTTATTTCTAACAACACGTTCACTCATACGTGAACACTCACACACATAAAGGTATTTCCCAATTTTTGGTATTTAAACGATTTTCTAACGGAAATGCTAAAGTTCAGCATTTGGATTCCGTAATGGATTCTTCTGCTTATATACAACAGTTTCTATATAAGTTAATGTTTTTCTATAACTTCTATCCTCTCGATATTCGTTATTTTGATTATTGTAGCCAACTTTTTTTTTTACCGTCAGCTGAAATAATTATTTAATTTTTCACCAGCGTTCAACGAAGAGTACACAACTTTCATTGTAGTTTTGAAAGAAATTTAAATATTTATTGCACAAAACCACCAAACTTTAACTGAGAATAACCACCAAACGGGGAAAATAGTTTATGTGAAATAAAGCCACAAATTTACAGCCGTAAGGCAGTGAAGAAGTTTTTGCATTCGCTTTACATAATCGCATCGCAATCAGCTCTGCTGTGAGAACTGAAAGATGGTTTCTCATTATCGTTGAGAAGATGAATTCGACATTAAATACTTTTTGAAAAGTTTACTGTTTAATGGTGTAAAATATTTTTTTCGTTAATTTGCAGTGGATTTGGAGGACATAAAATAAATGTGAAAATGATTTGGTTTTGATTGAAGTTCCCATTTTGATTAAAAACAAAATCGGTTGCTTTTGTCGGTTTGTTTTATTTATAGTTTACTAGCTGGCCCGGTCCGCGTTGCCGGCCCGTAGTTTTTGTCTATTATGCATATATTCCCAAGCATAATTATTCACAGATATGACTGATATAAGTGTTCACGTACATGTCGATTTAAAGTGTTTTAAAATACCTGTACCCATTTTTAACCAGTGGGCTTCAATATTTAAACCGTGGGCTTCAACTGTGTGGATGTGCTATACAAATCTATTAAAAAGTATATATCAATCTTATCGCCATATAAGGGATCAAATTAATTTTTAATATGGTAAAAATCGTAGCAAAATCTTCCAGTCAAATGAGCAGTAATTTGGAATTTGCTGTATTTTGTATACTACATAATTGAGGGCTGAATGATTTAAGAATAGCCAAAGTTAATTACTTTTTTAAACCCATTAGCAACTTAGATTGTGCATTAGAGTACTCATAAGTCCCCCTAACCATGTCAGTCTGTTTGTCCGCCAAAAGGTGGACTTGAGAGGGTATTATAACATGGATAAAAATTCTAAAATTTGTAGATATGTTGAAATTTTAGTGTAAGATTTTCACCCCCCTAATACGCATTATTAGCCAAATTCTTTGAAATGTGGTTAAATTAGGAGGTACCTTCTTTATAAGGGCACTACTCCGAAACATCGACCTACATTGAAAACTTTCTTCTACCCCTTATAATCCAAGATGACAAATAGAGGCCAAATCAAAAATATAGCAGAACAATATAGCATGTCATAGCATTTCGCGTGATTTAAATAAGTAAAAATAGTTTTATCCACCTCATAATTGCGGGCAGAATGATAAGATGGGAATTAATTTTATTTGCCATTTAAATCGTAAGTTGGAGACCCCTTAAAAGTACGTTTATATATATGAGGGTTAACCCACTGGATTTGGATTTAAATTGTCATATCCATTACTTTTACTTCAAATAAATCCTCTCAAAGTAAGTTAACCCTACAAAAAGTTCTAACGTAAACATGGCATAGAGTCCATATTTTCATCATAGGATAATTCAATGATGATTAAACAAATATTCGGTCCCGTGCTACTTTCTAATATTTGTAATTTGTTCATGTTTCCACAATTTATTTCATATGGATGCACATCCCAAATCTACGTTCCCAACCAATATTCTCTTGGGGGTTAAAAATTCAATAGAATACAAAATTTTCTTTTCTGACCACACATTAGATGTGAAAGTGGACTTGGGGATACTCCAATGTGGGGACTTTACTTAAATAAATTCCTATGTGTCAATTGTCTGTATGATGGTTCCCTACCCCAGGGTGGCATAAATAAAATTTTTTAGCCAAATCAATTGATGAATGTGGTCAATACCAATATGGGCCCTACTCTGAAAATTTCAAACTTTATGCGAAGAGGTTATCTACCCCCTTAGAAACAAAAATGTCAAATAAGGGCCAAAAAATGAAAAAAGTGGCCGGCCAAGACCCCAAAAATAACTTAAATCATAGATGGTTATATAAATATGAAATAGGGTTGTTCCCTTATCCGTGACTTATGATCGATATAAAGACCTGCAAAAGTGATTTTAGGTATTTTGAATGTTTGGGAAGAATTTCTGGAAGGATATAAAACCTTTTCTTACTAAAAGTCCCATTCGCTCTACTATTTTGCACCTTTTATTTCAATATTGGTATATTACTTATTATTTTCCCAAAGAATTTTGCATTTTGAGCTCTCATTGGACGGATCATTGTCACGCTTTGAAATGAGCCCCATTAAGCTTTTTCGGTCATTTTTGTTTGTTTAAATGTGTTCGCATCTTCCAGCTAACCCACGATGTAGGCCCTGGAGTTGAAAGGTAGATGTCAGTTAACATCCTATTTCGCACTTATTTAATTTTTTAGTGAAAAATTATTCTTTATTTTGTTCACAAAAAATCCACTGAATTCAATATGAAAAAAAAAGAATAACAAATTGAAAAAGTCTTCAACTTTTTCGCTGATTTTTTACAGCAAATGTTTTAAGATCCTTCCTTACAAAGTTTGTCAATAGAATGTACTATTACTTTAAAATTCGATTCCATTGAAAATTTTTTGATTTTTGCAATGAGATCTCTTTTTCATGATTTTTCAGCGATTTAGAAAAAGTAATTATCTTTTAACTTTGGTGTGACTGCGTTAAATTATTTCGATATCATCTATTCCGTTTCGCCACCACATAATTCGCTACTACACTTCCATGTAACCCGCCATCAATTTCAGTTCTCAAGAAATCAAGTCAATTAAATAAATTGGTATAAATATTCGAATTCAAAAATAAAATATAAAAAAACACTACAAATGTACATTAGAAAAAAGTAAGTCAAAATGGAAAAAAATCATGCAAAATAAAACATTACTATTGTACATTTGAAAAGTCAAAATGAAAACGTAATATATCACATTTTTACGCGATTTTTTTGGATATTATCCTTTTCGGAGAGTAGACAACTCCGAATTTGTGTGAATCGTTAAAATTAATCCAGCGGTTCTTAAGTTATAAGCGTAGTAACTAACACAACTTACATTTATATATATAGATTATACCCTACAACACTATGTGTTGGGGGTATTATAAGTTTGATTGGGCCAAAAATTATGTAACACCACCAAATATTGGTTTCCCACATAGGAAAGTAGATATGGATCTTCCTATCTCGCCGAGCTGAGTCGATCTAGCTATGTATGTCCGTCCGTCCGTCTGTAATCAATCTACAGGTCGCAATTAAGGCCCGATCCTCACAAAATTGAAAATGGAGATGGGGTTAAGGTCAGAATAGAACCCTATTTCTTTTGGAGATGATCGCATAATATTTAGGGGTTAAAATGGACCAAAACCTGAAAAATTTATTTCAGTTGATCTTTACAGTTGATCTACAGGTCGCAATTATAGACCAATCGACGTGGAAGTTAGCATGGGGTTAGAGCTCAGGACTGTGCAGAAGTCTTCCAATTTTGGTGGTCATCGGGTAATATTTAGTTGGTGAAATAGACCATAACATCTGTGTTAAATAAAAGTCAAATTTTCCATTAAACCGCGAATATTTTTGATATCGGCGAAAACACAAATAGACGAACAGGTCAATTCTGACCGTTACGTACACGTCGATATTAAATATATTGGATATATATAGCGAAATATGTACAATGTGTGTATACAAAGGAAGGGGATGTTAGCAAGAACGCTTATATCTCAAGAATGGCCGGACAGATTTCGACAAATTTTGTCAATTTGTAGTATATTGTGACATATTGTTATTTTTTCATTTATTTTATCGCATGCGATTTTTATACCCTACAACACTATGTGTTGGGGGTATTATAAGTTTGATTGGGCCAAAAATTATGTAACACCACGAAATATTGATTTCCCACATAGGAAAGTATATATGGATTTTCCTATCTCGCCGAGTTGAGTCGATCTAGCTATGTATGTCCGTCCGTCCGACTGTCCGTCTGTCAATGTGAACTTGTAATCACTCTACAGGTCGCGATTATGGCCCGATCTTCACGAAATTGAAAATGTAGGTGGGGTTGAGGTCAGAATAGAACCCTATTTCTTTTGGAGATGATAGCATAATATTTAGGGGTTGAAATGGACCAAAAACTGAAAAATTTCCTGATTTTGCAGTAGCTATACAGGTCGCAATTATAGACCAATCGGAATTTCGCATGTAGCTAGAGTTTAGGGCAGGGAAGAAGCCTACCAATTTGGGTGGTCATCGGATAATATTTAGCGGGTAAAATATACCATATATTTTGTGTTGAACAAATTCAAATTTTTTCATTAAACCGCGAATATTTTAAATCCCGGCGAAATCACAAAGCCATGACAAGGTTACTTCTGATCTTTACATTGATGTTAAGATCCAACAAATCGGATATATAGCAAAATATGTGCGATATATATGTCTATCAAAGAAGTTATGCTTGAAAGATCTCGTATATGTCGAGAACGGCTGAACTGATTTCGACAACGTCTTAAAAATCGCATAAAAATATCTCTCTAAAGATAGAAATATTGATTTTGTAACTTTTTCTCATATTTTTTCAATTTTGTCATATTTTTGGCATATTTTCATTTTGAATTAAACATTTGGTAATATTTCTACAGCTAACAAAACTAAGTAGTTAGGATATCAGGATATTATATACAGATCGCATTTATGGCCCGATCCTTACGAAATTTTGCATGGGGATAAGATGATGGTAAGAATAGAAGCCTACTCTTTTTGGAGATGATCACCATATATTTAGGGGTTGAAATGGACAAAAAACTGCAAAATTGTCAGCAGGTCGTAATTATCGCCCGGTCCTCACGCACATTTGAATGGGGGTTACCGGACATTGCAAAAGCCAAGCAGTTTTGGATGGCCATCCAAAAATATTCAATGTGTGAAGGAGTTTGCCAACTTTTGTAGACAAAATACGAAAATGTCCATTCCAGTGACTTTTTGGAGAATTCACAAATACAGGAAAGACGCTCTTCTGACTATTTCGTTAACGCTGATATCGCTGAAGAATATAGTCAAATGTCTGTATTTCATATAGATGCGTTTCAGTCAAAAACCAATAATAAATGTTAATCTTTTGCCACTTCTGAGAGATTATAGGTCTTTGGGAAATATTGGTTCCAGATCTAGGAAGACCATTTAAGTGCAACATCTACCAATAAATTGGAAATGAGCAAATTCGTTTAAGTTGCTATTATTCGAAAATTAGAGAACGAAACATGATGGTTTTCTTTTATTATTATCACAATATCTTGTGGAATTCTTTCGAGTATCTCGCCTATATAAACTGTATCGTTTATTATAGTGTTGTAGGGTATTCAACGGTCGGCCCCGCTCGACTGTAGCCTTTGCTTACTTGTTTTATTTTACATTTAAGTGTGGATGTGCTCTTTAATATAATCCTAAGACACACGGCCTATCGTAAGACAAAGATGGTAAATTCGTGAAATGTATTGTTAAATATCCCCACAATGAAAGATATCCCCACAATAATGAAGCCAACAATAAAACTATTATTGGTTAGCCTACATTCCCACCAATTATACTTTCAACCTCAAATTAAATTCCAAAGTAATAAAATTCCAAGAATTCCATCATCTCACATTTCGTTTTCCCATAATATGTAAAATATCCTAAAGCTGACACCATATCTCACCATTGTTACTTTGGTCACACAGAGACTTAAATGTTACATGACAGAATTTGAGAGAAATAAACCTGACTGATTCTAATCTTACCTGGATTGGGAAATATTGGATTTTATTTAAAAAAGCAACATTTTTTGAGTATTTCTATTTAAAGATGTAACAGAACTTCAATTGTGGAAGGAAGTAAGAAAATAATACTGTTTTCGAATGAGAAATAAGAAATTGTTTAGAATGAGAGAGGCAATCGATGAATTTGAGTAATTGAGCATAAACTTCTAAGTTAATTTGGCGATGTCCTTCTGTCTGTTGTAATCACGCTATCTTTGGAACGAAATGAGATAGAAGCCTACAATTTTGCTCACATATGTATGTGGGCAGTAGGCAAGTTATGTTCGTAAGTAGTGCTTGTCGGTCCACGTTAGTAACCAGTAAAGAAAGTCCTAAAGTCGGGTGGGGCCGATTTTATGATACCCTACACCACTTTGCTTATTTAGTAGAGCTCCGCATAACAATTAAAAATTTTTATGGGAGAATTCAATCATACACGCTATGATTATAATTAAAATTTATGGTTCAAAAGACTAAATATGCCGAAGCATTTGCATCTTTTAAATTCGGACTTCTACCGCACATTTGATATATATGGGAGCTATATCTAAATCTGAACCGATCTTGGAAAAATTTGACAAAGATATTTCTGAGCTGTATTTCATATATTTCCCTGAATATCGTTGTTAGGGAGTGCATATTACGGCTGTGGGTAACAAATATAACAAATCGAATGAACAATGTATATGGGAGCTGTAGTTATATCTGAACCGCTCTTCACCAAATTTGATATACTAGTTTCTAGACTCAATTCGGTCGTAGGAGCCAAATTTCATCCCATTTGGGTAAATATTAGACGTTTGGTGCACAATAAAAGGTAAATCGGACGAAGTTATGTATGGGAGCTATATCCATATCCGAACCGATCTCGACAAAATTTAGCAAAGGTATTTCTGAGCTGTATTTGATATATTTCCCCAAATATTGTTATTACAGGGTGCATATTACGGCTGCGGAGATATAGCTATAGCTGTATCTGAACCGATTTTGATCAAATTTGGCATACTTATTTTCAGGTCTAATTTGGTTGTATGTGCAAAATTCCATACTATTCGGGCTGATATTACACTTTTGGTGCACAATAAAAGGCAAATCGGACCAAGATATATATGGGAGCTATATCTAAATTTTTACCGATTAGCTCGAATTTCAATAGGGTTCATCCTTGGGCCAAACAAATGATTTGTGCAAAATTTCATCTGGATCGAGTAATAAATGCGAACTGTACATTGTTCACAAAAATACATGGACAGACGGACGGACATGCATAAATCGACTAAGAATGTCATTCTATGCAGATCATCAAAAGTAACTATGGGTCTATCTCGTTTCCTTTTGCCTGTTACAATCAAATGCACAAAGACATAATGCCCTGACCACCTCGTGCTGTAGGGTATAAAGATGTAAGTTCGGCCGGGACGAAATTTTTATACCCTCCACCATTTTAAACTAATTTGGCAATTTTCAAAAAAAAAAAAAAAAAAAAAAAAAAAAAAAAAAAACACATAAAAATTATGTTAAAATCATAAAAATACAGAATGTTCGGCAGGAACGAAATTTTAATACCCTCCACCATTTGAAACTAATTTGGCAATTTTCCAAAAAAAATAAATAAATAAAACACATTAAAAATTATGTTAAAATAAAATTTTATCAACCTACTTCATTTCGTTCGGAAGCTAAAGTGATTTCTACAGACGGGCAGACAGATAGACGGACGAACATCGCTAAATCGACATAGAATTTGATGCTGTTCAAGAATATATTCACTTTGTGGAGTCTAAAATGTATAAAATGTATTTAAATTTGTTATTTTTCTGAATATTTTAGTGTTATGCGGTTTGCAGTAAGTAATACACATTAACATTTCACCATTACATCACAAATCTACAGTTAATTTCCATTCCACTAGGTATGAATTCTTCGAATAATGTAAACCAATTGAAATTACTATTATGCTCGTATGTTAAATAATGCAGGCAACCAATCTATTTAAACACTCCAAATTGGATTACAAGTTAAACGTTTTATTTGTTTTCAATACCAAAAGTTTAAATCGTGCCCCAAGCAACATCGCCGACATATGGACAAAATATTGTTTTTAAAAAGTTTTTAAATTACAATTGAACCGCATGTTTAAACATAGTCGCCGAAAACAACAACAACAATTTAACATAACAATTGGAAAATGAGCGGCAAATAATTCACAATTGAATTATACTTTAAATGTTGCAATATTGTTCCGCAGTACATATACATGAATTTAAATTCAAGCAAATAATGTCATTGATAGACTTTCGAACAATTACGTGCAGCAAACAACGAAGCGTAGATGTGATGCGAATATTTAAAAACTTGAATGGCTGTAACGGCAAACACCACCTGTCATGCAAAAATATAAAAACGAGAAATTATGTAAATCATGTTAAACTGCTAGGAATGTGTTCAGACACTTCACAATCCCTTGTCGGTAAAGCATTGGCAAGACGACAACGCCTCAATGGATTGCATTCTGAAAATATATGCAGAACCAGTAACATTGTTGCGTATGACTTGGATAAGGATTATATTTAATGGAGCAATATATATACCGGACCGAGTTTCACCAAATGGTAAAATTCGGTTAAAAATGAAAAAAATCTACTCAACTTGGCCTGATATTACATATATGTTGAGCAATAACCTTAAAATCGGATGAAGATGTACACCGAAGCTATATACAAATCTGAAACGATCTCGATAAAATTTGGCAGAGGTATTTTCAAGCAGTAACTGATTCCCGGTATCAAATATCATTGTTGTGGAATGAATATTACGCGTGTGAGAGACTTCAACATTAAATCGGATGAAACATACATATGGGAGCTATAGCTATGTCTGAATCGATTTTCACCGAAATTGGAAGTATTTACTTCTGGCCTGAATTCCGTTAAATTGACAAAATTCAGTCCACATGGTGCACAAAAAACCTGAAAGCGGATAAAGATATATATGGGAGCTAAATCTAATCCCACCTAATCATCATCATCATTCTTGTGGAGTGCATATTACGAATGTGAGGGACTTAAAATCCCAAATCAGATGAATTATATATAGGACTTTTGGACAGATATTGGCTATTTTGTGCACAATTAATATTGTGCGATTAATAAATTAATTAATCGGTTGAGGATATATATGGGAGCTATACTAAATTTGACACATATATTTTTGAGCTGTATCTGATATCTGGTGCCAAAGATCATTGTTTTGGATTGCATATTACACTTGCGAGGGACTTTAAACCCCAAATCGGATAAAATATATATACGGGAGCTATAGCTATATCTGAACCGATTTACACTAAATTTGAAATACTTGTTTGTAATTTCCAAAATTCAGTACATTTGCGCTGATCTTAGCCATTTGGTGCACAATAAGCCTGATATCGGATAAAGATACATGTGTGGACTATATCCTAATCTGAACCGATCTCGATAAAATTTGACAGAGGTATTTTCTAGCAGTATCTGATGTTTTGCACCAAATATCATTCTTCTGGAGCGTATATTATGCATGTGAGGGTCTTAAAACCCCAAATCGGATGAAACACATTCATGAGAGCTATAGCTATATCTGAACCGATTTTCTCCGAATTCGACGTACTCTAGACTGAATTAAGTGGGATGTACCAAAATTCAGGTCATTTAGACTTATATTAGCCATTTGGTGCACAATTAACCTGACATCGGTTGAAGATATATGGGAGCTATATCTGGATCTGATCCAATTATCACCTATTTCAATAGGGTTCATCCTTGGGCCACACAAATATTGTTTGCAAAATTTCATCTTAATCGAATAATAAATGCGACCTGCATTTTGTTCATAAGAATACTTGGACGAGACGGACTGACATGCATAAATGGGCTCGGACTAACATACATAAATGGTGTAAGGTATAACAAAACAATTATACTTCTTGTGTCCTCCACCATACTATTGAGGGTATATTTACTTTGTCATACCTTTTATAACTCCACGACATACCCATGTCAGACCCAATCTTCTTCTATATCTATAAAACAGGAAAATGTTTGTATGTTTGTTTGTTTGTAATTTATGGACTCGAAAACCGCTAAATAGATTTTCCTGAAAATTTCCATATATACTGCAACATCGTCTGAAAGTAACATAGGCTATATACATTTTTGAATTTCCACTTGGAACTGGAGATATAGCATCAGAATCGGAGGTACCTCTCAAAAATTTAGATTTTATGTGCACATATATATTGATTGGTTGAAGATACAGTCTTCAAATTTGGAATTCGTAACGGAATTTGGAACAAAAATAAGTTTGCCAAATTATATTGTAATCGGTTATAGCTCCCATATATATTTTCGACCAATTTCGTTCATTTGATGCCTCAAACATAATATGAATGTTCAATTCCAATGAAATTTGGAATGCGTGACGGGATTTAATCCGAAAATAAATTTGTCAAATTATATTGAAATCGGTTCAGATTTGGATATAGCTCCCACATATATTTTCGACAGATTTCATGTATTTGATGCACCAAACACGCTATGTATCTCTAATTTCAATGAAATTTGGAATGTGTAGCGGAAATTAAAACAAATATACATTTGTCAAATTATATTAAAATCGGTTCAGATTTGGATATAGCTCTCATATATATTTTCGACTGATTTCATGTATTTCATGCACCATACACGATATGTATGTTCGATTTCAAAGAAATTTGGAATATGTAACGGGATTTTGATAAGAAAAAAATTAGTCAAATTATATTAAAATCGGTTCAGATTTGGATATAGCTCCCATATATTTTCCACCGATTTCACATATTTGATGCACAAAACACGATACGTATTTCCGATTCCAATGAAATTCGGCATGAGTGGCTAAATTTGGTACAAAAATAAATTTGACAAATTATATTCAAATACGCTCAGATTCGATTATAGCTCCCATATATATACTCAGTCGATTTCACATATTTGATGCACCCAAACCTAGAGAGAGAAAATCTGGCACCAGAAAAAATTGCCAAATTATATTGAAATCAGTTGAGGTTTGGATATAGCTAACATATATATTTCGGGCGATTTCATATATATTATGCACCAAACATGATATATATGACCGATACCAATGAAATTCAGAATGTGTGGCGGAATTTGGTTACAATAATAAATGTGACAAATTAATTGGAAATTAGTTAAGATTTGGATATAGCTCCCATATATATTATCGGCTGATTCCACATATTTGACGCACCAATTTCAATGAAATATGAAAGGTGTGGCGGAGTTTGGTGTAAATGTATTTTTTTTTAAATTATATTTAAATCGGATCAGCGAAGTATGTTGCTATCTCGAATTCACTAATTGCAATAGAAATGCCACTCAACTTCAAAAGATTGCAGTTTACTGCACGCTTGGTAGTTGCTATGAAATAAATAAATCCTTAGGACAAACCCTTCGTGTATTTACGCAATAAAGTAGTGCAATAATTTTTTTTAATTTTTAAATTTGTTTTTTTTTTTAACCAACATATATTCGTAAATAAAATTTTGAATGCATATAAAATCAAAAGGGGTAGCGAAGCGCACCGGGTTCAGCTAGTAAAGTATATAAATTCTTGATCAGCGTAAAATTCTAAGTTAATTTAGCGAAGTTTGTCTGTGTGTCCGTCTATCTGTATTAATCACGCTATCTTTCGAACGATTTGAGATAGAAAGTGTATTTTGTCAGTAGGCAGGTTAAGTTCGAAATTGGGTCATGTCGGTCCACGTCCACGGTACAACCCATGACATCGGCATCTCCCATTATTCGATATTTTTATGATTTTAGAGACATTATATTAGAGAGGGATTGCCTAGGACAAAAAATTTCGTATGTAGGTACACGTCTTCGTGTAGTCCTCATATAACGGTTTTTATTTAAGCAGTATTTTTCGGAAATGTTTGAAGTTTCTTCCAAATGGCCCGGCCGAACTTAGCTGCTGTTTTACTTGTTCATTTTAACAAATTACGTTTCACAAAATTTGCTTATATTTTGACCGAGACTGCAAATTGCAACAAAACCACATTTAATAATACTGGGTGGATGATTATGGTTTTTACAGCAAACCAAGTAAATCGAAAAATCGTATTATATTGTAAACGCAAAAACCACAATGTCGCATATCGGCACTTTTGGTGGGTGTAACCTTGTGACATCTACATTCCCTTTCTTGATAACGAACACATTTGGAAGCGGATTTGAATTGTTCATAAGGTTAATGATTACTTTTGCCGCATTCGATGGAATGATGAACACAGGGTGAGATAAAAAAACTTCAACAAAGTCAAAAGCCGAAATTTTTACATTTTTTAAATTTTATTGAATGAAAGCAAAAATAGTTCCAAAATAACATCAAATTTTAGAATAAGTTTAGATTTGTTCGAATCGGTCACCTTTGGCACGAATTATGACCTTCAAATGGCCAATGAAAACGTCGCATTGCCGCTGCCACTGGAATAATTTTAACAGCTGTCGGATGAGTGGCTTAGAAAAGACAGCAGTCTGTTAGTTACAGTTTTTTCATCTCACCCTGTATATTGTAGTTATATCAAAATCTGAATCGATCTTGATAAAATATGACAGGAGTATTTCTGGGCTGTATCTAATATCTGGTACTAAATATCATTGTAGTGAAGTGCTTATTACGCATGTGAGGGACTTAAGCAACAAATTGGATTAAACATATATATGGGAGCTATGTACTTGCTTCTAGATTGAATTCGGTTAGATGTGCCATAATTCAGGTCATTTGGACTTACATTGGCCACTTGGTTTATAATTAATCTGAAATCGGTTGAAGATATATAGCAGCTATAGCTAAATCTGATCCGATTATCACCAATTTCAGTAGGGTTCGTCCTTGTGCCAAACAAGAATCAATCGGATAATAAATGTGACCTGCATTTTGTTCACAAGAATACGTGGACGTCGGACGGGGCTTGAGAGTTTTCCTCTGAGTATGTCCCGCACCAAATTAATTATTTTTGTAAATAGTCCACACAGCAAACATTTGGAAGCGGATTTGAATTGTTCATAAGGTTAATGATTACTTTTGCCGCATTCGATGGAATGATGAACACAGGGTGAGATAAAAAAACTTCAACAAAGTCAAAAGCCGAAATTTTTACATTTTTTAAATTTTATTGAATGAAAGCAAAAATAGTTCCAAAATAACATCAAATTTTAGAATAAGTTTAGATTTGTTCGAATCGGTCACCTTTGGCACGAATTATGACCTTCAAATGGCCAATGAAAACGTCGCATTGCCGCTGCCACTGGAATAATTTTAACAGCTGTCGGATGAGTGGCTTAGAAAAGACAGCAGTCTGTTAGTTACAGTTTTTTCATCTCACCCTGTATATTGTAGTTATATCAAAATCTGAATCGATCTTGATAAAATATGACAGGAGTATTTCTGGGCTGTATCTAATATCTGGTACTAAATATCATTGTAGTGAAGTGCTTATTACGCATGTGAGGGACTTAAGCAACAAATTGGATTAAACATATATATGGGAGCTATGTACTTGCTTCTAGATTGAATTCGGTTAGATGTGCCATAATTCAGGTCATTTGGACTTACATTGGCCACTTGGTTTATAATTAATCTGAAATCGGTTGAAGATATATAGCAGCTATAGCTAAATCTGATCCGATTATCACCAATTTCAGTAGGGTTCGTCCTTGTGCCAAACAAGAATCAATCGGATAATAAATGTGACCTGCATTTTGTTCACAAGAATACGTGGACGTCGGACGGGGCTTGAGAGTTTTCCTCTGAGTATGTCCCGCACCAAATTAATTATTTTTGTAAATAGTCCACACAGCAAACGATCATGCTCCCCATGGAGATTCTGTTCGTTTTGGAAGCGGACATAATCCCCACATTATTATGGAGGTTAGGACCAAAAACAAACCGGACATAATCCCCAAAGTTGCAATGGGGATTCTCTCCGGGCACCGATACGGCAACTCCAAAACCCACGGACGCAATCATTTGTAAAACAAATAAACAAATGTTCTTTTGAAAAGGTGAAATTAGCTTTTACTCCCTGACGAATAAAGTAAATGAACTGAAATAAAAATTGTCTGTGTAGCAATTGCTTGTCTGCCTTAAACAAAATTTCTGTGAACAGGCTAATAGAGAGATTTTGCATATTGTGAAACGTGTTGAGTTCTGGCTAGACCAAAAATATAACGACCTATTCTATTGAAGGCCATGTTCAGTTTTCAGTTTTTATACCCTCCACCATACTATGGAGGGTATATTCATTTTGTCATTCCGTTTGTAACTCATCGAAATAATGAAAGATTCTTCATCAGCGTAAAATTCTAAGACGATTTAGACATGTTTGTCTGTCTGTCTGTCTGTCTGTTTTAATCACGCTATCTTTCGAACGAATTGAGGTAGAAGGCTAAAATTTGGCACACATGTTTATTTTGGTCCATGTAGGTCCACGTTTTCGTATAGCCCCCATATAACGGTACCTCCCCATATTCGATATTTTGATGATTTTAGCAACATTATTCACCGGAATTGTTTTAAATTTGGTGTTTGAAGTTCGATATGAAGTCTACAGCCTAAGGCAAAAAATTATCTATGCAGGTCTTCGTATAGGCCCCATATCTCAGTACATCCCTATATTCGGTATTTTGACGATTTTCGGTACAGTACCCACCGAAATTGTTTGAGATGTCGTTATTTGAAGTTCGTAATGGAAGCTACAGCCTGTGACAGGAAATTGTCTATGCAGGTCCAGATCTTCGAACAGCTCCTAGATAACGGTACCTCCCTATTTTTATGATTTTGGCTACATTATTCACCGTTTATTTCAAGTTTCGAATTTGAATATGGTAATGACTTGTGACAAACAATGCCTATGTAGGTGCACGTCATACCGGCCTTATATAACGGCTATATTTGGTATTGTCAAAGTGTTGACAGATTTTTTGCGAATGTTATCTTTTTCGAAATTTTTCAAATTCGTTCTAAATGGTGGAGGGAATTCAAAGTTCGGCCCGGCCGAACTTATTGCTTTTTTACTTGTTTCTACTCAAAGCTAGTTATGTTATAATATACTTCCACCCCGTTACGATAGAGCGTAAAGTAAAATCCCTCTATATTTAGGTATCAATAATTTTTTCTATCACATAAACAGTTCCGTAACTTTAAATTTTTGCAGCTGTCTTAAATGCAAACTATTTTGAGAATAAACTTAATATATATGCATGCCAATGTTGAAACCCCCATCAACAGAATTATTTATATAAAGCACATTTGCACTTTTTCCTCGTTGCCATTCCAAATGTTTTGGTAATACCTGTTTATCACTCAGGCTCAACTAAGAGTAGAACAAAAGCAAATATGCATGCAAACTCTTATTTACAGGGAAACTACTCGCAGAATGTTACCCTGTTTACCCTGACGTTGCCGACGACTCCCGAGTCCCTGTCATTGTAGCTGTAGTCAGTGTTGCTGATGTTGTGCTCTACTCCGTTAATGTTGCTATTCCGTGAAATATGTTCCCTTTCTGGGTGCAGTGTTGCATAAAGTTTAAACGTTGTTGCTATTTGTTCGTGTTCTAGTTTGACAACAGTTTCTACAATAAGGTTTGAGAAGCTTTTCAACTCAAAGGACAAACTTTATAATGAAGATACCCAACAGATTACCATAAATATATTTTATCTAATTGTCGACAAATGAAGAACAGGTCGGGCAAGATTATCAAAAAAATTATGTGAACTTTTCAATGTCTTCTTTAAGAACAAAATAACAGTATTGGCAATTAATAGGAAAAATATATATAATATAAACAAGTAAGCAAAGGCTATAGTCGTGCGGGGCCGACCATGTGATAACCTACAACACTACAATATGTTGGAAGTCCCCTTATGTCCAAATCTATCTTGGAAGATTTCGTTTTGAAATAACGTCACGGAGCCCTGCCCTGATGTTGCCCTTAAGTTGTATATGCCCAATATTTACGCACTCCGTAGTGTTGATAGGTATTCAAAACAATTTTAAACGAAAGTTGTGTCTATTTTGCAACAAAGTGTAATTCAAGGGTAAATCAAAAATGACAGACTTCTTCCGTGTCCTCAACTCTCTCCTCATGCAAAATTCCGTGTCGACTGGTTTACAATTGTGACCTGTAGAGAGACTGCAAAATAGGAAGATTTTATTTTTTTTGTCCATTTGAAGCCCCAAATGTACATCTTCAAAAACAATAGGCTTTGATTCAGACATGCAAAATTCCTTGAGGATCGGACGATAATTACGACTTCCATATAATACCCTCAATACATAGTGTTGCGGAGTGTAGAAAAAAAAAATCTAGAATTCAAAATTGTAAGTCAAAAAAAAAATATGACAATAATTGAAAAAATGGAAAAAATATTTACCTTTATACCCTACACCACATATTATGTCTTAGTGCATGTGTTTGTAACATGGTGAAGGAAGAAAGGTAGACCCATAGTTACATTTGAGGATCTTCATAAATCACTTCATCACTTTCGACTGTCCAAGTATTCTTGTGGACAAAATGCAGGTCGCATTTAATTTCCGATAGAGATGCAATTTTCCAAACACTCTTTGTTTGGCTCAAGGACGAACCGTATTGAAATTGGTGTTAATTTGATCAGATTTAGATATAGCGCTCAGATATCTTCAACCGATTTCGGATTCATTGTGCACCAAATGGTCAATATAAGTCCAAATTACCTGAATTTTTGTACATCTAACCTAATTCAGTCTAGAAGCCAGTACATCAAATGTGGAGAAAATCTGCTCAGATATTGCTATAACTCCCATATAAAGAGTGAGATGAAAAAACTGCAACCAACTTCAGACTGCTGTAAATTTTAAGCCACTCGTACGACAGCTGCTAAAATTATTCCAGTGACAGCAAATTATATTGTTTACAAGCGTACAAAAGCATTTTGGTGAGAATTTTCCAGAAAAAAAGTTATTCGTATGGAATTCAAGCGTGAAAGTGTGATTGCTTTAAAATTGACTGGAAAGCCACAAGTGGCTATCGTTAGAGCAAATAGAGCAAGAGCAAATAGACTCAAAAGAGCTAAAGAGTTGCTTCGCTTGGCCGAAAGCGATGAACTGCCGTATTTGGTTTTCTCCGATGAGAAAATATTCGTTGTCTAGCAGTTTGTAAACAAACAAAATGATCGTATTTACTTGCCAAAGAGGTTAGCTGAAAATGTACACCTTCGTTTGGCCAACAGATCTCAAGCGCCGGCCATGGTGATGGTGTGGGCCGTCATAACAGCCATTGATCGCTCTCCGCCCGTATTAATCGACCGTGACATCAGAATAAATGCCGAATATTCAGCACGCGCCACACAAGAGTGGTTACAAAATGAGGTTCCTCACTTCATTTCCAGCCGACAATGGCCACCAAAATCTCCGGATACCAATCCGTTAGACTATTGTGTCTGGAGTATTTTGGAAAGCAAGGTTGGCACTAAAAAATACCTCAAACAAGCGTTTCGCCGGGAATGGGCCAAAATACCGCAGAGCAACTCTCAGGCAGCGTGTGACGGTTTCATTGGCCGTTTGAAGGGCATAATTCGTGCCAAAAGTGACCAATTCAAACAAATCTAAACTTGTACAGGGTTGCCCATATTCGACGGACCCATGACTCTTTGGGCCTATTCCAATCGACGAGGCTTGTCCGCAGGCAACATTCTTTGCGTCAATTGAATTGAACAAATGCAAATCAATGCGAATAATCCGTTGTAAAGTGGACCGAGCCATGCCAAACTGCTGAGAACGGCGTTTTTGGGATGTTCTTGGGGACCTCTCAACACTGGCTCGTATGGCAGCGATATTCTCGGTCGATCGCCTTGGTTGACTTTTATATGGCCTCTTCGGATTAGAAAGAGCCTTACCAGTCGAAAATTAGAAGGCGCACTTCTCACATTTTTTAATTTTTTAAAAGCACGTTGAGTTCTCACAATTGACTTATAGTAAATTTCAACTATTTCAGAGCGCTCGCGTGGCGTGTATTGGTTCATGGTAAAAATCTGCTTGGACTGACGCTTCAAACGCGGTATGTCATTAAGCGATGTGACATCTCTGTCAAAAGTTATGGCGTTGCCAGATGGGTCCGTCGAATATGGACAGCCCTGTACTAAAATTGATGCTATATCCGACCTTTTTGCTTTCATTCAATAAAATTAAATAAAATTTAAAAATTATGGCGTTTGACCTTGCAAAGGCATAATAAGTTCTTATAATTGAAAATTTTCTTCTCTATTTAGAAATTTCCTGATATTTTTATTTTTTTAGAATTCGATTTTTTTTCTAAAGGTACGGTCACACTGGGCAAATATTTGATCGAAATTTGTTTTCCCATATTTGACTGAACAAATATGAAATACATACAGAGTTGATTCGATGTTCACATTACAGTCAAATATTTGACAGATTTTGTTTGTTCAAACAGTCACCAAATAGCGCTATGGGGAAACATGTTTGACACATGTTCACATTCGTAAAATATATTTTCCCAATAAATTGTTTGGTCAAACTGTGAGGAAACATAAATTTATTTGGCCGAGAGAAATAGACAGAGAGAGTGAAAGAGAGACATAAAGAAAATGGAGTTTCGGGTATAATTTATTTGGAGAAGGGAAGCAAATGACCAGCTGTTGTGGAATAAATTCCGTGTCAGAACATTTTTTTTTTTGTATGTTTGTATCACGGTAGAAGAATACTGGTAGTCGCATCGACATAGCTGCTGGGACAATGAACTGACAAAACAATAATGAATGAAATATTATTGAAATTTGTAAAAATTGTTGAAAAATACATATCATTACGTGAAAGAAAACATAGAAGAATCTTCTTATTTTTGTCAAAACATTTCAAAATGTTTGACATATCAATGTTTCAAGCGTTGATGCATCTACCTATATCCTATTCCTGAACCTGCAAGAATCTACTAGTTTGTCAATTTTCTTCGATATAATGAAGGGAAAATCGGTAATCGTAGTAAAAACTTTGACATCTTGCAGTTCTGGAACAGACCATATATTACATTTTTACTAAACATTCAAATTCAGTTAATTCAAAAATATCAAATAAACAAAACCACCTATTGTATTCGTTTGCTTTTCTATTCATTAAACATCATGTTACAAATACTCCTGTTCTTAAAGCAAAATTCTGCCCAATGTTTGAAACTGATATTTTTCCTTGTTTGACCTTACAAAACATTTGCACCGTCAAATAAATGTTTGACCAAAAAAGAGGAAAATAATTGATCATAGGTGTTCACATTATGGACACACTGGGCAAATTTTTGTTTTCTGGCAAATAATTTTGTTTTCCCAAAATCAGCTGTTTTTGTATTTACCGTCAAATAATATTTGGTGGTCAGATTGTGACAAAGAAATATTTGACATTTTTCGTCAAATATTTGCTCAATGTGACCTTACCTTAAGATATGCTGACGACTATACCATGATTCGGCGTAATTATTTACCATCTTTCCGCATTATTTGAGACAGAGTTCGTAATAATTGTATGATATTTTATTATAACATCGTTTCTAAATGAGAGAGACTACGTTTAGAGATTCAATAATAATCAATTAATTATGATGTTAGAGAACTAGATTTTTTACTTGGTTAACAAAATAATGAATAATATTTATGAATAATAATATTACTTCAGATAAATTTGGGAGACAAGCAACAGCTTCATTTATAAATTATTGCCTATATCAATAATGAGATTTACACAATTTTTCATTCAAATTCTTACATCATCAGCAATAATAATCATATCATAGAGCATATAATTTACATGTCTCTTTATTCTGGTGACATGCAACGAATACGAAATGTATTTTAGAAAATTGTTACAGAGTAGTGGTTTGGTGGTGTCATCCTGTCTGTCATGAGTGCTATGATTTCATAACCACATTAGCATAGGCGACAGCAGAGGAGGTAGTAATGTGCCTCTTTTATTAGAGTGACAAATATCCAGGCCTCACCAAATATAGCATAGCGAGCTCAAAAACCACTCATTAACTGTGTATGCCTATGTCTTATTCTCTATATCCTGGTATATGTGTGTCGTGTTTTGTCGACGATGTGTTCAGAATATTCAAATATAAAAACAACACTTTTTTATCCAGAGAACCGTATTTAGAGTCTACCCATTAGTGAAATCTTCATAAATAATTAACTTGAAGTATCCTCCATTAACATGTCTGAGAAGTAACAACTTGACAAGTATACGCTTCGTTTGAAAATATACTATGTCGGACATTATCAGTTACCAGACAGAGAATTTAAGCTTTTTAATGTTGCAGAGTTGAAATAAAGCTTTTGGAAAACGGTGTATCAAATTTGTCTTTACATTTGAAACAGCTGGAAATATTAGTCTCAGACTTTAGATAGTCAAACGCCATAATTTTTATTTTTTTTTTTTTTTAATTTTATTGAATGAAAGCAAAAAATGTCGGAAATAGCATCAAATTTTAGAATAACTTTAGAATTGTTCGAATTGGTCACCTTTGGCACGAATAATGACCTTCAAACGGCCAATGAAACCATCACATGCTGCTCTGCAGTATTTTCACCCATTCCCGGCGAAGCGCTTGCTTGAGTTAATCGACACTTTGGCATTTTATAGTGCCAACCTTGCTTTCCAAAATAGTCCAACGGATTGGTATCCTGGTATTGGATTTTGGTGGCCCCTGTGCGCTGGAAATAAAGCGAGACACCTAATTTTATAATCATTCTTGGGTGGCGCGTGCTGAATGTGTGCATTGGAACTTCCAAGGTTTGCGGCCAAAATGTTTGCGTGCCCAAGGTTTAAATACACCCTCCAGAATATTTCTGGAATAATATTCGGCATTTATTCTGATGCCACGGTCGATTAATACGAGCGGAGAGCGACCATCGGCTGTTATGGCGACCCACACCATCACTATGGCCGGCGCTTGAGTTCTGGTGGCCAACCGAAGGTGCACATTTTCAGCTGACCTCTTTGGAAAGTAAACACGATCATTTTGTTGGCTTACAAACTGCTGGACAACGAATATTATCTCAACGGAAAAAACAAATTCGGTAGTTCACCACTTTCGGCCAAGCGAAGCAAATCTTTAGCTCTTTTGAGTCTATTTTCTTTCTGTTGCGCTATAAGTTCTTGCACGTTTTGCAATTTCAATGGCTTTACTCGGAGCTCATTTTTTAATATTTGCCGAATGGAATATTGCGATATGTTCAGCTCACGAGCCATTTTTCGGCCACTGCGACGCGAGTTTCGATAAAGTCGCTTCTTTACTTTTCGAACCATTTTTGCTGATGTTGCTGTTATCTTATGTCCACTTCATTCATGTCGGGTTACGCTGAAGTTGGTTGCAGTTTTTTCATCTCACCCTGTATAGAGCTGAAATTGATATTGAGGTCTGGTGGTGGATTTGCAAATGCGTGCTTGAATAGTTCGAAAACTACTAAATAACACTAATTTTTGGTCACTGTTTGTGTCTAGTCTGGATAGACACAGATTGTTTTGGAAATGCGTACTAAATGTTACTATATTTGGAATTGGGTAAAGGCATAGAGCTGAAATTATGAAATTTTATACTACGATTACTGTTGGTTTCTGGGGTTTACATATGGAGACGTTAAATTTATTTTAGAGAGAACCAGAAAGAAAGATTAAAAGTCGTGCGGGTCCACTATATGATACCCTAAACCACTATGCATATTTAATAGAGCTCAAATAACAAAGAAGTTTTATTGGGAATTTATGTGAAATTGATCATACCAACTATGAACTAAATAACATTAATGTATAGTGCATGATATGACTTCGATAAGGATGATATTAAAAAATATTTATTGGGGCAATATATATACCGGATCGAATTTTATCCAATGGTAAAATTCGGTTGAATATGAAAAATCTAGGGCTGATATTATATATATCGGATAAAGATGTATATCAAAGTTATATGAAAATCTGAACCGATCTCGATAAAATTTAGCAGAGGTATTTTCGACCAGTATCTGATGCCCGATATCTAATATAACTCGGATGAAACGTATATATTGGGGCTTTAGCTTGCCCCTGCCTGCCCTTTTTCCACAAAAATTTTAAGCACTTGCTTTTAGGTTAAATTCCGTCGAAAGTGCCAAAGTTCAGTCCATTTGTACTGATATTAGCCCTTGTTGCACAAAAAATTTGAAGTACTTGCTTCTAGACTGAATTCCTCGGATGTGCCAAAATTTAGGTAATTTGGACTGATATTGTCCATTTAGTGCACAATTAACACGAAATCGGTTGAAGATATATGTGTGAGCCATTTCTAAATTTAAACCGATTCTCACAAACTTCGTCCTTGGGCCAATCAAATATTGTTTGCAAAATTTCATCTCAATCGGACTGACATACATAAATCGATTCAGAAAGTGATTCTATCCTCCAAAGTAATTCGAACCTCAAAAGTGGCTAAGGGTCTATCTCGCTTCCTTTTCCATGTTACAAACATATACACAAAGACGTAATATCCTTACCACTATGTCAATCTTTCTGTAGATATAAATATAATTATGACACAATTTTACGACCCTCTCTAAAATTTGATAAAAATCAACGGATAATTGTTATAGCTAATGGGTTACATGGGTTATCGTTTAGGTAAAGGGTTAATGGGTGCTCGATATTTTGCTGTAATATTCCGTTCTGGCTTCTCAAAATATTGATCCTGTTTTTGTATATTTGTTTTAATATTCTCAATTTACAAGAAGACTGTAAGATTTTAACTTCACCTAAAAATATCTATTTCGATTTTTTGTCAAGAAATTTGTTCCAACGACTATCAATAAAAAATTTTGTTTCGCAAGTTCCATTGCATTTTTTTATATTTTTTCCCTTATTCGTTGCACTCAATATTATTATGCGATTATTTGAATTGGAATTACTTTTTCCATTTTCTTTAGTTTTTATCGTGTTTCTTCTTGTGCATTATTTTATGATAATACGCTTCATGGAAAAACCAATATAAATTTTTATTTTGATATTATTTGCTTTTGCGTTGTGATAAAAGTTTAGATTTTTTTTTTTTTTTTTTTTTATATAAAATTTTATGTTCGAACATTATAAATGATAATAATCGTGGGTTATAATGTGAATGCTATGCAATCCCATGGTGTATAAGACATTTCCTGTTGTTTTGCAGAAAATACCAATATCAAATTGTAATGTAATCAAAGTTAAAGGAACAAAAGCTTTATCTAAAGGGCAATTTTTTAGGAGTTATAGCAAAGGTAAAAAACAAACACATATAATTCGGAAAATGCATAAAATCTTCATTTGAATTAGCGATCCATGTAATTTAATTTTTGAAGATTATTTCAAGCCAATGTCGGCCTTTATCACACGAATAAATTTGTCTTCAATTTGTTTTCCAATGCGTCAATTGAAGCGTGCTCTTTCGTATAGATATGAGCTTTAACATAGCCCCATAAAAAAGTCTAAATGTGTTAAATCGGATCGGAACGTGAAATAAAATATTCACTGAAATCGCCTCTCAATAAGCCCATTGTTATTCGAGCTGCATGGCATGTGGCAGTGTCTTGTTGAAAACACATATCACATATTTCACTACCTAAAAAGTGAAATATCACCCAAATAGGATGGATTTTGATGAATTTCGGTTAAGTCGGTCAAATTTAGTAGAAATTTATTAAGAGGAGGATATACTTTCACATATTAGTTCCTTTCGGTTTTAAATTAAATATGTTTTGAAGCCACAAAAGCGTTAATTTTTTATGGGTAACTCCACTTAAGATGCAAAGGGGTGTAGGGTATCATGAAGTCGGCCCGCCAGTCTTTGGGCCTCTCTTTACTGGTTTTTATTATAATTTGTGTCAGGTCATTATTAATTTTTACTAAATATTCATAGCGCAATCGTGGCGTTGGTCCATGTTCATAGCTTTTCCGTTCTTAATCGTTGTTATCGTTATAGGGTATAAAGATAACAACGATTATCAACGGAAAAGCTATGTCTTATACCCTATGGTCAGGGTATTATGTCTTTGTTCATTTGTTTGTAACAGGCAAAAGGAAACGAGATAGACCCATAGATCATTTTGATGATCTGCATAGAATCACATTCTGAGTCGATTTATGCATGTCCGTCCGTCCGTCCGTCTGTCCATGTATTTTTGTAAACCAAGTACAGTTCGCATTTATTGCCCTATCCAGATGAAATTTAGCACAAGTCATTTGTTTGGCCCAAGGACCTACCCCATTGAAATTGGAGATAATCGGTCCGATTTGCTTTTTATTATGCACCAAACGTGTAATATCAGCCCGAATAGTATCAAATTTTGCACATACAACCAAATTAGGCTTGTATGTATGTAAAGTATGCCAAATTTTATCGAGATCGGTTAAGATTTGGATATTGCTCCCATATAAAACTTCGACCGATTTACGTTTTATTGTGCGCCAAACGTCTAATATTTGGCCAAATGAGATGGAATTTAGCACTTACTACCGAATTGGGTCTAGAAGCTAGTATGTCAAATTTGGTGAAGATCGGTTCAGATATAGCTATAGCTCCCATACATACTGTTCATTCGATTTGTTATATTTGTTACCCACAGCCGTAATATACACTCCGTAACAACGATATTCAGGGAAATATATGAAATACAGCTCAGAAATATCTTTGCCAAATTTTATTGAAGTCGGTTCCGATTTGGACATAGCTCCCATATATATCTTTATTCGATTTCAAATTAATTATGCACAAAATGGGCAATACAAGTCCGAATTTAAAAGATACAAATGCTTCGGCATATATAGTCCTTTGGACTTTAAATTATAATTATAACAATTAAACGTTTTAATGGGAGAATTCAATATACACGCTATAATCATAATTATTAATTATAATTATAATAATTATAATTATATAATTATAATTATATATAATCATATATAATTGTAATTGTGATTATAATTATAATTATAATTATAGCGTGTATGTTGAATTCTCCCATTAAAACGTTTAACTGTTATGTGGAGCTCTACTAAATTAGCAAAGTGGTGCAGGGTATCATCATGTCCGCCCCGCCCGACTTTAAGTCTTTCATTAATGTTTTTTTTTTTTTTTTTTTTTTTTTTGCAAAAAAAAAACAAAACAAAAATTCTATGACACACTATTCAAAGCTCACATCTATTGGGCACTGCATGGATATGATTCTGACCGACATAACGAGACATGGAGAACGTGTGAGAGTTTTCACTCTATGGTATAAATTGAGAAATATGACGCATTTGCAACCCTTTAATGGGCACTTTCTGCCTGATAAGTTGGTATCCACTAAGAACTTCAAATACCGAAAAAAATCCGTTGGAAATATGGCTACAACCATAAAAACCAGTAAGGAAAAACCAAAAGTCGGGCGGAGCCGACTATATGATACCCTACATCCCTATATATATATTTAGTAGAGCTCCCGTAACAAAATAATTTATTTCAAGTAGATCATACCTCCTATCAACATTTGGCTTAAGATCAGTTACACTTTGCTATAGAGTGCATGATATCACTTGGAAAAGTATTATAATAAAACAAGTAAAAAAGCAACTAAGTTCTGCCGGGCCGAACATTTTATATCCTCCACCATTTGGAAGAAACTGAAAAATTTTTCGAAAAAAAATACCGCTCAAATGAAAATCGTTTTATGGGGGCTATACGAAGACGTAGTCCTGCATAAGTAATTTGTGTCATTGGTTCCGTACTTTATATAAAAAAACGGAGTTTAAAGCAGGAAGTATTCCATTTCTTTGAGAAATTCCTCTGACATTTATATCAGCAATAGTATGTTTTGTATTAAAAATGGGACATATCGGTCTATGGGACATATCGGTCTATGGGACATATCGGTCAAAAAAAAAACTTTGAAACCATATTTTTTAAGAGAGGGCCAAGCTTTTAATATCCTCCAATTTTGGGTAAAGGAAACATATTTATAAACCAGTAAGGAAAAGTCAAAAGTCGGGCGGGCCGACTATATGATACCCTTCACTACTGTGCATATGTAGTATAGCTCTCGTAACAAAAGAATTTATTTCAAATAGATCATATGACCCATCAACGTTTGGCTTTAGAGCCGTTATAGTTTGATTTAGATTGCATGATATCACTTGGAAAATGATTATATTAAAACCAGTAAGGAAAGTCTTAAAGTCGGGCGGTGCCGACTTTATGATACCCTACACAACTTTGCTAATTTAGTAGAGCTCCGCATAACAATTAAAAGTTTTTGTGGGAGAATTTAATCATACACGCTATGATTATAATTATAATTTAAAGTTCAAAGGACAAAATATGCCGAAGCATTTGTATTTTTTTAAAAATCGGAAATCGGATAAAAATATATATGGGAGCTATATCCAAATCTGAACCGATCTCGATTAAATTTGGCAAAGATATTTCTGAGCTATATTTGATATATTTCCCTAAATATCGTTGTTACGGAGTGCACATTACGGCTGTGGGTAACAAATACAACAAATCGGATGAACAATATATATGGGAGCTATAGCAATATCTGAACTGATCTCCACCGAAATTGGCATACTACTTTCTAGACTCAATTCGGTAAGTGCCAAATTTCATCCCATTTGTACAAATAATAGACATTTGGTGCACAATCAAATGTAAATCGGACGAAGTTTTATATATGGGGACTATATCCAAATCTGAAACGATTTCGATAAAATTTAGCACATGTATTTCTGAGCTGTATTTGATATATTTCCCCAAATATTGTTGTTACAATGTGCATATTACGGCTGCGGAGGACAAAAATATCAAATCGGATGAACAATATATATGGGAGCTATAGCTATATCTGAACCGATTTCGATCAAATTTGGCACACTTATTTTCAGGTCCAATCTGATCGTACGTGCAAACTTCCATACTATTCGGACTGATATTATACGTTTGGTGCACAATAAAAGGCGAAGATATATATGGGAGCTATATCTAAATTTTGACCGTTTATCTTCAATTTCAATAGGGCTCGTCATTGGGCCAAACAAATGATTTGTGCAAAATTTTATCTGTATAGGGCAATAAATGCGAACTGTACTTTGTTTACAAAAATACATGCATAAATCGACTCAGAATTTGATTCTACGCAGATCATCAAAAGGAACTATGGGTCTATCTCGTTTCCTTTTGCCTGTTACAAACAAATGCACAAAAATCCTGACCTCCGAAATTCGAAATTCACATAATTTGGTCTGATATTAGCCATTATTTGCACAATAAACCTGAAATCGGATTAAGTATATATTTTCGGACCATTTCTGTTGATGCTGCTGTTTTCTTCCGTCCACTTCCTTGACGGTGGGTTACGGTACCAGTATCACTGTAACGAGCGGTGGTACGACATACAAAAGATTTATTCACATTTAAATGCTGGAGTGCTCTAACGATAGCCACTTGTGGTTTTCCAGCCAAATATAAAGAAATCACACTATCACGCTCGAATTCCATCACGAATAACTTTTTTTGTGGAAAATTCTCATCAAAATGCTTTCGTACGCTTGTAAACAATAATTTTAACAGCTGCCGGACGAGTGGCTTAAGAAAGACAGCAGTCTGAAGTCGGTTGCAGTTTTTTCATCTCACCCTGTAGTGGTAAGGGCAT
This sequence comes from Musca domestica, assembly GCF_030504385.1. Lineage (NCBI taxonomy): Eukaryota > Metazoa > Arthropoda > Insecta > Diptera > Muscidae > Musca > Musca domestica. The sequence goes on along the minus strand of NW_026712133.1, from coordinate 19,102,179 downwards.
TATGTCTTTGTGCATTTGTTTGAATCCAATTCCGAGCCGATTTATGCATGTCAGTCCGTCCGTCGGACTAGCTATTTGGTGTAGGGTATAATAAAATACACCCATAGTTACTTTTGAGGCTCTTCATCAAATCACTTTCTGAACCGATTTATGCATGCACATTTATTCCAAAAGAAGAATCTCATTGTTTCATTAATCTCTATTTTTGGTGATTTCACCCCTCTGTGCATCGGCACATATACAGAACTGTTAGAGCATAGTTTTTCATGGTAGTATTGACAAATGCCAATAGTGTTTCTTTGTGACTGAACGAGCTGCATCCGGCCAGTCAGCCATGGAGAGGCAGAGAGTTCGAGAGTGGCATTCGTATTTGAAATATTATCCAGTGTTGCATTGATATGGAAATGGTTTCCCAAAAATGCTTAAATTTATTTGTTGTTGTTGCTTCTACTACTACTGCTGTATCATTGTGGCGTTTCAACAAAGAACGGACACCAACTATGTTTTGTTTCGTTAAGTACACTTTGAGTGCTACAACTTAAATTATACATCCATTCGACAACAGCAAACGCACATAGACACAATATCCACAAAACACATCCACACATTATATTTGTTCGAACGGACACAGAGTGTGCCTTTGTATTTGGCATAATGGTAAAGTACTTTCACTGAGATCATTTGATGGCATAGCTCCGCCGTCAGCTACGTCATATATCGACTAAACGAACCACAATGTTAAGGCTGAACAAGAAAAAAAGCCTCAAAAATGCACTCACTCTGTCGCATTCTGCAAAAGGGGAATACTGAAACAGATAGAATCACTATCGAGTTGGAAAGCTTAAAGTCCTATTGGAATTGCTTGAGTGATGTTGGACATTTTTAAACAATGATCGATTTTTGTAATTTCGAGCGAATCTGTTCTAAGGAGGAGTAGATTAAAAATGTGTATTGTCCTTTGTTTACGACACACATATTATGGAGGGTATATTAAGTTCGTCATTCCGTTTGTAACTCATTGAAATAATAATTTTAGACCTAACAAAGTCAACACATGGTGAGATAAAAAAAAAACTGCAACAAAGGGCGTTTTTCTTTGTTGCAGTTTTTATTATCATTTTTATATATATTTTTTTTTTTTAAATTTATTGACTGAAAGCAAAAAGTGTCGGAAATAGCATCAAATTTTGGAATAAGTTTAGATTTGTTCGAATTGGTCACCTTTGGCACGAATTATGGCCTTCAAACGACAAATGAAACCGCCACACGCTGCCCGAATGTTGTTCTGCGGTATTTTGGCCCATTCTCGGCGAAGCGCTTGCTTGAGGTGATCGACACTTTGATATTTTTTAGTGCCAACCTTGCTTTCCAAAATACTCCAGACACAATAGTCCAACCGATTGGTATCCGGAGATTTTGGCGGCCATTGTGCTCTGAATGAAACTGAAGGAACTTCATTTTGTAACCTTGGCGCATGTTGAGTGCGATGGTGCTGAGTCCTGTTGGAATGTTCAAGGTCTACGGCCAATATAATATTATTATATGAATATAATAATCGGCATTTATTCTAATGTCACGTTCGATTAATACGAGCGGAGAGCGACTATCGGCAGTCATGGCGGCCCACACCATCACTATGGCCGGTGCTTGAGTTCTGGTGGCCAACCGAAGGTGTACATTTTCAGCTGACCTCTTTGGCAAGTAAACACGATTACATACTTTGTTTGTTAACAAACTGCTGGACACCGAAAGTGTTTCCCAACGGAGAAAACCAAATTTGGCAGATCACCACTTTCGGCCAAGCGAAGCAACTCTTTAGCTCTTTTGAGTCTATTTTCTTTCTGTTGCGGTGTAAGTTCTTGCAATTTTTTGAATTTCAATGTCTTACCCCGAGCTCATTTTTCAATATTTTCCAAATGGAATACTGCGATATGTTCATCTCACGGGCATATCTATCTTAAAACGAATTAAAATAGGAATTCATCTTCAAGTTCGAAAATGGATATCGTAGGGAATTGTCTATATAGGTCCACGATATCGTACAGCCCCCATAAAACGGTACCTCCTGATATCCAGTATTTTTATGATTTAGTGAAATTTTTTGCCGGAATTGTTTCAAATTTCGTATTTGAAGTTCGTAACGGGTACTACAGCCTATGACGGAAAGGTGTCTACGTACACATCTTCATATAGCCCCAATACAATGATACCTCCCTTTATTCCGTATTTTGATAATTGTAGGGACATTATTCACCGGAATTGTTTCATACTTCGTAGTTCGTAGCCTGAAATTGGTTCAAGACCTCTATCCAAATCTGAACCGATCTTGACAAAATTGTAAACATATATTGAGCGGTATCTAATATCTGGTACCAAAGATTATTGTTGTGGAGCGCATTTTACGCACGTGAGGGACTTAAAACCCCAAATCGGATAAAAGATATATGTGGGAGCTATAGCTATATCTGAAGCGATTTTCACCAAGTTTGATGTACTGAATTCGTTTGGATGTGCCATTCGTTTGTCATTTGGACTGATATTGGACAGTTGGTGTACAATTAACACTAATTGGGTTGAAGATATGTAGGAATCATAACTTAATCTGATCCGATTATCACCAATTTCAATAGGGTTCGTCCTTGGGCCAAACAAATATTGTTCGCAAAATTTCATTTCAATCGGATAATAAATGCGAACTACAATTTGTCCGTCCGCATGGGACGGACTGACATGCATAAATCGACTTAGAAAGTGATTATATGAAGATCCGCAAAAGTAACTATGGGTCTATCTCGCTTCCTTCTCCATGTTACCACCATGTGGTGTAGGGTATAAAAACACAACTTTAGTTTTACCAATTTTGCGACTTGCCTGGTGGCTTTTCTTTTCTTAAAACATTCTGAATGGTATTACAAAGGACTGAAAGAAAATTTAACTCCAGATTTAAGGGCCAAGAGTGACAAAAGTAAACTCCAATATTTACATAAATTAAATATAACCACTTTGTAATCCTGACGCTGAACAATATTTGCCCTTATCGGTCAAAGATAAAGTTTCTATGAATTCTTTTTAAATACTTTCCAAAAACCAGATTTCTTTGTAGAGAGTTGGTCTTTGTCCAGACTTATTTAATTCAATTCCAGACTGAATATTCATTACCTATGTCTTCTCACTTGTGCAACATTTCAAAATCCTAATTAAACATATAATTTGCCCTTGTTTTGTTGCTAAAGTGTGAACTTTAAAGAAACCGAAACTTTCACTACGAAATGTAATTTAAATATTTTAGAAGTTAACTTTCCCAAAAATCTCTGAGTAAACGAAACTGACTAAAACTTTTAGCAAGTCAACCTGCATTGCTGCAAATGGAGACAACGGCATTAGCTTAGGATGGTAAATAGTACAACTATCTGTGTGTCCTTTTAAGATATTCCTGTTTTGCTACATAGCAGTAATATCAACGAGAGAAGTCGGTCAGGTTGGTTGGTCACGCATATCTAGCTTTGGTTTGTGTCGTCGTTATATTGTGCATTTTTGCCACCCACGCAGCTCCTGCTTCACATTTATGCTGTGTGTTTGGCGTCAATTTAGCCATTGAAATATTTGTTAAACTCAAGTGGTTTCAGTTGCCATATGTGCGACTCTGTGACTCTGCACAAGAGAAATCAGTATCAGAGGTGCGTATGTATGTGTTTGTGATTTTGTGGCATTTTTTCACACGAAATTGTGGTCATTATGCACAAATAACGTTATGTTGTAATCTTACAGACTTGAGGTTCTTATAAGGATCTCGCTGTTTTCTATCCTTCATATGTGCAAGGGAATGCTTTGGAATAGATTTTTTGGTCCATATCTATCAGTTCCGATGTTTTGCTTGGGCATTTCTGTCATGAAGTCGGTCATCTATTGTCTGATAAAAAAATTAAACGGCCGTAGGTATTTTGTACAGTCTTTACAGTTTTATGTCTTTGAATATCGGAATTGCTTATGGTGGCAGAACATTGTCACGTTTTCCTACAAAACATTCGGTATTTTCGGGATGTATCGTTATTTGGGTAAATATGATATCGTGGAGCCATAAACACAATTCTTGTGTGGATTTTCAGACAATTTCATTGAAAAATTAGGCTACACTCAACAAAATACCGAATATCCGGGGTACCGTTATATGTTTAACCGACATAGTGCATCTTCGAACTTGAACTGCCTGTAGACAAAAGAATACAAAATGCAAGTAACATTTTATCTTCACTGTATTGTTTGTAATATAATTGACGTTAAGTGGATTTAATTTGTAATGTGGTTGTGTCGTCGGCTTGAATACGCTCCGTTGTATCCAGGGTCTCTATAAGGACCCACTAAACCTTACGGAATAAAAAACCATTTATTTTTTCTTCTTGGGGCCATCGCGTGTTTTTATTGATATTAGTATAAATAAATTTTACTTCAAATGATGTAATGACGGGGTGTGTTGAGGTTCGGGTTCTGCTATGGTCGGAACGACGATGATGATGTGTTTTGGTTAATGGGAACGATGGCCGATGATCTGGGAACGAATGATACGATGCGTTTCGAGAATTCGGCTGATGACCCGGATGCGAAGATACGGTGATGTTCGAGATTCCAGTTGATGGTCGGGAAGCGACGATCCGGTGATTCTGTTGACGATCGGGAACGACAATGCGATGGTGTTCGGGAATTCGTTTGATGATCGAAAAACGACGATACAATGATGTTCGGGATTTCGGTTGATGATCGGGAACGACGATGCTATGCGTTATTAATAATACTTCAACGAGCCACGATCACAAACTATTCCATAATTATAGGACGAAGAATTAAATCGAAGTCTCTGTGGGGAACGGAACCTACAGGGGGGTACAGAAAACAGAGGAATCTGAGTGGGACGGAAAGCCGAAGCTTCCGTGTGGTACATGAATCCGAAGACTCTGCATGCCACGGAATACCGAGGCCTTCGTGTGGTACAAAAATCCGAAGAATGTGGGGAACGGAAACCTCCGTGGGGTACAGGAAACCGAAGTCTCTGTGTGGAACGGAAACCTCCGTGGGGTACAGTAAACAAAAGTCTCTATGTGGAAGAGGAAACCGAAGTCTCTGTGTTATCTATTGATATGGCTTCCCGTCGTAAACAACAACCAAAAATATGGTAACCGGATCCCTGCCCCAAGTAGCAAATACCCAAGTATTAGAGACTGAGGTGAAACGAGGTGAATGAGAATTATATTAGTTGACCACAATAAATAAATTAGTGAAATGCAAAAATAGAATGATGCTGTTACTGTACGTAATAGGTAGTACCTATTACGTTATGTACGCGTCACTTATCAATAATACGTATGTGACACCTGTCACGTTACACATTCTTTAGTGCATTTAATTAAGCTTTAATGCCATTAGGAAAAGAAACACACAACGTTGTACATTAAATATTCATTTCAAACTTCACATGTACACATTTCAACATAACTCAATTGACAGTCAGTTGATCAAATCGCGTGAATGGTATATGGAATCAGTATATGAGAGGAATTTTGTTGCAGAATTTAAGGTATTTTTAAGTCTCAAAAGGGAAGTGTACATAGGCTTTACATTTTGAATATTTCTTTAATTGTTAATTGTTATTTGAAAAGTTATGTCTTTTGTTTCAATTTATTCAATTAAAATAAGAAACCGAAAGACGGTTGTAAACGTTTTTCTCTTAATTCTTAAACAGATGAAAATTATGCAACAATTGACTTTTGCCATAGATTTGTGAAAAGGAAAGAGAATACTCATCATCCGCAAATGCATTTGTAATGCAATGCCAATTAAAGAAAGGTACGTCCCATATAACATCGTATGTGTAAGTACGGCACTCATGTACTACGGGGCTAGTTTTGGCAAATGCTTGGTAATGTACTGTCTGGTGAACACCGTACTGGAAATACGTAATAAATTCACGGTATATTTCTTTTTCATGCTTATTATTATTATTTTTTGGGTGGAACTATTTTCGTTGCTGCTCATTTTCCTCAACAATTGCGTTAAGAGGAAATTAAAAATAACGCATTTCCCCCAAAGCGGTTCGGAAACTTTTAATGCTGCCAACAGCCTTATGTTATGCATGCATTTATCAAGTTATGCACAAATTTAGCCAAAAAGGAGGAAATCAAACGGATTATGCACAAGAAATGAAAAACAAAGAACATATACATTTTTTTTAAGAAAATCGAGGTAATATTTAAGAAGAATGCCATAAAGAATTTTGGAAACTCAGTTAATTTAAAGGATTATGCGGCTAAGCGAAATTACCAAACCAGAAGACAATGAACCGAGCAATCTGTTCAGGTTGTTAAAAAATCATAATATAACTGAGATCCCTTTGTCATTTGAGTATTGCATATTATTAATATCTATATATATAAATGAAAGTTGTGTTAGTTACTACGCTTATAACTTAAGAACCGCTGAACTGATTTTAATGATTCATACAAATTCGGAATTGTCTCTTATCCGAAAAGGATAATATCCAAAAAAATCGCGTAAAAATGTGATATGTTAACATTTTCATTTTGACTTTTGAAATGTACAATAGTAATGTTTTATTTTGCATGATTTTTTCCATTTTAACTTACTTTTTTCTAATGTACATTTGTAGTGTTTTTTATATTTTATTTTTGAATTCGAATATTAATACCAATTTATTTAATTGACTTGATTTCTTGAGAACTGAAATTGATAACGGGTTACATGGAAGTGTAGTACCGAATTATGTGGTGGCGAAACGGAATAGATGATACCGAAATAATTTAATGCGGTCACACCAAAGTTAAAAGAAAATTACTTTTTCAAAATCGTTAAAAAGAAACACGAAAAAAGAGATCTCATTGCAACAATTCTCAAAACGGGAAAATATCGAAAAAAATTCCAATGGAATTGAATTTTAAAATAAAAGTACATTCTATTGACAAACTTTGTAAGGATCTTTAAACAGTTGCTGTAAAAAATCAGCGAACAAGTTAAAGATTTTTTCAATTTGTTATTCTTCTTTTGTCAATTTTTTTCAATTTGTAATATCATATTGAATTCAGTGGATTTTTTGTGAACAAAATAAAGAATAATTTTTCACTATATACAATTTTTCACCAAAAAAATGAAATAAGTGCGAAATACGATGGTAACTGACATCTACCTTTCAACTCCAGGGCCTACATCGTGCTTCAGCTGGAAGATGCGCAGACATTTAAACAAACAAAAATGACCGAAAAAGACTAATGGGGCTTATTTCAAAGCGTGGCCCTACTTCTTTCATGTGACAATAATCCGTCCAATGAGAGCTCAAAATGCAAAAAATTTTTTAGTAAGAAAAGGATTTCTATCCTTCCAAAAATTCTGCCTGAACATTTAAGATACCTTAAATCGCTTTAGCAGGTCATGATATCGATCATAAATAATCATCGTATGATTTAAGCCATTTTTGGAGCCTTCGCCATTTTCTTCTATTTTTGGCCCTTATTTGGCATCTTTGTTTCTAAGGGGGTAGAGAACCTCTTCGCATAAAATTTTCGGAGTAGGGCCCATATTGGTCTTGACCACTAAAAAATTTTATTTATGCTACCCTGGGGTAAGGAACCATCGTACAGATAATTGCCACATAGAAATCTATTCATGTAAAGTCCCCACATTGGAGTATCCCCAAGTCCACTTTCACATCTAATGTGTGGTCAGAAAAGAAAAATTTGTATTCTATTGAATTTGTAACCCCCAAGAGAATATTGGTTGGGAACGTAGATTTGGGATATACATTTATATGAAATAAATTGTGAAAACATGAACAAATTACAAATATAAGAAATTAGCACGGGACCGAATATTTGTTGAATCGTCATTAAATTATACTATGATGAAAAATATGGACTCCAACTTACAATTTAAATGGCAAATAAAATTAATTCCCATCTTACTGTAATGGATGTAAAATAGCTATATTTTTGATTTGGCCTCTATTTGTCATCTTGGACTATAAGGGGTGAAGAAAGTTTTCAATGTAGGTCGATGTTTCGCATTTTACCATATTTCAAAGGATTTGGCTAAAAATGAGTATTTGGGGATGAAAATCTTACACAAAAATTTCAACATATCTACAAATTTTAGGATTTTCTCCATGTAATAGTATCCCCTCAAGTCCACCTTTTGACGGACAAACAGACCGACATGGTTAGGGGGACTTATGAGGACTCTAATGCACAATCTGAGGTGCTAATGGGTTTGAAAAAGTAATTAACTTTGCCTATTCTTAAATCAATTAGCCCTCAATTATGAGTTGTACAAAGTACAGTAAATTCCAAATTACTGCTCATTTGACTAAAAATTAAAAACTAATCGACCAGTACGTGAACATTTATAACATTCATATCTTTGAATAATCATGCTTTGACAAATATGCATAATAGACAAAAACTATGGGCCGGCAACGCGGACCGCGCCAGCTAGTACTAATATATATTTAAAATTTTTGGGAGGGGAATTCGTTAAAAAATTAGGTGAAAATTGGTAAAGGCATAGAATATTAAGTTTAAATGACTACTTTATTTATTTACCGGCAGAACCCGGTGGGTTACACACCCCCTACTTGAACTAACGTTTTATTCCATTTGACGGAAAATTTCCATTTTTATACCCTACTAGCTGAACCCGGTACGCTTCGCTGCCGCTTTTGATTTGATATGCATTCAAAATTTCATTTTCGAATATATGTTATTTAAAAAAAATGTAACCAAATTTCGGCACACATTCTAAATTTTATTGGATTCGGTCATATATATCGTGTTTGGTGCATAACATGTATGAAATCGGCCGAAACATATATGTTAGCTATACACAAACCTCAACTGATTTCAATATAATTTGGCAATTTTTTTCAGTTGCCAGATTTCGTCTCTCTCGCTTTGGGTGCATCAAATATGTGAACTCGGCCGAGAATATATATGGGAGCTATAATCAAACCGGAGCGAATTTGAATATAATTTGTCAATTTTATTTTTGTACCAAATTTAGTCACTGATTCCGAATTTCATTGGAATCGGAAATACGTATCGTGTTTTGTGCATCAAATATGTGAAATCGGCGGAAAATATATATGGGAGCTATATCCAAATCTGAACCGATTTTAATATAATTTGACAAAAGTATTAATTTCCGCTACACATTCCAAATTTCATTGAAATTAGAGATACATAGCGTGTTTGGTACATCGAATACATGAAATCGGCCGAAAATATATATGGGAGCTATATCCAGATCTGAACCGATTTCAGTATAATTTGGGTAATCAATTTTTTAGATAAAATCCATCACACGCTTCAAATTTCATTGAAATTGGGGATACATAGCGTGTTTGGTTCATCAAATGCTTGTAATCCGCCGAAAATATATATGGGAGCTATATCCAAATCTGAACCGATTTTAATATAATTTGACACATTTATTTTCCGATCAAATCCCGTCACACATTCAAAATTTCATTGGAATCATATCGTGTTTGAGGCATTAAACGAACGAAATCGGTAGAATATATATATATGGGAGCTATATCCAAATCTGAACCGATTTTAATATAATTTGGCAAATTTATTTTTGTTCTAAATTCCGATATTAATTCCAAATTTGGAGACTGTATCTGTAATTGATCAATAGATATGTACATATAAAATCTAAATTTTTGGAGGGTACCCCCGTCCTGAAGCTATATCTCCAGTTCCAAGTGGAAATTCAAAAATGTATATAGCCCATGTTACTTTCAGGCGATATTGCAGTATACGTGGAAATTTTCAGGAAAATCTGTTCAGTGGTTTTCGAGTCCATAAATTACAAACAAACAAACATACAAACATTTTGCTCTTTTATAGATATAGACACCACAAGGTGATGAAGGTATTATGTCTTTGTTTCTTTGTAACATTTAACAGGAAACGAGATAGATCCATAGTTCCTTTTGATGATCGGCATAGAATCACATTCTGAGTTGAATTATGCATGTCCGTCCGTCTTCCCATGTATTTTTGTAAATAAAGTACAAGTCGCATTTATTGCCCGATCCAGATGAAAATTTGTAGAAGTAATTCGTTTGACCCAAGGACTTTTGAAATTGGAGATAATCGGTCAAAATTTAGATATAGCTCTCATATATATTTTCGTCCGATTTGGTTTTAATTGTGCACCAAACATGTAATATCAGCCCAAATAGTAGGGTATTTTGCACATACAATCGAATTAGGCCTGAAAATAAATATGCCAAATTTGATCGAAATGGGTTCAGATATAGCCATAGTTCTTGTATATACTCTTCATCCGATTTATTACATTTTTTTTCCGCATCCGTAATATGCATTCCGTAAAAACGATATTTAGAGAAATATATCAAATAAGCTCAGAAAAACCTTCGACAAATTTTATCGAGATCGGTTCAGATTTGGATATAGCTCGGTCCTGCCCAAGTTTTAGACTTTCTTTACTGGTTTAACTAGAAATATTTAACATAACTTCAAGTTCTTGTTTAGTTTTTGATTATAATACTTTAATTAGGTTACCGCCCAGTAGAAGTACTTTGCAGATTGATATCCGCTTTAAACTATTTTTTGAAACCTTTTTTTTTGGTTGAGCAAAGATATATTTCATATACGGTGTATGCATTAATTACGATATTTAAAGGGTGTGTTTTAAGAGTTATAAGAAAGTTTTCAAAAAAAAAGTAAAGAAAGTCGAACGTTGTACAACGTATAAACGTTTATATTGTGAATTTATGAAAAGTAGATCATACCAACTACGCTTGTTTTTGAATGCGTGTTATGACTTTAGAGCAGTTATTATTTGAAAACCGATAACAACTTATATATGGGAGGCACATATTAATACAAATTGATTTCCACTAAATTTGTCGGAGGCATAATTATGTGAGCTGCATCTGCATCGATTTTAATCAAAATCTATCCTATTTGTGCTAATAATTATAATAATAATTTTGGTGCACAACAGAATTCCGCCAAAAAAGCCATATCTGATAAATCGCACCAAATATCGTTGTTGTGAAGTGATTTTTTCGGGTGTGGAACATATATATGGGAGCTATAGCTATATGCAATAAACTTGAAATCGGATTACGATATTTATAAGAGCTGCATACAAATTTAAACCGTCCTTGGACCGAATATCGGATTTGTGCAAAATTTCGTCTCTTGAAGGAATGCTTTAGTATTATTTTCCAATGCGTCAATTAAAGCGGACTCGTCTGTGTAAACATGAGCTTTAAAATTGCCCATCAAATCTCCAAAATCTACAATTCTGCTTATTTATATACCAATTGAGCTAAAAATCGGCGTCATCGCTGAAAACAATAAACGCAATTAAAAACTTTTTTTGATAATAAAATTTATTGATTACAAGCGTTGTTCGTTTGAAAGAGGATGTTTGGTTATATTATAGACCAAAGTGTAGATGTTTGACAGTGAAACAAACCACAAAATATGAGTGAGCTGTTTAAACTAGTGTTGACAAAAGGATAATAGTTAAAAATTTAATCTATATTTAATAATATTGCCATAGTAGACCACAAAAAAATTTTCTAACTCTCGTGGAGAAGGGTCCAAAATATTTGTTTTAATGGTTACATTTTTTGCACTGTATTTTTACAGTATTTTGCTGTTTGCTCTTGTGTGGGTAATATTCAAAGAACTGATATTTTTGATTTGTCATCAAAAGCAGAATAATTATTATAATTACACATAAAAAAAAAACAATTCAATAACAACACTTGGAACGCGAAGTCAAACTTCATGACTAAACTCTCAAAGAATATCGTTGTTTAAACTTTCAACATCAAACTCAACTCGCATTGGAGGGAAGTAGAGGCAAAGTTTTAAAATCATGGCTCAACAATGCCGCAAGATTCAATTAGTGAAAACAAAAAATCTATCCAATCAAAGCACAACAACACCAACCAAAGTTTCTGGACATTGAATGCAGGCAATAAAACCGACAAACAACAACGCCAAAAAGAAGATAAACTTTCATGCAAATGCTCGAGTAAATCCATGAATATTTAATTTAGAATAACCACGAATACAAAAATATCTAATCGATTTTAGGAAGGGATGGAAAGGCAGCATTTTTATCTATATCTATAAAAGAGGAAAATGTTTGTATGTTTGTTTGTTTGTTTGTTTGTTTGTAATTTATGGACTCGAAAACCGCTGAATAGATTTTCCTGAAAATTTCCATATATACTGCAACATCGCCTGAAAGTAACATAGGCTATATACATTTTTGAATTTCCACTTGGAACTGGAGATATAGCATCAGAATCGGAGGTACCTCCCTAAAATTTAGATTTTATATGCACATATCTATTGATTGGTTGAAGATACAGTCTCCAAATTTGAAATACGTAACGGAATTTGGAACAAAAATAAGTTTGCCAAATTATATTGTAATCGGTTCAGATTTGGATATACCTCCCATATATATTTTCGACAGATTTCGTTCATTTGATGCTTCAAACACAATATGAATGTTCGATTCCAATGAAATTTGGAATGTGTGACGGAATTTAATCCGAAAATAAATTTGTCAAATTATATTGAAATCGGTTCAGATTTGGATATAGCTCCCATTTATATTTTCGGTCGATTTCAAGCATTTGATGCACCAAACACGTTATGTATCCCCAATTTCAATGAAATTTGAAACGTGTGATAGATTTTATCTAAAAAATTGATTTCCCAAATTATATTGAAATCGGTTCAGATTTGGATATAGCTCCCATATACATTTTCGGCCGATTTAATGTATTTGGTGGACCAAACACGATATGTATTTCCAATTGTAATGAAATTTAAAATAAGTAACGGAATTGGGAGCCAAAATGAATTTGTCAAATTAAATTAAAATCGGTTCAGATTTGGATATAGCTCCCATATATATTTTCGACCGATTTCATGTATTTGATGCACCAAACACGCTATGTATCTCTAATTTCAATGATATATATATATATATATATATATATATATTTTCGACCGGTTTCGTTCATTTGATGCCTCAAACACAATATGAATGTTCGATTCCAATGAAATTTGGAATATGTGACGGGATTTAATCCTAAAATAAATTAGTCAAATTATATTAAAATCGGTTCAGATTTGGATATAGCTCCCATATATATTTTACGCCGATTTCACTTATTTGATGCACAAAGCACGATGCGTATTTCCGATTCCAATGAAATTCGGCATGAGTGGCTAAATTTGGTACAAAAATAAATTTGACAAATTATATTCAAATACGCTCAGATTTGATTATAGCTCCCATATATACACTCAGCCGATTTCAAATACTTGATGCACCCAAAGCGAGAGAGACAAAATCTGGCACCAGAAAAAATTGCCAAATTATATTAAAATCAGTTGAGGTTTGGATATAGCTAACATATATATTTCGGCCGATTTCATACATGTTATGCACCAAACATGATATATATGACCGATACCAATGAAATTCAGAATGTGTGGCGGAATTTGGTTACAATAATAAATGTGACAAATTAATTAGAAATTAGTTAAGATTTGGATATAGCTCCCATATATATATTCTCGGCCGATTTCACATATCTGATGCACCAATTTCAATGAAATATGAAAGGTGTGGCGGAATTTGGTGTAAAAGTAATTTTTTTAAAATTATATTTAAACCGGATCAGATTGGGATATCATTTTAATAACAACCATTGACACACAACGCCTTAGGCTAACACTTAAAAACAACACAACAATTGATTTGAAATACGCTTATTACGGCGAAGTATGTTGCTATCTCGAATTCACTAATTGCAATAGAAATGCCACTTAACTTCAAAAGTTTGCAGTTTACTGCACGCATGGTATTTGCTATGAAATAAATAAATCCGAAGGACAAACCCTTCGTGTATATATGTCATGTTACTGCTTTTCTAATGGTTTTGGTTATTTACGCATTAAAGTAGTGCAATAATTTTTTTTTTTTAATTTTTAAATTTGTTTTTTTTTTTTAACCAACATATATTCGTAAATAAAATTTTGCATGCATATAAAATCAAAAGGGGTAGCGAAGCGCACCGGGTTCTGCTAGTATACCTATAGATATGGTGCACAATCTATACTTAAAATACAATATTCGCAACGTTGCGCGGCATGTGTGTGCAAAAAAAAAAAAATAATAAAAACCAGTATAACAGCAAAAGAAGATGTGCTCCTGCATAAGTAATTTTTGTCATAGGCTGTAGTAATGGATCCGAACTTCAAATACGAAATTTGAAACAATTCATGTGAATAATGTCGCATGTCATGAAAATACCGAATACTGACAAGGAACTCCTTGTGTCGATTTTCAGGCAATTCCATTGAAAAATTTGGCTAAAATCATCAAAATACCGATTATCGGGAGGTACCGTTATATGGGGAATATACTATATCGTGGACCTATATCGATAATTCTCTTTCATGGGATAAAGTACTCACAAGGAACTTCTTGTGAGAATTTTCAGACAATTCCATTGAAAAATGTGACTAAAATCATCAAAATACCGAATATCGGGACGTGTCGTTATATGGGGGATATACGATATCGTGGACCTATATAGCCCATATTCGAAATTTTGCGAGTGCAAAATTTTAGCTTTCTATCTTGTTTCATTTTGACTCTAGCGTGATTACAACAGACGGACGGACAAGGCCAAGTCTTAGAATTTTACGCTGATCAAGAATATATATACTTTGTTGGGTCTGTAATTATTTTTTCGATGAGTTACGAATGGAATGACGAACTTAATATACCCTCCATATTATGCATGGTGGAGTTATCATCAGTTAGGTTCGGCCGGGGTGAAATGTTAGTACGTACCAATATTTGTAAAGAAGCACTTTTGAATTTCCACTTGGAACTGGATATATAGCATCAGAATCGGAGGTACCTCCCAAAAATTTAGATTTTATATGCACATATCTATTGATTGGTTGAAGATACAGTTTCCAAATTTGGAATACGTAACGGAATTTGGAACAAAAATAAGTTTGCGAAATTATATTGTAATCGGTTCAGATTTGGATATTGCTCCCATATATATTTTCGACCGATTTCGTTCATTTAATGTCTCAAACACAATATGAATGTTCGATTCCAATGAAATTTGGAATGTGTGACGGAATTTAATCCGAAAATAAATTTGTCAAATTATATTGAAATCGGTTCAGATTTGGATATAGCTCCCATATATATTTTCGGCCGATTTCAAGCATTCGATGCATCAAACACGCTATATATCCCCAATTTCAATGAAATTTGAAACGTGTGATAGATTTTATCTAAAAAATTGATTTCCCAAATTATATTGAAATCGGTTCAGATTTGGATATAGCTCCCATATATATTTTCGGCCGATTTCATGTATTTGGTGGACCAAACACGACATGTATTTCCAATTGTAATGAAATTTAAAATAAGTAACGGAATTGGGAGCCAAAATGAATTTGTCAAATTAAATTGAAATCGGTTCAGATTTGGATATAGCTCCCATATATATTTTCGACCGATTTCATGTATTTTATGCACCATACACGATATGTATGTTCGATTCCAAAGAAATTTGGAATATGTAACGGGATTTTGATTAGAAAACAAATAAGTCAAATTATATAAAAATCGGTTCAGTTTTGGATATAGCTCCCATATATATTTTCCGCCGATTTCACATATTTGATGCACAAAACACGATACGTATTTCCGATTCCAACGAAATTCGGCATGAGTGGCTAAATTTGGTACAAAAATAAATTTGACAAATTATATTCAAATACGCTCAGATGTGATTATAGCTCCCAAATATATACTCAGCCGATTTCACATATTTGATGCACCCAAGGCGAGAGAAACAAAATCTGGCACCAGCAAAAATTGACAAATTATATTGAAATCAGTTGAGGTTTGGATATAACTAACATATATATTTCGGCCGATTTCATACATATTAAAAAACAACACAACAATTTATTTGAAATACGGCGAATATTACGGCGAAGTATGTTGCTATCTCGAATTCACTAATTGCGATAGAAAAACCACTCCACCTAAAAAAATTGCAGTTTCCTGCACGCTTGGTATTTGCTATGAAATAAATAAATCCAAAGGACAAACCCTTCGTGTATGCATGTCATGTTACTGCTTTTGTAATGATTTTGTTTATTAACGCATTAAATTAGTGCAATATTTTTTTTTTTAATTTTTAAATTTGTTTTTCTTTATCCAACATATATTCGTAAATAAAATTTTGAATGCATATAAAATCAAAAGGGGTAGCGAAGCGCACCGGATTCAGCTAGTGTTTTATAAACTTGCAATACAAAAATTTGAGTCTAACCTTTATATAGGTCTATACAAAATATATCATCGAAATACGGAATATATGGAAACACGGAATATAAGGAGGTAAATAACCCTTTCCCTGTATAGACATGGATTGGTACCTATTTCGAACTCCAAATACCAACTTTGAAAATTTTCAATTGAGAAATGTGGGCAAAATCATCAAAGTACCGAATACTGGAAGGCTTCCTGCATAAATGAAAATCAAACCACCAATTTAAATGAAATTCTGTGAAGAACTTTGAATATGACCCAAAAAACTTCTATTCGGATGGTTACGTAATATAGGGAGCTATACCAAAACTTTGACCTACATACCACAGCATGAATGGAACCGTTATATGGGCGTAATGTCAAGATGTTAAACTATGTAAAGCATTTTTTTAACTCTCTTAAATGCAAACAAATAAATATCAGGCGATACATTATGTGGAAGCCATGAAACAATTCGGTCAGAAATTGGAGCAAACAAGTATCCGAAATGGGAAGTTACATCCGACTTTCATTCAACTCAGACTATTTTGTTCGCGGGGTATGTGCACATATGTTTTTAGGTGTATGAACATCACTATATCCTCTCTCAATTTAAGAGATTATGCTGCCGGCTCCTTATACTTTTTATGAAATTCTTAAAATTCAGTTTATATTTCTTCTTCTTTTTACAAGGTGTCTCCGTTTAAGGACATTGTCTGTTGATAACATACAATTTAAACATTTTAAGAGTCATATGGAGACATACCATTTCACTTAACTGAATGAGCATCTACGATCCGAGTTTGTATGGTATTTACTTGCAATGTCTTCTGCTTTGGAATGTTGTTTTATCTGGAATTTATTAATATTGAACAAAACCATGGTACTTTTAACAACATGAAACATTCTTGTGCTCATCATGAAGGTGTACAATAGTGTTCAAAGTGTTTCATACCTTTTGTGAGGTATGAAATTCCTGTTACTTCATTGAACGAATAAGGAAGACACGTAGAAGGCATCAGAAAAAAGAGATATTTTGTTGTTGGAATCACCTTGCAATTGTGTCTATGACATTAAATAAAATATGAATACCAGCATCAAATAAAGCAAGTAAAAGAGCACCTAAGTTAGGGCGGGCCGAGCTTTTAATACCCTCCACCATTTGGAAAGAACTTGGAAATTTCAAAAAAAAAAAAAAAAAATCCGAATATCGGGGGGTACTGTTATATGGGAGCTATACGATAGTGGACCTATATAGACAGTTCTCTTCCAGGGGGTGAAGTACTCAGAAGAAACTACTGGAGTAGATTTTGACACAATGTCATGGAAAATGTGACTACAAACATGAAAATTCTGAATATCGGGAGTACCGTTACATGGAAGCTATACGATATCGCGAACCGATGTAGCCCATCTTCGAACTTGACCTGCCTGCAGATAAAAGACTGATCTGTGCAAATTTTAGCTTCCTATCTTAATTATTTTAACTCTAGCGTGATTACAACAGACGGACGGACAGGGCTGAATCGTCTTAGAATTTTTTAGGTCTGAAATTATATTTTGAATCCCTAAAAATATGGGGTTCCATAATATAGGGCTATGCTTATATTAAAAAAGCTCGAAAGCCTACAATTTTAGAAGATTATCTTCAAATATTTAAGCGATAAAATGGACCAAAAACTATTTTTTCCTGATTGTAGAGTCATTCCACAGGTCTCAATTATAGATAAATCGAGGCGAAATGTTGGATGAGGTTAGAGATTAGGTCATGAAAAAAGGATGCCATTTTGAATGGTCATTGGTAATATATAGCGGGTGAAATGGACCATAATTATATCCGACACCACACTGTGGTATGCATGTCCGCCCGTGTGTCCATGTATTTTTGTAAGTAAAGTACAGGTCGTATTTATTGCCTGATTGAGATTAAATATTCCACAAATCATTTTTTTTGACCCGAGGACAAAACCTGTTAAAATTTATGACATTTGGATCGGATTTGGATATAGCTCCCATATATAGTGTCATCCGATTTTATAAGTATTGTGCAATAAATGCGTAATATCACTCCGAATCGAATGAGTTGTAGTTGCAGGTTCAGTCCTAAAGTTTGTCTGGCGATTTTGGTGAATATCGGCTCAGATTTAGATATAGCTCCCATATATATTTTCGTCCGATTTAAATTTCATGGTGCGCCATATGTGCATTCGTCCAGATGGAATGGATTTCGGTACATCTGAATTTAGACCAGAAGTAAGCATTTAAAACTTGGTGAAAATCGGTTCAGATATAACTATAGTTCCCATATATATGTTTCATGCACAAAAATGATTTATGGTACCAGATCATATATAGAGCTCCGAAATATCTATGGAAAATGAGTTGACATCTCATTTTATTGTTTACAAGCGTACAAAAATATTTTAGGGAGAATTTTCCAGAAAAAAGTTATTCGTGATGGAATTCAAGCGTAATGGTGCGATTTCTTAATATTTGGTTGGGAACCCACAAGTGGCTATCATTAGAGCACTCTAGCGTTTAAATGTGAATAAACGTCAAGGAAGTGGACGGAAGAAAACAGCAACATCTGCAGAAATGGTTTGAAAAGTAAAGAAGCGACTTGATCGAAACCCGCGTCGCAGTGGCCGACGTGAGATAAACATATCGCAATGTTCCATTCGGCAAATATTGAAAAATGATCTCGGGGTAAAGCCAAAAAAATGGTCGTGTTTACTTACCAAAGAGGTTGGCCTTCGTTTGGCCAACAGAACTCAAGCGCCGGCCATGGTGATGGTATGGGCCGCCATAACAGCCGATGGTCGCTCTCCGCTCGTATTGATCGACCGTGACATCAGAATAACTGCGGAATATCATCGCGAAAATATTCTGGAGGGTGTATTAAAACCTTGAGCACGCAAACATTTTGGCCGCAGACCATGGACATTCCAACAGTCGCACTCAGCACTCGCCACCCAAGAATGGTTACAAAATAAGGTTCCCCGCTTCATTTCCAGTGCACAATGGCCACCAAAATCTCCGGATACCAATCCGTTGGACTATTGTGTTTGGAGTATTTTGGAAAGCAAGGTGGCACTAAAAAATACCAAAGTGTCGATCACCTCAAGCAAGCGCTTTCAAGCCAAAATACCGCAGGGCAACATTTGGGCAGTGTATGACGGTTTCATTGGCCGTTTGAATGCCATAATTCTTGCAAAAGGTGACCAATTCGAACAAATCTAAACTTATTCTAAAATATAAAGCTATTTCCGATTTTTTTGCTTTCATTCAAAAAAATTAAAAAAAAAAAAAATAATAATTATGGCGTTTGAGGCCACTTTTGATAAAATTAAGAACCTTCATTTGATTTTATATTTAACTATTCTGAAAGTCATTGAATGTACTCCATGGCCACTATATTTGGTTCAAGAAGTTACATACAACATAAATTTACCTCAGTCAAGTTTAGTGCAAATCGATTAAGATATATGTTGTGTAGGTTTGTTTCAACCTATTTCAAATTTAAATCGATCAAAAGCCTTAATACACAATTAATAATTACACAATTAACACATAAATTGCCAATATGGACGTGTTTTGTCGGCACCGTACGACTTTTGTCTTTCCCTACTGGTTTTTGGTTACATTAACTTTTTTGGTGAATAAAATCGTATTCTAACGCATTTATATAAGTACGACTCCAATGTGTGAAAAATGTGGTTATTTATTTTCAGTAAATTTGCAAAACAAAAATTAATTTAATAATTTCTTATTGATTGATCGAAAAATATATTAAAAACGTAAACAATTTTGTTGGCTATTGATAAAATATTGTTACCGCTTTAGTTGTTTTGTTAGTTTATGTTTTTGTTTTTTAAATATTGACAAAAATTACACCACACTAATTAATAACAAAATGTCATAACTTGTAATTGAAGAAAGTTAAAATGGACCAATGAAGAACTTCAAGTGGTGCAAGAATTGAATAAACGGCCGAATTAGATTTTCGTTAATGCGGAAGGGGATCTAAGCTCTTCTCCTCTACTTATGAAAAGAAGTAAGAAAACAAAAATAACATGAATAGAATGAGACCAAAGTTGCTAAGGAAGCGGCAAAACTGTGTAAAATGAAAAAAATATGCAATGGAAAACAAGCAGCTATAGGCACTGAAATGAGCGTTAATTGCATTGTGTGAAAATAAACAGGAAACAGCGGTAAATGATAGGAAAATAAAACACAAAACGAACGAAAAGTTATGACCGTGCTCTAAACTCGTAAAACTAAATAACACATTTAAAATAACTAGGGAATTAAAAGTTAAAGCTGATTATGTATAACTTTTCTAACTCACAACAAAATTATTTCACGCCTTGTTTGAAAAAAACATAGTGCATACAATACTCTTAAAGATTTTGTTCTTCAGGTACAATTTTCCAAATACCATGCCGTTTGACCCCCCTAGGCCAGAAGTGACATTCAAAAATATTTCTCTACTCCATATCATTTTATAAACATAGCATTGTTTTTAATTTGCAAAAATATTGATTTTAAAATAAAAACTTCTCCCATGAAAATGCTGTACTATTTTTATGTTTTAGCACCATCAAAGTACGAAAATTCCGTTTGATTCTGCTGTGTAAAATTTCGTGATTCATCAGATTTTTTTAGGCTACAACTACAGCTGTTTCGCCAATGCATTGATGATTAGTCATTGTACACTTCCATTAATATGAATTACATTTTTAATATATCGGTAGATCCTCTCTTTAATGGCTATTCTTCACAAGTTCTACTTCCCAGACTGAGACGATTTAGCCATGTCCGTCTGTCTGTTTGTCTGTTGTAATCACGATATCTTTCGAACGAATTGAGATAGAAGGCTAAAATTTTGCATACATGCACAGTTTACCAGTAGGCAGGTTAAGTTCGTAAATGGACCATATCGGTCCACGTTTTCGTATAGCCCCAGACACGGTACCTCCCGATATTCGGTATTTTCATGATTTTAGCGACATTATTTTCCGGAATCGTTTCAAATTTCGTACTTGAAGTTCCAAAAAGGGTACTACAGTCTTCATATAGCCCCCATATAACGATACCTCCCGATATTCGGTATTTTGATAATTTCAGAAACATTATTCACCTGAATTGTTTCAAATTTCGTACTTGAAGATCTTAATGGGTACTACAACCTAAGACAGAAAATTGTGCGTGCAGGTCCACGTCTTCGGTACTTCCCGATACTTCGTATTTTCATGATTTTTGCGGCATTATTCACCGTAATTGTAACAATTTTGTATTTGAATTTATGACAAGAAATTTCGTATACAGGTTCACGTCTTCGTATAGTCCCCATATAACGGTTTTCATTTAAGTGGTAATTTTCGGATTTTTTTTTTAAATTTTCAATTTCCTTCGAAATGGTGGAGGGTGTAAAAAGAACTTAGCTTCTTATTTTACTTGTTCGGACTTGTTTTCTTCTTTGAAAAGCAGCCACCTTATCCTTACTATGCAGTTGTGGCCATTATTCAAATGAAAAGCTAAAGGCAACAAGAGAAACTCTAATATAGACAACGACAATACCAGCAACAACTACTGCGATATGAACATCGTCTAATGATGGGCGAATAATTTAGCGGTGTTCGACAATAGAATAAAAACAAAAGAAAAGGCGATTCATAACAATGACTACAGCTCGTTATTCTGTCAGTTAAAATCCCTTCGAAATTAACAAGAAAACGTGAAAAATTCAGGCAGAAATAACAAGTTAGTAAGTAAGAAAAGGTCAAAAGTCGGATGGGGCCGACTATATGACACCCTACACAACTATGCGTTTTTAGTAGAGCTCACGTAACAAATATAACTTAAATAAGTATCAGGTTTTAGAGCAGTCACAATATGGGAACTATATCCGACTCTGAATCGATTTTCAACAAATTTGCCGTAGGTTTTTGTAAATCTACTACCAAATAACATTACTGTATAGAGCTTGATATGATTTCGATAAGAATTATATTAAAAATGTTTATTAGAGCAATAGATACACCGGACCGAGCCAGCACACATTCAGAAAAATACTGGTAGGGTAAGTGTACCAGTAGTCGGCACTTTTAGGATTTTCGCGTTTTTAATCGCTCACTATTCTGAATGGAACTTTTCAATTATTACAAAGTTAATTTATTCAGATTCGAAATTTTGTATAGTTTTTGCAATAATAAATAAAGTTTTAATAACTTTTTATTAAATTTCATAAATTTGTAGTTTTATTAAAACAATGCTTTTTTGCCAGTAGTCGGCACCACTTGCTAATTGTCGGTATGGCATGTTCCAACAGTCGGCATATCAATTTTTTGTAAGAATAATTAATAATAATAATAAATTAATTCATTAAAATATACTATTTTTGTTTAGTTAAACTGATTCGACGTCTTTATTGTACTTCTCTTAAGAATATGGATTGTTGAGGACCTTCACAGACAAAAATTTAATTTTTATTAGAATAAATCATCTTTTCTTAGCGAAATTGTACACAAAGATAGCTGACAATATATTTCAAGTAAACAAAATATATTTAGTTATAATAGTTTAATTTATTTGGGCTTAAAAATAAAAAGTGCCGACTACTGGGACATGCCGAACTTAGGCACACTTACCCAACTAGACAAACAGTAAAAACATCAACATACAGTAAAAGCGACATGCAACCGTATCGTTTCTAAAGAAAATATTTGCACCATCCAACATCAAATATTTGACGCTGACTACGATGAATATCCTGATGCTGTTGGAAAATTCGTCACTTGTAATTATACCCTACACCACATAGTGGTAAGGGTATTATGTCTTTGTGCATTTGTTTGTAACATGGAGAAGGAAACGAGATAGACCCAGTCCGTCTGTCCGTCCGTCCGTCCGTCTGTCCATGTATTCTTGTGAACAAAATGCAGGTCGCAATTATTATCCGATTGAGATGAAATTTTCCAAACAATATTTTTTTGGCCCAAGGACGAACCCTATTGAAATTGGTGAGAATCGGATCAAATGTAGATATAGCTCCCATATATATCTTCATCCGATTTCGGGTGATTGACCACCAAAGGCCGTAATAGCATCAATTTTGGCAAATCCGACCGAAACCAGCTTAGAAGCAAGTACACCAATTTTAGTAAAAATCGGTTCAGATATAGCTATAGCTCCCATATATTCGTGTTAATTTTGCATCAAATGGCCAATATCAGCCCAAATGGCATGAATTTTCGTACATAAGAGCGAATTCAGTCTAGAAGCTAATACGTCAAATTTGGAGAAACCCGGTTCAGAGATAGTTATAGTTCGTAAAATTCACGATAGAATTAGATAGATTTTGATTTTGTACCAAATATCTCATAGAGCTCTGAAATGCCCTGTATAAACCTTTTTACGAGAGCTCTACTAAATATGCATAGTGGTGTAGGGTATCATATAGTCGGCCCCGCCCGACTTTTGAGCTTTCCTTACTGGTTTTATCGTGTTTCCGTCCACTTTGTTATCAACATTATTATTATAGTGGTAAGGGTATTATGTCTTTGTGCATTTGTTTGTAACATGGAGAAGGAAGCGAGATAGACCCATAGTTACTTTTGAGGATCTCCATAGAATCACTTTCTGAGTTGATTTATGCATGTCAGTCCGTCTGTCCGTCCGTCCGTCTGTCCATGTATTCTTGTGAACAAAATGCAGGTCGCATTTAATATCCGATTGAGATGAAATTTTCCAAACAACATTTGTTTGGTCCAAGGACGAACTCTATTGAAATTGGAGATAATCGGTAAAAATTTAGATATAGTTCCCATATATATCTTCGTCCGATTTGCCTTTTATGATGCACCAAACGTGTAATATCAGCCCGAATAGTATGGAATTTTACACATACTACTAAATTAGGCCTGAAAATAAGTTTTGTCCTCCGCAGCCGTATTATGCACTCTGTTAGAACAATACTTGAGGAATATATCAAATGCATCGAGATCGGTTCAGATTTGGATATAGCTCCCATATATAACTTCGTCCGATTTACCTTATATTGTGCACCAAACGTCTAATATTTGCCTAAATGGAATGGAATTTAGCACATACAGAAAACTGCACATACGAATTGAGTTTAGAAGGTAGTATCCCAAATTTGGTGAAGATCGGTTCTGATATAGCTATAGCTCCCATATATATTGTTCATCCGATTTGTTGTATTTGTTACCCACAGCCGTAATATGCACTCCGCAACAACGATATTCAGGGAAATATATCAAATACAGCTCAGAAAAATATTTGCCAATTTTTGTCGAGATCGGTTCAGATTTGGATATAGTTCCAAAAATATATCTTTATCTGATTTCACATTAATTTCGCACCAAATGGGCAATACAAGTCCGAATTTAAAAGATACAAATGCTTCGGCATATTTAGTCCTTTGAATTTTAAATTATAATTATAGCGTGTATGATTGAATTCTCCCATAAAAACCTTTAATTGTTATGTGGAGCTCAACTAAATTAGCATCATAAAATCGGCCCCGCCCGACTTTAGGACTTTCTTTACTGGTTTGCAAATGAATGCAGTCTGAATTGCCATTGTGGCTGAAATTAGCCATTTGGTGCACAATAAGCCAGACATCGGATAAAGATATATAGATAGGAGCTATATTAAAATCTGTTCCGATCTCCATAAAAATTGACAGAAGTTTTTCTGGGCTATAACAGATATATGTTACCATCATTCTTGTGGGTGCATATTACGAATGGGAGAGACTTAAAACTCCAAATCTGATGAAACATATGTATGGGTGCTATAGCTATATCTGAACCGGTTTACACCAAATTTGCTGCACTTGGTTCAAGACAGAATTCGGTCGGATGTGCCAATACTCATATCACTTACAATGATATTGGCCATTTGGAGCACAATTAACCCGAAATCGGTTGAGGATATGTATGGGAGCTATATCTAAATTTGAGCTGATTCTCACTAATTTCAATAGGGTTCGTCCTTGTGCCAAAAAAGTATTGTTTGGAAAATGTCACCTCAATCGGATAATAAATTTGTACACAAAATACATGGACAACCGGACGGACTGACATGCATAAATCGACTCAGAAAGTGATTCTATGGAGATCCTCAAAAGTAAAAAGTAAGCAAAGGCTATAGTCGTGCTTGATCGACCATGTCCCCTTATGTCCAAATCCATTTTGGAAGATTTCGCTTTTGAAATTAAGTCATAGAACACCGCCCAGATATTGCCTTAGCTTTTTGGCCAGGGACCTTTTCTTAATAATTACGCATTCTATCGTGCTGTTAGTTGTTGTGGTCCATTTTACAGCTAAATATAATCCAATGGTCATCCAAAATGCTAAACTGTCCTTAACTCTCTTCTCATGTAAAATTCCATGTCTATTGGTTTCAATTGAGTGAACAGTAAAATTTATCTGTTTTTGGTTCATTTTTTTTTTCATAAATGTTTTGCGATCATCTCCAAAAGCAATGTGCCCTCTGTATCTCCAAATTTACACTCACATATATGATTTGCTTGTCAACGATATTTAGTTATATTCGTCATCGAAGTCAGCATAAAAAGCCATAAGTTTGCCCTTTATGTATTTTGGATTTCGCCTGTCAATTACTTTCAGCGAATGGTATTTGTATTTTTTTCACATAAAAGTATTGGCCCATTCTGCCCGATGTCGTAAACTCTAACTTCATGGGAGATTTCGTGTCATTTGGTTTATATATAAAATTACAAAATATACACTTAAACATTGTAAGACAAATTGAAAAAATCGCATGGGATAAAAAAATATGAAAAAATAAAAACATATTACAAAATACTACAAAATCTACATTAACATCACTTTTTTATGCCAAGGGGGCATTCTGAATTGTCAAAATCGGTCCACCCATTCTTGAGATATAAGCATTCTAGCTAACATCCTTTCCTTTGTATATACACATTGTATATATTTCGCTACAAATATCCGATATATTTACTATCGGCATCTACGTAACGGTCAGCTTTGACCTTTTCGTTTATTTGTGATTTCGCCGGGATTAAAAATATTCTCGGTTTAATGGAAAATTTGACTTTTATTTAACACAAATGTTATGGTCTATTTTCCCCACTAAATATTACCCGATGACCATCAAAATTAGCTCTAGCCCCATGCTAACTTCCGCGCCAATTGTTCTATAATTGCGAGCTGTAGAGCAACTGCAAAATCTGAAAATTTGTTGGTCCGATCTGTTGGTTGTGATCTGTAGAGCAACTGCAAATCAGAAATTTTTTTGGTCCATTTCAACTCCTAAATATTA
Source organism: Musca domestica (assembly GCF_030504385.1). Classification (NCBI taxonomy): domain Eukaryota; kingdom Metazoa; phylum Arthropoda; class Insecta; order Diptera; family Muscidae; genus Musca; species Musca domestica. Next base: position 19,075,422 of record NW_026712133.1, on the reverse strand, counting down.
TGCGATCATTTTAAAAAGCAACAGGCTTCTATTCTGACCATAGCCCCACTCCGTGCAAAATTTCGTGAGGATTATGCCATAATTGCGATCTGTAACGTGATTACAAATTAACATGGACATACATAGCTAGATCGACTCAGCTCGGCGAGATGGGAAGATCCTTATATACTTTCCTATGTAGGAAACCAATATTTCGAGGTGTTACATAATTTTTGGCCCAATCAAAAGTATAATACCGGCAACATATAGTGTTGCAGGGTAAAAAAAAAACAATTAACCCATTTTTGTAAAGAGTCTTTTTCTGTAAAAACTTTTTTAAGAGTCTCTGTCAAAATTTACAATCTTCGAGAAAAATGTAGAATAAACATTTTTGCACACATAGATTAATGGGGATTCTTAGAATTTTATTTTTCGCTTAGCTCTACACAAAAAAATCAACTTTAGAAGAGTTTGTGTAATTTCAAATATCGGAATATTTCTAGGTTTATTGTCACGTTAATGATTCGCATTTCAGTCAATAAACACCAAGTACATGAAAATGCTTGTTGCTCAATTATATGAGACACTAACATATTCGATCCTCGTTAATTTTTTTACAAATTCTGATTTATTTCTTCTTTTTTGTAAAGTCTCTTTCATATTACAAAACTTTATTATTATCACAAAAAATGACACCAAGTCATCATTTTATTGACCTCCCAATTTATGATAAGGTCGAAATGCGTGTAGTCTTTGTACAGTTTAATCTATAACAATCGTAAATTTTGATGGTTGTCGTGACCTTTTTGATAGACTTTCTCTGTATTTATGTCAGTAAGTTTTCCTTGAAGATGAGAATAGATGGGAATGTGGATGCACATAATAGAGTCGCTGTGTGAAAACATTACAAGGAACGGGCTGTGAAGCAATTATAACTGTGATTGCAATACACGCTCAATTAACTACTAAACAATCAGTGGGTTCTGCTTCCTCTTAATACTAGCAATGGGCATCTTTACTAATACATACAATTGTATTTGTAGATATTTTGGCTTCTGATAAAGCTATAAGACAGTCAGAAGGAGGAAAATATTGCCCTCCAGTTATGCAATGAATTTTCAAGTCTCATAATTTTGAGTTAGATGTATTTGAGTGCTTGGCCTTACACAATGCACACACATATAATTGCCTTTAATAATAAAGTTGTAAAACTTGATTTAATGCTTAACATCGTTTCCACAAGAAGACGAAAATTCTTATTGACGGGAAACCACAATCAGCAAACCCTACATTAACTTTTTATGGAATGTCATGTTGTGGCACATCATAAAAACAGATTGTCTTTTTGGAGAGTGTGCGGAGAAGGGTAGTTATGTCGGAAAAGTATATACAGTTGTTAGTTATGCATTTAAAAATAGATGAAATGCCGCCAGAATCTTGTATATCATAACAGATTAAAGGAATGTGTACAATATAAAGGATATATAAAATAAAGTTACCATTATGATATAATTAGACATCGTAACCAGCTAATAAATAAGTCGTTTTGAAAGGAAATTTAAATATAGGTTTTTTACAATAAAGAGCTGTCATAGTATATGATTGTACACCATAATGTACAAAACACTTTGTACTTACTTTTGAGTGTGGTAGAGGCGCTGGGAAAATATAACAATTAACAAGTAAAAAAGCTGTAAGTTCGGTCGGGCCGATCTTTGAATACCCTCCACCATTTGGAATGAATTTAACACTTTAGCAAAAAAATAAATAAAATCCGTTAAAACTAAATAACGAGATAGACCCGCATAGGCAGCTTTTGTCATAAGCCATTACAATATTCAAATGCGAATCTTGAAACAAAGATTCGGTGAATAATTTAGGGAAAATCATCAAAATATCGAATATATGGATGTACTATTATATGAGGGTTATACCACAACATGGACCGCACAGACAATTTTCTGTCATAGGCAGTAGTATCCATTACGAACTTCAAATACCAAATTTGAAACAATTCCGGTGAATAATGTAGCTAAAATCGTGAAAATACTTAATATCGGGAGGTACCATTATATGGCGGCTATAACAAAACATGGACCTACATGGCCCATTTTCAATATCAAAAGACCTGCAGAATAATATACATTTGAGTAAAATTTTATCAACCTACTTCATTTCGTTAGGAAGCTAGAGTGATTTCCACAGTCGGAGAGACGGATGCTAAATCGACATAGAATTTTATGCTGATCAAGAATAATTCGAAGTGTTACACACGCAATGATAAACTTAATATACCCTTCATACTACGATGGAGGGTATAAAAATAAATAATTCAAAATTATCAGGCCTATATACATAAAGCAAATATTGTGTATAGACTCGTCATTTGTCAGCAGGCAGGTTAAGTTCGAATATGAGCTGCATCGGTCAAAGTTTTCGTATAGCCTCCATGTAACGGTACCATCACATATTTTACATTTTGACGCTTTTAGCCACATATTCCAAATCAATGGTTTACAATTCGCTGTTTTTCGTTTATAAAGGATTTTACCGCCTGTGGCAGAATTTTGTCTAAACAGGTCCACGTTTTCGTCCACATATATGGTATGTTATGTATGTTGATTTAAGCTTTAGTTTCTAAAGGAATAAATTCTGTATTTAGAGTTTATAACTGGTTATATTTCATGTGGAAGAATATTGTCTATTGCCCATAGTTACTTTTGAGGATCTTCATAGAACCACTTCTGAGTCGATTTGGATGTATGTATCGCTTCAGATATAGCGTTAGCTCCGAAATATATGTTTCATCCGATTTGGTGTTTAAGTCCCTCATATTCGGAAATATGCATTCGACAACAATAATATTTAGTACCAGATATCTTATAGAACTCGGAAATCCCTTAGCCAAATTTGGTCGAGATCAGCTCATATTTGGATATAGCTCCGATATATATCCCTAATCCGATTTCAGGTTTATTGTGCAAATAATGGCTAATATCAGCCCAAATGGAATGAATTTCGGGATGTACGTTTCCATTTTGGTATGATCTACTTCAAATAAATTATTTTGTTATTGGAAACTTTCAAAATATGCATAGTGGTGTAGGGTACTTAAAACTGGCATCCAAATTTTTATCATAAAGATATTAAGAATTCACATAAAGCATTACATATTATTATATCCTACACAGTGGTCAGGGCATTATGTCTTTGTGCATTTGTTTGTAACATGGAGAAGGAAGCGAGATAGACCCATAGTTACTTTTGAGGATCTCCATAGAATCAATTTTTGAGTTGATTTATGCATGTCTGTCCGTCCGTCTGTCCATGTATTCTTGAGAACAAAATGCAGGTCGCATTTATTATCCGATTAAGATGAAATTTTACACAAATCATTTATTAGGCCCAAGGACGAACCCTATTGAAATTGGAGATAATCGGTAAAAATTTAGATATAGCTCCCATATATATCTTCGTCCGATTTGCCTTTTATTGTGCACCAAACGTATCAACCGGATGGTATGGAATTTTGCACGTACAACCGAATTGAGTCTAGTAGCTAGTATGCCAAACTTGGTGAAGATCAGTTCAGATATAGCTATAGCTACCATATATATTGTTCATACGATTTGTTGTATTTGTTACCCACAGCCATATTATGCACTCCGTAACAACGATATTCAGGGAAATATATCAAATACAGCTCAGAAATATCTTTGCCAAATTTTATTGAGATCGGTTCAAATTTGGATATAGTTCCCATATATATTTTTATCCGATTTCAAATTAATTTCACACCAAATGGGCAATACAAGTCCGAATTTAAAAGATACAAATGCTTCGGCATATTTAGTCCTTTGAACTTTAAATTATAATTATAATCATAGCGTGTATGATTGAATTCTTCCATAAAAACTTTTAATTGTATATGTTTCCGCTTTTTAAGATTAATACTATTGGTTTACTTTGTATTTCGAGGGACGTTCATACACAAATAAGTTCACACACACACGAATGCTTATCTTGAGATTAAACACTAACAAAACACGAAACGTATAGGACCCAGTTCCAACGAAAGATTCAAGTCCTGATATTTTAATAAAAAATAGGAAAATTCATGAATTTTATACCCTCAACCATATATTTGATTAAGTTTGTCATTCCGTTTGTAACATCTCGAAATGTACATTTTAGATCCCACAAAGTTTATATATTCTTGATCAGCATAGAATTCTATGTCGATTTATCGATGTCCGTCCGTCTGTGGAAATCACTCTAGCTTCTGAATGAAACAAAGTAGGTTGATAAAATTTTACTCAAATGTGTATTATATCTGCAGGACTTTTTGTATGGCACCTATATAATGATACCTCCCTTTTTAGGTATTTTGGTGATTTAAGCGACATTATTCACCTGAAATGTTTCAAATTTGAAATTCGTAATGCCTAAGACAGAAAATTGTCTGTGCAGGTCCACCACTTCGTATAGCCCCCGTATAACGGTACATCCCGATATTCAGTATTTTTATGATTTTAACGACATTATTCACTGTAATTGTTTCAGATTTGGTATTTAAAGTTCGTAATGGATAGTACAGGCTAAGACAGAAAATTGTCTTTGCAGGTCCACGTCTTCGTAAAGCCCCCATATAACCGTACCTCCCGATAATCGGTATTTTGATGATTTTGGCGATATTATTCAACGGCATTTTTTCAATTTTGATATTTGAAGTTCGTAATAGATACTACAGCCTATGACAGAAAATAGTCTGTGCAGGTCCAGGTCCAATGAAAGGGTAGCTCCATATATTCGGTATTTTGATGACTTTATCTACTTTATTCACGGTTTTTTCAAGTTTCGCATTTGAATATTCTAATAGCTTATAACAAAAATTGCCTATGCAGGTCCACGTCGTCGTATAGACGGTAATATAACGGCTACATTCGGTATTTTTAAGATTTTAACAGATTTTTTAAACGATTTTATTTATTTATTTATTTTTTTTTTTTTTTTTTTTTTGCAAATTGCCAATTTCGTTCCAAATGGTGGATGGTATTCAAAGATCGGCTCGGCCGAACTTACAGCTTTTTTATTTGTTTTTATTCAGCTCTTCTAATAGATATGGGTCATATACATAGCACGTATGTTCTTTATATCTTTTTAACCACATTAATGAACCCGTTTTTACAGTCTATTTCGTCGTTGAGGTCTTGAATTGCCGGCTTGTACTAACAGTACTTTGCAATGACATTTGTTTCTTCATCCGTCCACCCAGCTTGTTTTTTTGTAATCATCCTCGTCTTGCATATTTGTTGGTAGCTATCCTCTCACCAGCACATTTGGAATAATAGTGGTGTGCAGTTGTTAAATAACAGCAATGGTTACAAATTCCAACAAATGTTTTTACTCTGTACCCTAATGTGTGTGGATGTTGTCTTAGTTCCACAAACATCCAAACACAGTGTGTGTGTCCTTACTGACATAGATATTTAACTATGTAATGTATTTAACATTCATATGTTGTTAACATATAACTACACTTAAAATATATCCCATACATATATTTCCATAGATAAAATTATCCAGGTGTAGTTGTAGCCATGGCATAATTATAGAAGGTAGAACAAAGACACCCCCAAATACAATTGTTTTCTTTTTGTGCCCTTATTCTGTCGAGACATATACACATTTTGTGTAGGTGTGTGTTGTTTTGAACAAAAAATACAATAATTTAAAATTGTACAATTTTGTGATAAAACTGTATTGTCCTACCATTATAAATTCGATCTTGTGAAATAACCCCCAAATTCCATCCTTGCTTTTCGACGGCTTTTTCCAATATAAGATTTTTTTTTAATTTTAAAATAAACAAAGCCAACTGTTGCATATTTAAAAGTCTATTTGACACTACAAGACTACAGCACAAAGTTGCATTTTTCTAGTTTATTTGAATTAGAGCAACCCTTCTTATTGAGCCATGGTTGAAACATATGACAATACAAGTGTAAAAGTAAGGAAAAAAGAGAAGCAGTGTCGCCTATATGATACCCTACACGATTACGCATATTTATTAGAGCTACCCGTTTACCTTAGAAATTTATTTGATGTAGATTATACCAACATTGAATGCGTATTAAGGCTTTATGTATGTATGCGTATTTAAGCAGTTATAATTTGGAATCAGAAGGAATTAAAATATGGGAGGAACATCCAACTCTGAATCGATTTCCACCAAATTTGATGGAGGCATTTGTACTTCTTTTACAAACTAGCTTGAATTAAACAAGTAAAAAAGTACCTAAGTTCGGACAGGCAGAACTTTAAATACCTTCCACCATTGCGAGAAACTGGAAAAACTTAACAAGTAAAACCAGTAAGGAAAGCTCAAAAGTCGGGCGGGGCCGACTATATGATACCCTACATCACTATGCATATTTACTAGAGCTCTCGTAATAAGGTTTATACAGGACATTTCAGAGCTCTATGAGATATTTGGTACAAAATCAAAATCTATCTAATTCTATCGTGCATTTTACGAACTATAGCTATCTCTGAACCGGGTTTCTCCAAATTTGACGTATTAGCTTCTAGACTGAATTCGGTCTTATGTACGAGAATTCATGCCATTTGGGCTGATATTGGCCATTTGATGCACAATTAACACGAAATCGGATGAAGATATATATGGGAGCTATAGCTATATCTGAACCGATTTTTACTAAAATTGGTGTACTTGCTTCTAAGCTGGTTTCTGTCGGATTTGCTAAAATTGATGCTATTACGGCCATTTGGTGGTCAATCACCCGAAATCGGATGAAGATTTATATGGGAGCTATATCCAAATCTGAACCGATTTCGGTAACATTTAAAACAGCTATTCCTTTGCTCCATCTAATACCTGGTACCAAATATCACGGTTGTGGAGTGAATATTACGAATGTAAGGGACTAAAACACTAAATCGGATGAAACATATATATGGGAGCTATAGCTATATCTAAACCGATTTTGTCCAAATTTGATATACTTGCTTCTAGGCTGAATTTGGTCCGATGTACTAAAATTCAGTCCATTTGGATTTATATCGGCCATTTGGTGCACAATTAACCCGAAATCGGATGAAGATATATATGGGAGCTATATCCAAATCTGAACCGATTTCGATAAAATTACAAACAGCTATTTCTGGGCTGTATCTTTTATCTGGTACCAAATATCATTCTTTTAGAGTGCATATTACGTATGTGAGAGGCTTAAACACCAAATCGGATAAAACATATATATGGGAGCTATAGCTGCTTCTGAACCGATTTTCTCCAAATTTGTTGTATTTGCTTTAAGGCTAATCTCGGTCACATGTGCCAAAATTCGGGCCATTTGGGCTGATATTGGCCATTTGGTGGCCAATTAACCCGAAATCGGATAAAGATATATATGGAAGCTATATCCAAATCTGAACCGAATTGATAAAATTTAAAACAGCTATTTATGTGCTCCATCTAATACCTGGTACCAAATATCACGGTTGTGGCGTGCATAGTAGGAATGTGAGGGACTTAAAGATCAAATTTAATATACTTGCTACTAGGCCGAACTCGGTTGGGTGTGCCAAAATTCAGGTAATTTGGACTGATAGTGGACATTTGGTGCACATTTAACCCGAAATCGGATGAAGATATATATGGGAGCTATATCTAAATTTGATCCGATTCTCACCAATTTCAATAGGGTTCGTCCTTGGGCCAAAAAAATATTGTTTGGAAAATTTCATCTCAATCGGATAATAAATGCGACCTGCATTTTGTTCACAAGAATACATGGACAGACGGACGGACGGACGGACGGACGGACGGACAGACGGACTGACATGCATAAATCGACTCAGAAAGTGATTCTATGAAGGTTCTCAAAAGTAACTATGGGTCTATCTCGTTTCCTTCTCCATGTTACAAACAAATGCACAAAGACATAATACGCTTACCACTATGTGGTGTAGGGTATAAAAACTGTAAGTTCGGCCAGGCCGAACTTTGAATACTCTCCACCATTTGGAACAAATTCGGCAATTCTCAAAAACAATAAAATCCGTTAAAAATTCTGTTAAAATCTTAAAAATGCCGAATGTAGCTATTATATTAGGGTCTATACGACGAACCTGCGTAGGTAACATTTGTCATAAGCCATTACAATATTCAAATGCGAAACTTAAAAAAATCGGTTATAATGTCGATAAAATCATAATACAGAATATCGGGAGGTACCGTTATGTGGGGTTATACGAAGTGGTGGACCTGCACAGGCAATTTTCTGTCGTAGGCTGAAGTATCCATTCCGAACTTCAAATATCAATTTTTGAAAAAATTTTTTGTGAAAAATGTCATTAAAATCATTCAAAAACAGAATATCGGGAGGTACGAAGAAGTGGACCTGCGCAGATAATTTTCTATCTTAGGCTGTAGTATCCATTATGAACTTCAAATACCAAATTTGAAACAATTCCGGTGAATAAATTCGCTAAAATCATCAAACTACCGAATATCAACAGGTATCGTTATATGGGGGCTATACCAAAACGTGGACCTACATGGCCCATTTTCAATACCAAAACATACATTTATCCAGACTTAACATACATTTGAGCAAAATTTTATCCATCTACTTGAATTCTTTCGGAAGCTAGCGTGATTTCCACAGACGGAGAGACGGACGGACACCGCTAAATCGACATAGAATTTTATGCTGATCAAGAATATATATAAACTTTGTGGGGTCTAAAATGCGTATTTCGAGGTGTTACAAACGGAATGACAAACTTAATATACCCTCCATACTATGATGGAGGGTACAAAAAAATAGTCCAAAAAACCGTCATATAAGGGCTGACTTTCAAATACGAAATTTAAAAAAAACAATTCAATTGAATAATGTCGCTAATATCATCAAAATACCGAAAAAATGGAGGTATCGTTGTATTCGAGGGTATACGAAGACGTGGACCTGAACAGAAAATTTTCTGTCTTAGGCTGTAGTATCCATTTCGAACTTCAAATACCAAACGTTAAACAATTCCGATGCATAAAGTCACTAAAATCGTCAAAATACCGAATATCGGGAGGTAAAGTTATATGGTGGTTATACGAAGACGTTGACCGACATGACCCATTTACGAAATTAACCTGGCAAAATACACATGTGTGCAAAATTCTTCATTTATCTCAATTCGTTCCAAAGACAGCGTGCTTACAATAGACAGACGGTCAGACAGATCATGAATATATATACTTTGTTGGGTCTGACATTGGTATTTCGAGGAGTTACAAACGGAGTGATGAACTTAATATACCCTCCATATTATGGTGGAGGTTATAAAATTATGTATCGAAGATATAAATACATGGGGACCTGCATGTACGTATATGGGTCCTGAATCCATATCTGAGCCGATCTCGATTTAATTTGGCCGAGTTTTTTTCTGAGCTGATATCTAGTATCAAATAGCATTGTTGTCGGGTGCTTATTACGGATGTGAGAGATAAAAACACCAAATCGGATGAAACATATATACTGCAGCTATGGCTATGTCTGAACCGATGTTCACCAAATTTGAAGTACTTGCTTCCAGGCTTAATCAGATGTGCCAGAATGCAAGTCGTTTGGACTGATATTGGCCATTTGGTGCAAAAAAACTTGAAATCGGTTGAATTTTTAAGAATTTAATCAATATCCCTTCAATTTATCCCAAATTTTGTACTACTTAGAATTGTTCGTACGATTATAGAAAATATTTCCAAAACCACCTCCATAGCTTAATTCCAGAGACCTCAATATCAAATTTAACGATTCCGGTTATATTCCGTATTTAAAATTGGTATATGTAGGTCATAACGGGTTCTAGCTTCAGTGGCGGAACATTGTATGTATAGGACCATGTTTTTATATAGCCCCCTTATAACGGTACATCCCGATATTCGGTGTTTTAATGACTTTCGCTACATTTTTCTATGAATTTGTCTAAAAACTGGTATATGTAGGCCACAATAGGTTCTAGCTTAGGTAACGGAACATTGTATGTATAGGTTCATGTTTACGTATAGCTCGTATATAACGTTTTCTTCCTACATTCGGCTTTTTTATGATTTTTGCACATTTATCCACGGATTTGTCAAAAAATTGCTATTTGTAGGTCCAAATGGGTTCTAGCTCCGGTGGCGGAACATTGTATAAATATGTTCATATTTTCCTATAGCGTCCATATAACGGTACCCACTGATATTCGGTATTTTGATAATTCTTGTATTTTGATAAGCCCTTACCCACGGAATCTTTTAAAATTTGGCATTTAAGACTCACAATAGATAACAATCCTTGTAGGATAAAGTTTTCTACAGAAGTACCCTTTTTGGTATATACCCTCTTATAACGGACTCGCTCACTTTATGTTTTATTTTATTTATTTTTTTAAAGGTTAACTGCATTATCCAAACGTTCTTACTGGTATTTGTAGTTTAAAGTACAACGCGCTTGAATTCAGATACTTTTATATGAACATGTTTTCTTTACCCAATGGTGAATAGTATTAAAATGTTTTTTTACTTATTTTTAGCTCTAATCGTTCACGTAATAAGAAATGGTACCAAATATACTACATTTTAGCATTTTTTTCTACAATTATGGTGTGAATTTCCAAAAACCCTTTGGTACATCTATCATGCACTCCATCAGTGACCCCCATTCTATATTTAAGAATTTTAGCTGTACTGCTTTCTCAAATACAAAGGAACCATACCTTTTAATACTTTTCGTTCCGTTCTAGTAGGTATTTCTAAAAACCTAGTCTAATGTAACCCTTCGGACCAAGAATGACCCTCACCCAAAATTTCAGTCAGTCGGTCATTCAATTACTTTATTCTTTTATTAAAATAGATTGAATGAACTTTTAAATAATAAATTTCCTAGGTAGTCGCATCGCCACAGCTGCTGGACAATGAACTCTCAAACCAATTTTGAAAATGAAGCTTTTGTAAATTTGTTTTTTTTTTTTCAAATTTGTAAAAATTCTTAAAAAATGCATATAATAACAACCTCCGATTGGCGTCCTACAGGAAAAAATATACAAATCTACTTATTAAACCAGTAAAGAAAGTCCTAAAGTCGGGCGGGGCCGACTTTATGATACCCTACACCACTTTGCTAATTTAGTAGAGCTCCACATAACAATTAAAAGTTTGGGAGAATTCAATCATACACGCCATAATTGTAATTATAATTTAAAGTTCAAAGGACTAAATATGCCGAAGCATTTGGTATAATATTTGGTGAAAAATTAATTTGAAATCATATCAAGATATATATAAGAGCCATATCCAAATCTGAACCGATCTCGATAAAATTTAGCAAAGGTATTTCTGAGCTGCATATGATATATTTCTCTGAATATAGTTGTTTCGGAGTGCATATTATGGCTGTGGGTAACAAATACACCAAATCGGATGAACAATACATATGGGAGCTATAACTATATCTGAACCGATCTTATGTGCCAAATTTCATCCCATTTGGGCAAATATTAGATGTTTGGTGCACAATAAAAAGTAAGTCGAACGAAGTTATATATGGGAGCTATACCCAAATCTGAATCGATCTCGATAAAATTTAGTAAAGGTATTTCTGAGCTGTATTTGATATATTTCCAAAAATATTGTTGTTACAGAGTGCATATTACGGCTGCGGAGGACAAAAATATCAAATCGGATGAACAATGTATATGGGAGCTGTAGCTGAACCGAATTCGATCAAATTTGGCATACTTATTTTCAGGTCTAATTTGGCAGTATGTACAAAATTCCATACTATTTGGGCTGATATTACACGTTTGGTGCACAATAAAAGGCAAATCGGACGAAGATATAAATGAGAGCTATATCTAAAATTTTACCGATTATCTCCAATTTAAATAGGTTTCGTCCTTGGGCCAAACAAATGTTGTTTGGAGAATTTCATCTCAATCGGATAATAAATGCGACCTGCATTTTATTCACAAATATCAGACGGACGAACAGAAGGACTGACATGCATAAATCAACTCAGAAAGTGATTCTATGCGGATCATCAAAATGAACTATGGGTCTATCTCGTTTCCTTTTGCCTGTTACAAACAAATGCACAAAGACATAATACCCTGACCACCTTGTGGTGTAGGGTATGAAATGCATTAAGTTCGGCCGGGCCAAACTTTTAATACCGTCCACCGTTGGGTAATGGAAACAGTAGAAACCATTATGACCCACAAAAACCAATTTTTAGACATATTTGCGGTAAAATGTGGCAAAAATTTTCAAAATACCGAATATCGGGAGGTACCGTTATATGGGAGCTATACCAAAACGTACATCTATACATACAATGTTTCGCCACCGGAGCTAGAACCCATTACGACCAACAAATACCTATTTTTAGACAAATCCGTGAAAAAATTTGAAAAAAAACATCAAAATACCGAATATCGGGATGTATCGTTATATGGGGGCTATACCAAAACGTGGACCTATACATGAAATGTGTCGCCACCGCAGCTAGAACCAATTATGACCTACAAATACTAATTTTGAGACAAATTCGTGAAGAAAATGTGGCAATAATCTTCAAAATACCGAATATCGGGAGGTACCGTTATATGGGGACTACCAAAACGTGGACCGATATATTTCGTTTTCAATACCAACCATCCTAGACGCAATGCAAATTGTTCTGCAAAATTTTGACGCGATTTCAACAGGCAGACAGACAGACGGACATCGTTAAATCGACTTAGAATTTTATGATTAAGAATATATATACACTTTATTGGGTCTACGACGAAAATTTAAGGATGTTACAAACGGAATGACAAAGTTAATATACCCTCCTTTCCAAGGTGGGGGGTATAACATTTTAGAAAAAATTACATATCCATATTTCCAAACGTTGATGCATCTGCCTGTATTCTTCTACCATGTTTTCTTTTTTGTGAAAGTCAAATCTCGTTTTAAATTTACTTTTTAAAGAGCATTCATTCGAATCGAGAAACTTTGAAATATTTTGTATAATATTTCCCTTCTTGTTTTAAACAAATTTGTTCTTCACAAACAAGCCGAATATAATTTGCTTCTGAGGTGAAAATGTCTGGCAATGTGCCATGGCATCTCAAGTGTTATAAAAACACACAAGACCTTGAAATTAAATGAGCATCATCATTATCGTAATTATCATTGCAAATTTCATTAGGTGCCTTTTCATTATAATTAGTCCGTATAAACACAAGTAGGCGTACAATGGTTCCACAACACACATACACACACATTTCCCATACGCAATAAGTGAATGGAAGTAGTAATGTTTTATTTGGAATGTTAACGACTGTATACATGTCCCGTTGTCTACAAAGTGTCAAAGTCATCTGGTTCCAGGTGTTAACCCCTCATATATGTAGGTGTCTGTGTTTAATGTTTATTTGTCGCCTTAGAAACAGAATGACACATGTGGTGTTGTTGTGAAGACAAATATCTCAAAGATGTTCACATTGATGGCTGATGACATGCTTCAATTCGTATTAAGTATTTATAACAATTGTTCATGTAATCAGTGAAGCGGTTTATGTTTATTTCTAGAACAGTGTTGGCGTTAATATAACTACGGTATAATAACATAACTACGGTAGTTACTTCGATGTTTCGAGATAAATAAACGATGTGTTTTATAAATATAACGACGTTGAAAATAAGTCTGACCATCATGAAATAACAAAAAAATAATTGAAAATAATTACAGAAATCTTCAATAGAAGATTCCATTAATTAAAGGTCTGAAAAAATTACAATATATCGTTTATCGAGAGAACATTACTCAATGTAACTGGACAAATATTTGACTTGAGTTGGCTTACCATATTCGCTCAATAAAATATCATATCCACGAAGATTTTGTGTTCATATCATTTATTTATTTGACACATTTGCGGGTATCGACTTATGCCTTATGTCCTTTCCTATTTTTAACAAATATCGGAAAACTGTTAAAAATAGAAAAGGACACCAAAATTTGCAAAAGTTTATATTTATTAAATAAATAGTTTATTATACCCTACAACACTATGTGTTTATAGGGTCAGAATAGAAGCGTATTGTTTTTGGAGATGATCGCAAAATATTTGAAATGAACCAAAAGCAGAAAATTAAGATGGCCTGACCATCACAGTGATGCTGATAGCCAAGATATCGGATATATAGAAAAATATGTACGATATATGTGTAAAAGAAATCGTTCTTATTTATTCTACTTATAAGACAGAACCGCTGGACTGATTTTCACAATTTTATCAATTCGGAATGGTTTTTTGCCAAAAAGGGACAATATCTAAGAAAATCACGTAAAAGTATGCTAATAAGAAAGGTATTATGTCTTCGTGCATTTGCTTGTAACAGGCAAAAGGAAACGAGATAGACCCATAGTTCATTTCGATGATCTGCATAGAATCACTTTCTGAGTTGATTTATGCATGTCAGTCCGTCTGTCCATGTATTTTTGTGAACAAAATGCAGGTCGCATTTATTATCCGATTGAGATTAAATTTTCCAAACAACATTTGTTTGGCCCAAGGACGAACCCTATTGAAACTGGATATAATCGGTAAAATGTAGATATAGCTGACATATATATCTTCGTCCGATTTGCTTTTTTATTGTGCACCAAACGTGTAATATCAGCCCGAATAGTATGGAATTTCGCACATACAACCAAATTAGGTCTGAAAATAAGTATGCCAAATTTTATCGAAATCGGTTCAGATATAGCTATAGCTCCCATATATATTGTTCATCCGATTTTTTATTTTTGTCCTCCGCAGCCGTAATATGCACTCTGTAACAACAGTATTTGGGGAAATATATCAAATGCAGCTCAGAAATACCTTTGCTAAATTTTATCGAGATCGGTTCAGATTTGGATATAGCTCCCAATATAACTTCGTCCGATTTACCTTTTATTGTGCACCAAACGTCTAATATTTGCCCAAATGGGATGGAATTTGGCACATACGACCGAATTGAGTCTAGAAGGTAGTATGCAAATTTGGTGAAGATCGTTTCAGATATAGCTATAGCTCCCATATATATTGTTCATCCGATTTGTTGTATTTGTTACCCACAGCCGTAATATGCACTCCGTAACAACGATATTCAGGGAAATATATCAAATACAGCTCAAAAATATCTTTGCCAAATTTTATCGAGATCCCATATATATATCTTTATCTGATTTCAAGTTAATTTTGCACCAAATGGACAATACAAGTCCGAATTTAAAAGATAAAAATGCTTCGGCATAATTAGTCCTTTAAATTTTAATTTATAATTATAATCATAGGGTGTATGATTGAATTCTCCCATAAAAACTTTTAATTGTTATGTGGAGCTCAACTAAATTAGCAAAGTGGTGTAGGGTATCATAAAATTGGCCCCGCCCGACTTTAGGACTTTCTTTACTGGTTCTTGTTAATTTTTTTCAGATTTTGCAGTAGCTCTGTAGGTCACAATTGAAAACCAATCGACATGGAATTTTTCATCAGAAGTGCGTTAAGGACAGGGAAGAAGTCTAACATTGTAAATAAACGTTGAATTATATTTAGCAGGTAAAATAGACCAACACATTCTTCCAATATGGATTTGGACATAAGGGGGCTTCCAACAAATTGTAGTGTCGCAGTTTATCACATGGTCGGCCCCGCACGACTATAGCCTTTGCTTACTTGTTAATTAAAGAATTTAAGATACAGTTCAAAAAAATTAGAACATTATTTTTATTTCAAAAAACATTTCAATATCCGGGAGTTACCGTTATATGGGGGCCATACGATATCGTGGAGCTATATCGATAATTCCCTTCCAAGGGATTTAGTACCCACAAGGAACTCCTTATGTGGATTATCAGACAATTCCGTTGAAAAATGTGGCTAAAATCATCAAAATGCCGAATATCGGAGGGTACCGTTATATGGGGGCTATACGATATCGTGAACCTATATAGATAACTCACTTTCCGGGGGTAAAGTACTCACAAAGAATTTCAGACAATTCCGTTGAAAAATAAGGCTAAAATCATCAAAATACCAATAAAGGGGGGGGGGGGGGGGGGGGGGGGGGGGGTACCGACATATGTGGGATATACGATATCGTGACCGATATAGCCCATCTTCGAACTTGACCGGCCTGCAGACAAAAGAGAAATCTGTGCAAAATTTTAGCTTCCTATCTTAATTCGTTTAGACTGTAGCGTAATTACAACAGACAGGGCTAAATTGTCTTAGAATTTTACGCTGATCAAGAATATATATATTTTGTTGGGTCTAAAATGATTATTTCGATGAGTTACAAACGGAATGACAAACTTAATATACCCTCCATACTATGTATGTGCAGGGTGTCAAAATAAACTAATGTAGATTTCGTAAATCCTTGGCAAACCGTTGACCACCTTTATTTTAGCATCTCATTTCTAATAATAACCATCTATTTTATTCCAAACCTAAAGAACATGAAGAAAAATTCAATTTCCTTTGGCCAATTGTCCAAGCACCCCATTAGAGTTTGCAAATCATGTAAATCCAAAAGTTCTGCATGTCATCAGTGATTTAATTTGTATTCAATTACTTAATCTCCCACTCACAAGCGTAATTCCAGATTTTCCAATCAAATACTTTTATAAACCATGAAACCCGTGAACACACATGCAGCCAAAACACAGATACTTAACCCACAGCCATCACTAATCCCTTTTTGAAGGGTAACATCATAGATAAATTTGTCATCTAACGTTATTTTCCACCAACCCCACCCCGATAAAGCTGCACAATGTAATGCCGTTTTCCTATGATGTTAAGCTGAAACATGTGTATGAGCACATTCGCTGGTGATGTTTGAATAAGTATTTGATATCATGTTCAAATTGTTTTTCCCCATTTTCAAGAAACCATTTCGTGGAGAGTTACCGGGAAACACATTTGTTTGCTGTTGGTCATTGTTGAACCTAATGCTAATGGAGTTATTTAAAGAATGGTGTCTGAATGGTGTCTCCCAAAAAAGGGACATGACTAAATGACCGAAATTTCGGTTTTCTTTTATTTTGAACTGCCAGGCTGGGACATTTTTTGCTAGACACGTTTTGTAAAAAAATTAAATTACACTTTCCGACCTTTTCATAGAGCAAACCAAATAATCAATGAGGACAACATTTGTCTAAATCCAGTTATTTGATTTTCTATTTAAGTAATTTTAGCCAGGTATGGGAAATCTCCATTTTTTTCTGTAGCTTAACAAAAATTGATTATAAAACCCTTTATCCCAATTGGATAAAAACATCAGTTTTCACATTGGCTTTTAAGAGTAATATTTATGGGAATGAATTTGTCATATATGTGATGAGGTTAAGAGTTTTTCAAATACATATAGTTCCAATTTTGTAATGTTAATGCTTAGTTTAGTAGATGATTAGCTTAGTTGATTAACGAAAGCCATACGAGGAATATATACATAGGTTTATTGTGACGAGGCACACAATGTTATGAAATAAACACGTAAAAAACTGTAACTTCGGCCAGGTCGAACTTTTTACACCCTCCACCATTTGGAAAAAACTTGAAAAATTCCAAAAAGTTCCGTTGGAAAATACCGCTCAAATAAAACCCGTTATTTGGAGCTATTCGAAAACGTGGTCCTGCATAAGTAATTTTTATCATAGGCTGTAGTGACGGTTCCGAACTTCAAATACGAAATTTGAAACCATTTCTAGGGGTACCGTAATGTGGGCGCTATACAAAAACGTGGACCTATGTAGACAATTCTCTTCTAAGGGGGTAAAGTACTCAGAAGGGATCTCTTGTGTGGATTTTGAGAAAATTCCATTGACATTTTATTTCTGAAATCATTAAAATATTTGGCTTCCGTTATATGGGGTTATGCGACATCGTGGACATACACCTCTCTTCTAGTGAATAAAGTAGTGACAAGAAATCACTTGTATGGATTTTCAGACAATTCCGTTGAAAAATGTGGCTAAAATCATCAAAATACCGAAAATCGGGAGGAACCGTTATATAGGTGATATATGATATCGTGAATCTATGTAGACAATTCCCTTTCAGGTAGTAAAGTACTCACAAAAAAACTCATTTTAAATAATTACAGGTCATTCCATTGAAAATGTGGCTAAAATCATCAAAATACCGAATATGGGGGGTACCGTTGTATGGGGGATATACGATATCGTGGACCTATATGAACAATTTTCTTCCAGAGTGTAAAGAACTCAGAAAGAATTCCTTGTGTGGATTTTCAGAAAATTCCATTAGAAAATGTAACTAAAATCATCAAAGTACCGAATATCGTGGGGTACCGTTGTATGGGGGCTACACGATATCGTGAAAATATATAAACAATTCTCTTCCAGAAGGTAGAATATTCAGGAAGAACTCCTTGTGTGGATTTTCAAACTAATCCATTTGAAAATGTGGCTAAAATCGCCAAAATACCGAATATCAGAGGGTACCGTTGTATGGGGGCTAAACGGTATCGTGAACCGATATAGCCCATCTGCTAACTTGACCTGCCTTCAGACAAAATACATATCTGTGCGAAATTTTAGCTTTATATCTCAATTCGTTTCGACTCTAGCGTGTTTACGGGATCCTCATAGAATCACATTTTGAGTCGATTTATGCATGTTAGTCTGTCCGTCTGTCTGTCCATGTATTTTTGCGAACAAAATGATTTTTTCCAAACACCATTTGTTAGGACCAAGTACAAATCCTATTGAAATTGCTGAGAATCGGTCAAAATTTTGATATAGCTTCCATCTATATCTCCGGCCAATTTCAGGTTTATTGTGCACCAATAATATTAATATCACTCCAAATGGAGTGCATTTTGGCACTTCCGACCAAATCCAGAAAGTACTTAAAATTGGATGAATGTCGGTGCAGATATAGCAGATATATATATATATATATATATATATATATATATATATATATATATATATATAATATATAGATATATATATATATATATATATATATATATATATATATATATATATATATATTATATATATATATATATATATATATATATATATATCCAAAGCTATATCCAAATCTAAACTAATCGCGATAAAATATGCCAAAGGTGTTTCTGAGCTCTATGAGATATATGGTACCATATATATATATATATATATATATATATATATATATATATATATATATAGATATATATATATATATATATATATATATATATATATATATATATATATATATATATATATATATATATATATATATATATGTATATATATATATATATATATATATATATATATATATATATATATTATATATATATATATATATATATATATATATATATATAATATATATATATATATATATATATATCCGGTTTCACGGTATATTCCAAATATGTTACATCAACCCATATTGGATAAATCTTTCCATTTAAAAAAAATCCATTAAGCGAAGCTCGACAGCGATATATATTTTTATACCCCTCACGACAGTGTGGTCACGGTATGTCTTTGTGCATTTCTTTGTAACATGAAGAATGAAACGATATAGACCCATAGTTACTGTTTAGGACACTTTCTGAATCGATGTCCACCCGTCTGCTGTCCATGTAATTTTGTGACCAAAATGCTGGTCGCATTTATTGTCCGATTTGTATGATACCATACATACCCGATTTTGAGGTTTCAATAAACTTGGGATACTTTATGTGGAATTTTACAATATGTATAAAGCCTATGATAGCTATAGCCGGATATAGCAATAGTTGACATATATATGATTCATGCGATTTGGAGTTTAAGACCCTCGCATTAGTAATATTCACTCCACAACAATGATATTTGAAATCAGATATACCCAAGAAATTTGCCAAATTTTATCGAGATCGGTTTATTTGTATGTAGCCCCCACATAAATCTTCATTCGATTTCAATGTATATCCAACTCTGGATCGACTTCCACCAAATTTGACAAAGGCATATGTACCAATTTGGGCTGTTATTACATATTTGGTGCACAATAACCGACCAAGCGGTTGAAGATATATATGGGAGCTATGTAAAAACAAGTAAAAAAACATTAAGTTCGGCCGGACCAAACTTTTAATACCCTCCACCCTAGGGTAAAAGAACATTAGAAGAAATGTGGCAAAAAACATTAAAATGCCGAATATCGGGAGGTACCGTTATATAGGGGCTACACCAACACGTGCACCTATAATTACAATGTTTCGCCACACGAACTAGGACCCATTATGACCCACAAATACCAACTTTTACACAAATCAGTGATAAAATGAGGCATAAATCATCAAAATACCGAATATCGGGAGGTACCGTTATATGGGGACTATACCAGAACGTGGACCTATACATGCAATGTTTTGCCACACGGTCAGGGACCCGTTGTGACCTACAAATACCAATTTTCAGATAAATCCGTGAAATAATGTGGCATAAATCATCAAAATACCGAATATCGGGATGTACCGTTATATGGGGACTATACCAGAACGTGGACCGATATATCTCATTTTCAATACCAACCATCCTAGGGACAATACACACACTTGTGCCAAATTTCAAAGGTCTACGTCAAATAATGTGGGCTCTATCGTGATTTCAACAGACGGACAGACAGACAGACAGACAGACGGACAGACGGACATCGCTAAATCGTCTTAGAATTTCATGCTGATTATGAATATATATACTTTATGGGGTCTACGACGAATATTTAGAGGTGTTACAAACGGAATGACAAAGTTAATATACCCTCCTACCCATGGTGGAGGGTATAAAAATCAGGTCATTAGGATTGATATTTTCCAATTGGTGCACAATTAACCCGAAATCGGTTAAAGATATATATAGATATATCGGTTAAAGATATATATAGCTACATCTTAACCACCAACATTTGAAGTACTTGCTTCTAGGATGAATTCTGTCGGAATAGCCCGAAATTCAGTCAATTTACGCTGATATTAGACAATTAACCCGAAATCGGTAAAAGATATATATAAGATTTGACAGAGGTAGTTTTGAGCTTTATAAATTATATGGTACCAAATAACATTTTTATGGAGTGCATATTACATATGTGAGGGACTTTAGCACCAAGTCGGTTGAAACACATATGTGGGAGCTATATATATTTGATGTACTTCCATCTTGACTTAGTTCGGCCGGATATGCAAATTTCACCTCAATAGGATAATAAATTCATTAAATGTGTTTACAAAAATACATGGACAGACGGACTGACATGCTCCTTGAAAATAATTATGACTCTATCTCGCCTCCTTCTCCATGTTACAAACACATGCACAAAGACATAATAACTTTACCACTATGTGGAGTAGCGTATAAATATTTAAAACACAAACTATTTAAAAATTTTCTTAATATTACCTAACGATCCACACGGATTCTTATTTTCAATAAACAATCACTGCAATGAACTCCCTAAAACTTTAAAGTTTTCTCTCGTTCCTTTCGGTTAATCATATTTGTCTCAAATCTTTTTTGTTGTCTGTTTTAAGAAACACATTTATGCTAATCTGATGGATATCTTCATGAAAACTACAAATTTGAGTTCTTTCTCGTTACACTTGGCTTAAAAAGCTTCGCCGAAAATTTGTGAGAAATTTGTCGTCAAACTTGAGCGAACTAATAGCAGACAAAAACGACAAAACTTTATGCAACACAACTTTAACAGTACAACAACACCAGAAGAAGCAGCAACAAGAACAGTGTCAACGTTGACAATAGCACAGCCTTTTCCTGCCACTTTTATATTACGCATAGTTTCCCACATAAAACGCACATTTGCTTATACATTTATTCTATTCTTTGTTCTGGCAATGTGAAAAAGTACTACAAGAGGTTGTACAGGGTGAGTTAAAAACAAGTTAAGTTCGGCCGGACCGAACTTTGAATAACCTCCACCATTTGGAACAAATTTGAAAATTTTCAAAAAAATAAAAACCGTTAAAAATTCTGTTAAAATCTTAAAAATACCGAATATAGCCGTTGTATTGGGGTTTATACGACGTGGACCTACATTTTTGCCATAAGGCATTACAATATTCAAATTCGAAACTTGAAATAAACGGTAAATAATGTGGCCAAAATCATCAAAACACCATACATAGGGAGGTACCGTTACATCGGAGTTATACAAAGACCTGGACTTGCATAGACAATTTTCTGTTAGAACATGTAGCATCCATTACGAACTTCAAATACGACATCTCAAACAATTTCGGTGAGTGTTCTACCTAAAATCATCAAAATACCGAATATCGGGAGTTACCGTTAAATGGGGGCTATACGAAGACGGGGAGCTGCATAGACAATTTTCTGTTATAGGGTGTAATATCAATTTCGAACTTCAAATACCAAATTTGAAACCATTCCGGTGAACAATGTCGCTAAAATCATCAAAATACCGAATATCGGGAGGTACCGTTATAACCAGAATACTGGCAAAATAAACATGTCTGCAAAATTTTAGCCTGCAATCTCGATTCGTTCGAAAGATAGCGTGATTACAACAGACAGACGGACAAATAGACAGAATTTTACGCTGATCAAGATTATATATGCTTTGTTGGGTTTTACATGAGTATTTCGAGGAGTTACAAATGGAATGACAAAGTTAATATACCCTTCATAGTATGGTGGAGGGTATAAAAAAACTGCAACAAAGTCACACGCCATAACTAAACATATATATCTTTAATTTATTGGCTGAAAGCAAAAAATGTCGGATATATCATCAAATTTTAGAATAAGTTTAGATATGTTCGAATTGGTCACCTTTGGCACGAATTTTGGCCTTAAAACGATCAATGAAACCGTCACACGCTGCCTGAATGTTCCTCTGCGGTATTTTGGTCCATTCCCGGCGAAGCGCCCGCTTGATGTCGATCACATCAACTCACTTTGGTATTTTTTGTGTCAACATTGCTTTCCAAAAAACTCCAGACATAATAGTCCAACGGATTGGTATCCGAAGATTTTCGGGGCCATTGTGCGCTGGAAATGAAGCGAAGCGGAACCTCATTTTGTAACTGTTCTTGGGCGGCGCGTTCTGAGTGCGATGGTGCTGAGTCCTGTTGGTATGTCCAAGGTCTGCGGCCAAAATGTTTGCGTGCCCTAGGCTTTAATATACCCTCCAGAATATTTTCGTGATAATATTCGGCATTTGTTCTGATGCCACGGTCGATTAATACGAGCGGAGAACGAGCATCGGCTGTTATGGCGGCCCACACCATCACCATGACCGGCGCTTGAGTTCTGGTGGCCACCCCAAGGCGCACATTTTCAGCTGACCTCTTTGGCAAGTAAATACGATCATTTTGTTTGTTTACAACGAATATTTTCTCATTGGAGGAAACCAAATTCGGCAGTTCACCACTTTCGGCCAAGCGAAGCAACTCTTTAGCTCTTTTGAGTCTATTTTCTTTCACTTGCGGTGTTAGTTCCTGCACATTTTAGAATTTCAATGGCTTTACCCCGAGCTCACTTTTTAATATTTTCTGAATGAACTATTGCGATATGTTCAGCTCACGAGCCATTATTCGGCCACTGCGAAGCGGGTTTCCATCAAGTCGCTTCTTTACTTTTCGAACCATTTCTGCTGATGTTGTTGTTTTTTTTACGTCCACTTCCTTGACGTCGCGCTACGCTATCAGTATCACGGTAACGAGCGATGGTTCTAGACACAAAAGATTGATTCACATTTAAATGCTGGAGTGCTCTTACGATAGCCACTTGTGGTTTTCCAGCCAAATATTACGAAATCACACTATCACGCTTGAATTCCATCACGAATAACTTTTTTTCTGGAAAATTCTCACCTAAATGCTTTTGTACGCTTGTAAACAATATAATGAGCTGTCGCTGGAATAATTTTAACAGCTGTCGGACGAGTGGCTTCGAAATGACAGCAGTCTGAAGTTGGTTGCAGTTTTTTCATCTCACCCTGTATTTACATGCAAAATTGATCTCAACTTTCGTGTGAAACTGTTTTGAATACGACGAAGTGCGTAAATATTCGACAAATTCCCCCCGTCAAAAACCTAAGGGTAACATCTGCGCAAGGCTCTATCACATTATTTAGGGTTGTAGGGTATCACATTGTCGCCCGCACGGCTATTGTCTTTGATTATTTGCTTTGAAATTTTAATTGTATATTTAATAAAACGCAAAACATGTAGTCTGGGTGTTTTTGCTCTAAAATATTTTTTTCTGGCATTGTGAAGATGGCCGCACGAGAGTCAATAACACAAACTATAATATCCAACAATTTACCTTCCCATTTTAATTCGTGATCTTATTGCATAAAATCTATTGGCATACTTTTTGTAGTTTATTTCTGGGGGTTTTAAATAAATGGGTCCTTTCAACTTTGTACCAATTGTCAAACAACATAATAAATTGTATCGAAAGAGATGAAAGATGCGCGGTTTATTCAACTGATAGCACAAAAGTCTTCGATGGCAGTGACACATGCAAATCAATTTTCCACATGAAATGACACGAGACTGCGAGACTTCAAGGCATGTGAGTATGCAATCACTGATAATTGAGTTTGAAAAGTTGAGATGTTCAGTTCTAATACCCTACACCACATAGTGGTAAGGGTATTATGTCTTTGTGTATTTGTTTGTAACATGGAGAAGAAAACGAGATAGATCCATAGTTCCTTTTGGTGATAAGCATAGAATCACATTTTGAGTCGATTTATGCATGTCCGTCCGTCCGTCTATCCATCTGTCTGTCCGTCCTGTATTTTTGTAAACAAAATGCAGGTTGCATTTATTATTCGATTGAGATGAAATTTTCTAAATAACATTTGTTTGGCTCAAGGACGATCCCTATTGAAATTGGTGAAAATCGGTCCAAATTTAGATATAGCTCCGGAGATATATCTTCATCCGTCCAAATGATGTGCAGGTTGCATTTATTATTCGATTGAGATGAAATTGCACCAGATATCAGATACAGCCTAGCAATTCATGATTCAAATTTTATCAAGATCGGTTCCGATTTGGATATAGCTCCCATATATATCTTCATCCGATTTTAGGTTTCTTGTGGACCAAATGGTGTGAATTTTGGCACCTCTGACCGAATTTAGTATAGAAATAAGTACTTCAAATTTGGTGCACGATACAAGAATAATATTTGGTACCAGATATCAGATGCAGACAAGAAATAGCTATTTTCAATTTTATGAAGATCGGCTCAGATTTGGATATAGCCTCCATATATATCATTATTCGATTTCAGGTTTATTGTGCACCAAATAGCTAATATTAGCCCAAATGAAGTGAATTTTCGAAATTCAACCGAGTTTAGCATAGAAGGAAGAATTTCAAATTTGCTCCCATATATAGGTTTCACCCGATTTGGTTTTTAAATATCCAACTTTCGGAATATGCACTCTACCATAATGATATTTTGTACAAGATATGTCAATGAGCTCAGAAATTGCAATATAAAACTTTTTTTACGAGAGTTCTACTAAACATGCAAAGTGGCGTAGCGTATCATATAGTCGGCCCCGCCCGACTTTTGAGCCTTCCTTACTGGTTTTAAACTTATTTCGTGTTGCCTGATTCTATCCGTGCGTGACAGCGGCCAGAACCTTACATAAACTCATCGAAACTGATTCATGGTATGTTACTTCTTTGTTATTTTATATCCTCTGAACATGTTAACAATATCATCGCAAAAGTGGTAAAGCATTCCTTGATTAGTTAAATCAATTTACATTACATTATTGTATAACATAATCTATAGTAATCCCGAAGAGAAGTGCAATATGTGATTGATTTTTTCATGACTATATACAGGGTGTGATGAAAACCTGCAACCAAATTCAGACTGCTGTCATTTCAAGCCACTCGACCGACAGTTGTTGAAATTATTTCAGTGACAGCTTGTTGTATTGTTTACAAGCGAACAAAAGCATTTTGTGAGAATTTTCCAGAAAAAAGTTATTCGTGATGGAATTCAAGCGTGATAATGTGATTTCTTTATATTTGGCTGGAAAACCACAAGTGGCTATCGTAAGAGCACTCGACCATTTAAAAGTGAATAAATCTTTTGTATCTCGTACCATCGCTCGTAGTCCGACGTCAAGGAAGTAGATGGAAGAAAACAACAACGTCAGCAGAAATGGTTCGAAAAGTAAAGAAGCGACTTGATCGAAACCCGCTTCGCAGTGGCCGGAAAATGGCTCGTGAGCTGAACATATCACAATATACCATTTGGCCAATATTGAAAAATGAGCTCCGAGTAAAGCCATTGAAATTGCAAAAAGTGCAGGAACTTACACCGCTAAAAGAAAGAAAATAGACTCAAAAGAGCTAAAGTGTTGCTTCGCTTGGCTGAAAGTCGTGAAATGCCGAATTTGGTTTTCTCCGTTGAGAATACATTCGTTGTCCAGCAGTTTGTAAACAAACAAAATAGTAATGTTACTTGTCAAAGAGGTTAGCTGAAAATGTGCGCCTTGGGTTGGATACCGGAACTCAAGCGCCGGCCATGGTGATGGTGTGGGCTGCCATAACTGCCGATGGTCGCTCTCCGTTCGTATTAATCGACCTTGGCATCAGAATAAATGCCGAATATTATCGTGAAAATATTCTGGAGGGCGTATTTCAACCTTGGACACGCAAACATTTTGGCCGTAGACCTTGGACATTCCAACAGGACTCAGCACCATCGCACAAATTTGATGCTATTTCCGATATTTTTATTCCCTACACCTTGGAAAGGAGGGTTTATTAACTTTGTCATTCCGTTTGTAACATCCTTAAATATTCGTCGTAGACCCCATAAAGTATATATATTCATAATCAGCATAAAATTCTAAGTCGATTTAACGAAATCCGTCTGTCTATTTGACGTATAACGCCAAATTTTAGCAGAGCAATTTGTTTTGTGTCTAGGATGGTTTGTATTGAAATTGATATATTTCGTTCCACGTTCTGGTATAGTCCCCATATAACGGTACCTCCCGATATTCGGTATTTTGATGGTTTTTGCCACATTTTTTCACTGATTTGTCTAAAAATTGGTATTTGTGGGTAATAATGGGACCTAGTTTGTGTGGCGAAACATTGTATGTATAGGTCCACGTTTTGATATAGTTCCCATATAACGGTACCTCCCAATATTCGGTATTTTTATGATTTTTGACAAATTTTTCCAAGAGTTTCTGTGAAAATTGGTAGTTGTAGATCATAATGGGTCCCAGTTCGTGTGGCGAGTCATTGTAATTATAGGTCCACGTTTTGTATAGCCCCCATATAACGGTACCTCCCGATATTCGGCATTTTAATGGTTTTTGCCACATTTTTTCACGGATTTGTCTAAAAATTGGTATTTGTAGGTCTTAGTGGGTTCTAGCTCCTTTGGCGAAACATTGCATGTATAGGTCCACGATTTGGTATAGCCCCCATATAACGGTACCTCCCGATATTCGGCATTTTAATGGTTTTTGCCACATTTCTTCTAATGTTTCCTTTACCCTAAGGTGGAGGGTATTAAAAGTTTGGCCCGGCCGAACATAATGTTTTTATACCCTACAACACTATGTGTTGGGGGTATTATAAGTTTTATTGGGCCAAAAATTATGTAACACCTCGAAATATTGGTTTCCCACATAGGAAAGTATATATGGATCTTCCTAGCTCGCCGAGCTGAGTCGATCTAGTTATGTATGTCCGTCCGTCCGTCTGTCCATGTTAATTTGTAATCACTCTACAGGTCGCAATTATGGCCCGATCTTCATGAAATTTATAATGTAGGTGGGGATAAGGTCAGAATAGAACCCTATTTCTTTTGGAGATGATCGCACAATATTTAGGTGTCGAAATGGACCAAAAACTGAAAATTGATGGTCATCGGGTAATATTTAGTGGGTGAAAAAGACTATAACATTTGTGTTAAATAAAAGTCAAATTTCCATTATACCGCGAATATTTTTAGTCCCGGCGAAATCATAAATAGACGAACAGGTCAATTCTGAGCGGTACGTAGATGCCGATAGTAAATATATCGGATATATATAGCGAAATATATACAATGTGTATATACAGAGGAAGGGAATGTTAGATGGAATGATTATATCTCAAGAATGGCTGGACCGATTTTGACAAATTTTGACAATTCAGAATGCCCACTTGACATAAAAGTATAAAATCTAAAAAAATCGCATAAAAATAAGTCAAAAATTATGCTAATATAGAGTTTGTAGTATTTTGTGACATTTTTTTATTTTTTCATATTTTTTATCGCATGCGATTTTTTCAATTTGACTTATAATATTAAGGTGTACATTTTGTAATATTTTTCCACCTTACAACACAGGTTTAGGATATTACATACAGATTGCAATTATCATCCGATCCTCACGAAAAGGGTAGGGTTAGGCTGAGAAGGGCTAGGCCTATTGTTTTCAAAGATGTCCGCAATATATTTAGGGGTTGAAATGGACCAACAACTAAAATTAAATTTTTTTTTTTTTAATTTTCCTGATTTTGCAGCCGTTAGAAAAGTCATAAAAAACATAAACCAAGGACACGAAATCTCGCATTAAGTTAGAGTTTAGGACAGCGGGTAGAATGGACCACTACTTTTGTCTGAAAAATACCAACATTACTTACAGGCGATAGCCGAAATACACAAAATGCGAACTTCTGCCTTTTTTGCTGATTTCGTTGGCGAAAATTGCCACATATCGTAGACAAGAAGATAGTATAGAAGAGTCTAAATTTGGAGATACAGAGGGGCTTCTTGCTTTTGGAGATGATCGCAAAATACGACGGAGTGCGTAAATATAGGCGAATGTCCCTGGTCAAAATGCTAAGGGTGATATCTGGGCATTGCTCCGTCACATAATTTCCAAAGCGAAATCTTCCAAAATGGATTTGGACATAATGGGGCTTCTAATATATTGTAGTGTTGTAGGGTATCACATGGTCGGCCCCGACTATAGCCTTTGCTTACTTGTTTTTACTTGTTTTTGCTTTCATTCAATAAAAATAAAAAAAATGTAAAAATTATGGCGTTCGACTTTGTTGCAGTTTTTTTTCTCACCCTATATATGTATACCAGTAAAGCAAATATAAATTTTAAAACTATATTACCTATGGACTCATTGAACAATAGATTTCAGATTCAGGCAAATTGATTAAATTAATTCAATGATGTACAACACGCAAACGAAATTGTTTGTATGAATCAAACACATGTTTTACTTCACAGACAAACCATTATTTTGACTACCAAAGTAAATCTTATCTAAGACATAGAAGATTGTGAGATGGTACAACTATTTAAATAACAATAAACTGTATCGATTGGATTGTAGTCCATAGGATCTGGTTGTGTTGCCAACATGGCCGCAAGAAGTGCATAGTATATCATTACAGAATCGATAATTCATACAATTGACAAGTATATGTACATTTGGGACTGCTATCGGCCATTTGGTGCACAATCAAAGGAAGTTGGTTGAGGATGTATATGGAAGCTATATTCAAATCTGAGCCGATCTTGAAAAAATTTGATTCATTTATTTCGGAGCTGTATCTAATATTTGGTACCAAAATATATTGTTGTGGGATGCATATTACGCTTGTGAGGGACTTTAAACACGAAATCGGGTAAAACATATATATGGGAGCTATAGCTATATCCGAACCGATTTACACCAAATCTGGAATACTGGTTAATAGGATGAATTCAGACGTTATTGCCAAAATTTAATCTTAATAAATCTTGGCAGAGGTATTTCTGGGCTGTATCTTATATCTGATAACGAACATCATTCTTGTAGGGTGCATATTACGAATGTGGGGGACTTAACCACCACATCGGATGAAACATATATATGGGAGCTATAGCTATATCTGAACCGATTTTGATGCATTTGCTTCTAGACCGAATTCGGTCGGATGTACCAAAAATCAGGACTTTTGGACAGATATTGGCCATTTGGTGAACAATTAACTCGAATTCGGTAGAAGATATATATGGGAGCTAAATCTAAATCTGATCCGATCATCACCAATTTCAATAGAGTTCGTTTTTGGGCCAAACAAATATTATTTGGAAGATTGCATTTCAATTGGATAATAAATGCGACCTGCATTTGGTTCACAAGAATACATGGACGGACAGACAGACGGACTGACATGTATAAATCGACTCAGGAAGTGATTCTATGAAGATCTTCAAAACAAATGCACAAAGCCATAATGCGGTTATCAATATGTGGTGTAGGCTATAAAAAAAACTTTTTGATGGATTATCTTTACAAGAATTGTACTAGATTTGACTATTAGTTTCAGAAGTTGAATTACAATAGAATTTAAAGTGATGCGGAACTTCGACTCCCAATATGGCTAATTAGAGAAGGCCTGTAATAAGAAAATAGTAGAAGGTGAAAAGAAAAAACATAAAAAATTATCTTAACTTCGATAACAGTTCGTACAGTACACTAGCAATGGTGATATTTGTGTTGATTTATGTCAGATTGTGAACAATTACAATGATTTACTTTTTGAGGTTAACACATTAATTTTTAAGCTAAATGCTGCAAAAGTCACCTGTAATGTCCAAACAATTATTTAAAACTTCATTGCTCACAAATAATACCATTTTGGATTCATTTATGTCACAACAATCATAAACTTTAGTTAACAGTAATTGTAATTTAATTTTTTTCTAAAAACAAAAGTGAAAAATAGAAGAAAATGAAACTATTCTTGTGGTTGTGAAAGAAATTTAAATATGTACCGCGCAAAACCTCCAAAGTTTTCTTGAGAATAACCACTAAACGGGCTAAGATAGTTTATGTGGAATAAAAACACAAATATATAGGTTTGAGGTAATTAACAAGTTTTTGTATTCGCTTTGTATAATTACAGAGCAATCAGCTCGGCGGCATGAACGGAAGGATGGTTTGGCATCAACGATGAGAAGACAAACACTTTTCAAAAGTTTTCTGCTTAATGGTGCAAAATATTATTAAATTTGATGTAGATCTGAGGGGGGGTGGTGGAAATAAACAGTAATGTGAAAATAATTCTGTTCGGCGTTATTAGTACGACGAAGTAAACAAAAAGAGCTGCTAATATTTTTTTTAATTCCCTAAACTATAATATACATCTTTGTCAATCCGTTTGTACCTCGTCGAACTACTCATATTAAACCCAATGAAATATATATACAGGGAGAGATAAAAAAACTGCAACAAAAGGAAACGCCATAATTTTTACTTTTTTTTTAATTATATTGAATGAAAACAAAAAGGTCGGAAATAGCATCAAATTTTAGAATAAGTTTAGATTTGTTCGAATTGGTCACCTTTGACACGAATTACGGCCTTTAAACGGCCAATGAAACCGTCACACGCTGCACGAATGTTGCTCGGCGGTATTTTTGACCATTCCCGGCGAAGCGCTTGCTTGAGGTAATCGACACTTTGGCTATTTTTTAGTCTTTTTTAGTGCCAGCCTTGCTTCTCAAAATACTCCAGACACAATAGTCCAACGAATTGGTATCCGGAGATTTTGGTGAAAATTATGTGCTGGAAATGAAGCGAGGAACCTCATTTTGTAACCATTCTTTGGTGGCGCGTGCTGAGTGCGATGGTACTGAGTCCTGTTGGAATGTCCAAGGTCTGCAGCCAAATTGTTTGCGTGCCCAATGCTTGATTACACCCTCCAGAATATTTTCGCGATAATATTCCGCAGTTATTCTGATGTCACGGTCGATCAATACGAGCGGAGAGCGACCATCGGCTTTTATGGCGGCCCACGCCATTACCATGGCCGGCCCTTGAGTTCCGATGGCCAACCGAAGGTGAACATTTTCAGCTGACCTCTTTGGCAAGTAAACACGATCATTTTGTTTGCTTACAAACTGCTGAACAACGTATGTTTTCTCATTTCTCAGAAAACCAAATTCGGCAGTTCACCACTTTCGGCAAAGCGAAGCAACACTTTAGCTCTTTTGAGTCTATTTTCTTTCTGTTGCGGTCTAAGTTCCTGCACTTTTTGCAATTTCAATGGCTTTACTCGGAGCTCATTTTTCAGTATTTGCCAAATGGAATTTTGCGATATGTTCAGCTCACGAGCCATTTTTCGGCCACTGCGACACGTGTTTCGAGCAAGACGCTTCTTTACTTTTCGAACCATTTCTGCTGATGTTGCTGATTTCTTCCGTCCACTTCCTTGACGTCGGGCTACTCTACCAGTATTACGGTAACGAGCTATGGTACGAGACACAAAAGATTTATTCACATTTAAGTGCTGGAGTGCTCTAACGATAGCCACTTGCGGTTTTCTAGTCCAATATAATAAAATCACACCATCACCCTTGAATTCCATCATTTCTGGAAAATTCTCACCAAAATGCTTTTGTACGCTTGTAAACAATGTAATGAGCTGTCACTGGAATAATTTTGGACGAGTGGCTTAGAAATGACAGTAGTCCGAAGTTGGTTGCAGTTTTTGAATCTCATCCTTGATTAACTTGATCTTGATCAACGTAAAATGCTAAGTCGATTTAGGGATTTTCGTTTGTTTATGTGTTTTTCCGTCTGTCCGTTGCAGTCATGCAATCTTTCGAATAAATTGAGATATAAATTTAAAATTATGCACACATAATATAGGCAGGGCATGTCGGTCCACCTTTTTGCATATCCCCCATATAACTGATAACCGATGTTCGGTATTTTAACTATTTAGATCACATTTTATAATAGAATTGTTTAAAGTTGGTATTTGGAGTTTGTAACGGGTTCCACCTCCTGTGGCCGAAAATTGTCTGCATAGGTTCACATTTTACTATAACCCCCATGTTTCGTACTTCCCGATATTTGGTATTCTGATGATTCTGGACACGTTTTTGTATGGGAATCGTTTAAAATTCGGATATAGAGTGGGTGGGTTCTTCTCTGACAGAAGACTGCTGGAATATGTCAGACTATTCCGAAAGAGTAATTATATTATTAGTCACTGGAATCCTCTTCTCTTTTATATTTTAAGATGCCTTGAAATTCTATTTGATTTTTTAAACATTCCAGTTGAAATGCCTCTGCTGCCCTGTTGATGCTTTATCGGTCTAGGTTTTTACTCAGTATTTTCCATGCTTCAGGCACAAATTTTGCCTTTTTTTCAGTAGTCAAAAATAAAAATCTACATAGGTCCACCCTGACTTCGTAGAGTAGTTAAAAGGGATGATTCCGGCTCGACTCCGGAAACAATGTCCTATCTGTTCGTTGATGAGCGGAGAGATGATGCGGAGTGAACTCCTTAGTTCTGTAACTTTGCAAGTATAGTGACAATGGGTTCATCACTGCGCCATAAAATTAAATTAAATGTTAACAAAAAAGTAAATAAAAAAACTAAAATAAAAAAATAAAAATTAGAGCACAAAATAACATATAAATCTCAATTCAGTTGTTGGTTGATGTTTGGACCATCTTAATGCCGGGATATATCCTTGCATGGGATCGACACGAAACAGCTTCACAATATTATAATCCTTAAATATTCACTTTTTGGCATTTTTAACTATGTTTTGTGATCAACTTTTTAAGCATGAATTATCAAAAACATAAACTCCTTAAATATTTATTTTTCGGCCTTTTTAACTATCATTTGTAATCACTTTGTGAAGCATGAATTATCGACAACTTTAAAATAGCCATAACTCCTTAAACATTGAGTTTTCGGCGTTTTTAGCTATTATTTGTGATCACTTTCTTTAAGCATGAATTATCGAAAACTTTAAAATACAGCTCAGAAATACATTTGCTAAATTTTATCGAGATCAGTTCAGATTTGGATATAGCTCCCATATATAACTTCGTCCGATTTACTTTTGTTTGTGCACCAAACGTCTAATATTTGTCCAAATTGGATGAAATTTGGCACTTTCGACCGAATTGAGTCTAGAAGCTAGTATGTCAAATTTGGTGATAATCGGTTCAGATATAGCTATAGCTCCCATATATACTGTTCATCCGATTTGACATATTTGTTGCCCAGAGCCGTAATATGCACTCCGTAACAACGATATTCAGGGAAATATATCAAATGCAGCTCAGAAATATCTTTGCCAAATTTTATCGAGATCGGTTCAGATTTGGATATAGCTCTCATATATATCTTTATCTGATTTCAATTTAATTTTGCACCAAATGGGCAATACAAGTCCAAATTAAAAAGATACAGATGCTTCGGCATATTTAGTCCTTTGAACTTTAAATTATAAGAACTTTTAATTGTTATGCGCAGCTCTACTAAATTAGCAAAGTGACTTTAAGACTTTCTTTACTGGTTTTAAGCAATAATTATCGAAAACTTTAAATTGGCCATAACTCCTTAAACATTGAATTTTCCGCCTTTTTAGAAATTATTTGTGATTACTTTTTTAAGAATGAATTATCGAAAACTTTAAAATGGCCATAACTCCTTAAATATTAATTTTTCGGCGTTTTTAGCTATTATTTATGATCACCGTTTTAACCATGAATTATAGAAAACTTTAAAATGGCCATAACTCTTTAAATAACTCCTTAAATATTGAGTTTTCCGCGTTTTTAGCTATTATTTGTGATCACTTTTTTAAGCATGAATTATCGAAAACTTTAAAATGGCCATAACTCCTTGAATGTTGAGGTTTCCGCGTTTTAAGCTATTATTTGTGATCACTTTTATAAGCATGAATTATCGAAAACTTTAAAATGGCCATAACTCTTTAAATAACTCCTTAAATATTGAGTTTTCCGCGTTTATAGCTATTATTTGTGATCACTTTTTTGAATTATCGAAAACTTTAAAATGGCCATAACTCCTTAAATATTGAGTTTTCCGCGTTTTTAGCTTTTATCCGTCTGTCTATGTTAATTTGTAATCACTCTACAGGTCGCAATTATGGCCCGATCTTTACGAAATTTAGAATTGAGGTGGGGCTAGGGTCAGAATAGAACCCTATTTCTTTTGGAGATGATTGCATTATATTTAGGGGATGAAAGGGACCAAAAACTGAAAAAATTCCTGATTTTGCAGTTGCTATACAGGTCGCAATTGTAGACCAATCAAAGCGGAAGGTAGCATACCGCTAGAGCTTAGGGCTGGGCAGAAGCCTTCCAATTTTGATGGTCATCGGGTAATATTTAGTGGGTGAAATAGGCCACAACATTTGTATTAAATAAAAGTCAAATTTTCCATTAAACCGCAAATATTTTTAAACCCGGCGAAATCACAAATAGACGAACAGGTCAATTCTGACCGTTACGTTGATGCCGATAGTAAATATATCGGTTATATGTAGCGAAATATATACAATGTGCATATACAAAGGAAGGGGATGTTAGTTAGAATGCTTATATCTCAAGAATGGCTGGACCGATTTTGACAAATGGTATCAATTCAGAATGCCCTCTTGACATAAAGGAATAGAATCTAAAAAAATCGCATAAGAAGGTATCAATAATGATGTTAACATAGATTTTTTAGTATTTGGTCACATTTTTTTAATTTTTCATATTTTTTATCGCATGCGATTTTTTAAATTTGACTTCTAATATTTTGTAATATTTTTTCACCTTACAACATAGGTTGGGGATATTATATAAGTCTTGCAAATCTTGTCCGATCCTCAGGGTTGGGCTCAGAAGGGCTAGGCCTATTGTTTTAAAAGATGTCCGCAGTATATTAGGGGTTAAAATGGACCAACAACTAAAAATGTTCCTGATTTTGCTGCCGTTTTAAAGGTCACAAATAGAAAGCAAAGGACAGCGGGTACAATAGACCACTAATTTTGTGTGAAAAAAATACCAGCATTACGTACAGTCGATATCCGAAATACACAAACGACGAACTTCTGACTTTTTTATGCTGATTTCGTTGACGAATATAGCCAAATATCGTAGGCAAGCATATCTTATAGTTGAGTCTAAATTTGGAGATACAGAGGGGACTCTTACTTTTGTAGATGATTGCAAAATATTTAGGGGTTCAAATTAACCAAAAACCGAAATGTTTTTCCGATTACACAATTGAAACCAATCGACACGCCTGTGAAGAGAGTTAAGCACAGGGAAGAATTCTAGCATTTTGGATGACCATTGGATTATATTTAGATGTAAAATGGACTATAACAACTAACAGCCCGACGATGTGCGTAAATATTGGGCTCGAAAATATCACATGTCGTAAGTGTGATGGAATTGTTATATTGTGCTAAATTTGGGTAAGCCATAACCATAATATGAAATACTATCATAAGAAACTTTTCAATAATCTTTTGCAGAATCTAAGATTTGTAGAATAGAAATATTGATATGAGTCTAACACAAATATTATATCTGAGGGGATGTACAAGACTGATACTGTCTTCTTTCAAGCGCAACCTAATTTTTATAAATTTATTGAGATATACCAAGTTTGAATAAAATGGAGTACATTCTGAACTGAACTGACTGAATATAAGTTTTTTTTTTTTAGTTCGAAGATTGGAAATGTGGCAAAGACCATCGAAAGTAGTCTACAGGGTGAGATAAAAAAACTGCAACAAAGTCAAACGCGTTTACATTTTTATTTCATTTTTTTAACTGAACCGTGGAACCTCATTTTGTAACCATTCTTGGGTGGCCCGTGCTGAGTCCTGTTGGAATGTCCTAGGTCTGCGGCCAAAATGTTTGCGTGCCCAAGGCTCTAATACAGCCTCCAGAATATTTTCGCGACAATATTCGGCAGTTATTCTGATGCCACGGTAATACGTGCGGAGAGCGACCTGTGGAGAGCTGTTATGGCGGCCCACATCATCACCATGGCCGGCGCTTGAGTTCTGGTGGCAAACCGTAGGTGCACATTTCAGCTGACCTCTTTGGCAAGTAAACACGATCATACTGTTTGTTTACAAACTGCTGGACAACTAATGTTTTCTCATCGGAGAAAACCAAATATGGCAGTTTACCACTTTCGACCAATCAAAGCAACTATTTAGCTCTTTTGAGTCTATTTTTTCTGTTGCGGTGTAAGTTCTTGAACGTTTTGGAATTTCAATGGCTCATTTTTCAATATTTGCCGAATGGAATATTGCGATATGTTCAGCTTACGAGTCAGGTCTAGTCGCCTCTTTACTTTCGAACCATTTCTGCTGATGATGCTGTTTTCTTTCGTCTTCCGTCCACTTCCTTGACATCGGGCTACGATACCAGTATCACGGTAACGAGCGATAGTACGAGACACAAAAGATTTATTCACATTTAAATGCTGGATTGCTCTAACGATAGCCACTTGTGGTCTTATAAAAATATAAAGAAATCAAACTATCACGCTCGAATTCCATCACGAATAACTTTTTTTTGGAAAGTGCTTTGGTACGCTTTCAAATAATATAATGAGCTGTCAATGGAATTATTTCAACAGATGTCGGACGATTGGTTTAGAAATGACAGCAGTCTGAAGTTGGTTGCAGTTTTTTCATCTCACCCTGTGTATTTCAAATTACAGCTTTGTCAGTTATGTGACACACTTTAACTACCAGACGTTATGCTATTAGTTACTCCTTTTATTTATATTTTTTATACTTTATTTTAAATGACTTCAAACATTCGAATATAGCAAGCATGTGAACCTACGCATAAACAAACTACAATCATCGCTTGCCTTTTTATGGTAAAGGTATTTGGTAAAGCATAAAAATGCATCTCCTTCACAGATGTTGAAGATCTCTAGTGTGAGGACTAAACCCATTGTACAGATTTTCTACAAGTCACCATTTTTTTTAATCACACCTTAGCAGTTGTCCACTAGGGAATTGTGTGTCTCTGTTTGTGTTCCTTGGGATTGGAAACTGTCAATTGTAACTTCTATTGCCTCCGTAACTAAGGACATAAAGTATGGAATACTAGTTTTACATTGACAATATAACGACAGGTCTTTAATTACGTTCTCAGAATGAAATGTAGACTAATCAATTTATATCTAGTACATTTTTATTTTAGTAATGGAGTTTTTTCGAAAAGGTTATCTATTTTTTAGAAAGCTTTGGTCCGTCGTGAACATGTCAGTCACTTGCCGTTGCAATTAGAAAATTATATATGCAGAATATATTAAACAAGTACGCAAGAGCTAACGTTTGGTGGAGCCGACAATGTGATTCTCTACAAAACTATGCAATATAGAATATATAATTGGACATTAGAAAATACTTTGTAATTTTAGATTTAATAAATAGGATTTATATTTATTATTATATTCCTCCGGGAAAATCTCTAACCCCATGCACAACTCCGTGCCGATTTTTCTTTATTTATTACCTCTAGAATTGTTTGTCAATTTGAACCCTCTAAATATTATGTGATTATCAGCAAAAACAAAAATTCGAAAGGATCGGGCGATAATTGCGACCTGTAAATAGTAAAACTGTAACAAAGTCAAACGCCATAATTTTTAAATTTTTATACCCTACAACACTATGTGTTGGGGGTATTATAAGTTTGATTGGGCAAAAAATTATGTAACAACGAAATATTGGTTTCCCACATAGGAAAGTATATACGGATCGTCCTATCTCGCCGAACTGAGTCGATCTAGGTATGTATGTCCGTCCGTCCGTCTGTCCGTCTGTCCATGATAATTTGTAATCACTCTACAGGTCGCAATAATGGTCCGAACTTCACGAAATGGACCAAAAACTGAAAAATTTCCTGATTTTGCAGTTGCTCTACAGGTCGCAAACTTAGGGCTGGGCAGAAGCCTTCCAATTTTGATGCTCATCGGGTAGTATTTAGTCTTTGCTTTTGGAAATGATCGCAAAATATTTAGTGGTTCAAATGAACCAAAAACGGAAAAAAATTTTTTTTGATCACACAATTGAAACCAATCGCCACTCTGAGAAGAGAGTTAAG
This sequence comes from Musca domestica, assembly GCF_030504385.1. NCBI lineage: Eukaryota > Metazoa > Arthropoda > Insecta > Diptera > Muscidae > Musca > Musca domestica. Next base: position 19,036,374 of record NW_026712133.1, on the reverse strand, counting down.
GACAGGGAAGAATTCTAGCATTTTGGATGACCATTGCATTATATTTAGCTGGAAAATGGATCACAACAACTAACAGCACGACAGAGTGCGTAAATATTGGGAAAATGTTCTTGATAAAGAAAACTAAGGGTAATATCTGTGCAGTGCTCAATGACATAATTTCAAAAGCGAAATCTTCCAAAATGGATTTCGATATAAAGGGACTTCTACTATATCGTAGTGTTGTAGGGTATCACATGGTCGGCCCCGAACGACCTTTGCTTACTTGTTTTTTTTTTTTTTTAATTTCATTGAGTGAAAGCAACAAATGTCGGAAATAGTATCAAATTTTAGAATAAGTACAGATTTGTTCGAATTGGTTAAATTTGGCACGAATTATGGCCTTCAAACGGCCAATGAAACTGTCACACGCTGCCCGAATGTGGCTCTGCGGTATTTTGGCCCATTCCCGGTGAAGCGCTAGCTTGAGGTGATCGATACTTTGGTATTTTTTTGTGCCAACCCTACTTTCCAAAATTCTCCAGACACAATAGTCCAACGGATTGGTATCCGGAGACTTTGGTGGCCATTGTGGAAATAAAGCGAGGAACCTAAAAAATGTTTGCTTGCCCAATGCATTAATACAACCTCCAGAATATGTTTGCGACAATATTCGGCATTTATTCTGATGCCACGGTCGATTAATACGAGCGGAGAACGACCATCGTCTGTCCTGGCGCCGCTTGAGTTCTGGTGGCCAACCGAAGGTGCACATTTTTATCTGAACTCTTTGGCAAGTAAAGTTTGTTTACCAACTGCTGAACAACGAAGTTTTCTCATCGGAGAAAAGCAAATTCGGCAGTTCTCCACTTTAGGCCAAGCGAAGCAACTCTTTAGCTCTTTTGAATCTATTTTCTTTTTTGGAATTTCAATGGCTTTACCCATTTTTCAATATTTGCTGAATGGAATATTGCGATATGTTTAGCTCACGAGCCATTTCTTCGGCCACTGCGATGCAGGTTTCGATCAAGTCGCTTCTTTACTTTTCGAACTATTTCTGCTGATGTTGCTGTTTTCTTCCGCCCACTTCCTTGACGTCGGGCTACGCTACCAGTATCACGGTAAAGAGCGATAGTACGAGACACAAAAGATTTATTCATATATGGGAGCTATACCCAAATCTGATTCGATGGAGACAGCAAACAATCCTTGAATATAATTTGTCAAATTTATTTTTGTATCAAATTTAGTAACTCATGCTGAATTTCATTGGAATCGGACATACGTATCGTGTTTCGTGCATCAAAAATGTGAAATCGGCCGAAAATATATATGGAAGCTATATGCAAATCTGTACCGATTGTAGTGAATTTGACTAATTTATTATCTAATCAAAATCCCATCACACATACCAAATTTCGTTGGAATTGAATGTACATTCCGGTTTTTGTGCATGAAATACATGAAATCGGTCGAAAATATATATGGAAGCTATATCCAAATCGGAACCGATTTCAAAATAATTTCACAAAATTTATTTCTTGATCAAAATCCCGTCACACATTCCAAATTTCAACATTCATATTGTGTTTGAGGCATCAAATGAAAAAAATCGGTCGAAAATATATATGGGAGCTATATCCAAATCTGAACCGATATCAATATAATTTGGCAAATTTATTTCTGTTCCAAATTCCGTTACGCATTCCAAATTTGGAGACTGTATCTGCAATCGATCAATAGATATGAGCATATAAAGCCTAAATTTTTGGGAGGTACCTCCGTTTCTGTAGCTATATCTCCAGTTCCAAGTGGATTTTCAAAAATGTATATAGCCTATGTTACTTTCAGGCGATGTTGTACAGTATTTTTTGCTTACCTGCACAATCAAAAATTGCACGACATCTTGTGCAGCAATGTCCAAAATGCAGGTAGCTTCATTGCACTTATCTGCACAATGAAACAGGTATCTTTAACTTTACTTACGTGCACAAAAAGTGCAGGTATCTTTATTTTTTTAGTCGTATGTATTTGAGCATCAGTGGTGTTTTATCCAGCATAACCATCTTTTAGTCTGGAAGAGGAAGCGATAATATGTTTTTAATGCATGCTCTTTTCTTGTGTTGTTATTGTGTTTGCGAATACAAAAACAAAAACGAAGTGGTAGTTTTTAGTGTCTTTTTTGAGTTTGCAAAAATTTTTCTTGTGCAGATAAATACAACTTTTGTAACCAAATTAAAAAAAAATTACCAAATTTTCGAGGCAGGAATGTTCAATGTGCAGCTATCGATTGGGCACTTAAATACAATTCAAATAAAGGGATTCAGAAAAAAATGGCATAACAAAAGTTTTTTGGTCTGCAAAGGCCAATGCGCAGCTAATGTTTATGCAGGTAAATAGAAACCACTGTAGTATACTTGGAAATTTTCAGGAGAATCTGTTAAGCGGTTTTCGAGTCCATATATTACAAACAAACAAACATAAAAACATTTTACTCTTTTATAGATATCGAATCACACTATCACGCTTGAACTCTATCACGAATAACTTTTTTCTTGAAAATTCTCACCAAAATGCTTTTGTATGCTTGTAAATAATATAATGAGCTGTCACTGGAATAATTTTAACAGCTGTCGGAGGAGTGGCTTAGAAATGACAGCAGTCTGAAGTTGGTTGCAGTGTTTTCATCTTAACCTGTATATATTTTAACCCATTTGGTGTTTAAGACCCTCACATGCGTAACATACACTCCACAACAATAATCTTCGGTACAAGATATCAGATACAGCTCGAAAATAAGTGTTTTAAATTATGTCAGTATTGGTTCAGATTCGGATATAGCTCCCATACGTATCTTTATCTGATTTCAGGATTTTTGTGCACTAAATGGCTAATATAAGGCCAAATGGGCTGAATTTTGACACTTCCTAAGGAATTCATCCTAAAATCAAAATTTGGTGAAAATCGGTTTAGATATAGCTGCAGCTCCTATATATATGTTTCATCCCATTTGATAATCACCAAAAAGTGTCTGCACAAGCTACACCTTCATTTATCTTCTTTGGCGTCATTAACTCCATGATGATAGAAAATAGACAACAGCAGTCTTCTTATTGTAAATTGACATACTATCGCATTTATTAGGATTAGAGGCGTCGCAGAGGTGGCATCTTAGAATAGGGAGTGAGTAACTCACTTCCAAATGCTGGCAGGGTATATCATCACATTAATCTATTTTCTTACACATACAGTTTGGTTTTTGCCCGTCAGTCCTATAAATATAATTATGCATATTTAGGAAATTTGGAAAATAAATCCATTCCTATTTTGTTATACCATTTTTTACCTTCCTCCGAGTATAAGATTTACTTTTGCAATACAATCTTGTTTCAATTAAACTTTTGGGAGTTTCAATAAATAAATAAATGTAAATCAAAGCATGTCTCATATTAAATTTTTTTGGAATATTTGAGTTTTTTACATACATATATACATACGTAAATACTATTGACATTCAAAAAAATCCCATGAAACAATTTCTTCAGTGGAAACCTTTGATGAAATCTCCGAGGATTACTAGGGTCCCTAAAACCACATCAAAGACAGCCAAGAATCTTACCACCCGCACATGTGCTTACGACTGTCATCCATATCACACTCGCCGAAATGCGAGCTAATAAAAACAACCTCCGTTGTTTGTTGCCAAGCCACGGATACTTAACATAATGTCATCGAGATAAATTGGTAGCATACCACATAAATGGTTATTCAAACAGAAAACTCCGTGGTAAAACATATAACCTCCCGCTGCTGTTGTTGATGTTGGAAACGTGGATGTATTCCGCAAATTCGTTGTACAGCAAAAAGTCGTAATTTTACAAAAATATTGTTTGGCTTTTCGTAAGCCTTTATTTACATTGAATGCTAAATCCAAGGATTGTTTGCTGTCTCCATATTTTTGACATCTTTTCCTTTTGTCCCTTTTGTAAGACTGTCAACACGAGTGAGGGTGTAAAACGAAATGCCAATTTCTAAGTTATACAATAAATTACACGCTGATATCCTGCTGGTTCCTTAAGAACTCCCTCTGGCATTGCAATTTTGTTATGAACACGTATCAACATTGAATTCTAACAAAAAAACCTCTGTGAATAATAATTTGGTTATAATTTTTGACGATATGGTGGTATGTGTCTTAAGGAATGTAACCGCAACTTGCAATTTTTCAATATTAAGTTAAGGACTGGCTTTGTAAATTGACTTTTGTTAAAAGTATGGATTTATGATATCTCAAAACAACCGAACAGCTACAAATTCTCTTAATATTTATAAGAATACAGTGGGAGCATTGTTGAATATTTTCAAGAATACACCATGACGAAAGGCAAAAAATCCAAAAATTCTGTTGCTTAAACGTAAAAACATGAGAAACGTTTATTTACAGAGTTGGAACGAAATCAGTTGAAATATTTAAATTATGTGAAATTGGGCAATACATGTTTTATCAAAGGAGCAACTACGTTCCAAAACCATTAAACAATTAAATACCAGTAAAGAAAGTCTTAAAGTCGGGCGGGGCCGACTTTATGATACCCTACACCACTTTGCTAATTTAGTAGAGCTTCGCATAACAATTAAAAGTTTTTACGGGAGAATTCAATCATACTGGCTATGAATGTAAATATAATTTAAGGTACAAAGGACTGAATATGCTTTAAATTAATTTGAAATCAGATAAAGATATATATGGGAGCTATAACTATATCTGAACCGATTTTCACCAAATTTGGCACACTAGCTTCCAGACTCAATTCTGTAGCATGTGCCAAATTCCATCCCATTTGGGTAAATATCAGATGTTTGGTGTACAATAAAAGGTAAATCGGACGAAGTATGGGAAGTATGGATATATGGGAGCTATATCCAAATCTGAACCGATCTTAATAAAACTTGGCAAAGATATCTCCGAGCTGTATTTCATATATTTCCCTGAATATCGTTGTTACGAAGTGCATATTACAGCTGTGGGTAACAAATATAACAAATCGGATGAACAACATATATAGGAGGTATAGCTATATCTGAACCGATCTTCACCAAATTTGGAATACTACATTCTAGACAAATATTAGACGTTTGGTGCACAATAAAAGGTAAATCGGAGGAACTTATATATGGGAGCTATATCCAAATCTGAACCGATCTCGATAAATGCAAATGCATTTTGAGCTGTATTTGATATATTTTCTCAAATATTGTTGTTACAGAGTGGATATTACGGCTGCGGAGGACAAAACTAACAAATCGAATGAACAATATATATGGGAGCTATAGCTTTATTTGAACCGATTTCGATCAAATTTGGCATACTTATTTTCAGGTCTAATTAGGTTGTATGTGCAAAATTCCATACTATTCGGGCTGATATTACACGTTTGGTGCAGAAAAAAAGGCAAATCTGACGAATATATATATGGGAGCTATATCTAAATTTTTACCGATTATCTCCAATTTTAATAAGGTTCGTCCTTGGGCCAAGCAAATTTTGTTTGCATAATTTCATCTCAATCGGATAATAAATGCGACCACAAGTGGCCACCGTTAGAGCACTCCCGCATTTAAATGTGAATAAATCTTTTGTGTCTCGTACCATCGCTCGTTACCGTGATACTGGTAGCGTATTCCGACGTCAAGGAAGTGGACGGAAGAAAACAGCAACATCAGCAGAAATGGTTCGAATAGTAAAGAAGCGACTTGATCGAAACTCGCGTCGCAGTGGCCGAAAAATGGGTTAAGCCTTTGAAATTCCAAAAAGTGCAAGAACTTACACCGCAACGGAATGAAAATAGACTCGAAAGAGCTAAAAAGTTACTTCGCTGGCCGAAAGTGGTAAACTGCCGAATTTGGATTTCTCCGATGAGAAACAAACAAAATGACCATGTTTACTTGCCAAAGAGGTCAGCTGAAAATGTGAACCTTCGGTTGGCCACCAGAACTCAAGCGCTGGCCATGGTGATGGTGTGGGCCACCATAAAAGCCGAAGCTCGTTCTCCGCTCGTATTAATCGACCGTTTCATCGGAATAAATGCCGAATATTATCGCGAAAATATTCTGGAGGGTGTATTAAAGCCTTGGCCGCAGACCTTGGACATTCCAACAGGTCTCAGCACCATCGCACACAGCACGCGCCACCCAAGAATGGTTACAAAATGAAGTATCTTGCCTCATTTCCAGCGCATAATGGCCAGCAAAATCTCCGGACACCTATCGGTTGACTATTGTGTCTGAAATATATTGGAAAGCATGGTTAGTACTACTTCGCCGGGAATGGGCCAAAATACCGCAGAGCAACAGTCGGGCAGCGTGCGACCGTTTTATTGGCCGTTTGCCAAGAATGACCAATTCAAACAAATGTGAACTTGTTAGGAAGCTTGATGCTATTTATACCCTACAACACTATGTGTTGGGGGTATTATAAGTTTGATTGGGCCTGAAATAACACCTCGAAATATTGGTTTCCCATATAGGAAAGTATATATGGATCTTCCTAGCTCGCCGAGCTGAGTCGATCTAGCTATGTATGTCCGTCCGTCCGTCTGTCCATGTTAATTTGTAATCACTCTACAAGTCGCAATTATGGCCCGATCTTCACGAAATTTAAAATGTCGGTGGGGTTAATGTCAGAGTAGAACCCTATTTCTTTTGGAGATGATCGACAAATGTTTAGGGTTTGAAATGGACCAAATACTGAAAAAATGTCGGATTTTGCAGTAGCTATACAGGTCGCAATTATAGACCAATCGACGCGGAATTTCGCATGTAGCTAGAGTTTAGGGCGGGGAAGAAGCTTGCCAATTTGGGCGCTCATCGGATTATATTTAGCGGGTAAAATAGACCATATCTTTTGTATTGAAAAAATTCGAAATTTTTCATTAAACCGCGAATATTTTAAATCGCCGCGAAATTACAAAGCCATGACAAGATTACTCCTGATCTTTACATTGATGTTAACATCCAACAAATCTGATATATAGCAAAATATGTGCGACATATATGTCTATCAAAGAAGATATGCTTGAAAGATCTCTTTTATGTCGAGAACGGCTGAACTGATTTCGACAGTTCTCATTAATTCAGAATGACTTCTTGGCAGAAAAGAAAAAACGCCTAAAAAATCGCATAAAAATATCTCTCTAAAGATGAAAATATTGGTTTTGTAAATTTTCTCATATTTTTTTAATTTTGTCATATTTTTGGCATATTTTCATTTTGAATTAAACATTTGGTAATATATCTACAGCTAACGAAACTAAGTAGTTAGGATATCAGGATATCATATACAGATCGCATTTATGGCCCGATCCTTACGAAATTTTTCATGGGGATAAGATGAGGGTCAGAATAGAAGCCTACTCTTTTTGGAGATGATCGCCATATATTTAGGGGTTGAAATGGACCAAAAAACTGCCAAATTGTCAGCAGGTCGTAATTATCGCCAGATCCTCACGCACATTTGAATGGGGGTTACCGGACATTGCAAAAGCCAAGCAGTTTTGGATGGCCATCCAGAAATATTCAATGTGTGATATAGTTTGTCAACTTTTGTAGACAATATACGAAAATGACCATTCCAGTAACTTTTTGGAGAATTTACAAATACAGGAAAGACGCACTTCTGACTATTTCGTTAAGGCTGATTTCGTTGAAGAATATAGTCAAATGTCTGTATCTCATATAGATGCGTTTCAGTCAAAAACCAATAATAAATGTTTATCTTTTGCCACTTCTGAGATATTATAAGTCTTTGGGAAATATTGGTTCCAGATCTAGGAAGACCATTTACGTGCAACATCTGCCAATAAATTGGAAATGAGCAAATTAGTTTGAGTTGATATTATTCGAAAATTAGAGAACGAAACCTGGTTTTCTATTATTATTTGTCACAATATCTTGTGGAATTCTTTCGAGTATCTCGCATATATAAACTGTATCGTTTATTATAGTGTTGTAGGGTATTCAACGGTCGGCCCCGCTCGACTGTAGCCTTTTCTTACTTGTTTTTTTTTTTTTGCTTTTATTCAATAACATTTAAAAAATGTAAAAATTCTGGCGTTTTACTTTGTTGCAGTTTTTTTTTTTGTCTCACTCTGTATATGATGCCTATAGTTATATCTGAACCGATTTTCACTAAAATTTATGTACTTCCTCCATTTTTAGTCTAATTCGGTCGGATGTGCCAAAATTCTGGTTATTTGGTAAGATATTGGCCATTTGGTGCACTATTAACCAGAAATCGGTGCCAAATATGGGTGCTATAGCCAAATCTGAACCGATCTTGATACAATTTGGCAGAGGAATTTCTGGGCTGCATCTGGTGCATCTGATATTAAACATAATTTTGTGGGGTGCATATTACGAATGTGAGGGACTTAAACATTAAATCGGATGAAACATATATATGGTAGCTATAGCTCTAACTGAATTTGTAATACTTGCTTCTAGACTAAATTCGGTCGGATGTGCCATGATTTGAGGTTTTTTTTGGACTGATATAGGCCATTTGGCCAATTTCCAATTTCCGAAATCGGTTGAATATATATGGGAGCTATATCTAAATGTGATCCGGTTATCACTATTTTCCCTGGGCCAAACAAATATTGCTTGGAAAATGTCATCTCAATCGGATAATAAATGCGACCTGCATTTTGTTCACAAGAATATATGGACAGACGGACGGTCAGTCGGAAGGACTGTCATGCATAAATCGACTCAGAAAGTGATTCTATAAAGATCCTCAAAAGTAACTATGGATCTATCTCGCTTCATTCTCCATGTTACAATCATCCATGGTGTGGGGAATAAACATGCGAAACAAGTCAGTGATTGTCTTTGAACTAAGTACATCACAAGGTTTCACTTAACATGAGATATGAGGCGAATATGGATTTTCCGACCCACTTCTTCTGATACCTCCCTCACAAGGAGTTGACCCGTTTCTTCTAACTTCGTACAACGCAGTGTTTTCATTTAAATTAGATCTAGTCGGTGTATGACACTCATCGGTCTTTTTTTCTGAAACCTCCTGCAGCCCCCTCTGACGGCATTCAGTATTTCAACGACAGATTTTTTACCGATTTTATTTTAAATTCAGTATTTGCTGTTCAGTAGGAACCTATTATCCTTGTGACAGAATATTATCCATATTGGTCCACGGCATTTTGACGATTTTAGCGACATTATTCACTAGAATTGTTTTAAGTTTCGCATCAGAATTCTCAATGATAAACATTTCATACATACGTCTTCGTGTTGGTCCCAATATAAGGATAACTCCCTATATTCGTTATTTTTATGATTAGCAGTATTTAGCAGTAGTTTTGAAAGTTTTTTTTTAAATTTTGCAAATTTCTTCCATATGGGGGATGATATTCAATGTTCGACCCGGCCGAACTTACTACTTTTATATAAAGGCCTGCTTTATCTAATGGTAAAGAGTATTAAATGTAGAAAACTTATAGTTTTTTTTAAAATGTCTTAACCTTATCCTTAAAAAGTTAAGTTAATCATTCTGCAGCTTTTAAATAATACCTTAAATTGTAGCACCTCAATACATTTCTTTTTGGGTTGACAAATGTCTCATCAGTGTGGCAGTATATATTATTCTGCCCAGTAGCTGAGGATTTGTTTACCTACCCTAGCTATCATTCGATTGTTAGGACATCAACGTGCCTAATCCCGAGGTGGAAGCACTTTAACTTGTTTGCGGTGAAGTTTTGAATAAAAAAATCATTCTCAACATTTTTAATTACTAGCCTAAAAGTAATAGCCGTAAGGATAAGGACATAAAACATAACTGACTGAGATTTTGACAAAAAAGGTTTAGCTAAAAGTAGCAGGATGGTGACATTGTTTATGTGTTATGGTGGCAGACTCGTGATGTCCAATAAGGAATTCGTAATTATTTCACCGTAATGGGGAAAGGGGGGTTGTAGCACACGAAAGTAAACAATTTTTTTATTCTTTAGGACAACAGCTTTTGACCGATGGGGGCATATAAATTTGGGTAAATAATTTGAGAGTTTTAGTCGGAGTTTGGCTGAAAGAAGGGCTGCAAAGGAATTAAAGCAAGTGAAAAATACTGTTTAGTTGTTTTTTCAGTTTTTCTTATATTTGGATTTAATATTTGTAAGACATCCCAAAATTATTTAGTGACCTCACTTCGCTTTAGTAGCATTGCTAGAAATAAGTACCGACATTATGGAGAGGCTTAAAGAACAAATGAATTAAGAACGAGTGACAGTGTCAGATTTATGACAGATGCTATTCATTCGGTTTTACAGTTTGTGCCAGCAGATAAAATACTTTGTCTAAAATGAAGAATGGAATGAAGAGCATTGAAGAAATTACTGATGTTAATCATGTGGGCAGATTGTTATTTAAAAGTTGTCGAATGCCAACAGCTATAAAGATAAGTTGACATTTTTAAATCTGCATCTTTGTTATGTTAGAATTGTATTAAATTCCAAGTGGGAGCATGTGGTGTATCGAATTTAAATATGGTGAAAATTATATAATAATTTAAAATCGAGATTAAAGTATAATAAACAGATAATCCGTTTCTTATTAGTTACATAAAAATTTCCTGGCTCAGTATTAGACTTTCTAAATATTTGGCAATCTTTAAGAGAAATATCTGGTGAGATATGTCTGATATGTCAAAAAATACATATATTGACCCAGTGCAGAACAAACAATCAAGCAAAGCAATATGTTACCCTACGACACTATAATATATTGGAAAATCTCCTTAGATCAAAATCAATTTTAGTGGATTTTTTTAATAATGCAACACAGTCCTGCACAAATGTTACCTTTGGTTTTTTGACCGGGACATTTGCCGTATACATATTTATCCCTCCCTGTCGTCCGGATTGGCATTCAAACCCATTTCACAGGGTGAGATACAGAAAATGCAACAAAGTCAAATGCCATAATTTTTACATTTTTATACCCTACAACACTATGTGTTGGGGGTATTATAAGTTTGATTGGCCAAAAAATTATGTAACACCTCGAAATATTGGTTTCCCACATAGGAAAGTATATATGGATCTTCCTAGCTCGCCGAACTGAGTCGATCTAGCTATGTATGTCCGTCCGTCCGTCTGTCCGTCTGTCCATGTTAATTTGTAATCACTCTACAGGTCGTAATTATGGCCCGATCTTCACGAAATTTAGAATGTAGGTGGGGCTTGGACCAGAATAGAACCCTATTTCTTTTGGAGATGATCGCCAAATGTTTAGGGGTTGAAATGGACCAAATACTGGAAAAATTTCGGATTTTGAAGTAGCTATACAGGTCGCAATTATAGACCAATCGAAATTTCGCGTGTAGATAGAGTTTAGGGCGGGGAAGAAGCCTACAAATTTGGGTGGTCATCGGATAATATTTAGCGGGTAAAATATACCATATCTTTTGTGTTGAAAAAAATCAAAATTTTTCATTAAACCGCGAATATTTTAAACCCCGGCGAAATCACAAAGCCATCACAAGGTTACTTCTGACCTTTACATTGATGTTATTATCCAACAAATCGGATATATAGCAAAATATGTGCGATATATATGTCTATCAAAGAAGATATGCTTGAAAGATCTCTTATATGTGGAGAACGGCTGAACTGATTTCGACAGTTCTCATTAATTCAGAATAGCCTCTTGGCAGGAAAGAAAAAACGTCTAAAAAAATTGCACAAAAATATCTCTCTAAAGATGAAAATATTGATTTTGTAAAATTTTCTCATATTTTTTCAATTTTTTCATATTTTTGGCATATTTTCATTTTGAATTAAACATTTGGTAATATTTCTACAGCTAACAAAACTAAGTAGTTAGGATATCAGGATATCATATACAGATCGCATTTATGGCCCGATCCTTACGAAATTTTGCATGGGGATAAGATGAGGGTCAGAATAGAAGCCTACTCTTTTTGGAGATGATCGCCATATATTTAGGGGTTGAAATGGACCAAAAAACTGCAAAATTGTCGCCCGATCCTCACGCACATTTAAATGGGGGTTACCGCACATTGCAAAAGCCAAGCAGTTTCGGATGGCCATCCAAAAATATTCAATGTGTGAAGGAGTTTGCAACTTTTATAGACAAAATACGAAAATGTCCATTCCAATGACTTTTTGGAGAATTCACAAATACAGGAAAGACACACTTTCGACTATTTCGTTATCGCTGATTTCGTTGAAGAATATAGTCAAATGTCTGTATCTCATATAGATGCGTTTCAGTCAAAAACCAATAATAAATGTTAATCTTTTGCCACTTCTGAGAGGTTATAGGTCTTTGGGAAATATTGGTTCCAGATCTAGGAATACCATTTACGTGCAACATCTACCAATAAATTGGAAATGAGCAAATTAGTTAAAGTTGCTATTATTCGAAAATTAGAGAACGAAACCTGATGGTTTTCTTTTATTATTTGTCACAATATCTTGTGGAATTCTGTCGAGTATTTCGCCTATATAAACTGTATGGTTTATTATAGTGTTGTAGGGTATTCAACGGTCGGCCCCGCTCGACTGTAGCCTTTGCTTACTTGTTTTTTTTTTTAATTTTATTGAATGAAAGCAAAAAATTTCGGAAATAGCATCAAATTTTAGAATAAATTTAGATTTGTTCTAATTGGTCACTTTTGGCACGAATTATGGCATACGGTACTCGGCCAATGATGGGGGCTATATATATATATATATATAGTTAAGGACAGGGAAGAATTCTAGCATTTTGGATGACCATTGGATTATATTAAGCTGTAAAATGGACCACTACAACCAACAGCACGACGGAGTGCGTAAATATTGAGCAAATATACCTGGTCAAAATGCTAAGGGTAATATCTGGGCAGTGCTCTTTGACATTATTTCAAATGCGATAAAGCTTTTTATATATTGTAGTGTTGTAGGGTATCACATGGTCGGCCCCGCACGACTATAGCTTTTGCTTACTTGTTCTGTGATATTTTGAATATCAGCATCAATTTCATATTTTACTGTTATATGGGGGCATTCTTCAACCGATAGCACCGGCAGTTGTAGTTTAAACAGATCTTATTTGTATATTGATTGCAAATACTTTTACTAGGAATTCGGCCCGACCTCACTTGACTTGATGTAGTTTGTTCATTTAATTAGAAATTAATTAGGTTTAAAGTAAACCGCGCCAAAACCCTCAACGACATGTATCTTAACATAATCTTGCGTTTTCAACAACATTTTTAAGTCTACAAAATATAAATATTAAACTTCTTCTTTGTTTTTTATTTACATTTTGTAGACTTAAGTGAATTTAGATGCTCCTCTTGAAAAAGGGGAAAACCGCAGGATTTTAGATAATGTAAAGGTAGCAGATGATGTTCATTTAAAAGATAACATACGTATTTTTTCTATGTTAACTAACAGACACAAATTCAGATATGAAATTATCTAGAAATAGTGAAACGGGTTTCTTTTGTCAACTAAAATAAAACCCAATCTTAACATAATTTCCCCTATGATGCTGTAGGAATTTAATTATAAACATTGGGTTACATTTATCCTAGAGATAAAATTTTATTATTGAACCAGTAAGGAAAGGTCAAAAGTCCGGCTGACCGACTTTATGATACCCTACACCACTATGCGTATTTTGTAGAGCTCCCCCGTAACAAAAAAGCTTAAATTGGCAATTTATGTGAATTAGATCATGCTAATTATGAACCAAATAACATTACTGTATAGTGCATGATATGACTTCGATAATAATTATATTACAAGCTATTTATTGGAATTTCACCAAATGATAAAATTTGGTTGAATATAAACATACAAAAATACATATAACGTGAGCAATATATAATACATCGAAGCTACATAAAAATCTGAACCGAGCTCGATAAAATTTGCCGGATGTATTTTCGAGCAGTATTTGTTGCTCCATATCAAATATCGTTGTTGTTGAATGTATGTTACGCATGTAAGGGACTTTTACACCAAATCGAATCGGAATCACATATATATACTAGCTGAACCCGGAGCGCTTCGCTACCCCTTTTGATTTTATATGCATTCAAAATTTTATTTACGAATATATGTTGGATAAAGAAAAACAAATTTAAAAATTAAAAAAAAAATATTGCACTAATTTAATGCGTTAATAAACAAAATCATTACAAAAGCAGTAACATGACATGCATACACGAAGGGTTTGTCCTTTGGATTTATTTATTTCATAGCAAATACCAAGCGTGCAGTAAACTGCAATCTTTTGTAGTTGAGTGGCATTTCTATTGCAATTAGTGAATTCGAGATAGCAACATACTTCGCCGTAATAAGCGTATTTCAAATAAATTGTTGTGTTGTTTTTTAGTGTTAGCCTAAGGCGTTGTGGGTCAATGGTTCTTATTAAAATCATATCCCAATCTGATCCGATTTAAATATAATTTTAAAAAAAATACTTTTACACCAAATTCCGCCACACCTTTCATATTTCATTGAAATTGATTCGTCAAATATGTGAAATCGGCCGATAATATATATGATAGCTATATCCAAATCTTAACTAATTTCCAATTAATTTGTCACATTTATTATTTTTCAGCCACACATTCTGAATTTCATTGGTATCGGTCATATATCATGTTTGGTGCGTAACATGTATGAAATCGGCCGAAATATATTTGTTAGCTATATGCAAACCTCAACTGATTTCAATATAATTTTTTCTGGTGCCAGATTTTGTCTCTCTCGCTTTGGGTGCATCAAATATTTGAAATCGGCTGAGTATATATATGGGAGCTATAATCAAATCTGAGCGTATTTGAATATAATTTGTCAAATTTATTTTTGTACCAAATTTAGCCACTCTTGCCGAATTTCATTGGAATCGAAAATACGTATCGTGTTCTGTGCATCAAATATGTGAAATCGGCGGAAAATATATATGGGAGCTATATCCAAATCTGAACCGATTTCAATATAATTTGACAAATTTATTTTCGTATTAAATCCCGTCACACATTCCAAATTTCATTGGAATCGAACATTCATATTGTGTTTGAGGCATCAAATGAACGAAATCGGATGAAAATATATATGGGAGCTATATCCAAATCTGAACCGATGACAATATAATTTGGCAAACTTATTTTTGTTTCAAATTCCGTTACGTATTCCAAATTTGGAGACTGTATCTTCAACCAATCAATAGATATGTGCATATAAAATCTAAATTTTTGGGAGGTACCTCCGATTCTGATGCTATATCTCCAGTTCCAAGTGGAAATTCAAAAATGTTTATAGCCTATGTTACTTTCAGGCGATGTTGCAGTATATATGGAAATTTTCAGGAAAATCTATTCAGCGGTTTTCGAGTCCATAAATTACAAACAAACATACAAACATTTTCCTCTTTTATAGATATAGATATAGCTTCCATATAGCTATATCTGAATAGATTTTCACAAAAATTTGAAGCACTTTTTTTTAGGCTGATTTCAGTTGGAAGTGTTAGACATCGGATAACGATATATGTGGGAGCTATATCCTAATCTGATCCGATATCGATAAAATTTGGTAGAGGTATTTTTCAGCTGTGAGGGACTTAAGGCCCAAATCGTATGAAACACATAGCTAAAATTTTGCACAGATCTCTCTTTTATCTGCAGGCAGGTCAAGTTCGAAGATGGGCTATATCGGTCCACGATATCGTATAGCCCCCATATAAAGGTACCCCCGATATTCGGTATATTGATGATTTTAGCCACATTTTTCAATGGAATTGCCTGAAAATACACACAAGTAGTTCCTTGTGGGTACTTTATACCTCGGCAGAGAATTATCTATATAGGTCCACAATATCGTATAGCCCCCATATAACGGTACCCCCACGATATTCGGTATTTTGATGATTTTAGCCACATTTAGCCAATAGAATTGTCTGAAATTCCACGAAAGGAGTCCCTTGTGGACATTTTACCCCCTCAAAAAGAATTGTCTATATAGGTCCACGACATCGTATATCCCCCATATAACTGCACCCCCCGATATTCGGTATTTCGATGATATTAGCCACATTTTTCAATGGAATTGTCTTAAAATCCACACAAGTAGTTCCTTGTGAGTACTTCACCCCCTGAGAGAGAATTGTCTATACAGGTCCACGACATCGTATATCCCCCATATAACTGCACCACCGATATTCGGTATTTTGATGATGTTAGCCACATTTTTCAATGGAATAGTCTTAAAATCCACAAAAGGAGTTCCTTGTGTTTACTTTATACCTCGGCAGAGAATTATATATATATAGGTCCATGATATCGTATAGCCCTCATATAACGGTACCCCCGATATTCGGTATTTTGATGCTTTTAGCCATAGTTTTCAACGGAATGGTCACAAGGGGTTCTTTGTACACAAGGGGTTCTTTGTCAGCACTTTACCCCCCGACAGAGAATTCTCTATATAGGTTAACGATAACGTATAGCTCCCATATAACGATACCCCGCGATATTCCGTATTTTGATGACTTTAGCCACATTTACCAATCGTATTATCTGAAAATCCACACACGGAGTTCTTTGTGAGCACTTTACCCCTGAAACGGAATTATCTATATAGGCCCACAATATCGTATATTCCCCATATAACGGTACTCCCCTATATTCCGTATTTTGATGATTTTAGCCACTTTTTCCAATGGAATTATCTGAAAATCCACGCAAGGAGTTCCTTGTGAGCACTTTACACGCAGATATAGATTTGTCTTTATAGGTCCACAATATCGTATATCCCCCCATATCGGCACCTTCCTATATAAGATATTTTAAAGATTTTAAAAGAATTTTTAATGGATTTTATTTTTTTTTTTTTTTTGAACATTTTCTAATTCTCTCTACATGGTGGAGGGTATTCAAAGTTCGGCCCGGCCGAACTTACTGTTTTTTTACTTGTTTATATTAACAATAACGGACACGGCTTCAGATACGAAATTATCTAAAAAATGCTAACGATGTTAACTCCAGTTTTCCTATGTTAACTAACATAAAATCCAATCTTAACATCATTTCTCCTACGATGCTGTGGTATTAAAATTTTAATATTGGATTGCATTTATCTTTAAGACACAATTTTATTTAGCTATGTTTAATAAAAAAATTATCTTTTAGATAAATAACAAGAAATGTAATTAATTTTTTTTGAGATAAAGCTATCGCTACATTCTTCATCCAGTCGACTGACAGCTGTCTCTGGTCAAAATGCTAAGGATAATATCTGGGCAGTGATCTGTGACAAATTTTCAAAAGTGAAATCTTCCAAAATGGATTTGGACATAAGGAAGCATGTTAGAAGCTCCTAGTGTTGTAGGGTATCAAATGGTCGGCTCCGCACGACTATAGACTTTGCTTATATATTAAATCATGTGGAAGTGGAATATGGTAGTAATTTTGTAATTTTTGTAATACTTTAAATGAAGTAAAGATAGATATAACACTAGGAACTTCAAATACGAAATTTAATACAATTCCGATGAATAATATCGCTAAAACCATAACTATACCGAATAAAGGTAGGTACAGTTATATGAGGGGCTATACGAAGACCTGGACCTGCGTATGCAATTTTCTGTCATAGAATTAGGAACTACAAATACGAAATTTGAAATTTATGCCATCTTTCAAAGCTGTAGGTTAAATAATGTGGACACTTTTGTGATTACATCAGACAGACGGACGGACATCGCTAATTCGACTTAGAACTTTAAACTTTTACATATATATATATATATATATATATATATATATATATATATATATATATATATATATATATATATATATATATATATCTATATCTATAAAACAGGAAAATGTTTGTATGTTTGTTTGTTTGTTTGTTTGTTTGTTTGTTTGTTTGTTTGTTTGTAATTTATGGACTTGAAAACCGCTGAATAGATTTTCCTGAAAATTTCCATATATACAGCAACATCGCCTGAAAGTAACATAGGCTATATACATTTTTGAATTTCCACTTGGAACTGGAGATATAGCATCAGAATCGGAGGTACCTCCCAAAAATTTAGATTTTATATGCACATATCTATTGATTGGTTGAAGATACAGTTTCCAAATTTGGAATACGTAACGGAATTTGGAACAAAAATAAGTTTGCCAAATTATATTGTAATCGGTTCAGATTTGGATATAGCTCCCATATATATTTTCGACCGATTTCGTTCATTTAATGTCTCAAACACAATATGAATGTTCGATTCCAATGAAATTTGGAATGTGTGACGGGATTTAATCCGAAAATAAATTTGTCAAATTATATTGAAATCGGTTCAGATTTGGATATAGCTCCCATATATATTTTCGGCCGATTTCAAGCATTTGATGCATCAAACACGCTATATATCCCCAATTTCAATGAAATTTGAAACGTGTGATAGATTTTATCTAAAAAATTGATTTCCCAAATTATATTGAAATCGGTTCAGATTTGGATATAGCTCCCATATACATTTTCGGCCGATTTCATGTATTTGGTGGACCAAACACGACATGTATTTCCAATTGTAATGAAATTTAAAATAAGTAACGGAATTGGGAGCCAAAATGAATTTGTCAAATTAAATTGAAATCGGTTCAGATTTGGATATAGCTCCCATATATATTTTTGATCGATTTCATGTATTTGATGCACCAAACACGCTATGTATCTCTAATTTCAATGAAATTTGGAATGTGTAGTGGAAATTGAAACAAATATACATTTGTCAAATTATATTTAAATCGGTTCAGATTTGGATATAGCTCCCATATATATTTTCCGCCGATTTCACATATTTGATGCACAGAACACGATGCGTATTTTCGATTCCAATGAAATTCGGCAAGAGTGGCTAAATTTGGTACAAAAATAAATTTGACAAATTATATTCAAATACGCTCAGATGTGATTATAGCTCCCAAATATATACTCAGCCGATTTCACATATTTGATGCACCCAAGGCGAAAGAGACAAAATCTGGCACCAGCAAAAATTGCCAAATTATATTGAAATCAGTTGAGGTTTGGATATAACTAACATATATATTTCGGCCGATTTCATACATATTAAAAAACAACACAACAATTTATTTGAAATACGCTTATTACGGCGAAGTATGTTGCTATCTCGAATTCACTAATTGCGATAGAAAAACCACTCCACCTAAAAAATTTTCAGTTTCCTGCACGCTTGGTATTTGCTATCAAATAAATAAATCCAAAGGACAAACCCTTCGTGTATGCATGTCATGTTACTGCTTTTGTAATGATTTTGTTTATTAACGCATTAAATTAGTGCAATATATTTTTTTTAATTTTTAAATTTGTTTTTCTTTATCCAACATATATTCGTAAATAAAATTTTGAATGCATATAAAATCAAAAGGGGTAGCGAAGCGCACCGGGTTCAGCTAGTATATATATATATATATATATATATATATATATATATATATATATATATATATATATATATATATATATATATATATATATATATATATATATATATATCTATAAAAGAGGAAAATGTTTGTATGTTTGTTTGTTTGTTTGTTTGTAATTTATGGACTCGAAAACCGCTGAATAGATTTTCCTGAAAATGTCCATATATACTGCAACATCGCCTGAAAGTAACATAGGCTATATACATTTTTGAATTTCCACTTGGAACTGGAGATATAGCATCGGAATCGGAGGTACCTCCCAAAAATTTAGATTTTATATGCACATATCTATTGATTAGTTGAAGACACAGTCTCCAAATTTGGAATACGTAACGGAATTTGGAACAAAAATAAGTCTGCCAAATTATATTGTAATCGGTTCAGATTTGGATATAGCTCCCATATATATTTTCGACCGATTTCGTTCATTTGATGCCTCAAACACAATATGAATGTTCGATTCCAATGAAATTTGGAATGTGTGACGGGATTTAATCCGAAAATAAATTTGTCAAATTATATTGAAATCGGTTTAGATTTGGATATAGCTCCCATATATATTTTCGGCCAATTTCAAGCATTTGATGCACCAAACACGCTATGTATCCCCAATTTCAATGAAATTTGAAACGTGTGATAGATTTTATATACAAAATTGATTTCCCAAATTATATTGAAATCGGTTCAGATTTGGATATAGCTCCCATATATATTTTCGGCCGATTTCATGTATTTGATGCACCAAACACGCTATGTATCTCTAATTTCAATGAAATTTGGAATGTAAAGCGGAAATTAAAACAAATATACATTTGTCAAATTATATTAAAATCGGTTCAGATTTGGATATAGCTCTCATATATATTTTAGACCGATTTCATGTATTTTATGCACCATACACGATATGTATGTTCGATTCCAAAGAAATTGGGAATATGTAACGGGATTTTGATTAGAAAATAAATTAGTCAAATTATATTAAAATGGGTTCGGATTTGGATATAGCTCCCATATATATTTTCCGCCGATTTCACATATTTGATGCACAGAACACGATACGTATTTTCGATTCCAATGAAATTCGGCAAGAGTGGCTAAATTTGGTACAAAAATAAATTTGACAAATTATATTCAAATACGCTAAGATTTGATTATAGCTCCCATATATATACTCAGCCGATTTCACATATTTGATGCACCCAAAGCGAGAGAGACAAAATCTGGCACCAGAAAAAATTTAAAATTATATTGAAATCAGTTGAGGTTTGAGTATAGCTAACATATATATTTCGGTCGATTTCATACATGTTATGCACCAAACATGATATATATGACCGATACCAATGAAATTCAGAATGCGTGGCGGAATTTGGTTACAATAATAAATGTGACAAATTAATTGGAAATTAGTTAAGATTTGGATATAGCTCCCGTATATATTATCGGCCGATTTCACATATTTGACGCACCAATTTGAATGAAATATGAAAGGTGGGGCGGAATTTGGTGTAAAAGTAATTTTTTTAAAATTATATTTAAATCGGATCAGATTGGGATATGATTTTAATAAGAACCATTGACCCACAACGCCTTAGGCTAACACTAAAAAACAACACAACAATTTATTTGAAATGCGCTTATTACGGCGAAGTATGTTGCTATCTCGATAATTGAAATAGAAATGCCACTCAACTGCAAAAGATTGCAGTTTACTGCACGCTTGGTATTTGCTATGAAATAAATAAATCCGAAGGACAAACCCTTCGTGTATGTATGTCATGTTACTGCTTTTCTAATGCTTTTGGTTATTTACGCATTAAAGTAGTGCAATAATTTTTTTTTTTTAATTTTAAATTTTTTTTTTTGTAACCAACATATATTCGTAAATAACATTTTGAATGCATATGAAATCAAAAGGGGTAGCGAAGCGCACCGGGTTCAGCTAGTATATATATATATATATATATATATATATATATATATATATATATATATATATATATATATATATATATATATATATATATATATATATATATATATATATATATATATATATATGTATATATATATATATATATATGTATATATATATATATATATATATATATATATATATATATATATATATATATATATATATATATATATACCGACCGAATTGAGTCTAGAAGCTATTATGCCAAATTTGGTGAAGTTCGGTTCAGATATAGCTATAGCTGCCATATATATTGGTCATCCGATTTGTTGTTTTTGTTACCCACAGCCGTAATATGCACTCCGTAATAACGATATTCAGGGAAATATATCAAATACAGCTCAGAAATGTATTTCCCAAATTATATTTAGATCGGTTCAGATTTGGATATAACTCCCATATATATCTTTATATGATTTCAAATTAATTTTGCACCAAATGGCAATACAAGTCCGAATTTAAAAGATACAAATGATTCGGCATATTTTGTCCTTTGAACTTTAAATAATAATTATAATCATAGCGTGTATGAGTGAATTCTTCCATAAAAACTCATAATTGTTATGTGGAGCTCTACTAAATTAGCAAAGTGGTGTAGGGTATCATAAAGTCGGCCCGCCCGACTTTAGAACTTTCTTTACTGTTTTTTTTTCTAAAATTTTTCGACATTACGATACCTAAAACTAATATGAATTTACTTTCATCTTTAAAAGAGTAAAGAACACGAAAAAAGTCTAGCATTTTGGATGACAATTGGATTATATTTAGCTGTAAAATGGACGACAACTTTCGTGTGAAAATTATTGCTTTAACTCATATACACTCAATTCGAATAAATCTTAAATTTAAAGGCAAAAATCTTCATTTTCCCATGGGTATTTCACGATTTTGTAGTTTCTCACCGAAATTCAAGTGAATATTTATTGTTGTCTTTTAAAAAATATTTTTCACAGCCATGACACATTTTGTTTGCTTCAGCTCGCCGACAGTTGTGTGAGTTATGTATTAAAGCAAAGGTGTTGTCATTGGTAACCATTTTTCATTTTTGCACAACAAACTGTTGATGTGGCGTAAAGATATCACTGTTGGTGTCATTTCCCGATACACCACCGTCACAAGTTAGATTCATTGTCGGTTGGAATGTCATAGTTCCCCGTGACGTTTTCGATGATTTATGATTTTATTTATAACCGTAAAAAAATACAATAATGGGGATGGCAATTTTCCGGCGCGGATAAAGTTGGAGGATGCGTGACTCAAGGTGTCCATTGTATTTGCTATGATAATGTTAAATAAAAGAGAAAATTAATTCAAGCTGAAAGGTAGGCAATTGTAATGTTATTTGAATTCATGTTGAAAATGAATAGAAACGATAAAAACCACGTGTTTCATTTTCATGAAAAACGCATATGGAATTGGTGTGTTTCTTTAACATTAATTTTCTTTCGACATACATAATTGAGTCCTTAGTGTTTTAACTTTTCTGATGGTTTAGAGTATTGTTTACTTTTTTAGCTTCCTCAGAAATCTATATATAAAACAAGTGAGGACATTTGGCATTTGCAGTTATAGTTTGGATTCAGGGGGAACTAATATATAGGAGGCATACATATCCAATTCTGAATCGATTTTCACTAAATATGACGGAGATTTTTTAATCTTTTATGCCAAAAAAAAACACTGCTATCGAGTGCATGATATCAATTGGAGGATTATATTAAAAAAAATATATATCGGAGCCGAGTTGCACAAAATGGAATGGAATATGGGGAGGTAGTGATATATGGGACTTGTACGAAGGCTTGGACCTGCATGGATAATTTTCTGTCATAGACTGCAGTTCCAAACTCTAAATAAGAAATTTGAAACTACTCCTGTGAATGATGTCGCTAAAAATACCGAATATTGAGATGAACCATTGTATGTGGGCTATACGATATCTTGAACCTATATATGTAGATATTTCTCTTCCAGGGAGTAAACTGCTTGGAAAAAAAACTTTTAGTATGCATTTTCAGACAATTTCATTGAAAAATGTTGCTAAAACCATCAAAATACCGAATATAGGGAGGATAAACGATTTCGTGAACCTATATAGACAATAATCTTTCAGGGGATGAAGTACTCAGAAGGAAATCCTTATGTGATTTTTAGACAACTTTATTGAAAAAATTGGCTAAAATCATCAAAGTACCGAATATCGGGGGTACCGTTGTAAGGGGGCTATACGATATCTTAAACATATATTGACAATTCTGCGCCATTACAACGGACGGACGGCCACAGCTTTATCGTCTTAGAATTTTACGCCGTTTATTACTCATCGAAATAAAGTATATATATATATATGTATATATATAGAATATATATATATATATATATATATATATATATATATATATATATATATATATATATATATATATATATATATATATATATATATATATATATATATATATATATATATATATTTACATATATATTTACATATATATACTTTGTTGGGTCAAAAATTATTATTTCGATGAGTAATAAACGGAGTGACGAACTTAATATACCCTCCATACTATGAATTGTGGAAGGTATGAAAAGTCCTAACACGAGCAGTTTTCTCTGTTCGCAGTTGGTAATGTTGTTATTGTTGGTAATATTATTCAAATTCCCAATATAAACATCTGCCTCCCTACTTTTAACCCTTCCGCCGTATACATTAGAGAATGAATATTATCTAGACTGTAGAGTAATTCATGGATACATCGCTACTTTATAAATACATACATCAGATTGTGAATTGTCTGAACACATCCACATGAATTTAAAATTATTTAAATAATATTTCGCTATTTATACGTACGAGAACGAAGATTGTCTTTGCTGTAAAATATTCTCATCACATCTACGCTTCATTGTTTGTAGCACGTAATTGTTCGACAGTTTATCAATGACGACATTGTTTCCTGGAATTTAAAATCATGCCATGATACCTTACCTTTATATTCATAGCTGCCGTACTATACTGCGAACTTTTTGTTAATGAAATTCAATTGTGAATTATATGCCGCTTATTTTCCAATTGTCGGGATATACTGTAGTTGTTTGTCGGCGACATTGTTTAAACATGCGGCTTGATTGTAATTTAAAAAATCGTTTTGAAAACAATATCTTTCCATGTGTCAGCTATGTCACATGATTTCAACTTTTTATACCCTACACCACATTGTGGTAAGGGTATTATGTCTTTGTGCATTTGTTTGTAACATGGAGAAGGAAACGAGATAGACCCATAGTTACTTTTGAGAACCTTCATACAATCACTTTCTGAGTCGATTTATGCATGTCAGTCCGTCTGTCCGTCCGTCCGTCCGTCCGTCCGTCTGTCCATGTATTCTTGTGAACAAAATGCAGGTCGCATTTATTATCCGATTGAGATGAAATTTTCCAAACAATATTTTTTTGGCCCAATGACGAACCCTATTGAAATTGGTGAGAATCGGATCAAATTTAGATATAGCTCCCATATATATATTCATCCGATTTCGGGTTAAATGTGCACCAAATCTCCACTATCAGTCCAAATTACCTGAATTTTGGCACACCCAACCGAGTTCGGCCTAGAAGCAAGTATATCAAATTTGGAGAAAATCGGTTCAGATATAGCTATAGCTCCCATATATATCTTTCATCCGATTTGGTGTTTAAGCCTCTCACATTCGTAATATTCTCTCCACAAGAATGATATTTGGTACCAGATATAAGATACAGCCCAGAAATAGCTGTTTGTAATTTTATCGAAATCGGTTCAGATTTGGATATAGCTCCCATATATATCTTCATCCGATTTCGGGTTAATTGTGCACCAAATGGCCGATATAAGTCCAAATTGACTGAATTTTAGTACATCGGACCAAATTCAGCCTAGAAGCAAGTATATCAAATTTAGTGAAAATCGGTTCAGATATACATATAGCAACCATATATATGTTTCATCCGATTTAGTGTTTTAGTCCCATACATTCGTAATATTCGCTCCACAACCGTGATATTTGGTACCAGGTATTAGATGGAGCACAGGAATAGCTGTTTTAAATTTTATCGAAATCGGTTCAGATTTGGATATAGCTCTCATATATATCTTCATCCGATTTCGCGTTAAATGTGCACTAAATGGTCAATATCAGCCCAAATCACCAGTCTAGAAGCTAATACGTAAAATTTAGAGAAACCCGGTTCAGAGATAGCTATAGTTCGTAAAATGCACGATAGAATTAGATAGATTTTGATTTTGTACCAAATATCTCATAGAGCTCTGAAATGCCCTGTATAAACCTTTTTACGAGAGCTCTACTAAATATGCATAGTGGTGTAGGGTATCATATAGTCGGCCCGCCCGACTTTTGAGCTTTCCTTACTGGTTTTTATTGAAAACAAATAAAACATTTGACATATAACTCCGTAATCCAATAAAGAGCCGATAAACAGATTGGTTGCGTGCATTATTTAACATTCGAGTATGATCGTAATTTCGTGGTAATGTCGAGTTAATAATTTTCCAGACGCGAGAACATAGCCAGCGAAAAAATTGTGGCTTCATTTCCATAGGGTAGAAAATTAAATTTGTAGTATAATGTATCGTATATAACAAAAGTTTTTATAAAACCAATAAAACAGAATTATTAATGAAGAACAAAATTGAAACACAGGCTTTACATGTAATATGAAGACAATTTGTGCATTTGTATGACAAATTTTACCATGGCGCCATAAAAAGGAACTGTCGAAGAACAACGATTTACATTTATCATTTATACAAAATATTTTTGTAAAAACAATTTAAACTTTATGATACCCTACACCACTATGCATATTTAGTAAAGCTCCCGCAACAAAAGAATTTATTTGAAGTAGATCATACCACCTATCAACATTTGGCTTTAGAGCAGTTATAGTTTGCTATAGGGTGCATGATATTACTTTGAGATGGATTATATTAGAAACAAGTAAAAAAGCAGTAAGTTCGGCCGGGCCGAAATTTGAATACCCTCCACCATTTGGAACGAATTCGGAAATTTTCAAAAAAAAGAGTTACTGATATATGGGGCTTCTACGAAGGCCTAGACCTGCATAGACAATTTTCTGTCATAGACTGTAATTCCGAACTCTAAATATGAAATTTGAAACTACTTTTATGTTGCCGCTAAAATTATCAAAGTACCGATTATTGGGATGTACCATTATACGGAGGCTAGACGAAGACGTAGGCCTGCATAAGAATTTTTTTTTTGTCATAGGCTATATTACCCAATACGAATTCTAGGTACACAAATTAAAAAAAAACTCCGGGGGGTAGAGTTGTATGCGGGCTGTACGATATCTTGAACCTATTTATGTAGATATATCTCTTCCAGGGAGTAAAGAACTTCTAATATCGATTTTAACAAAATCGCTGACTTGTTTCGTTGTTGTGAGAGATATAGTTAATTACAATGTTGACCAATTGTGGGGAAAGTGTCAGAAGGAGTGGTCCGATATATTCCTTCTTTACACAAGTTCATGTATTAGTGGAAGTATCGGAATGTGTGAGAATGTGCTCTTTATGAGAGTTAGGATTATTCCAAAATGTAACCTGTTGTGCGATATATACAAGAAAGAGTTGTCCTACATATTCCATCTTCACAACGGATCTTGCATTAGTAAAAATATTAGGATGTGTAAAACTTTAAAAGAATTGGATATTTATTCCGAATTTTATGATCGTTTTGGTTATTAAAAATGTTGACCCTTTGTGGGGGAGGTACCGGAAGGAGTGAACCGATATATTCCATTTTCACACAAGACCTTGGGTTAAAAAAAAAAATATTGTGATATATGTAAATTGAACACAATCGGACTCTTACATGTTATAAGAGTTATAATTATCCAAAATTTGACAATTTGTGTGGGAAGTACTTGGCCGATATTGTCCATTTTCTCACCTGCCATAGCACTTCGATTAGGCATGTTTTGTCACGTATTGTCAGCCCTGCCGGACTTTTAAGTCTTCTTCAATTTTATTTTTATACCCACACACCACATAGTGGTAAGGCTATTATATTTTTGTGCATTTATCTGTAATTGGGAGAAGAAAGCGAGATAGACCCATAGTTACTTCCGTCCGTCCCTACGTCTATCCGTCGACGTATTCCAGTGAACAATATGCAGGTCACATTTATTATCCGATTGATAGAAATTTTTCAAACAATATTTGTTTGGCCCAAAGACGAACCCTATTGAAATTGATGATAATCGGATCAGATTTAGATATAGCTCCCATATATCTTCAACCGATTTCTGGTTAATTGTGCACCAAATGTCCAATATCAGTCCAGAAGTCTTGAATTTTGGTACAGCGGACCCAATTCAGTCTAGAGGCAGGTACATCGAATTCTGTTGTTGGTAGATGGTATGATCTACTCAAAATAAATTATTTTGTTACGGGAGCGGTACTAAATATGCATAGTGGTATAGGCAATCGTATAGTCGACCCCGACCGACTTTTGAATTTTCTTTATTTAATATAATATTTATCGAAGTCATATCACGCACTATACAGCAGTGTTATTTGGTTCATAGTTGGTATGATTTACTTCACATAAATTCCCAATGTAAACTTTTTTGTAGGTTATCATATAGTCGGCTCCTCCCGACTTTTCACTATTCCTTACTGCTTTTCGAATTATCGAATAATTAACAAATTAGCTATTAAAAAATGTGCAAATCTTATTAAGGTTTTTGGCAATAGAGCTGATGCATATTTGGGATGTGGAAAGTTTATTTTTGGGACTTATGTCATTATTTAGTTACTAAGAGTCACTGATAATTCCATCCCGCCATCTCTCAAATATGAATAGGCGTAGAATCTGTCCCCACATTTTAATTTTTGGGAGAATATTTTGAAATATTTCAGCTGAGACGCCATCTTAACATTTTACCTCATGAGAAAAATATCAATTCATGCTAAAATGGAACAGGGCGGTCAATGTAATCGTCGGCGGTAGGAAAAATGACTAACTCGCCCTAAAAATTACTTTGTAATAAGTTTTGGAGAAACTTTGAGAAAATTTCACGCTAAGCAACTCCAATCAGCACTTATGCACTATAAATTTCCAAACATAAAGACTTTAAATTCGCGACTATGGAGGTACTATCACATGGTAGCTTTTTAAAACCTGGAGTTGTAAGACTAAAAGGAAAAACACTTTTGCAGCTAAAATGGGTCATTTAAACTTTGGGATTCGAGAGAGTTTTTAATAAACTTTAATTTTTTATATCAAAACGTATGAAGAATTTGGCATCTGCTATAGCGGAATGGAACAAAAAAGTGGAGAAAAAGCCCGAGAGGAGAAAAAAGCCAACTTTTTTTCAAGAATAATTGTTATAGCATTTAACCTGATACTCTTCACTTTTGATGGCCTTAATTAAGCTCATAAACTGTATGTGTCTAACGTTTAAAGTTCCTAAATTTATTTATGAGCCATTTGTATTTTTACTTTATTGCTGTATTAGGAATAAACTTAAGCAATATCTCACGTAATTTGTTGATTGTTAAAATTAATTAAGGTGGTGAAACTTTGCCCTCCATTCTTGTTACGAAGATTGATTCTAACACACGATACTATGAAGTCTTTAAGACTTTCGGCAGCCCCGCAAAGTTTCGGTCATAAATGAATATTATGAAACTTCACCAAACGTGTAACCTGTAAAGAAAATCTAAATTGAAATACATGACCTACATGAACAGTGGAGGGGGATTTTGCTCGTATAGACTGCTCACATTTCAAAACAACGAGAAAAGTAGGAAGATTATTAAATTTAAAGTAGTAGTACTAAATTGAATTACGCGTCACTCCATTCAGCATGACAGGAAATGTTATTTTAAAGCTTTTAAAACAAATGCTCATGTATTATTATGTAGCATGGCCGGTGCATCATTTAGATGAAACTGAAAGTAATTATTATAGGGAGCTATATCTATAATATTACTAGCGGAAGCCGGTGCACTTAGCCACCCCTTTTGATTTTATATGCGTTCAAAAATTCGCTGGTTTAAAAAAAAATAATAAAACAAATTCAAAAATTTAAAAAACGTAATTATTGTAATATAGGGTGACTTCAGACTGCTGTCATTTCTAAGCCACTCGTCCAACAGATATTAAAATTATTCCAGTGACAGCTCATTATATTGTTTACAAGAGTATAAAAACATTTTGTTGAGCCTTTCCAGAAAAAAAGTTATTCGTGATGGAATTCAAGCGTGATGGTGTGATTTCTTTATACTTGGCTGGAAAGCCACAAGTGGCTATCGTTAGAGCACTCCAGAATTTAAATGTGAATAAATCTTTTGTGTCTCGTACAATCGCTCGTTACCGTGATACTGGTAGCGTAGCACGACGTCAAGGAAGTGGACGGAATAAAATAGCAAAATCAGGAGAAATGGTTCGAAAAGTAAAGAAGCGACTTGATCGAAACCCGAAAAATAGCTCGTGAGCTGAACATATTGCAACATTACATTCCGCAAATATTGAAAAATGAGCTCGGGGTAAAGCCATTGAAATTCCAAAAACTGCAATAACTTACACTGCAACAGAAAGAAAATAGACCCAAATGAGCTAACGAGTTGCTTCGCCAGGCCGAAAGTTGTGAACTACCGAATTTAGTTTTCTCCGTTGCGAAAACACTCGTTGTCCAGCAGTTTGTAAAATAACAAAATGATCGTGTTTACTTGCCAAAGAGGACAGCTGAAAATGTGCCACCAGCACTCAAGCGCCGGCCATGGTGATGGTGTGGGCCGCCATAACAGCCGATGGTCGCTCTCCGCTCGTATTGATCGACCGTGGCATTAGAATAAATGCCGAATATTACCGCGAAAATATTCTGGAGGGTATATTAAAGCCTTGGGCATGCAAATATTTTGGCCGCAGACCTTGGACATTCCAACAGGACTCAGCACCATCGCCATCAGCACGCGTCACCCAAGAATGGTTACAAAATGAGGTTCCTCGCTTCATTTCCAGCGCACAATGGCCACCAAAATCTCCGGTTACAAATCCGTTGGACTATTGTGTCTGGAGTGTTTTGGAAAGCAAGGTTGGCACTAAAAAATACCAAAGTGTCGATCACCTCAAGCAAGTGTTTCGCCGGGAATGGGCCAAAATACCACAGAGCAACATTCGGACAGCGTGTGCGGGTTTCATTGGCCGTTTGAAGGCAATAATTCGTGCTAAAGGTGACCAATTCGAACAAATCTAAACTTATTCTAAATGTTGATGCTATTTCCGACATTTTTTCCTTCATTCAGTAAAATAAAAAAAGTAAAGAAGCTGTAAGTTCGGCCGGGTGGAACTTTGAATTAGTACAAATTTGGCAATTTAAAAAAAAAATTAAATAAGTTAAAAATTCTGTTAAAATTTTAAAATACCGAATGTAGCCGTATATTAGGGCCTATACGACGACGTGGACCTGCATAAGCTATTACAATATTCAAATGCGAAACTTGAAGAAAAATCTGTTTATGATGTTGCCAAAATCATCAAATAACCATGGGGGTTATAAAAAATGGATCTGCATAGAACACAGCATAGGCTGTAGTATCCATTACGAATTTTTAAATACAAAATATGAAATAATTCCGGTAAATAATGTCGCTAAGCTAATCAAAATACCGAATATCGGAGGTACCGTTATATGGGTGCTATACGAATACTTGAACCTGCACAGACAATTTTCTGTCATAGGCTGTAGTATCCACTACGAACTTCAAATACCAAATTTGAAATAATTCTGGTGAATAATGTCGCAAAAATAAACAAAGTACCGAATATGGGAGGTACAGTTATATGGGGGCTATACATGGCCCATTCTCTGTGTTATGCTGTAGTATCCATTACGAACTTCAAATTTGAAACAATTCCGGTAAATAATGTCGCTAAAATCATTTCCATATTCAAGGCCAAAAGTCTTGCAGACATAATACACATTTGAGTAAATTTTTATTAACTTACTTCACTTCGTTCGGAAGCTAGAATGATTTCCACAGACGGATAGACGGACGTACATTGCTAAATCGACATAGAATTTTATGGTGATTAAGAATGTATATACTTTGTGGGGTCTAAAATACATATTTCAAGGTGTTACAAACGGAATGACAATCTTAATATACCCTCAATCTTAATATACCCTGGTGGAGGGTATAAAAACTGTAAAAATTATGGCGTTTGACTTTGCTGCAGTTTTTTTTCTCACCCTGTATTTAAGATGACTTGACTCGCTTATTCTCAAAGGTGTTACAGGTCTACAAAAACTTTACCCCAAAATATAGATTTTTATCTAAACAGACTCGTTTATTGCATGGACAGGCCCGAGCGACAATAGCCTTTGATTACTTGGTAGATATTCTCACGATATAAGCAGCATTGCTGTACGAATAGCATCTGTATACACTGAGAAAACTTTTTTGTATGACTCACAAATTTTTAGACAAGACATTCAACAAACAGCTTTCTGTCGCCCAGCCCCCCAATATTATGACTAGACATGCGCTACGCCTGTATTCAGCTTTTGTTCCCATAATATGTTTTATTCCATTTAACACCTACCTCATAAGAAGTGTCACTTTTCTATCAAAACATTTGTGTATATACGTACATATGTATGTGGCAAGTGAAAATGTACATGTTAATATAGCAACACACAACATTCCCTCCCCCACATATTTCGTCACATAAAAATGTCATTGTAAATAACATAATACGAAATTCTTCGCTGCCGAACAAAAAAAGGGTGTTCGCCCGCAAAACGTGTATGTCCTGAAACCGCAGTATTTTTAAATAATTCTGTTTGACATTCCGTTGGGGAAACCACACGGATAATTGTCGTACATGTCTGACAGGTTCATTTCTTTTTTTGGTTGTTAAGGCTGGCAGTAAACTAAAGGCGCAATTTTTAATTGAATTCGTGACAATTTACCTGTAGGGAAATTGCTAAAGGATTCGCGGCTTTTTCATTGACAAATTGTTATGTAAATAAGACATTTATTCAAGGAAATTGGGAAATTAGTTTTTATCATCAGCATCATTGTTGTCTCATCAGCGTTGGTTCGTTCAATTGGGTGGTTGAGTGATTTCGGGCATCGTTATGCATACCTAATGGCAAAGGAAAGTTGTAAGAAATTTTGGAAATTTGTTTAATGTAAACAAAATGAAAGGTATAGGAATAATATATTGCCGGAGTTGTTTCTAGACGAATGGACTACACACAATTGCTTTTACAAAAATTCTACACAATAGATTGTTGCCAAGATAAGGAGCAACAAAGAAAAATCATTTAACTAGAAATCCCAAGCGACCAGTTCTCTTTACCAAATTGATTTGAAGGAGCATCTTTCTCACTACCAACCTATTAGTGCATGTGTTGCTTTAACCCGGTTGTTTTTGAGCAACTAGTATAAAATAACATTGTGCGGCATACAAGGTAGAGAAAGTTCCGTCCCAATTTTTATACCCTACACCACATAGTGGTAAGGGTATTATGTCTTTTTGCATTTGTTTGTAACATGGAGAAGGAAACGAGATAGGCCCATAGTTACTTTTGAGAACCTTCATAGAATCACTTTCTAAATCGATTTATGCATGTCAGTCCGTCCGTCCGTCTGTCCATGTATTCTTGTGAACAAAAAGCAGGTCGCATTTATTATCCGATTGAGATGAAATTTTCCAAACAATATTTTTTTGGCCCAAGGACGAACCCTATTGAAATTGGTGAGAATCGGATCAAATTTAGATATAGCTCCCATATATATCTTCATCCGATTTCGGATTAAATGTGCACCAAATGTCCACTATCAGTCCAAATTACCTGAATTTTGGCACACCCAACCGAGTTCGGCCTAGAAGCAAGTATATCAAATTTGGAGAAAATCGGTTCAGATATAGCTATAGCTCCCATATATATCTTTCATCCGATTTGATCTTTAAGTCCCTCACATTCCTACTATGCACTCCACAACCGTGATATTTGGTACCAGGTATTAGATGGAGCACAGAAATAGCTGTTTTAAATTTTATCGAAATCGGTTCAGATTTGGATATAGCTCCCATATATATCTTCATCCGATTTCGGGTTAATTGACCACCAAATGGCCAATATCAGCCCAAATGGCCCGAATTTTGGCACATGTGACCGAGATTAGCCTTAAAGCAAATACAACAAATTTGGAGAAAATCGGTTCAGAAACAGCTATAGCTCCCATATATATGTTTTATCCGATTTGGTGTTTAAGCCTCTCACATTCGTAATATTCTCTCCACAAGAATGATATTTGGTACCAGATATAAGATACAGCCCAGAAATAGCTGTTTGTAATTTTATCGAAATCGGTTCAGAGTTGGATATAGCTCTCATATATATCTTCATCCGATTTCGGGTTAATTGTGCACCAAATGGCCGATATAAGTCCAAATGGACTGAATTTTAGTACATCGGACTAAATTCAGCCTAGAAGCAAGTATATCAAATTTAGTGAAAATCGGTTCAGATATAGATATGGCAACCATATATATGTTTCATCCGATTTAGTGTTTTAGTCCCATACATTCGTAATATTCACTCCACAACCGTGATATTTGGTACCAGGTATTAGATGGAGCACAGGAATAGCTGTTTTAAATGTTATCGAAATCGGTTCAGATTTGGATATAGCTCCCATATATATCTTCATCCGATTTCGGGTTAAATGTGCACTAAATGGTCAATATCAGCCCAAATCACCTGAATTTTCGTACATAAGACCGAATTCAGTCTAGAAGCTAATACGTAAAATTTGGAGAAACCCGGTTCGGAGATAGGTATAGTTCGTAAAATGCACGATAGAATTAGATAGATTTTGATTTTGTACCAAATATCTCATAGAGCTCTGAAATGCCCTGTATAAACCTTTTTACGAGAACTCTACTAAATATGCATAGTGGTGTAGGGTATCATATAGTCGGCCCCGCCCGACTTTTGAGCTTTCCTTGCTGGTTTTAAATTCATTTTTTAGGAATATTTGATTTTGGAAAGTTTACTAAAGGTTCCAAATCAAATTTCATAATGATTCTCTGAAAAAAGAAAATTTACATCATAGTATATAGCATCCTTAACATCTGTTGTATATAACGACCCTCATACATAGTATGAAGGGTAAATTAATTGCAACTTATCGAAATAAAACTTAAAACCTAACAAAGAATATATATTCTTGATCCGCGTAAAATTCTAAGACATGTCCGTCCGTCGTTCTGTTGTAATCTCGCTAGAGTCAAAACAAATTAAGGAAAAAAGCATAGATTTTGCATAGATCAGTATTTTATGGCAGGCAGGTCAAGTTCGAAGATGGGCTGTATCGGTCCACGATATTGTATAGCCACCATATACCAGCACTTTCCGATATTCGGTATTTTGATGATTTTAGCCAAATTTTTCAATGAAATTGTCTGAAAATCAACAAATGGAGTTATTTGTGAATACCTTACTCCCTGGAAGAGAATTGTCTATATAGGTTCACGATATCGTGTATCCCCCTATAACGGTACCTCCTGATATTCGTTACTTTTGATTATTTTAGCCACATTTTTCAATGGCATTGTCTGAAATTCCACACACGAGGTCCTTGTGAGTACTTTATCTCCTGGTAGAAAATTGTCTATATAGGTTCACGACGTCGTATGTCCCCCATGTAACGGTATGTCCCGATATTCAACCTTTTGATAATTGTAGCCAAATTTTCCAATGGAATTGTCTCAAAATCCACACAAAGAATTCCTTCAGCGTAATTTACCCCTGGAAGAGAATTATCTATATATTGTCCACGATATCGTATAGCCCACATACAACGGTACCTCCCGATATTTGTTATCTTGATGATTTTAAGGATATTTTTGCTCGGAATTGTTTCAAATTTCATATTTAAGAATACAATGAGTACAACAACCTGTGACGGAAAATTGTCTATGTTATATGTGGGCTGTACGAAGAGCCCACATATAACGGTACTTCAATTCATACGGTATGATATTAGCGACAGTATTCAACGGAATTGTTTCAAATTTTGTATTTGTAGTTCGGAATCGGTATTACAGTCTATGATGAAAAATAAACGATTTTAATTTAAACGATATTTTTCAACGGGATTTTTTTTTATACCCTACACCACAAGGTGGTCAGGGTATTATGTCTTTGTGCATTTGTTTGTAACAGGCAAAATGAAGCGAGATAGACCCATAGTTCCTTTTGATGATCTGCATAGAAACACTTTCTGAGTTGATTTATGCATGTCAGTCCGTCCGTCCGTCCGTCCGTCTGTCCATGTATTCTTGTGAACAAAATGCAGGTCGCATTTATTATCCGATTGAGATGAAATTTTGCAAACAACATTTGTTTGGCCCAAGGACGAACCCTATTGAAATTGGAGATAATCGTCCGATTTACTTTTATTGTGCACCAAACGTGTAATATCAGCCCGAATAGTATGGAATTTTGCACATACAACCAAATTAGGCCTGAAAATAAGTATGCCAAATTTTATCGAAATCGGTTCAGATATAGCTATAGCTCCCATATATATTGTTCATCCGATTTGTTATTTTTGTCCTCTGCAGCCGTAATATGCACTCTGTAACAATAATATTTGGGGAAATCTATCAAATGCAGCTCAGAAATATCTTTGCTAAATTTTATCGAGATCGGTTCAGATTTGGATAAAACTCCCATATATAACTTCGTCCGATTTACCATTTATTGTGCACCAAACGTCTAATATTTGTCCAAATGGGATGAAATTTGGCACATACGACCGAATTTAGTCTAGAGGGTAGTATGCCAAATTTGGTGAAGATCGGTTCAGATATAGTTATAGCTCCCATATATATTGTTTATCCGATTTATTGTATTTGTTACCCACAGCCTAATATGCACTCCGTAACAACGATATTCAGGGAAATATATCAAATACAGCTCAGAAATATCTTTGCCAAATTTTATAGAGATCGGTTCAGATTTGGATGTAGTTCGTATATATATTTTTATCCGATTTCAAATTAATTTCGCACCAAATGGGCAATACAAGTCCGAATTTAAAAGATACAAATGCTTCGGCATATTTAGTCCTTTGAATTTTAAATTATAATTATAATCATAGCGTGTATAATTGAATTCTCCCATAAAAACTTTTATTATTAAGTGGAGCTCAACTAAATTAGCAAAGTGGTGTAGGGTATCATAAAATCGGCCCCGCCCGACTTTAGGACTTTCTTTACTGTTTTTTTTTTTTTTTTTTGAAAATTTTCAAATTTTATTCCAAATTCGGCTCGGCCGAACTTGGCTTCTTTTTTATACCCTACACCACATAGTGGTAAGGGTATTATGTCTTTGTGCATTTGTTTGTAACAGGCAAAAGGAAACGAGATAGACCCATAGTTCCTTTTGATGATTTACATAGAATCACATTCTGAGTCGATTTATGTATGTCAGTCCGTCCGTCCATGTATTCTTGTGAACAAAATGCAGGTCGCATTTATTATCCCATTGAGATGAACTTTTCCAAACAAGATTTGTTTGGCCCAAGGACGAACCCTATTGAAATTGGATTTAATCGCTAAAAATTTAGATATAAAGCTCCCATATATATCTTCGTCCGATTTGCCTTTTATTGTGCACCGAACGTCTAATATTTGTCCAAATGGGATGGAATTTGGCACTTACGACCGAATTGAGTCTAGAAGGTAGTATTCCAAATTTGGTGATGATCGGTTCAGATATAGCTATAGCTCCCATATATATTGTTCATCCGATTTGTTGTATTTCTTACCCACAGCCGTAATATGCACTCCGTAACAATGATATTCAGGGAAACATATCAAATACAGCTCAGAAATATCTTTGCCAAATTTTATCGAGATAGGTTCAGATTTGAATATTGCTTTCCTATTGAATATTGATTTCAAATTAATTTTGCACCAAATGAGCAATACAAGTCCGAATTTAAAAGATACAAATGCTTCGGCATATTTAGTCCTTTGAATTTTAAATTGTAATTATAATCATGGCGTGTATGATTGAATTCTCCCATAAAAACTTTTAATTGTTATGTGGAGCTCTACTAAATCAGCAAAGTGGTGTAGGGTATCATAAAGTCGGTCCGCCCGACTTTAGCCCATTCTTTACTGGTTTTTACTTGTTTAGATATTATAGCTATCTCATACTATCTTCATATTTTTAAAATCAATATAAAACATCTTAAAATGTGCTAGACCAACTCTGTTATAATTTGGTATTATATGTTTGTCACTGTATTTGAATTCAGATTTTCTCTACAGGCTTTTAATAAAATTTTCTTGTTTGCATTAAAAAATGATTGACACTCTGTCTAACACAACGACTCAGATATACCACACAAGGTTTCATGTACCCCAAAAAAATCTTGTGGTATTTCAAGAGATGTTCCTAATAATTTTTAGTACCATTAAAAAATGTGTTACATGCAAAGTTCAAGTAGCAAACTGTGATGTGGTAGAAAAAAAACAGTTCAAAGTAAGAATACGCACTTATGCGACATTTGCATGATGTTAATGTCACTCGTAGTACATTTTTAAAAATGCCGCATTCATAGCTTAACTTGTGCATCAAAAATAGATGCTTTCACAAATCTTATTTTACTATTTTATTTGCCTCGAAGCGGATGTTACATGCAAAAGTGGAAAAAAACACCTGTCATTTGATATATCTGTCCGTCATTCAATTATGCTTTCACTGCAGTTGGGGAAGTTGGCTTAGTTTGGTATATGTTGAAAATAAGTTTGATCGAATGCGTGAACGAAATAAGAGGATACGCGGATAAGACGGAGAGCCTTTTGAACTTTTGCTTCTAAATGCAATATTTTATCATTAACCCTGGATTTAAACATAGTGTGCAATAATATTTACTTTGTGCTTTAATATTTCATTATACCCTCCACCATAGTATGAAGGGTATATTCAGTTTGTCATTCCGTTTGTAACACCTCAAAACATACATTTTAGAACCCACAAAGTATATATATTCTTGATCAGCATAAAATTATATGTCGATTTAGCGATGTCCATCTCTCCGTCTGGGGAAATCACTCTAGCTTCCGAACAAAATGAAGTAGGTTGATAAATTTCACTCAAATGTATATTATGTCTGCAGAACTTTTGGTATTGAAAACTCCTTCGTATATAATGGTACCTCCCTATTTTCGGTATTTTGGTGATTTAGGCAATATTATTTACCGGAAATATTTCAAATTTGTTATTTGAAGTTCGTAATGGATAATACAGCCTATGACAGAAAATTTCTGTACAGGTCCACGCCTTCCCCATATAATGGTACCTCCCGATTTGGTATTTTAAGTTCGTAATGGATCATACAGCCTATGACAGAAATTGTGGTGAGCGATTAAAAACGCGAAACGAAAATCCTAAAAGTGCCGACTACTGGTACACTTACCCTATAGACCCCCAATAATTTAGGTATTTTGGCGATTTAGGCTATATTATTCGCCGGATTGTTTCAAATTTGGTATATGAACTTCGCAATGAGCACGAAAGCCTAAGACAGAAAATTGTCTGAGCAGGTCCACGTCTTCGTGTAGTCCCCATATAATGATATCTCCCAATATTCGGTATTTTGATGACTTCAGCTACATTATTCACCGATTATTTCCAACTTTTACAATTAAATATTATATTATGACAAAAATTACCTAGTCAGGTCCATGTCGTCGTATTGACCCTAATATAACGGCTACATTCGGTATTTCTAAGATTTTAACAGAATTTTTAACGGATTTTATTGTTTTTGAGAATTGGCAAATGGTGGAGGATATATTTTACTTTATTTTACTTTTTTTTTTAATTTCGCAT
This sequence comes from Musca domestica, assembly GCF_030504385.1. NCBI lineage: Eukaryota > Metazoa > Arthropoda > Insecta > Diptera > Muscidae > Musca > Musca domestica. Next base: position 18,996,907 of record NW_026712133.1, on the reverse strand, counting down.
TTGAATGTTGTATAGGCTTATGACAATAGTTACCTGTGCAGGTCCACGTCGTCGTAGACATAGGCTTCATTCGGTATTTTTAAGATTCTATTTCGGATTTTATTTTTTTTGAAAATTGCCAAATTCTTTCCAAATGGTGGAAGGTATTCAAAGTTTGGTCCGGCCGAATTTACAGCTTTTTTACTTGTTTTTCACACTTCCTAAGATACAATGCATGTACTTTCCCATCTTTCGAAAAAGAGGTTTATATAAAGTACAGCATATACAGTACAGGGTGAGATGAAAAAACTGCAACCAACTTCAGACTACTGTCATTGTTTACGGGAGTACAAAAGGATTTTGGTGAGAATTTTCCAGAAAAAAAGTTATTCGTGATGGAGTTGAAGCGTGATAGTGTGATTTCTTTATATTTGGCTGGAAAACCACAAGTAGCTATCGTTAGAGCACTCCAGCATTTAAATGTGATACTGGTAGCGTAGCCCGACGTCAAGGAAGTGGACGGAAGAAAACAGTAACATCCGCAGAAATGGTTCGAAAAATAAAGAAGCGACTTGATCGAAACCCGCGTCGCAGTGGCCGGAAAATGGCTTGTGAGCTGAACATATCGCAATATTCCATTCGGCAAATCATTGAAACTCCAATAAGTGCAAGAACTTACACCGCAACAGAAAGAAAATAGACTCAAAAGAGCTAAGAGTTGCGTCGCTTGGCCGAAAGTGGTGAACTGCCGAATTTGGTTCTCTCCGATGAGAAATCATTCGTTGTCCAGCAGACTGTAAACAAACAAAATGTTTGTGTTTTCTTGCTGAAAATGTGAAAATGTGTTGGACATTCCAACAGGACTCGGCACCATCGCACTCATCACGCGCCACCCAAGAATGGCTACAAAATGAGGTTCTTAGCTTCATTTCCAGCGCATAATGGCCACCAAAATCTCCAGATACCAATCCGTTGGACTATTGTGTCTGGAGTATTTTGGAAGGTAAGGTTGGCACTAAAAAATACCAAATTGCAGATCACCTCAAGCAAGCGCTTCGCCGGGAATGGGCCAAAACACCGCAGAGCAACATTTTACTTCTTTTTCATCGGGCCATAAGGTGACCAATTCGAACAAATCTATACTTATTCTAAAATTTGATCTTTTCTTCCGACATTTTTTGCTTTCATTCAATAAAATTTAAAAAAAGTATAAAAATTATGGCGTTTGACTTTGTTGCAGTTTTTATACCCTACACTACAAGGTGGTCAGAGTATTATGTTTTTGTGCATTTGTTTGTAACATACAAAAGGAAACGAGATAGACCCATAGTTCCTTTTGATGATCTGCATAAAATTACATTCCGAGTCGATTTTTGCATGTCCGTCCGTTTGTCTGTCCATGTATTTTTGTAAAGAAAGTACAGGTCGCATTTTCTTCCCGATTCAGACGAAAGTTTGACCATATATATTTTCGTCCAATTTGCCTTACATTGTGCACCAAACTTATAATATCAGCCCAAAATTGTATGGAAATTTGCACGAAATCGGTTCAATATAGATATTGCCCCAAATGGAATAGAATTTGGTACTTACGACCAAATTGAGTCTAGAAACCAGTATGTCAAATTTGGAGGAAATCGGTTCAGTTATAGCTAGAGCTCCCATACCCAGAATTTTCTCTGCATAGCCTTAATATGGACTCCGTAGTAACGATATTCGGGGAAATGTATCAAATACAGCTCAGAAATACCTTTGTCAAATGGTACCTCCCGATATTCGGAATTTTTTATCGACATTATTCACCGGAATTTTTTGAAATTTGGTGTTTGAAGTTCGTAATGAATTCTACATCCTAAAACAGAAAATTGTCTGTGCAGTTCCACGTCTTCATATAGCCCCAAAATAACGGTACCTCCCTATATTCGGAATTTTGATGATTTTAGCTACATTATACACCGAATTTTGTATTCAAGTTTCACATTTGAACATTGTAATGATTTAGGACAAAAGTTGCCTATGCAGGTTCACGTCGTTGAAAAAACCCTAATATAACGGCTACATTCAGTATTTTTAAGATTTTAACAGAATTTTTAAAGCATTTTATTTTTTTGAAAATTGACAAAATCGTTCCAAATGGTGGAGGGTATTCAAAGATCCGGCCCTGCCGAACTTACAGCTTTTTACTTGTTTTTTTTTTCAAGTTTCGCATTTGAATGTTGTAAAGACGTATGACAATAGTTGCCTATGCAGGTCTGCGTCGTCGTATACATACGACTACATTTGGTTTGCAAGGATTTTTATTCGGATTTTATTTTTTTTAAGTTACCAAATTCATCCAAATGGTGGAGGGTACTCAAAGTTCGGACCGGCGAATTTACAGCTTTTTATTTGTTTTTCACTATTTTCTTTCTAAGATACAATATTTTGCATGCATTTTCCAAATTCTCCGAAAAATAAATTTATATAAAAATTCAGCATATACTGTATATTAGGAATATCAAATTCGAATTACATAAGCCTATCGTCTTATTTTTAACAATTAAAACACTTGCCTCTTTTACTTTCTAAAACAGGATTCTTTGTAACTTTAACTTAATCCACAATTTGTAGACATATTTTCATTTCCCATACAGGTCATTTTCATGAACTGAAATCCTTAAAAATAATAAAATTGTTTTTCAATATTTCAGTCACATAAATCTCAACATAGGTAAGGATTAGTATCACACGAGACTACCTCATCCAACGAAAAGCTGACATGCAATCAAAGAGGAAATACGTAAGGCTTTTACGTGACCAAACTAACAATGATGGGATATGGTGTCAGTTTTAATCTCCCTGTAGGATATTTTACATATCTTTTTCTAAATTCTGAAATTGAAACTATGTAAATTAAATGTTAGATGAAGAAATTCTTAGAATTTTGTTAAATGAAAGTTTAATGCACAGAAAATTGCGTTCGACGTAGATTCGTTTTTAATTAATCGAGACTATACGTATTATATTGAAGCAGATATCATTTTAAGCCGAAAGGAACTAATATATGGAAGTATATCATCCTCTTAATCGAATTCTTCTAAATTTGACGGACTGAACTGATATTCATCAAAATTCTTCTTATTTGAGCTGATATTACAATTTTTAGGCACAATAAATGTGAAATTGGATCAAGATATATATGGGAGTTACATCCAAATCTGAACCGATCTATATAAAAAACAAGGTGTTTTATACCCCACATAGACACATAGAGTAATATGTCTTTGTGCATTTGCTTGTAACATGGAGAAGGAAGCCAGATAGACCCACACTTACTTCTGAAGATCTTCATAGAATCACTTTCTGAGTCGATTTACGCATGTCAGTCGGTCTGCATAGATATAGCTCCCATAAATCTTCAACCGATTTGGGATTAATTGTGCACCAATTGGGCAATACAAGTCCAAATGACCTGAATTTTGGTAAATCCCACGAATTCAGTCTAGAAACCAGTACTTCAAATTTGATGTAAATCGCTTCAGATATAGATATAGCTCCTATATCTATATGTTTAATCCAATTTGGGGTTTAAAGGCCGTAATATGTATTCTACAACAATGACCTTTGGTGCCAGTTCAGTTCTGAAATAAGTGTACCAAATTTCAACATATATCTTCAACCGATTTCGAGTTAATTGTGCACCAATATCTGTCAAACAGTCCTGAATTTTGTATATCCAACCGAATTCAGTCAGATTTGGATATATCTCCCATATATATCTTAGATCGGTTTCGGGTTAATTGTGAACCAAATGACCAATATCCGTCAAAAAGTCCTGAATTTTGGTACACCGACCGAATTCAGTCTAGAAGCAAGTACATCAAATTTGGAGAAAATCGGTTCAGATATAGCTAAAGCTCCCATATGTTTCATCCGATTTGGTGTTTCAGTCCCTTCGTTTCGTATTATGCATTCGACTACAATGATATTTGGTACAAGATATCTTATAGAGCTCGAAAATATCTTTGCCAATTTTAATCGAGATCTCCTAAAATTTGGATATAGCTCCCAATTACAGGGTGGGAAAAAAGACTGCAACAAAGTCAAACGCCATAATTTTTACATTTTTTTTTTTAATTTTATAGAATGAAAGCAAAAAATGTCGGAAATCGCATCAAATTTTAGAGTAAGTTTAGATCTGTTCGAATTGGTTACCTTTGGCACAAATTATGGCCTTCAAAGTGCCAATGAAACCGTTGCACGCTGCCCGAATATTGCTCTGCGGTATTTTGACCCATTCCCGGCGAAGTGCTTGCTTGAGGTGATCGACACTTTGGTTTTTTTAGTGCCAACCTTGCTTTCCAAAATACTACAGATACAATAGTTCAACGGATTGGTATCCGCAGATTTTGGTGGCCATTGTGCGCTGGAAATGAAGCGAGGAACCTCATTTTGTAACCATTCTTGGTCGCGCGTGCTGAGTGTGATGGTGCTGAGTGTCTGTTTGAATGTCCAAGGACAGCAGCAAAAAAGTTTGCGTGCCCAAGGCTTTATTTAATACACACTCCAGAATATTTTCGCGATAATATTCGGCATTTATTCTGATGCCACGGTCGATTAATACGAGCGGAGAGCGACCATCGGCTATTATGGCGGCCTACACCATCACCATGGCCGGCGCTTGAGTTCAGGTGGCCAACCGAAAGTGCACATTTTCAGCTGACCTCTTTGGCAAGTAAACTCGAGACACAAAAGATTTATTCAAATTTAAACGCTGAAGTTCTCTAACGATAGCCACTTTTGGTATTTAAACAAAATATAAAGAAATCACACTATCACACTTGAATTCCATCAAGAAGAACATTTTTCCTGGAAAATTCTCACCAAAATTCTTTTGTACTCTTGTAAACTATACAATGAACTGCCACTGGAATGATTTTAACATCTGTCGGACGAGTGACTTAGAAATGACAGCAGTTTGAAGTTGGTTGCAGTTTTTATACCCTACACCACAAGGTGGTCAGGGTATTATGTCTTTGTGCATTTGTTAGTAACAGGCAAAAGGAAACGAGATAGTTCCATGCCCATAGTTCCTTTTGATGATCTGCATAGAATCACTTTCCGAGTTGATTTATGCATGTCAGTCCGTCTGTCCGTCCGTCCGTCTGTCCATGTATTCTTGTGAACAAAATGCAGGTCGCATTTATTTTCCGATTGAGATGAAACTTTGCAAACAACATTTGTTTGGCCCAAGGACGAACCCTATTGAAATTGGAGACAATCGGTAAAAATTTAGATATAGCTCCCATATATATCTTCGTCCGATTTGCCTTTCATTGTGCACCAAACGTGTAATATCAGCCCGAATAGTATGAAAATTTGCACATACAACCACATTAGGCCTGAAATTAAGTATGCCTAATCTGATCGGTTCAGATATAGCTATAGCTCCTATATATATTGTTCATCCGATTTGTTATTTTTGTCCTCCGCAGCCGTAATATGCACTCTGTAACAACAATATTTGGGGAAATATATCAAATGCAGCTCAGAAATACCTCTGCTAAATTTTATCGAGATCGGTTCAGATTTGGATATACCTCCCATATATAACTTCGTCCGATTTACCTTTAATTGTGCACCAAACGTCTAATATTTGACCAAATGGGATGGAATTTGGCACATACGACCGAATTTAGTCAAGAAGGTAGTATGCCAAATTTGGTGAAGATCGGTTCAGATATAGCTATAGCTCACATATATATATTGTTCATCCGATTTGTTGTATTTGTTACCTACAGCCGTAATATGCACTTCGTAACAACGATATTCAGGGAAATATATCAAATACAGCTCAAATATATCTTTGCCAAATTTTATCGAGATGAGTTCAGATATGGATATAGTTCCCATATATATCTTTATCTGATTTCAAATTAATTTTGCACCAAATGGGCAATACAAGTCCGAATTTAAAAATACAAATGCTTTGGCATATTTAGTCCTTTGAATTTTAAGTTATAATTATAATCATAGAGTGTATGATTGAATTCTCCCATAAAAACTTTTAATTATTAAGTGGAGCTCAACTAAATTAGCAAAGTGGTGTAGGGTATCATAAAATCGGCCCCGCCCGACTTTAGGACTTTCTTTACTGGTTTTAATATAATCCTTCTCGAAGTGATATCATGCATTCTATAGCAATGTTATTTGGTATTAAATGTCGCCGTCAAATTTAGTAAAAATCTATTCACAATTGGATATGTCTCCCAAATATCAGTTTCATCTGAAAGCAAACTATAACTGCTGTTAAGCCAAATTTTATTAAATTCTTATGTTACGGGAGCTCAACTTAATATGCATAGTGGTGTAGGGTGTCATATAGTTGGCCCCGCCCGACTTTTGCTCACTGGTTCTAAGCTGTATCTGAAAGCTGGCACCAAATATAATTTTTGTGCAGAGGATGCGATACATTAATCACTTGGTCCGCAATAAGCTTGAAATCAAGTAAAGATATAAATGAGAGCTATATCCAAATCTGAACCGATCTCAATATAATTTGGTAAATTCAACAAATGAAAATTGTTATGGGTTTTGAACAAACGTAAGTTAACAAAAATGTTGGTTGTGGTGAATTTAAGAATTACATAAATCCTTAAATGCTTCACAAGTTTTATTAAAAGTTATAAATAATATTATTATGGTTAGAATAATTAAATCGGTAATTTTCATTTGCCATATCTGTTACATTCCCGAATTAAAATTCCAAAAAAATAATGTTATTTATATACATTTTAAATGTTATTCAATATTTTTGACACTAAATCTCAAAACATGTACAGTTATTATCAGACAAGATAACTCCACTCAAACAGATACTGGTATTTAATAAAACCGGAAAGATTTAAGTCTTTTCGTGACCAAACTAACACAGATGGGATATGGTGTAAATTTTAATATGTCCTTCGGATATTTTATATGATGTGTGGCAAATTTGAATCAGAAATGTAAACTATGTAAATGGAATGGATGGAAATGCTTTGAAATTTTTTACTTGGAAATCTAATTTGTTGAGAGTATTTTGCATATATTTTCATGAACATATGTAGGTGCGATACCGTTAACATTCAGCTGATAAAAAGGAAGGACATTTTTGCGCATGTGAACTAGGAAAATAAACAGTTTAGAAGAATGAATACAGTTTAAGCCAATTTAGGTGTAATATTTCTAAATTACCTGTTACGGTAAAATTTGAAGAGAACCACGGTCGAACATAAATATTTGTAAATGGGAGTCAATAAAGTGATGAACATATGTAAAAACAAGTATGCAAAGGCTAAAGTCGGGAGAGACCGACCAATTGGTACCTTACAACACTACATTTTGCTGTAAAGTTTGTACAGATCTAAAACCCTTTCGACTAGTCTAAAGAGACACCTACCAATATCCAAATATCTTATTTTATTACGATTGTAAGGTAGCTCAAAGTCGACTGCAATACTTGATTTTCATCATGTACGCATTTATAAAATCACTTCCATATCTCAACTCTAGATACCAACAGAGACCCTAAATTTCAAAATCAAATTCCAGGATTTCAGCTCTCTAATTTCCACGTTAACAAATTTAGTATACATTTAAAATAATTATAGTACGTATGTACATATCGTGTCTGGTGCATCAAATAAAAGAAATCGGTCGAAAATATATATGGGAGCTTTATCCAAATCTGAACCGATTTCAATATAATTTGGACAATGCATGTTCGTTTTATATTTCGTAACTCATTCCAAATTTCATTGAAATTAGAGGTACATAGCGTGTTTGGTGCATCAAATACATGAAATCGGCCGAAAATATATATAGGAGTTATATCCAAATCTGAACCGATTTTAATATAATTTGACAAATCTATTTTTGTCCAATTTTCGTTATGTGTTCCAAATTCAGAGACTGTATCTGTTATCGATCCATAGGTATATGAGTATAAACTCTAAATTTTTTGGAGGTACCTCCGATTCTGATGTTATATCTCCAGTTTCAAGTGGAATTGCAGAAATTTATAAACCCTATGTTAATTTCAGGCGATGTTGTGGTATACTTGGAAATCTTCGGAAAAATCAGTGCAGCGCAAAATATAAACATTTTCCTTTTTTTATAGATATGGATTTAGTTATATTTGGCATTTTTCATATGTTGAGACTCCAAAAAAATCCTTCATACCTTCAAGAAACTTATAAAACCAACACCAACTTCAGCCTATAACCAAAAGTGTTTCAAACGGGGCCTGTATGGTTCATTCTTGATTCTTGGATAAAAGTTATATGGCTTAATAATCATTCCTCACTGGACTTCTATGTAGTTAAATTTATCATTATTGAGATCTCTCTAATAAGTAGATGGCCAACAGTTTGAAAACTAAAACCAGAATTGAGGTACGTAGAAATATTTCATATTTTCGCTATTTGAATATATCGGCATTTTCTACCATCCTTCATTATATTTTCAAGAGCATAGCTATACTCCAAACATTATCCGACAAAATATTTTGTATAAGCAAGAGGTAAAAATTTTCTCTAAAATAATCTCCGAACGATTCATAGTTTCGATTCACCGTGGATGTTAAAACACCGAAAACAAGGTGATGCTATAATATTCATTTCTATATTTCTATATTTTTCAGAAAATATAAAAAGAAAGCTAAGCTAAATCCGCCTCATATGAATTTTATTTCCGTCAAATTTAGATCTTATGACAGCTTTCTAAAGACAGCTTTCGAAACGCCCATTATGTCGAATTTTCCTTCACAACTGTAATATCAAGCCATATTTCAGTTCACACAGTAGACTTTATTCGGCTGTAATTATGCTAAGCAAATACAAGAGTTCCTTTAATGTCTTACGGCCATATATTATTGTATTTATTCCCCATCAACTATCATTCCCCATTCACTTGTTCTTATCTTTAAAAGTTTGGTGGTTTTTTGCAACAAATATTTCAATTTCAATCAAAGCCAGAAGGAAAATTCCACACCACAAAAAAATTTTCACGTTTCTCCCACTTCTTCAAGATTTGGTGTCAAAATTTAGCTGAAAGTTTATTAAAGTATTCAATTATTTAAGTAACAAGAAAACTGAATTATTTTTATTGATTTTTATCAAAAAGTACAGTTGAATTTACAATAATTTATTGCATTTTACTACAGTTTGGCTAAACTAGTATTCCATTCTTAAGTATCATTGATCACAATCACAATAGAAACCAGTAAAGAAAATTCGGGCGGGCCGATATTTCTGAGCTGTATTTGATATATTTCCCTGAATATCGTTGTTACGTTGTTATTACGGCTGTGGGTAACAAATACAATAAATCGGATGAACAATATATATGGGAGCTATAACTATATCTGAACCGATCTTCACCAAATTTGGCATACTACCTTCTAGACTAAATTCGGTCGAATGTGCCAAATTCCATCCCATTTGGACAAATATTAGACGTTTGGAGCACAATAAATGGTAAATCGGGCGAAGTTATATATGGGAGCTATATCCAAATCTGAACCGATCTTGATTTAGCAGGTATTTCTGAGCTGCATTTGATATATTTCCCAAATATTGCTGTTACAGAGGGCATATTACCGCTGCGGAGGACAAAAATAACAAATCGGATGAACAATATATATGGGAGCTATAGCTATATCTGAACCGATTTCGATAAAATTTGGCTACTTATTTTCAGGCCTAATTTGGTTGTATGTGCAAAATTCCATACTATTCGGGCTGATATTACACGTTTGGTGCACAATAAAAGGCAAATCGGACGAAGATATATATGGGAGCTATATCTAAATTTTTACCGATTATCTCCAATTTCAATAGGGTTCGTCCTTGGACCAAACAAATGTTGTTTGCAAAATTTCAACTCAATCGGATAATAAATGCGACCTGCATTTTGTTCACAAGAATACATGGACAGACGGACGGACAGACGGACTGACATGTATAAATCAACTCAGAAAGTGATTCTATGCAGATCATCAAAAGGAACTATGGGTCTATCTCGTTTCCTTTTGTCTGTTATGAACAAATGCACAAAGACATAATACCCTGACCACCTTGTGGTGTAGGGTATAAAAACTCGGTTAAATATGCAAATATCCGTCCAATATGTGTGATTATTACATATATGGTGCATAATAACTGTCAAATCATATGAAGATATATATACAGGGTGAGATAAAAAAAAAACTGCAACCAAGTCAAACCCAATAATTTTTATTGTTTTTTTAAGTTTAGATTTTTTCGTATTTGTCACCTTTGGCAAGAATTATGGCTTTTAAACGGCCAATGAAACCGTCACACGCTGCCCGAATGTTGCTTTGCGCTATTTTGACCCATTCCCGTCGAAGCGCTTGCTTGAGGTGATCGACACTTTTACATTTTTTAGTGCCAACCTTGCCTTGGTATCGGGAGATTTTGGTGGCCAGTGCGTGCTGGAAATGAAGCGAGGAACCTCATTTTGTAACCATTCTGGGGTGGCGCGTGCTGAGTGCGATGGTGCTAAGTCCTGCTGGAATGCCCAAGGTCTGCGGCCAAAATGTTTGCGTGCCCAAGGCTTTAATACACCCTCCAGAATATTTTCGCGATAATATTCGGCATTTATTCTGATGCTACGGTTGATTAATACGAGCAGAGAGCGATCATCGGCTGTTATGCCGATTATTACTAGATATCAGATTCAGCCCAAAAATACCTGTGCCAAATTTAATCAAGATCGGTTCAGATTTGGGTATAGCTCCCATGTATATCTTCAACCGATTTCGGGTAAATCGTGCACCAAATGTCCAATATCAGCCCCAATGACCTGAATATTGGTCACATTCGTAATATGCATTCGACAACAATGATATGAGGTACCAGTTATCAGATACACCTCTGAAATCAGTGTTTCAAATTTTCTGAAGGTCTGTTAAGTTTTCGATATAGCTCCCATATACGTTTCATCCAATTTGGTTTTCCAGTCCCTCACATACGTAAATACGCTCCACAAAAAAGATATTTGATTCCGGACATCAGATAGAGCTCAAAAATACCTCTGCCAAATTTTGCTGAGATTGGTTCAGATTTTTATATTGCTCAGCCCAAATTGATTGTATATTGGTCCAGAGTTAGATATAGCTCCCATATATATTTTTGTTCCATTTCAATTATATGGTTCGCTGTATGGGTAATATTCCCCCAAATGAAACTAATTTGGGCTCATCTGATCGAATTTAGTTCAGAAGGAAGTGCTTAAAATTTTGTGAAAATCGATTCAGATATAGCTATAGCTCCCATATATATGTTTCATCCGATTGGGGAGAGTCCCCCACAGGCATGATATGTACTCCTCAGCAATGATATTTGATACCGTATATTTAGGTACTATCAACCGATATTCCAAATTTATTTTACTTGCTACTAGACTGAACTCGATCGGATATGTCATTTTGACTGGTATTGACCATTTGGTCATATTGGCCGAAATCGGTTTATGTTATATATGGGAGCTATATCTAAATTTTAACCGATCATCACCAATTTCAGTAGGGTTCATCCTCAGACCAAGCAAATATTGTTTGCAAAATTTCATCTCAATCGAATATTAAATGCGACCTGCATTTTTTTTTCACAAAAAATCATGGACGGACAGACGGACTGACAAGATCTTCAATAGTAACTATGAGTCTATCTCGATTTGTTCTCCATGTTACAAACAAATGCACAAAGACATAATACCCTTACCACTATGCGGTGTAGGGCATAAACATGTCTATCTCGTTGTAAAAACTCGAGTAGGCCCAAAACATGCCATGCCAATATATTTGTGATCGTTACCAAATTCAATACCAATTTTCTGTTCATAACACACACACAAATCCGATAAATAGATTTCAGATTGGGTCACTCCAGTACAAATAGTTACAAATTGTATTTTAACACAATACTGTGAAACCTTGACCAAAATCTAATCAACATTTTAATTTAAATGTGACTCAGTCAATACCTGTTTAGGTTTTGTTGTTTATCCACTTCTAGATTCTACTTAGACTGGTAAATGATATGCCGTTGTTGGATATCCTTGACATCGATATTTACTTTTGTTGGCAAGCGAGCATCCCCTGGCATGTTGTTTACAGAAACTTGAACAATGCATTTGATGTCCAGTACAAAACAAATTTCGGACATTCGATGGTCTAATTTTCTAGTTTACAAAGTAAATTTCAATTTCTTTTTACTTCAGTGAACAACAATCTTACATACGCGCATACAAACATACATACTTATTTACATATATATAGTATTTCCATTACTAGGCAGAATTTGGGCATGTTTGTATGTAGAAGAAAATGTCATTTGCATTTGATTTAGATGTGGTAATTTGTGTTTGCTAGCTATATACTATCCACACAAACACATATATATATATTTAGATAACTTGTAGTCTTTATGTGACTTGTAGAATTAAACGTGGCATTCTAAGTATTTGAATGCCTAATAGAATACATTTCAAGCGACATTTTAGATAATATGTAAAAACACAACTAATATTTAGAAACTCATGCAATTTTCCTGAAGTAACTGGCAATACAAAGCTCAATTTTATTTCTTAAATGTGAGATGCTAAAGCTGCAACAAGTTTCAGACTGCTGGCATTTCTAAGCCACTAGTCCGACAGCTGTTAAAATTATTTCAGTGAAAGTTCATTATATTGTTTACAAGCGTACAAAGGCATTTTGTTGAGAATTTTCCAGAATAAAATTATTCGTGATGGAATTCAAGCGTGATAGTGTAATTTCTTTATATTTGACTCGAAAATGTGAATGATTTAAATGTGAATAAATTTTTTGTGTCTCGTACCATCGCCCGTTACCGTGATATTGGTAGCGTAGCCCGACGTCAAGGAAGTGAACGGAAGAAAACAGCAACATCAGCACAAATGGCGAAGAAGCGACTTGATCGAAACCTGCGTCGCCGTGTCCGAAAAATGGCTCGACAGCCGAACATATCGCAATATTCCTTTCGACATACATTGAAAAATGAGCTCGAGGTAAAGCCATTGAAATTGCAAAAAGTGCAAGAACTTATACCGCAACTGAAAGAAAATAGACACAAAAGAGCTAAAGAGTTGCTTCGCTTTGCCGAAAGTGGTGAACTGCCGAATTTGGTTTTCTCCGATGAGAAAACATTCATTGTCCAGCAGTTTGTAAACAAACAAAATGATCGTGTTTACTTACCAAAGAGGTCAGCTGAAAATGTGCACCTTCGTTTAGCCACTAGAACTGAAACGGCGGCCATGGTGATGGTGTGGGCCGCCATATCAGCCGATGGTCGCTCTCGACTCGTATTAATCAATCGTGGCATCAGAATAAATGCCAAATATTATCGCGAAAATATTCTGGTGGGTGTATTAAAGCCTTGGGCACGAAAACATTTTGGCCACAGACTTTGGACATTCCAACAGAACTCAGCACCATCGCACTCAGCACGCGCCACCCAAGAATGGTTACAAAATGTGGTTTCTCGCTTCATTTCCAGTACACAATGGCCACCAAAATCTCCGGATACCAATTCGTTGAACTATTGTGTTTGGAGTATTTTGAAAAGTAAGTTTGGCACTAAAAACTACCAAAGCAAGCGCTTCGCCGGGAATGGGTCAAAATACAGCGGAGCAACATTCGGGCAGCGTGGATTCATTGGCTGTTTGAAGGCCATAATTCGTGCTAAAGGTGAACAATTCGAACAAATCTTAACTTCTAAAATTTGATGCTATGTCCAACATTTTTGCTTTCATTCAATAAAATTAAAAAAAAAAAAACAAGTAAAAAAGCCGTAAGTTCGGCCGGGCCGAACTTTGAATACCTTCCACAATTTGAAACGAATTTGGCAATTCTCAAAAACAATGAAATCCGTTAAAATGTCTGCTAAAATCTTAAAAATACCGAATGTAGCTGTCATATTTGGGTCTGTTCGACGACATGGACCTGCAAAGGTAACATTTGTTATAAGCCATTACAATATTCAAATGGGGAGAATTCAATCATACAAGCTATGATTATAATTATAATTGAAATTTCAAAGGACTAAATATGCCGAAGCATTTGTGTCTTTTAAATTCGGACTTGTATTGCCCATTTGGTGCACAATTAATTTGAAATCGGATAAAGATATATATTGGAGCTATATCCATATTAGAAATAATCTCGATAAAATTTGGCAAAGATATTTCTGAGCTGTATTTGATATATTTCCCTGAATATCGTTGTTACAGAGTGCGGCTGCGGGAGCTATAGCTACATCTGAACCGATCTTCACCAAATTTGACATACTACCTTCTAGACTCAATTCGGTCGTAAGTGTCAAATTCCATCCGATGCGGATAAATATTGGACGTTTGGTGCACAATAAAACGTAAATCGGTCGACGTTTTATATGGGAGCCATATCCAAATTTGAACCGATCTCGATAAAATTTACCGTACTTATTTTCAGGCCTGATTAGGTTGTATGTGCAAAATTCCATAGTATTTGGGATGATATTACACGTTTTGTGCACAATAAGAGGCAAATCGGACGAATATATATATGGGAGCTATATCTAAATTTTTACCGATTATCTCCAATTTCAATAGGGTTGGTCCTTGGGCCAAGCAAATGATTTGTTCAAAATTTCATCTGGATCGGGTAATAAATGCGAACTGTACTTTATTCACAAAAATACATGGACAGACGGACGGACAGACATGTCCGTCCATGCATAAATCGACTCAGAATGTGATTCTATGCAGATCCTCAAAAGGAACTATGGGTCTATCCCGTTTCCTTTTTCCTGTTACAAACAAATGCATAAACACATACTACCGTGACCACCTTGTGGTGTAGGGTATAAAAATCGGTAATAATGTAGCTAAAATCATCAAAATACCGGATAACAGGAGGTACCGTTATATGGGGATCTACGAAGACGTGGACCTGCAGAGACTATCCATTACGAACTTCAAATACCAAATTTGAAACAATTCCGGTGAAAAATATCGCTAAAAAATTGTATGCTGATCAAGTATATGTATGCTGTATATAAGTATATATATTACTTGTGGGGTATAAAATGTGTATTTGGAGGTGATACAAACGAAATGACAAACTTAATATACCCTCCATACTATGTTGGAGGGTATAAAAATTTAAAAATTATGGCGTTTGACTTTGTTGCAGTTTGTTTATCACACCCTGTAAACAAATAAATACCAATTCTGCAAACAAATTCTAACTGCACTGAACGAGCGACTATTCAACTATAAATTGTCAATGATTTTTCGCCGAAGTTAATTGAAAGACACAACGTGCTGAAAACTAAATTGATAATCGTTTAACTGTTATTGAAAAAACGAAATAGAAGCCAATTCATGACAGAATGTAACATCAGCAAACTGTAGAATTGGATGGATTATTGTAAATTCGAATTCAACAATTTAAGCAAGTTCAGCAGAATCGAATATAAAATTGAATTTCCCTGAAAAGAGCTAAAAGGGTTGTAGAAAGGTGGGCCAAAAATTTTATGTGATGTAAAGGATATCCGAATTTGCCAATACGTTAAAATTAGAGTATATTAAAGTCGTTATTCCGTTTGTAACTCAATGATATAATAATTTTAGGTATATATATTCTTAATTAGCATAAAATTCTAAAACGATTTAGAACTTTGCGTCCGCCCGTCTGTCCGTCTATTTTAATCATGCTAGAGTAAAAGCGATCGGTATATTGATGATTATAGCGTATTATTAACCAAAATTATTTCAAATTTCGTATTTAAAGCTCTGTCATTCTATGGCAGAAAATCGCCTGTGCAGGTCATGATACATCCCTATGTTCGGTATTTCACTGTTTTTGCGACATTATTCACCGGAAATGTTTTATTTTCATACCCTACATCACATAGCGGTAAGGGTATTATGTCTTTCTACATTTGTCTGTAACATGGATAAGGAATCGAGATAGACCCATAATTAATTTTGACGATCCTCATTGAATTACTTTCTGAGTCGATTTATGCATTCGTCTATCCGTCCGCTTGTTCATGTATTTTTGTGAACAAAATGCAGGTCTCATTTATTATACGATTGTGATGAAACTTTCCACACAATGTTTGTTTAGCCCAAGGACGAACCCTAAATAGCACAACAAATTGCCAATATCAGTCTAAATGACCTTAATTTTATCACATCCAAACGAATTCAGTCTAGAAGGAAGTACATAAAAATTGGCGAAAATCATATATAGCTATAGTTCCCATATATATATTTCATCGGAGTTGGTGTTTAAGTCCCTCACATTCGTAATATGCATCCCACAACAATGATATTTGCTACAAGATATCAGATACAGCCCAGATTTGGCAATACCTCCGCTAAATTTTATCAAGATCGGTTCTGATTTGGATGTAGCTCGCATAAATATCTTCAACCGATTTCGGGTTAATTATGCACCAAATGGCCAATATCAGTCCAAACCACCTGAATTTTTGACACATCCGACCGAATTTAGTCTAGATGGAAGTACAGTAAGGTTTTAACTCCCTCAATGCGTAATATGCACTCCACAAGAATGATATTTGGTACCGGACATCAAATACTGCTGGAAAATACCTCTGTCAAATTTTATCGATATCGGTTCAAATGAGGATATAGCTCCCATATATATCTTTAGCCGATATGAGGTTTGTTGTGCCCAAATGGACTGAGTTTTGGCAATTATGGCTGAATTCATCCTAGAAACTAGTACTTCAAATTTGATGTAAATCAGTTCAGATATAGCTACAGCTCCCTTATATATGTTTCATCCGATTTGGAGTTTAAAGTCCCTCACAACGTAATATATACTCCGCAACTATGATCTTTGGTACCAGATATAAAATACAACTCAGAAATAAGTGCCAAAAATTTTGTCCACATCGGCTCAGATTTGAATATGGCTCCCATATATATCTTTATTCGATTTCAGATTTATTGTGCACAAAATGGCTAGTATCAGCCCAAATTTTGGCACTTGCGACCGAATTTATTTTAGATGTAAGTACATACAATTTGGTTAAAATTCGTTCAGATATAGCTATAGCTCCCATATATACCCTCAACAATGATATTTGTTAACGGGTATCATTTTATCGAAGTCATATCATGCACTATACAGCAATGTTGTTTGGTACTAGAGGTATAAAATCCTGCGTCAAAATTTTTGAAATCGATTCAGAGTTAATATAAATTGCCAATATAAACAATTTTGTTGCGGGAGCTCTAATAAATATGCATAGTGGTGTAGGGTATCAAAAGTTCACCCGGCTTTTGACCTTTCCTTAGTGTTTTTTTTTTTTTTTTTTTTGATTTCAATAATTAATATTCTTGCAGATTCTGAACGAGAGCAATTTTTAAATATTGTAATTCACCGCACCTCTTTATGCCAATACAAAATTTCCGTTCACCGTAAATAAAACTGTTCCAAGTTTAGTACTATTTAGTACAGTTCGCACACTTAGTTCACATTTCCAAAGGCGCATTTCCAAATTCGCAAGTTACCTTCCAACTTTGATTCTTATACCAAATTTCACGTATTTATCTCTTTCCGTTCACATCGTACTAAATGCTACCATTTCAGAAGTTTAGTGCCATATTTTAACTTTTCGTAAACTTAAGCTTCGAATTTCCAAAAACCCTTCGGTACATATATCCTGCACTCTATCAGTGACTCTCATTCGGAACTTCACAATTTTAGGTCATTCTGTTTGTCCAATGCAAAGTACCCTTTTGATATGAATTTCTAAAAACCAAGCTTTATCACACTACGCATCAAGATTGACCCTCATGCACAATTTCAAGATTCTGAATGCAGCCGTACTGTACCTCCCTATATTCGGTATCTTGATGATTTAGCGGATTTAGTGGATATGGGAGCTATTTCCAAATCTGAACCGATTTCAATAAAATTTGACAAATTCATTTTTGCTCCCAATTCCGTTACTTATTTTAAATTTCATTAAAATTGGACATACATATCGTGTTTGGTGCACCAAATACATTAAATCGGCCGAAAATGTATATGGGAGCTATATACAAATCTGAACCGATTTCAATATAATTAGGCAAATTTATTTTCGGATTAAATTCCGTCACACATTCCAAATTTCATTGGAATCGAACATTCATATTGTGTTTGAGGCATCAAATGAACGAAATCGGTCGAAAATATATATGGGAGCTATATCCAAATCTGAACCGATTACAATATAATTTGGCAAACTTATTTTTGTTCCAAATTCCGTTACACATTCAAATTTGGAGACTGTATGACTATCGATCAATAGATATGTGCACATAAAATCTAAATTTTTGGGAGGTACCTCCGATTTTGAAGCTATGTCTCCAGTTCCAAGTGGAAATTCAAAAATTTTTATAGCCTATGTTACTTTCAGGCGATGTTGTAGTATAAATGGAAATTTTCACGAAAATCGATTCAGCAGTTTTCGAGTCCATAAATTACAAACATACAAACATTTTCCTCTTTTATAGATATAGAAGATATTTTCTCTGTTCTCTGCTAATCTACATCCATGAGGACATGTATGTTATATACAAAATGGCGGTATACTATTACCCTCCATCTTACAGTAGTGACAAAGTAGAAAATATAATTGGAACCCGTACTTTCATTCATTTTGCTCTGAATTCTTCTTCTTTCATGAAAATGGATAAAAAAGAAAAGAACTGCAAATCAAATTCACTGTAACCTGCAATTACCATTTAATTCAATCGAAACCAAAACTATTCAAGTGAATGACTGTGTTTGCCAATGTACGAGATTCTTGCCATGTGCCATTGTCTGGCATTAGAGTCCGTTTACAAATGAACCATGCAATTTGATTCACAACCATTCCCTTAGGGTATTTGAATTTAATTTGAGCAATTATGTCATTATAGCCAGTTCGTAGAATATAATATGGGATATTATTATTGATTGGGTTTAAAGAGCAATACAAATGTGAAGGATATAAGGAAAAATTATAAATAAACCAGTAAGGAAAGCTCAAAAGTCGGGCGGGGCCGACTATATGATACCCTACACCACTATGCATATTTAGTAGAGCTCTCGTAAAAAGGTTTATACCGGGCATTTCAGAGCTCTATGAGATATTTGGTACAAAATCAAAATCTATCTAATTCTATCGTGCATTTTACGAACTATAGCTATCTCTGAACCGGGTTTCTCCAAATTTGACGTATTAGCTTCTAGACTGAATTCGGTCTTATGTACAAAAATTCATGCCATTTGGGCTGATATTGGCCATTTGATGCATAATTAACACGAAATCGGATGAAGATATATATGGGAGCTATAGCTATATCTGAACGGATTTTTACTAAAATTGGTGTACTTGCTTCTAAGCTGGTTTCGGTCGGATTTGCCAAAATTGATGCTATTACGGCCATTTGGTGGTCAATCACCCGAAATCGGATGAAGATATATATGGGAGCTATAGCTGTTTCTGAACCGATTTTCTCCAAATTTGTTGTATTTGCTTTAAGGCTAATCTCGGTCACATGTGCCACAATTCGGGCCATTTGGGCTGATATTGGCCATTTGGTGGTCAATTAACCCGAAATCGGATTATGATATATATGGGTGCTATATCCAAATCTGAACCGATTTCGATAAAATTTAAAACAGCTATTTCTGTGCTCCATCTAATACCTGGTACCAAATATCACTGTTGTGGAGTGCATAGTAGGAATGTGAGGGACTTAAAGATCAAATCGGATGAAAGATATATATGGGAGCTATAGCTATATCTGAACCGATTTTCTCCAAATTTGATATACTTGCTTCTAGGCCGAACTCGGTTGGGTGTGCCAAAATTCAGGTGATTTGGACTGATAGTGGACATTTGGTGCACATTTAACCCGAAATCGGATGAAGATATATATGGGAGCTATATCTAAATTTGATCCGATTCTCACCAATTTCAATAGGGTTCGTCCTTGGGCCAAAAAAATATTGTTTGGAAAATTTCATCTCAATCGGATAATAAATGCGACCTGCATTTTGTTCACAAGAATACATGGACAGACGGACGGACTAACGGACGGACGGACAGACGGACTGACATGCATAAATCGACTCAGAAAGTGATTCTATGAAGGTTCTCTAAAGTAACTATGTGTCTATCTTGATTCCTTCTCCATGTTACAAACAAATGCACAAAGACATAATACCCTTACCACTATGTGGTGTAGGGTATAAAAAGTGATCACAAATAATAGCTAAAAATATCGAAAACTCAATATTTAAGGAGTTATGGCCATTTTAAAGTTTTCGATAATTCATGCTTAAAAAAGTGATAACAAATAATAGATAAAAACGCGGAAACCTCTATATTTAAGGAGTTATGGTCATTTTAAAGTTTTCGAAAATTCATTCTTAACCAGTAAGGAAAGCTCAAAAGTCGGGCGGGGCCGACTATATGAATCCATACACCACTATGCATATTTAGTAGAGCTCTCGTAAAAAGGTTTATACAGGGCATTTCAGAGCTCTATGAGATATTTGGTACAAAATCAAAATCTATCTAATTCTATCTAATTCTATAGCTATCTCTGAACCGGGTTTCTCCAAATTTTACGTATTAGCTTCTAGACTGAATTCGGTCTTATGTACGAAAATTCAGGTGATTTGGGCTGATATTGACCATTTAGTGCACATTTAACCCGAAATCGGATGAAGATATATATGGGAGCTATATCCAAATCTGAACCGATTTCGATAACATTTCAAACAGCTATTCCTGTGCTCCATCTAATACCTGGTACCAAATATCACAGTTGTGGAGTGAATATTACGAATGTATGGGACTAAAACTCTAAATCGGATGAAACATATATATGGTTGCTGTATCTATATCTGAACCGATTTTCACTAAATTTGATATACTTGCTCTAGGCTGAATTTGGTCCGATGTACTAAAATTCAGTCCATTTGGACTTATATCGGCCATTTGGTGCACAATTAACCCGAAATCGGATAAAGATATATATGGGAGCTATATCCAAACCTGAACCGATTTCGATAAAATTACAAACAGCTATTTCTGGGTTGTATCTTATATCTGGTACCAAATATCATTCTTGTGGAGTGCATATTACGAATGTGAGAGGCTTAAACACCAAATCGGATAAAACATATATATGGGAGCTATAGCTGTTTCTGAACCGATTTTCTCCAAATTTGTTGTATTTGCTTTAAGGCTAATCTCGGTCACATGTGCCAAAATTCGGGCCATTTGGGCTTATATTGGCCATTTGGTGGTCAATTAACCCGAAATCGGATGAAGATATATATGGGAGCTATATCCAAATCTGAACCGATTTCGATAAAATGTAAAGCAGCTATTTCTGTGCTCCATCTAATACCTGGTACCAAATATCACTGTTGTGGAGTGCATAGTAGGAATGTTAGGGACTTAAAGAACAAATCGGATAAAAGATATATATGGGAGCTATAGCTATATCTGAACCGATTTTCTCCAAATTTGATATACTTGCTTCTAGGCCGAACTCGGTTGGGTGTGACAAAATTCAGGTAATTTGGACTGATAGTGAACATTTGGTGCTCATTTAACCCGAAATCGGATGAAGATATATATGGGAGCTATATCTAAATTTGATCCGATTCTCACCAATTTCAATAGGGTTCGTCCTTGGGCCAAAAAAACATTGTTTGGAAAATTTCATCTCAATCGGATAATAAATGCATTTTGTTCACAAGAATACATGGACAGACGGACGGACAGACGGACGGACGGACAGACGGACGGACATGCATAAATCGACTCAGAAAGTGATTCTATGAAGGTTCTCAAAAGTAACTATGGGTCTATCTCGTTTCCTTCTCCATGTTACAAACAAATGCACAAAGACATAATACCCTTACCACTATGTGGTGTAGGGTATAAATAGTACTAAATGTGACTATAGAGGATACATTGACTATGGCATTCCGTTTGTAACTAGTCGAAATAATCACGTTAAATCCGCACAAAGTGTATTTATTCTATTAAATTCTAAGTTGATTTGATTCAAAGGAGGGTGCATTAAATTTGTCATGCCGCTTGTAACATCCCTAAATATTCGTCACGGACCCCGAAAATTATACAAACGCCCTAATTTTTATATATATTTTTTTAATTTTATTGAAAGAAAGCAAAAAATGTCGGAAAAAGCGTCAAATTTTAGAATAATTATGCCCTTTAAACGGCCAATGAAACCGTCACACACTGCCCGAATGTTGCTCTGCGGTATTTTAGTCCATTCCCGGCAAAGCACTTGCTTGAGGTGATCGACACTTTGGTATATTTTAGTCCCAACTTTGCTTTCCAAAATACTCCACACACAATAGTCCAACGGATTGGTAACCGGAGATTCCGGTAGCCATTGTGCGATGGAAATGAAGCGGGGAACTTCATTTTGTAACCATTCTTGGGTGGCGCGTGCTGAGTCCTGTTGGAATGTCCAAGGTCTGCGGCCAAAATGTTTACGTGCCCAAGGCATTTATACACCCTCCAGAAAATCAAATTTGGCAGTACACCCCTTTCAGCCAAGCGAAGCATCTTTTTAGGGCTTTTGAGTCTATTTTCTTTCTGTTGCGGTGTAAGTTCTTGCCGAATAGAATATTGCGATATGTTCAGCTCACGAGCCATTTGTCGGCCACTGCGACTTTGCTTTTCGAACGTTAACGAGACGTAAAACATTTATTCACATTTAAATTCTGGAGTGGTATAACGATAGCCACTTGTGGTTTTTCAGCCAAAGATAAAGAAATAACACTATCACCCTTGAATTCCATCACGAATACCTTTTTTTCTGGAAAATTCTCACCAAAATGCTTTGTACGCTTTTAAACAATTAATTTTAACAGCTGTCGGGCGAGTGGCTTAGAAATGACAGCAGCCTGAAGTTGGTTGCAATTTTTTCATCTCACCCTGTAGTTATTTTTGATGATATGCTCAGAACCACATTCTGAGATGATTTATGCATGTTCGTCCGTCCGTCTGTCCGTGTATTTTTTCAAACAAAGTACAGGTCAGATTTTATGCCCGATCCATATGAAATTTTGCACAAGTCATTTGTTTGACCCAAAGACGAACCCTATTTAAATTGGAGATAATCGGCCAAAATTAAGATATAGCTCCCATATATATCTTCGTCCGATTTGCCTTTTATTGTGCTCTTATTAGCCGAAATAGCATGGAATTTTGTACATATGACCAAATTAAGCCTGGGATAATTATGTCAAATTTGATCAAAATCGGTTCATATATAACTATAGCTCCTTCTTCATCCGATTTGTTATTTTTATACTCCACAGCAGTAATATGCACTCCGTAAAAACTATACTCGGGGAAATATATCAAATACTGTTCAGAAAAAGATTTGCCAAATTTTGGGATCGGTTCAGACCTGGATATAGCTCCCATACATATTTCTACTCGATTTCAAGATTATTGTGCACCAAATGGTTAATATAAGCCCAAATGCCTCCGCAAATTCAGTTTACTTGTCGATTCTGAGGAGGATATTCCTCCCATGTATTAGTTCCTTTGGACTTTAAACTATAACTATAATCATAGTTCGTATGATTTAAATCTCACAAATTCCCCATAAAAAACTTTAATCTATTATATGAAGCTCTACTAAATATGCAAAGGGGTGTAGGGTAACGTAAAGTCGACTCGCTTGACTTTTGGACATTTTTTAATGGTTTAAATAAATTACCCCAAGGCTTTCATACCATAGGTAAAAATCGTGCCTTACTTTCAAATCCAAGGAAACCGTAAAAATACCTGAAAATGTCTTACCAAAGTTTGAGAGACAATGCCATAAAAAAAGTTTCGCAATAATTCCATGTCTAGAATTTGCAAATGATTCGTATCTTTTGTCACTCACAACACATTTTCCCTCCACCCACAATTTTCCATGTGCTCCCCAACACAATTTTTGAACCATCCAAACTTTGAATTTCACATTGCATCAAAAACTTAAAATCAAAACCATTAAATTAATTTATTTTCCCTCGGCTTATAAACATTGGCCAAACAATCGAATCGAAACAATTGAAGTTACATTAACATATCTGACCGAAATCCTAATTAATCTGGTGTAAGCCTTGGACCATGAATCCTAGAATGCTTTCGAATCAATAATGCAAATAAACCAATTGTAATTTAATTAAATACAATATAAATAATTGCCATTTGTTCGGATGCCAGTCGGGATTCATTTGTCCAGACAATAAACTCGTATTTAAATTAACATTTAATTGATGCAGAAATATTTTGAACTGTCTATGGATGGGAAGTAAGAATGCATGAATGTCTGTAAGCTTTCGTAATACACACGCACACGTACACACATACACCCGTATGACAATGGTATCAGTTATCGAATCGGTAATGTCACACTAGGTATGCCTTCTGGCCATGTTGCTTTTACAATCAGATCCTGTGGGCTACAATCCATTTGACATAGGTTATTGTTAATTTACAATTGTACCATGAGCGACGAGATTTTCTTTCTAGGTTGTCCAGATAATTACATTCATACACATACATATACATATGTGACACATTCATATGTTTGTGTTGTTTATTCTCTACATCTGTGAATTAGTTAAATCAATTTGCTTGAAATGTATTGTTCAATCAATAGCGCTCGAATAAACGAATCCATATGGAATACGGTGAAGACAGTGTTCGGATTTTCTCCTTATGTTAATGAAATATATGTATGTATGTGTATGTTTTGCAAATCAATTTCACATTGCAATTTGGTTTCTCTACGGGAATACTGAACTCACACTTTATATATTCTACAACAATGTTATCCAAATTAATTCAATTAACTAATTAATGATTAACAACCTTCCAGACGTACATATTTAGCTTGCTTTTAATATGCAGACAAATCGCATCAAAGAAAGTAACTATCACTGGTGTGGTAGATGATTATGTTGCTGGTTGTTAATTCAAGAAAACGGTTGTTTATTGTACATAGAGATATTGAAAATGTATATTTTATGTATATTTGTTTACGAACATTTCCATTAATATTTACAAAAACAATTTTCGAGAGAATAATTTAATTCTAAATCATTACTTCCAAACTTGTAAAAACGCAACATCCATTAAACACATTAAATTTTTATCGAGAATGTAAAGTAAACATGTAAAAAAGCTGTAAGTTCGGCCGGGCCGAAATTTGAATACCCTCCACCATTTGGTAAAAATTTACAAAAAAAAAAAAAAAAAATAAATAAATAAAATCCGTTAAAAACTCTGTTAAAATCTTAAAAATACCGATTGTAGCCGTATATTAGGGTCTATAAGACGACGTGAACTTACATAGGCAACTTTTGCCACAATCTATTACAATATTCAAATGCGAAACTTGAAAAAATATCTGTTTATAATGTAGCTAAAATCATCAAAATACCGAATATAGGGAGGTACCATGGGGGTTATAAAACGTGGACCTGTACAGACAATTTTCTGGAATAGGCTGTAGTATCCATTACGAACTTCAAATACAAAATGTGAAATAATTCCGGTAAATAATGTCGCTAAAATCAACAAAATACCGAATATTGGGGGTACCATTATATGGGGGCTATACAAAGATGTGGACCCGCACATACAATTTTCTGTCATAGGTTGTAGTATCCATTACGAACTTCAAATACTAAATTTGAAATAGTTCCGGTAAATAATGTCGCTAAAATCATCAAAATACCGCATATCAGAAGGTACCGTTATATGGGGGCTATACGAAGACGTGGACCTACATGGCTCATTTTCTGTCTTAGGATGCAGTATCCATTAAAAATTTCAAATACAAAATTTAAAACAATTCCTGTAAATATGTCGCTAAAATCATAAAAATACCAAATATCGGGTGGTACCGTTATATGGGGGCTATACGAAGACGTGGATCTACATGGTTCATTTTCTGTCTTAGGATGTAGTATTCATGACGAACTTCAAATACCAAATTTGAAACAATTCCGGTAAATAATGTCGCTAAAATCATCAAAATACCGAATATCGAGAGGTATCGTTATATGGGGGATATACGAAGACGTGGACCTACATGGCCCATTTTCAATATCAAGAGTCCTGCAGATCAAGAGTCCTGCAATACACATTTAAGTAAAATTTTATAAACCTACTTAATTTCGTTCGGAAGCTAGAGTGATTTCACAGACGGACAGATGAATGGACGGACAGACGGACGGACAGACGGACGGACATTGCTAAATCGACATAGAATTTTATGCTGATCAATATATTTAGAGGTGTTACAAACGGAATGATAATCTTAATATACCCTCCGTAATATGGGAATAAAAAGCAGCTAAGTTCGGCCCTACCGAATACCCTCCATCATTTGGAAGGAACTGAAGGAAAATTTCCAAAAATTCCATGTGAGGGCTATAGGAAAACGTGGCCCTTTATATACAATTTTTTGTCATAGGCTGTAGTACCCATTATTAAGGTTAAATACGAGATTTGAAATATGAAAATATGAATAGTGCCGCTTATATCATCAAAATACCAAATAAAGGGAGTTACCGTTATATGTGGGCTCTATGAAGACGTGAACAATTTTCCGTCATAGGTTGTAGTACTACATTACGAGCTGTAAATACGAAATTTGAAACAATTCCGATGAATAAAGTCCCTAAAATTATCAGAATACCCAATATCGGGAGGTATCGTTATATGAGGGCTATACCAAGACGTGCACTTTCAGGTAATTTTTTGTCATAGGCCGTAGTACCTATTACGAATTGCGAATATGCAATTTTAAACAAATCCGGTAAAAAATTTTGCTAAAAAAATAGTACAGTTGTGTGGGGGCTAAACCTTCGTATATCGTGGACTTATATAGGCAATTCTCTTCGAGGGGGTAAAAAAAATACGAAGCAAATCCTTGTGTGGATTTTCAGAAAATTCCATGGAAAAGTTTGGTAACAGTCATCAAAGTAACGAATATCGGGAGGTACCGTTATATGGGAGAAATGCGATATAGGCAATTCTCTTTCAGGGAGTAAAGTACTCGCAAAGAACCCCTTGTGTGGAATTTCAGAAAATTCCATTGAAAAATGTGGCTAAAATTAACAAATACCGATATCGTGCACCGATATTGGCCATCTTCGAATTTAACAATGTATATATTCTTGATCAGCGTAAAATAACGGTATATAACGGAACCTCCCGACTTTCACTATTTTGATGATTTTTGCCACATTTTTCGATGTTATTTTCTAAAATTCTACACGAGAAGTTCTCTGTCAGTACTTTACCCCCAAACAAGAGAATTGTCTTTACAGGTCCACGATATCGTATAGCTCCCATACAGGGGTACCCCCGATATTCGATATTTTTATGATTTTAGACACTTTTTTCAATGGAATTGCCTTAAAATCAACAAACAAAAGGAGTTCCCTCTGAGTACTTTACCCCCTGGAAGATAATTGTCTATATAGGTGCACGATATCGTATATCCTCCATGTAATGGGACCTCCCGATATTCGGTATTTTGATGATTTTAGCCACAAGGAGTTCTTTCTGAGTACGTCTGGAAGAGAATTTTCTATATAGGTCGTATATCTCCTGATATTCGACATTTTCATGATTTTAGAGACATTATCCACTGGAATTGATTTAAAATCTCGTATTTTCAGCCAATATCAGTCCAAATTGCTATAGCTCCCATAAATAGGTAAATGCGATTTGGTCCCTCATATTCGTAACATGCATTCGACAACAATGATATTTGGTACCAGATATCAGATACTGCCCAAAAATACCTCTGTCCAATGTTACCAAGATCTGTTCAGGTTTATTGTGCACCACATGGCTAATATCAATCCAAATGGAGTGAATTATGGCACATCTGACCGAATTCAGTCTAGAAGCAAGTGCATCATTTAGTGAAAATCGGTTCAGATATAGCTATTACTCCCATATATATGTTTCATCCGATTTGGTTTTAAGTCCCTCACATTCGTAATATGCACCCCACAAGAAGGATATTTGGAACCAGATTTCAGATACATCCCAGAAATACCTCTGTAAAATTTTATCAAGATCGGGCGAAATTGGATATAGCTCCCATACATATCTTTATTCGATATCATATTTATTGTGCACCTTATATTATTGTGGCATGCTAGAAGCATATATATGTTTCATCCGA
Organism: Musca domestica; assembly: GCF_030504385.1. Classification (NCBI taxonomy): domain Eukaryota; kingdom Metazoa; phylum Arthropoda; class Insecta; order Diptera; family Muscidae; genus Musca; species Musca domestica. The sequence goes on along the minus strand of NW_026712133.1, from coordinate 18,968,608 downwards.
TTTGATGTTTAAATGTCTCACTTTCGCAATATGCACTCTCCAACAGTGATATTCGGTACCAGGTATCTTATAGAGCTCAGAGATACCTTTGCCAAATTTTATCGAGATCGTTTCAGATTTGGATATTGATATGGCTTCCATATCTTCAACCTATTTCAGTTTTTTGTGCACCAAATGGTTAATATCAGCCCACATTGAGCAAGTTTTGGCACCTCGGACCGAATTCAGCCTAGAAACAAGAACTTCAAATTTTTAGAGAATCTGTTCAGATATAGCTGTAGCTCCCATATATATGTTTCACCTTATTTGGGGTTCTAAGTCTCTCACGTGCGCAATATGCACTCAACAAGAATTGTATTTGATACCAGATAACTTATGGAGCTCAAAAAAAAAAAACTCTTTCAAATTTTATCAAAATCGGAGGAGATTTGCATATAGCTCCCATACATATCTTTATCAGATATTAAGTTTTTTTTTTTTGTGTTTATATGTTGTTATGTGTTTATAATTGTTGAAAATCGGTTTAAAGTTGGATATAGTTCTGAAATTGTGAATGTTTTAAACCCATGATACGCATTCAAATAAGGTTCATTAGTTGGTATGATCTACTTCACATAAATTCCCAATATATTTTTTTTTTGTTACGGGAGCTCTACTAAATACGGAATGTGGTGGAGGGCATCACATAGTCGGCCCCGCCCGCCTTTTGACCATTCCTTACTGGTTTACTGTTTCAAATTATATAGAAAGTATTTTTCCAAAGGCCAATTGAATTTATTTGGATGTCATAACGAACAAACAAACATTCGCTTTTGTGTTATTGGATTCAATCTCAATGACAATCTTTTGCTGAGACCGGCAAAGACTACACTCCCCATCCTCATTGTTCCATTGGTATAACTTTCCCCATAAAGTGGTCTATTAAACATATACCAATCTATATAATGAACAAATACAAAGCAACAAGTAATATTAACCAGTAGTTACTAAACAACAATTCTATGAATTACGTATCTGATTGACTTCAGCATCAATGAATAACATGTAAATGGCCTGTTATTTTAGCTTTTGATGTGCCCTTCCAAAGAATTATTAATACATAATCGAAAAACTTTGTTCTCTTGTCTTAATTGATGAAGATTACAAAACTTGCCTTCGGGTGACTGCAAAAAGGATTGGTAAAGATTTTGTTAATTTATTTACATTGTATTTAAATCCGGTTCTATGAAATCGGCTTTTTATAAACTTTCGAAGTTACTTAGCGGAGAGAATGATATTTGCAACACAGAGAAATTATATAAGCTTTAATTAAGTAATTTGATCTCTGTGACTGCAGTCAGACAGAAGCGACAAGGCAAAATAATGCCAATGACATTGAAGATTTTCAATTCTTGGAAAACTCTCAACTTTTTACCGTTCTAATGATCCAAATGACTTAATTCTCATAAATACATTAAAAACAAAAAAAGAAAAGTCTAAAATCCAGCGGGCCCGACTATATGATACCCTACACCATTATGCATATTTAGTAGACCTCCCATAAAAAAGAATTTATTTGAAGTAGATCATACCACCAATCAACATTTGGCTTTAGAGCGGTTATAATTTGGTTTCAGAGGGAACTAATATATGGATGGCATATCGAATTCTGAATCGATTTTCACTACATTTGACGGAGACATTTTAATATTTTATACCAACTAACATTGCTATAGAGTGCATGATATCACTTCGAGGAATATTGTATTAAAAAACAAGTAAAGAAAGTCCTAAAGTCGTGCGGGGCCGATTTTGCTAATTTAGTTGAGCTCCAAATAACAATTAAAAGTTTTATGGAGAATTCAATTATACACCCTATGATTATAATTATAATTTAAAATTCAAAGGACTAAATATGCCGAAAAATTTGTATGTTTTAAATTCGGACTTGTATTGCCCATTTAGTGCAGAATTAATTTGAAATCAGATAAAGATGTATTCAAATCTGAACCGATCTCGATAAAATTTGGCAAAGATATTTCTGAGCCGTATTTGATATATTTCCCTGAATATCGTTGTAACGGAGTGCATATTACGGCTGTGGGTAACAAATACAACAAACCGAATGAACTATATATATGAGAGCTATAGCTATATCTGAACCGATCTTCACCAAATTTTGCATACTACCTTCTAGACTCAAGTCGGTCGTACGTCACAAATTCCATCCCATTTGGGATATTAGACGTTTGGTGCACAATCAAGGGTAAATCGGACGAAGTTATATATGGGAGCTATATCCAAACCAGAACCGATCTCGATAAATTTTAGCAAAGGTATTTCTGAGCTACATTTGATATATTTCCCCAAATATTGTTGTTACAGAGTGCATATTACGGCTGCGGAGGACAAAAATAAAAAATCGGATGAACAATATATATGGGAGCTATAGCTATATCTGAACCGATTTCGATCAAATTTGGCATACTTACTTTCAGTTTGGTTGTATGTGCAAAATTCCATACTATTCGGACTGATATTACACGTTTGGTGGACAATAAAAGGCAATTCGGACGAAGATATATATGGGAGCTATATCTAAATTTTTACCGATTTTCTCCAATTTCAATAGGGTTCGACCTTGGCCAAACAAATGGTGTTTGGAAAATTTCATCTAAAAGATATCTGAAACCGAATATCAATATTATCGAATGAATATTACGAATGTGAGGGACTAAAACACCAAATCGGATGAAATATGTATGGGAGCTATAGCTATATCTGAACCGATTTTCACCAAATTTAATGTACTTGCTTCTAGATCAAATTCAGTCGGATGTGCCACAATTCAGAAATTTTTAACTATATTGGTCATTTGGTACACAATTAACCCGAAATGGCTGAAGATATATGTGGAGCTATATCTAAATCTGATCCGATTATCACCAATTTCAATAGGGTTCGTCCTTGGGCCAGAACAATATTGGTTGGAAACTTTCATCTCAGTCGGATAATATATGCGACCTGCATTTTGTTCACAAGAATATATGGACGGACGGATGGACAGACAGACACAGACAGACGATGCATAAATCGACTCAAAATGTGATTCTATGAAGATCCTCAAAAGTAACCGCGGGTCTATCTCCATGTTACAAACAAATGCACAAAGACATAATACCCTTACCACTATCTGGCGTAGGTTATAACAAGTTAAAAAGCTGTAAGTTCGGCCGGGACGAACTTTGAATACCCTCCACCATTTGGAACGAATTTGGAAATTGTTAAAAAATATAGAATCCGTTAAAAATTCTGTTAAAATCTTAAAAATACCTAATGTAGCTATTATGTCAGGGTCTATACGACGTGGACCTACATAGACATTGTTTGTCATAAGCCATTACCATATTCAAATTCGAAACTTGAAATAAACGCCGAATAATGTAGCTAAAATCAATAAAATATGTACCGTATATAGGGAGGTACCATTACATCGGAGCTATACGAAGACCTGGACTTGTATAGACAATTTTATGTCACATGCTGTAACATCCATTATGAACTTCAAATATGACATCTCAAACAATTTCGGTGAGTATTGCACCTAAAATCGTCAAAAAAACCGAATGTGGGGAGGTACTGTTATATGGGGCCTATATGAAGACCTGGATCTGCATAAACAATTTTCTGTAATAGACTGTAGTTCTCATTACGAACTCTAAATACGTAATTTGAAACAATTCCGGGGAATAATGGCGATAAAATAATCAAAATGCCGAAAATTGGAAGGTACCGTTATATGGTGGCTATACGAAGACGTGGACTTGCACAGACAATTTCCTGTCTTAGGCTGTAGTATCCATTTCGAATGTCAAATACCAAATTTGAAACAATTCCGGTGAATAATGTCGCTATAATCATCATGAAAACGTGGACCTACATGGCCTATTTACGAACTTAGCCTGCCGACTGGCAAAATAAACATAAACAACATTTTAGCCTTCTATCTCAATTCGTTGGAAAGATAGCGTGATTACAACAGACAGATGGACGTCGCTAAATCGACTTAGAATTTTACGCGCATCTGGGGAGAATATCCCAGACAAAAAACAAGGGAACTGATGAGGATTGGTGGCTCTTTCCGAAACCTAGGTATTCCCTGCCTTACCCCCTGGTAAACATTACCATCGTTCTCCACTAATAAACAAACGTTGTTTTATAAAAACAACAATAATGGGATTAAGCCTGACGATTTTTGCAACATCAAAAATATTTATGCTATGTTGGGTCTGACATGACTATTTCGAGGAGTTAGTTAAACGGAATGACAAAATTATGTCATAGTATGGTGGAGAGTATAAAAATCATTGCACTTTAAAATACAAGCTAAACGTTTTCCTTAAATCCAATATTGTCTTTTTTTTTTTTGTTGTTACCATTTTTGTAAAGTTTAAAACTCTTTGACCACATCCTTAGCAAGGATAATTTTGCATAAACCGTTAAACATAAAATATTTACCTCCGACGACATGAAAATAAATTGCACAACATGTATAGGGAGCGAGCATGTATTTTTGTATGCATGTGTGAATGTACATGTGCTGTAGCGAGACCATGACAACAGCATGAAAAATGCCATTTGCCGGGACAACAAACGATATTATAAAATATCGTTCATGAGAAATGATATAGAAAATATATTCGAGTTAACATCAAGTACAACATGCTTATACCAAGAGGTTAGATGCCAACATTAAACTGAGGATAATTGAAAAGAAAATCCAAACATCTTTTCGCTGGCAGGGCTACATTAAACTATGCGGAGAGTTGGTCCATTTATTTGCATTGAAATATCTGCATTTTTCGTGTGACATAAAACACGACGTGCAATTTCTGGCATAGAATTTTTTTATGTGGATAACAAAAAGGGTAGGGAGAGAAGTTAGAAATATCCACATCCTCAATATCAATTCCAACTGTGGTTACTCATCTCAGACATTAAATATATTAAATTGATAATACTATGATACAGTTGTAGTTCAATTGTTTAGCGGTTGTGAAATTCCAAAAGAATTTCCAAATTTCCAATGGAAATAACTTAATACAACTATAACTTTTAGACAATTAAAATAAATTGATATCAAAGGGTTGTAGTTAAACCCTACAACACTATGTGTTGGGGGTATTCTAAGTTTGATTGGGCCAAAAATTAAGTAACACCTCGAAATATTGGTTTCCCACATAGGAAAGTATATATGGATCTTCCTATCTCGCCGAGCTCAGTAGGTCTAGCTATTTATGTCCGTCCGTCCGTCTGTCCGCCTTCTGGGCAGAAGCCTTCAAATTTTGAAGGTCATCGGGTAATATTTAGAGGGTGAAATAGACCATAACATTTGTGTTTAATAAAAGTCAATTTTTCCATTAAACCGCGAATATTTTTAATTCCGGCGAAATCACAAATAGACGAAAAGGTCAATTCTGACCGTTAAGTAGATGTCAATCGTAAATATATCGTATATATAGCGAAATTTATATAATGTGTATATTAAAAGGACGGGGATATTAGCTAGAATTCCTATATCTCAAGAATGGCTGGACCGATTTTGACAAATTTTGTCAATTTAGAATGTCTTCTTGGCATAAAAGTATAAAACTTAAAAAAATTGCATAAAAAAGATACCACTAATGATTTAAATATAGATTTTGTATTATTTGTGACATTTTTTTATTTTTTTCATATTTTTTATCGCATGCGATATTTTAAATTTGACTTATAATATTGAAGTATACATTTTGCAATAATTTTTCACCTTACAACACAGGTTAGGGTTATTATATACAGATTGCAATTATCATCCGATCCTCACGAAAATTTTCACAAAGGTAGGGTTAGACTCAGAAGGGCTAGGCCTATTGTTTTCTAAGATGTCCGCAATATATTTAGCGGTTGAAATGGACCAACAACTACAAATGTTCCTGATTTTGCAGCTATTATAAAGGTCACAAATAGAAACCAAAGGACACGAAATCTCGCATGAAGTTTGCGTTTTGGACATTGGGTAGAATGGACCACTACTTTTGTATGAAAAAATATCAACATTACTTACAGGCGATATCCGAAATACACAAAAGGCGAACTTCTGGATTTTTATACCCTACAACACTATATGTTGGGGGTATTATAAGTTTGATTGGGCCAAAAATTATGTAACACCGCGAAATATTCGTTTCTCACATAGGAAAGTATATATGGATCTTCCTATCTCGCCGAGCTGTATGTCCGTTCGTCCGTCTGTCCATCTGTCCGTCTGTGCATGTTAATTTGTAATCACTCTACAGGTCGCAATTATGGCCCGAACTTCACGAAGTTTAGAATGGAGGTGGGGCTAGGGTCAGAATAGAACCCTATTTCTTGTGGAGATGATCGCATAATATTTAGAGGTTGAAATGGACCAAATACTGAAAAATTTCCTGATATTGCAATTGCTCTACAGGTCGCAATTATAGACCAATCGAAAGTTAGCATGGGGCTAGAGCTTAGGGTTGTGCAGAAGCCTTCTAATTTTGATGGTCATCGGGTAATATTTAGTGGGTGAAATAGACCATAACATTTGTATTAAATAAAAGTCAAATTTTCCATTAAATCGCGAATATTTTTAATGGCGGCGAAATGATATGCTTATAGTAAATACATCGGATATATATATATATATATATAGCGAAATATATACAATGTATATATACAAAGAAAGGGAATGTTAGCTAGAATGCTTATATTTCAAGAATGGCTGGACAGATTTTGACAAATGTTGTCAATTCAGAATGCCCTCTTGCCATAAAAGAATAAAACCTAAGAAAATCGCATAAAATACCAATAATGATGTTAATATAGATTTTGTTGTATTTTGTGACATATTTTTTATTTTTTTTTTCATATTTTTTATCGCATGCGATTTTTATACCCTACACCTCAAGGTGGTCATGGTATTATGTCTTTGTGCATTTGTTTGTAACAGGCAGAAGGAAACGAGATAGACCCATAGTTCCTTTTGATGATCTGCATAGAATCACATTCTGAGTCGATTTATGCATGTCCGCCCGTCCGTCTATCCGTCTGTCCATGTATTTTTGTAAACAAAGTACAGGTCGCATTTGTTGCCCGATCCAGATGAAATTTTGCAAAGATCTTTTGTTTGGAGATAATCGATCAAAATTTAGATATAGTTCCTATATATATCTTCGTCCGATTTGCACCAAACGTGTAATATCAGCCCGAATTGTATGGAATTTTGCATATACAAACAAATTAGGCCTGAAAATACCTTTGCTAAATTTTATCGAGATCGGTTCAGATTTGGATGTAGCTCCCATATATAACTTCGTCCGATTTACCTTTTATTGTGCACCAAACGTCTAATATTTGTCCAAATGGGATAGAATTTGGCACTTACGACCGAATTGAGTTTAGAAGCTAGTACGTCAAAATTGGAGAAGATCGGTTCAGATATAGCTATAGCTCCGATATATATTGCTCATCCGATTTGATGTATTTGTTACCCACAGCCGTAATATGCACTCCGTAACAAAGATATTCAGGAAAATATATCAAATACAGCTGAAAAATATCTTTCCAAATTTTATCGAGATCGGTTCAGATTTGGATATAGCTCCCATATATATCTTTATCTGATTTCAAATTAATTTTGCACCAAATGGGCAATACAAGTCCGAGTTTAAACCAGTAAAGAAAGTCCTAAAGTCGGGCGGGGCCGATTTTATGATACCCTACACCACTTTGCTAATTTAGTTGAGCTCCACTAAACAATTAAAAGTTTTTATGGGAGAATTCAATCATACACGCTATGATTATAATTATAATTTAAAATTCAAGGGAGTAAATATGCCGAAGCATTTGTATCTTTTAAATTCGGACTTGTATTGCCCATTTGGTGCAAAATTAATTTGAAATCAGATAAAGATATATATGGGAACTATATCCAAATCTGAACCGATCTCGATAAAATTTGGCAAAGATATTTTTGAGCTGCATTTGATATATTTCCCCAAATATTGTTGTTACAGAGTGCATATTACGGCTGCGGAGGACAAAAATAACAAATCGGATGAACAATATATATGGGAGCTATAGCTATATCTGAACCGGTCTGAACCAAATTTGGCATACTACCTTCTAGACTGAATTCGGTCGTATGTGCCAAATTCCATCCCACTTGGGCAAATATTAGACGTTTGGTGCACAATAAAAGGTAAATCGGACGAAGTTATATATGGGAGCTATATCCAAATCTGAACTGATTTCGATCAAATTTGGCGTACTTATTTTCAGGCCTAATTTGGTTGTATGTGCAACATTTCATACTATTCGGGCTGATATTACACGTTTGGTGCACAATAAAAGGCAAATCGGACGAAGATATATATGGGAGCTATATCTAAATTTTTACCGATTATCTCCAATTTCAATAGGGTTCGTCCTTGGGCCAAACAAGTGTTGTTTGCAAAGTTTCATCTCAATCGGATAATAAATGCGACCTGCATTTTGTTCACAAGAATACACGGACAGACGGACGGACGGACAGACGGACTGACATGCATAAATCGACTCAGAAAGTGATTCTATGCATATCATCAAAAGGAACTATGGGTCTATCTCGTTTCCTTTTGCCTGTTACAAACAAATGCACAAAGACATAATACCCTGACCACCTTGTGGTGTAGGGTATAAAGATACAAATGCTATGGCATATTTAATTTGAATTTTAAATTATAATTATAATCACAGGGTGTATGATTGAATTCTCCCATAAAAACTTTTAACTGTTATGTGGAGCTCAACTAAATTAGCAAAGTGGTGTAGGGTATCATAAAATCGGCCCCGCCCGACTTTAGTACTTTCTTTACGTTCCTTCTGATTTCGTTGACGAATATAGCCAAATATCTCAGACAAGCAGATCATATAGATGAGTCTAAATTTAGAGATAGAGAGGGCCTCTTGCTTTTGGAGATGATCACAACATATTAGGGGGCTCAAATGAACCAAAAACAGAAAAAAAAATCCTAATTACACAATTGAAGCCAATCGACACGGAATTTTGCCTGAGAAGAGAGTTAAGGACAGGAAAGAATTCTAGTATTTTGGATGACCATTGGATTATATTTAGCTGTAAAATGTACTACAAAAGCTAACTGCACGACGGATTGCGTAAATATTGAGCAAATATCCCTGATCAAAAAGCTAAGGGTTATATCTGGGCAGCGCTCCATGACGTTATTTCAATAACAAAACCTTCCAAAATGGATTTGGACATATGGGGGCTTCTAACATATTGTAGTGTTGTAGGGTATCACATGGTCGGCCCCGCACCTTTGCTTACTTGTTTATTGCATGATTTGTTTTCAATTTGACTTACAATATTGAATTGTGCATTTTGTATATTTTACAAAGTTAAAGTTCTCAATTACTAAAGTTCTAATACTCGAAACCTATTTGTAAGTTCCCTGCAAAATATTTAACGATTGAAATGGGCCAACAATTTAAAATATTCCTGTTTTTGCAGTCCTTCTATAACTCACAAAATTTCGCATGAAGTTCGAATTTTGCACAGGGCAGAAGCTAAGCATTTTGATTGGCCATCAGATAGCATTTATCTGGTAAAATGATCCACTACTTTTGGGTGAAAGTTTTTTGAATACCTATCAGCACGACAGATGGCGTAAATATTAGGCAAATGCCATCAGTCGTTTGAAAAATTTTTATGTACACCCACAACTCCAAGGCAATTTCCTCAAGTTAAAGGAAGAAGTAATAGGTCAAAATATATCGTATATTCCCCATATAACGGTACCTCTCGATATTCGGTATTTTGATGATTTTAGCCAATTTTTTCAATGGAATTGTCTGAAAATCCACACAAGGTGTTCCTTCTGAGTACTTTACCCTATACAAGAGAATTGCCTATATAGGTCCACGATATCATATATCCCCCATACAACGGTATCCTCTGATATTCGATATTTTGATTTTAGCTACATTTTTTACACGAATTGTTTGAAATTTCGTATTTAATGATCGTAATGGGCACTATAGCCTATGACAAAAAATTAATGGGTGAGATGAAAAAAACTGCAACAAAATCAAATGACATAATTTTTAAATTTATTGAATGAGGCCAAAAAATGTCGGAAGTAGCATCAAATTTTAAAATAAGTTAAGATTTATTCGAAGTGGTCAACTTTGGCACGAATTATGGCCTTCAAGCGGTCAGTGAAACCGTCACACGCTGCCCGGTTGTTGCTCTGCAGTATTTTGGCCCATTCCCGGCGAAGCGCATGCTTGAGGTGATAGACACTTTGGTATTTTTTAGTGCCAACCTTGCTTTCCAAAATAAGCTGTTGTTGTGCGCTGGAAATGAAACGAGGAACCTCATTTTGTAACCATTCTTTGGTGGCTCGTGCTGAGTGCGATGGTACTGAGTCCTGTTGGAATGTTCAAGCTCTGCGGCCAAAATGTTTGCATGCCCAAGGCTTTAATACACCCGCGATAATATTCGGCATTAATTCTGATGCCACGGTCGATTCATACGAGCGGAGAGCGACAATCGGCTGTTATGGCGGCCGACCCCATCACCATGGCCGGCGCTTGAGCTGATCTCTTTTATCGGCGGAGTTTTTTTTTTTTTTTTTTTGTTTGAAAATTTTCAAGTTCCATCAAAATGGTGGAGGATATTAAAAGTTCCGTCCAGCCGAACTTAACTACTTTTTTATTTATTTATTTTATTAAAATAGAATGCAAATTGCTTTAAAATACATCAGCAACCATTTGGATTATATCTTTAAAGATATGAGAATATTTCAATTTCCATATTAAATGACATTGATAATTTAATTTCCTTACTTTGCTGACACAATTTGTGATTGATGTAATTATTCCATCTTTTTGCATGCAGTAATCATCCTAGAGAACCCAAAAAATCTCTACCGAAATCTCTAATAAATATAACGCTAATTCGAGTACGGCATTTCAAATAATTTTGTAGTTTGGGTCGATGCGAGAACATCGATGGCTGTGTCATTTACACCTAAATTGATTTCAAATTCAATTTTATTTTTTTTTACTTTCTCACTGGCAGTATCACTTACCGCCATTGTCATCATTATTTGGCTTCCTTTGTTTGGCTAAGCTCGCTTGTGTTTCACATCCCTCTGCAGCATCAACAACAACAAAAAGCAGCGGTAAGTGAATTACGCTTTGTGCGACACACAGCAGCGACAATATTTTCAACGAGAATCCAAAAAAAAAAAAAAAAATAAAACAATGAATCCCAAAACCATTATCGATGAAATTGTGGGGTTTAAAAGGATTTCCGCATCCTTGCTAAAGCTTATGCGTACAAAATCCCACACATATTCGTGGCGGTGAAGCAAATTTAATTAAGTGGATTTTCTTAAAAGGTTCTTTATGAAAGCTTTGACATACTATCGACTAGTAAATTGACAGAGGGTTGATAATGATGATGGCGGCCACGCCAAATAACCCTGGAAAATTGTGTTAAATACAAATTTGAAAAAATTGCAATCGATGCTTGGCAATGTGATAGGAGTGAATTATTATCACACTTTTTATTGTAATTATGTCATGGCATATGAGAAAGAAGCCAAAGATACTGCATTATTGGATAATAAAATATTTTTGGGCTGTCAGGTATTTGTTTTTATACCCTCCACCATACCTAATATGGAGGGTATACTAAGTTCGTCATTCTGTTTGTACTTCATGGAAATAATAATTTTGGACCTACAAAAGTATATATATTCTTGATCAGCGTAAAATTCAAAGACGAATTAGACCAGTCTGTTCGTACGTCTATCTGTATTTGATAGATATTTTTTTATCGCATGCGATTTTTTCAATTTGACTTTTAATATAGAAGTGTATATTTTGAAATATTTTTTTACCTTACAACACAGGTTGAGGTTATTATATAAATATTGCAATTATAGTCCGAACCTCAAGAAAATTTTCATAAGGGCAGGGTAAGGCGCAGAAGGGCTAGGCCTATTGTTTTCAAAGATGTCCGCAATATATTTAGGGGTTGAAATGGACCAACAACTAAAAATGTTCCTGACTTTGCAGCCGTTATAAAGGTCGCAAATAGAAACCAAACGACACGAAATCTCGCATGAAGTTAGGGGTTAGGACAGCGGGTAAAATGGAGCACTACTTTTGTGTGAAAAAATGCCACCATTACTTACAGATGAAATACGAAATACACAAAAGGCGAACGTATGGTTTTTTATGCTGATTTCGTTGACGAATATGGTCAAATATCGTAGATAAGCATATCATACATATGAGTCTAAATTTGGAGATACAGAGGAACCTCTTACTTTCGCAAAATATTTCGGGGTTCAAATGAACCAAAAGCACAAAAAAAATCCTGATTACACAATTGAAGCCAATCAACACGTCTGAGAAGAGAGTTAAAGGCAAAGAAGAAGTCTAGCCTTTTGGCTGTAAAATGGACCACACAACTAAAAGCACGACGGTATGCGTAAATATTGGGCAAATGTCCCTGGTGACATAATTTCAAAAGCGAAATCTTTCAAAATGGATTTGGACATAAGGGGGCTTCTAATATATTGTAGTGTTGTAAGGTATCACATGGTCGGCCCCGCACGGCTATAGCCTTTGCTTACTTGTTTTTCAATAGAATTGCCTGAAAATGGAGTTCCTTCTAAGTACTATAGCCTCGGAAAAGAATTGTCCATATAGGTTCCCTATATCGTATAGCCACCGTATAACGGTATACCCCGACATTCGGTATTCATATAGCCAACATATAATGGCATCTCAACTTATTCCACAGTTTTATGATATTAGTAAAAGTTTTTTACTGGAATTATTTCAAATTTCGTATTTAATGTTCGTAATGGGTACTACAGCCTATGACAAAAAATGAGTAATGCAGGATTACGCCTTCGTATAGCCTCATAACGATTTTCCTTTGAGCTGTATTTTTCGATGGAACTTTTTGGATATTTCTGAAGTTCCTTCAAAATGGTGGAGGGTATTAAAAGTTTGGCACGGCTGAACTTTGCAGCTTTTAATACCCTACATCACATTGTTTGTAACATGGAGAAAGAAGCGAGATAGACCCATAGTTACTTTTGAGGATCTTCATATAATTACTTTCTGAGTCGATTTAAGCATATTAGTCCCTCTGTCCGCTCGTCCATGTACAAAATACAGGTCGTATTTATTATCCGATTGAGATGACATTTTTCAAACAATATTTGTTTGGCCCAAGGATTAATCCTCTTGAAATTGGTGACAATCAAATCAGATTGTCACCAATTTCAAGAAAACCGATATCGGCTTAATTGTGCACCAAATGGCCAATGTCAGTCCAAATGACTGAATTTTGGTACAACCAACCGAATTCAGTCTAGAAGCAAGCACGTCAAGATCGGTTCAGTTTGGGATATAGCTCCCATAAATACCTTCAACCGATTTCGGATTAATTATGCACCAAATGGCCAATATCAGTCAAAACAACCTGAATTTTGGCACATCCGACCAAATTTGGTCTAAAAGCTAGCTCAGAAATACCTTTGCCTAATTTTATCGAGAACAGCTAAGATTTTGATATAGCTCCCATGTATATCCTTAATCCGATTTTAGGTTTATTTTGCAAATAATGGCTAATATCAGCCAAAATGGTGTGATTTTCGGGACGTACGTTCCCATTTAATGGAACTCGGCTTCGACATATATTTTGTTAATATAATCCTTCTTAGATGAGGTGGAATACATCGGTCCACTATATGTGGAACCTGTCGCACATTTCAACATTTTCCAGAAATTATCACATATCGCATATAGAATGAAGGAAGTAGTCGATATAGTCAAAATCTGGCACATATCAAATGGAAAATTTTGATCCACTCCTCTAGTACCATCCGCGCTCAACATTTAAATAATCATAACGCAAATCAAAATTTATTTTGATAAACGGACATTGGTGTTTACATCTGTCGGCGAAACCGTCTGATATTTTCGAACTTATTAAATTACATTTTGGTTGTTTTATATGTAGTGAATATCAATGTATAATTAGCTTCACATTCTCCCCTCATTTGCTTACTTTAAGCTATTTCTCTGCATTTGCCACCACGAAAAACATAGTAACTATTCATCGAACAAATATTTATGAAACGTTGTTGCAATTTACAATTTAATAATAAAAACTCGGTGCACAAAAACTTTTTTCATTTCGTTGAAAAGTTGAAACCACTTAACAGCATAAATAAATTTGCTTCACAAATTCCTGCAACGTTAAATGCTGATAATTTATTGGATTTGTTTACATTTCTCTCAAATTCGAAATCCAGGTAAATCAGTGTTTATAAATCTGACCAAAAACTGTTATAAAACAACACACCATTTTACGAATGGGTAAAAATGGTGTCAAATGCAAATGTTGAAATGAAGTTATCATACAATAATATTGAATAGTGGATTGCCTTGCTGGGAACGTTATTCTGAAGTTTAGTATACAAAAACCAGTAAAGAAAGTCCTAAAGTCGGGCGGGCCGACTATATGATACCCTACACCACTTTGCTAATTTAGTAGAGCTCCACATAACAATTAAAAGTTTTTTTTATGGGAGAATTCATTCATATACGCTATGATTAAAATTAAATTTAAAGTTCAAAGGAACAAATATGCCGAATCATTTGTATCTTTTAAATTCGGACTTATATTGCCCATTTGGTGCAAAATTAATTTGAAATCAGATAAAGATATATATGGGAGCTTAGAAGCGATCTCGATAAAATTTGACAAAGATATTTCTGCGCTGCATTTGATATATTTCCCTGAATATCGTTGTTACGGAGTGCATATTACGGTTGTGGATAACAAATATAACAAATCGGATGAACAATATATATGCGAGCTATAGCTATATCTGAACCAATCTTCACCAAATTTGGCATACTACCCTCAATTTGGTCGTATGTGCTAAATTCCACCCCATTTGGGCAAATATTAGACGTTTGGTGCACAATAAAAAGTAAATCGGACGAAGTTATATATGGGAGCTGTATCCAAATCTGAACCGATGTCGATAAAATTTAGCAAAGGTATTACTGAGTTGTATTTGATATATTTCCCCAAATATTGTTTTTACAGAGTGCATATTACGGCTGCGGAGGAGTAAAACATTAAATCGGATGAACAATATATATTGGAGCTACAGTTACATCTGAACCGATTTCGGTCAAATTTGGCATACTTATTTTCAGGCCTAATTTGGTTGTATGTGCAAAATTCCATACTATTTGGGCAGGTGTCTGGTGCATCTGTACATCATATCATTTAACACTAAATCGGATAAAAAATACTTATGGGAGCTATAGTTATATCTGAACCCCTTTTCTCCAAAAATTTGAAGAGCTTGCTTTCAGACTGAATTTCGTCGGAAGTGCCAAAATTCAGTCCCTGTGGGCTGATATTAGCCATTTGGAGCACAAAAAACCTGAAATCGTATAAAGATATATATGAGAGCTATATCCAAATCTACACCGAACTTAACAAAATTTGATACACTTATTTCAGAGCTGTATCTGATATCTGGCGCAATAGATCATTGTTGTGGAATGCATATTACGAATGTGAGGGAATTTAAACTCCCAATCGGATAAAACAAATTTATGGGAGCTATAGCTATATCTGAATCGATTTACATCAAATTTGTAGTACTGGTTTCTGGCATGAATTCAGTCATAATTGCCAAGATTCAGTCCATTTGATATTAGCGATTTTGTGAACAATAAACCTGATACCGGTTAAAAATATATATAGAGAGCTATATCCTAATCTTAACCGATCTCCATAAAATTTGACATACGTTTTTTCGAGCAGTGTCTTATGCCTGGTACCCAATATCATTCTTGTGGAGTGCTTATTACGCATGTGAGGGACTTAAAACCTCAAATCGTATAAAACATATATATGAGAGCTATAGCTATATTTTAAACGATTTTCTCCAAATTTAATGTACTTGCTTCTAGACGGAATTCGGTCGGATGTGACAAAATGCAGGTCATTTGGTGCTATTGGCCGAAATCGGATAATAAATGCGACCTGCATTTTGTTCACAAGAATACATGGATATACGTACGGACTGATATGAAACCAGTAAGGAAAGCTCAAAAGTCGGACGGGGCCGACTATATGATACCCTACACCACTATGCATATTTAGTAGAGCTCTCGTAAAAAGGTTTATACAGGGCATTTCAGAGATCTATGAGATATTTGGTACAAAATCAAAATCTATCTAATTCTATCGTGCATTTTACGAACTATAGCTATCTCTGAACCGGGTTTCTCCAAATTTGACGTATTAGCTTCTAGACTGAATTCGGTCTTATGTACGAAAATTCATGCCATTTGGGCTGATATTGGCCATTTGATGCAGATATATATGGGAGCTATAGCTATATCTGAACCGATTTTTACTAAAATTGGTGTACTTGCTTCTAAGCTGGTTTCGGTCGGATTTGCCAAAATTGATGCTATTACGGCCATTTGGTGGTCAATCACCCGAAATCGGATGAAGATATATATGGGAGCTATATCCAAAATTTAAAACAGCTATTCCTGTGCTCCATCTAATACCTGGTACCAAATATCACGGTTGTGGAGTGAATATTACGAATGTAAGGGACTAAAACACTAAATCAGATGAAACATATATATGGTTGCCCTATCTATATCTGAACCGATTTTCACTAAATTTGATATACTTGCTTCTAGGCTGAATTTGGTCCGATGTACTAAAATTCAGTTCATTTGGACTTATATCGGCCATTTGGTGCACAATTAACCCCAAATCGGATGAAGATATATATGGGAGCTATATCCAAATCTGAACCGATTTCGATAAAATTACAAACAGCTATTTCTGGGCTGTATCTTTTATCTGGTACCAAATATCATTCTTGTGGAGTGCATATTACGAATGTGAGAGGCTTAAACACCAAATCGGATAAAACATATATATGGGAGCTATAGCTGTTTCTGAACCGATTTTCTCCAAATTTGTTGTATTTGCTTTAAGGCTAATTTCGGTCACATGTGCCAAAACTCGGGCCATTTGGGCTGATATTGGCCATTTGGTGGCCAATTAACCCGAAGTCAGATGAAGATATATATGAAAGCTATATCCAAATCTGAACCGATTTCGATAAAATTTAAAACAGCTATTTCTGTGCTCCATCTAATACCTGGTACCAAATATCACGGTTGTGGAGTGCATAGTAGGAATGTGAGGGACTTAAAGATCAAATCGGATGAAAGATATATATGGGAGCTATGGCTATATCTGAACCGATTTTCTCCAAATTTGATATACTTGCTTCTAGGCCGAACTCGGTTGGGTGTGCCAAAATTCAGGTAATTTGGACTGATAGTGGACATTTGGTGCACATTTAACCCGAAATCGGATGAAGATATATATGGGAGCTATATCTAAATTTGATCCGATTCTCACCAATTTCAATAGTGTTCGTCCTTGGGCCAAAAAAATATTGTTTGGAAAATTTCATCTCAATCGGATAATAATATACATGGACAGACGGACGGACGGACGGACGGACAGACGGACTGACATGCATAAATCGACTCAGAAAGTGTTTCTATAAAGGTTCTCAAAAGTAACTATGGGTCTATCTCGTTTCCTTCTCCATGTTACAAACAAATGCACAAAGACATAATACCCTTACCACTATGTGGTGTAGGGTATAAAAATCGACTGGGAATGTGCATGCGATTTTCTTTATTCTATCTTATGATAATTTGTAATAAAGTATGCTAACGGTTTGAGAATAAACTGGGCACTGGTATGTGTACATTGAAAACTTGAGGTATTGATGAACAATTTGTTATTTGTTTAAACAATATGACTGTTTCAATTCGTTTGCACGTATATGTACGCATTTAGCAGCATTCAAACAGACACCCCTATTCTCCTATGGTATTATACAACAACACAACTTCAATGAACCCCGTGATCCGTTTTAACTTATATCATACGTTTGAACATTTCCATTTTGCAACTTTGACCCAATTATGATGTATTGCTCTGAAAGTCGCTGCGTACCAATAATGGATACACATGAACTGGCATTCACACTCACCTCTTCCTTTAGACACAATACATACATTTGGAATGAACTCATATGTAAATCTCTTAAAACTTGTCTGATTCCTCAAATGCGTGAGTATGCCTATATGGATGAGTGCGCGATACAAGTACTACGAGTAAGACTTCATCAATATTGATGAATGTTTCGGGCTGTTCGAAATGTAAGTAGATTATATACGTTCAGAGGTGGGGGACGAACATGTCGTGGAATATTCGTTTATCAATTATTGGATAAAGGTAGGGAAGGTAAATTCAAGATTTTTAAACGAGTAAAAATGCATTTATGTTCGTTGAACTTTTTATACACTCCACCTTAAGAAAAACTTAGATTGTAGATAAATCTCTTGGATCGGCCTAATGAGTAATAAAAGGAGTAACAAAATGGTACACATTTTCAAGCGCAAATTCACAGTGAGTCAAATTCTTAAGTCATGTCATGGTGATTTTTATACCCTACACCACAAGGTGGTCAGGGTATTATGTCTTTGTGCATTTGTTTGTAACATGGAGAAGAAAGCGAGATAGATCCATAGTTACTTTTGAGGATCTCCATACAATCACTTTCTGAGTTGATTTATGCATGTCAGTCCGTCTGTCCATGTATTTTGTGAACAAAATGCGGGTCGCATTTATTATCCGATGAAGATGAAATTTTACAAACAACATTCGTTTGGCCCAAGGACGAACCCTATTGAAATTGTAGAGAATCAGTAAAAATTTAGACATAGCTCCCATATATATCTTCGTCCGATTTGCCTTTTATTGTGCACCAAACGTGTAATATCAGCCCGAATAGTATGGAATTTTGCACATACAACCAAATTAGGCCTGGAAATAAGTATGCGAAATTTGATCGAAATCGGTTCTGATATAACTATAGCTCCCATATATATTGTTCACCCGATTTGTTATTTTTATCCTCCGCAGCCGTAACATGCACTCTGTAACAACAATATTTAGGGAAATATATCAAATACAGCTCAGAAATACCTTTGCTAAATTTTATCTAGATCGGTTCAGATTTGGATGTAGCTCCCATATATAACTTCGTCCGATTTACCTTTTATTGTACTCCAAACGTTTAATATTTGCCCAAATGGGATGAAATTTGGCACTTGCGATCGAATTGAAGCCAGTATCCCAAATTTGGTGAAGATCGGTTCTGATATAGCTATAGCTCCCATATATATTGTTCATCCGATTTGTTGTATTTGTTACCCACAGCCGTAATGTGCACTCCGTAACACCGATATTCAGGGAAATATATCAAATACAGCTCAGAAATATATTTGCCAAATTTCATCGAGATCGGTTCCGATTTGGATATAGCTCCCATATATATCTTTGTCTGATTTCAGATTAATTTTCCACCAAATTGTCAATACATGTCCGAATTTAAAAGATACAAATACTTCGGCATATTTAGTCCTTTGAATTTTAAATTATAATTATAATCATAGCGTGTATGATTGAATTCTCCCATAAAAACTATTAATTATTAAGTGGAGCTCAACTAAATTAGCAAAGTGGTGTAGGGTATCGTAAAGCCGGCCCAGCCCGACTTTAGGACTTTCTTTACTGGTTCATTTTATATTCTTAGCAAAATAGTGCATCGTTGTGCATAAACGGAAAACGTATTTAGAAGACAACCATTTTCAATCTGTTCTATTTTTTAAATCAAGCGTAACGTTTTACAATCAACAACTGTTATGCAATACCTTTACCTGGCTTACCGTCTCGCTTCCAATTGATTGATGTCAAAAAGATAAATTCCTGACGTTTTACACAAACGATTGCAGCTCATTTCACTCTGTTCTATTGTGCCACTCTTGACATTCTTCATTTAATTAAGCAGCCTTTTATGAATTTAACGAGAATATGCAACGACCATCATCGCACATCGTCGGCAACAAAAGAGTTACCCGAGTTACGTTACGCAGACTATTTGTATGCCCATCTCTTGAAGTTGTAGTGAGTGAGTGCATCGATGGGGCGTATAATTAATGCGGCATTTATGGCAGTGTTGAATGTATACATACGCCACCATGTTCTCTTTCTCTCTTGCTGTGAGAGGTACTCCAGATGAGGAAAATATAAAGGCAAAGAGCAAATATCAATGGTTTAAATTTGTATTTATTTTGCTATAAATAGAGGATAGGAGAAGATAAATTTAGCTGAGGGCATAATGATTGGTATCATTACAAAATCTAGGTTGTGTTTATATGGATTACTTTGTGAATATTTTCTAACTTGTTTTTTGGTATAGTGAGCTCTACGCTTATTTTTATGTTCTCTCCACGAGGGCTTTGAAAGTTAAGGTGCTCTTAACCTGGAATTTTATCCAGCAACTAGCAATTGCCTGCTACTTCGTCAGCGAAAAGTCCAACTTAGAATTTTGATTCGTTCCCAGAGTTCATTTAAGGCCTTTTTCATACCCTCCACTACACATAGTACGGGGGCGAAATTGAGTTTGCCATTCCATTTGTAACTCATCGAAATATTAATTTTAGACCCAACAAAGTATATATTGTCTTGATCAGCCCAAAATTCATCCATCCGCCTGTTGTAATATTTGGTGTGATTAAAACGAATTAAGATAGGAAGCTAAAATTTTGCACATATCAGTATTTTGTCTGCAGAGAGGTCGAGTTCGAAGATGGGCTATATCGGGCCACGATATCGTATAGCCCCACATAACAGTACCCCCGATATTCGGAATTTTGATGATTATAGAAAATGTATTCACCGGAATTATTGAACATTTCGTATTTAGAGTTTGTAATGTGTACTACAGCTTATGACAAAAAATTGCGTGAGCAGGAACACGTCTTCGTATAGCCCCCAAATAACTTTACCTCCGTATATTCGCTATTTTGATGATTTTAGCTACATTATTCATAGGAATTGTTTGAAATTTCGCTTCGTAATGGGAACTACAGTCTATGACACAAAATTGTATATGTCGAGGTCTTCGTATAGCCCTCATATATCGGTACCTCCATTCCGTATTTTGATGATTTTAGCGACAATATTAACAGAAACTGTTTCAAATTTCGTATTTGAAATTCGTAATGGGTACTACAGAATAAGTCAGAAAATTTACAAGCAGGTCCAGGTCATCGTATAGCCCCCATACCGCACCTCCCTCTATTCCGTGTTTTGATGATTTAAGCCACATTATTCGCCGGTATCCTTTCAAATTTCGTATTTGAAGTTCCTAATGGGTACTACAGTCTGTGACAAAAAATTTACTTTGCAGGTCCAGGTTTTCGTATAGCCCCCATTCGGTATTTGACGATTTTTTTCAAGATTCATATTTCAATATTGTAATGGTCAATGTCTAAAGTTACCTATGATATGGAGAGACCTCAATATCAAAATCAGGGATTCCAGCTCTATCCCTACGCCCAATACCATTCCATACCATTCCTACATACCCCAATTCTACACTCCCACAGTAACTCTATTGGTTGTCCATAAAGTGAAATTGCACAAAATTTAGTACCATTTAGTACACATAAGTACGAATTTCCAAAATTAACTACATTACCCTGTCCAAGAAGGCAATAGTAATCTCATTTTTAAATTTAATAATTCCAGCTCTATCGGTTCAACCAAATCGAAATTGTACCAAATCTAGTACCATTTAGTACAGTACAGTAATGTTAGCTTCAAATTTCAGGATTCCAGCTCCATCCCTTCCAGTACCGTTTAGTACTTTTTGTATAAATGAGTACACACTCCCAAAACTACCTTCTCACATCGACTCTACTCCTCAACCTTTCCATTACAAATTTCAAGTGTTTAGCTCTAACCGTTAACATGATACGAATGGTACCAAATGTAGTACATTTTAGTACTCTTCCCTTTAGTACATCTATCATACACTACAACAGTGACCCTCATTTATAATTTAAGCGTTCTAGCTTTATTGCTTCTTCAAATACAATGGTACCATATTTAGTAACTTTTAATACTTTTCGTACCGTTCTAGTACGAATTTTCAAAAACCACAGCCTTATCTGACTCTTTCGGAGCAAGAGTGACCCTTCCTTTATTATCACAATTTTCCCATCACAACATACCATTTGCCACCATGATTTACTCCAACTCACAAATCTTTAAAAACTCATTTGATCTGAACTAACTTCGAAACGTATTGAACATAAACTAAAACAAGTTAAAAAGTTTCGGTCGGTTTTGCCGACAGATGTATACCCTCAGCTAATGTTCGATTATTTTAAAATCTTTTGACTTCTGGTTTGATTGATCAAATGTTTAAACCTTTATGCAGTTGGTTCCGAAGGAATTGGCCAATATTAGCCACTTCTTGTCGGACCTAAATAAATATGATATAAATATTGCGACGTGCTAAGTTTGGACTGTGTTGTGTTAATTTAAATTTTGGGATGTACCAAGTCATGAATAGAATCGGATGTCAATTTCGCTTTTTATGAGCTTCATAGATTTTCAAAATTTTGAGCCTTTGTGGGGGAGGTACCAGAATGAGTGGACCGATATTACATCTTCACAACGGATCTTTTGTTAGTGGAAATAATGGGATGTATTAAATATAAAGAGAACCAGATTTCGGGTTTTATAAATGCTTTGGTTATTCCAAACTTTGACCCCTTGTGGGGAGATACCAGAAGGAGTGGACCGATATCTTCCATCTTAACACCAGATCTTGGATTTAGGAAAATATTGGAATGTATGAAACTTTAAGACAGTCGGATTCTAACACCACATTATAATTATTCAAAATGTTTACCCTTTGTGGGGGAGGTACTTGATAGAGTGGACAAATAATATCCATTTTTATACCAGACCTAGAACTGACGAAAATATTAGGATTTTGCAAAGTTGGAGCAAACCCGGATTACTGGTACTCTTTCTGTGCAGAAAATAATTTTTGTTTGTTTTTTTTTTTCTTTGAAAAATTTGACCTTGTATGGGGGAGGTACCAGAAGGAGTGGACCGATATTGTCCATCTTAACACCAGACCTTGGGTTAATACAAATATTGGGATGTGTGAAATTTGAAGATAATCGGGCTCTTACATCAAATTTTATGAGAGTTGTAATTATTCAAAATTTTGACCATTTGTGGGGGAGGTACTTGATGGAGTGGACCGATGTTGTCCATTTTCACACCTAACCTAGCACGGCCGCAAATATTAGGATATGCAAAGTTGGAACAAAATCAGATAATCCTTTCTCTTTCTGTGCAAAAAATATTTTTTTGAAAATTTCGACCTTTTGTGGGGGAGGTACCAGAGGGAGTGGACCGATATATTCTATCTTAACACCAGACTTTGGGTTAATATAAATATTGAGATCTGTGAAATTTGAAGACAATCGGACTCTTACATCACATTTTATGAGAGTTGCAATTATTCAAAATTTTGACCATTTGTGGGGGAGGTACTTGATGGAGTGAACCGATATTGTCCATTTTCACACCTAACGTAGCACGGACGCAAATATTGGTATATGCAAAGTTGGAGTAAAATCGGATTATCCTTTCTCTTTCTGTGCAACAAATTATTTTCTTTGAAAATTTTGACATTTTGTGTGGGAGGTACCAGAAGGAGTGGACCGATATTGCCCATCTCCGAACTCGATCTAAGTTTGACAAAAATATTACGATGTACCAAGTTTGGATCAAATCGGATACTCCCTTCGAGAGTTATCGTGCGCACCAGCCAGCCAGACAGACAGACAGACAGACAGACGGACGGACGGACGGACGGACGGACATCGGTAGATCGACTCCAAATGTTCTGAAACGGATTTGGTCCAAAGAGACCTAGGGTCTAAAACCGTTATTTCGACTAGGCACGTTTTGATCGTATCAAATGATATATACCCTCTGTAGCCATATGGCTGAGGGTATAAAAATGATATATACCCTCTGTAGCCATATGGCTGAGGGTATAACAAATGATATATACCCTCTGTAGCCATATGGCTGAGGGTATAAAAATATGCACATGAAATGTCAGGGAAAAAAGCCATCAACAGCAATATTTATTTAAATCACATTTGCTCTTTTTCTATGTTGCTATTCTAAAACTTTTTGTAGTACCTTTTTGCACTTCGGCAGAACAAAGAATGGAATAGAATGAAAGTTATAAGCAAATGTGCATTTTATGTTCGAAACTGCTCGTAAAAGAGAAGTGGCAAGAAAAGTTCAGTGTTATTGTCGCCGCTAACACTACTGCTATTGCTGCTGCTGCTTCAGCCTCTGCTGGTGTTGTTTTACTGTTAATATTGTTTTTGTTGTTCTCTTTTTCATGAAATATGTATCGTTTTGCGAAATATAGTGTTGCATAAAGTTTTGTCCTTGTTGTTTGTTATTAGTTCGCCCAAGTTTGGCGACAAATTTTGCACAAATGTTTGAGTAGCTTTTCAGCTAAGCGAATGAATGGAGGAAAAAAAAATAAACAACTCCAAAGTGTAGTTTCTAATAAAGATACCCATCAGATTAACATAAATATGTTTCGCAGAAAAGGCGACAAATAAGCTTTGAAACCAATATGATTATCCGAAAAGAACTAGGAAAAACTTTTAAATGTAGTGGAGTTTCACGAAGAGGTTGTTTCTTGGAAATAGTATTAAAAGAAAAAAATGGAAAGTTTTGTTTTGGATATTGTATATATATAATTCATTCTTTGCATATTCTTTGAATATACAACAATAAGAAACACTTCATATGCTTGCATTTATTGAACATTTTTATCTATTTTTTTAAGCAATGATAGTTATTTTTGGCAAGTGATTTAAAAGTTCTGGAAAATTGTTGGGTATTGAAATTTGTATACCCTCAGCCATATAGCTACAGAGGGTATATATCATTTGATACGGTCGAAATAAAGGTTTTAGACCAAATCCGTTTCAGAACATTTGGAGTCGATCTAGCGATGACCATCCGTCCGTCTGTCTGGCTGGTGCGCACGATAACTCTCGAAGGGAGTATCTGATTTCATCCAAACTTGGTACATCTTAATATTTTTGTCAAACTTAGGTCGAGTTCGGAGATAGGCCAAACCGGTCCACTCCTTCTGTTACCTCCCCCACAAAAGTTCGAAATTTTCAAAAAATATATTTATTGCACAGAAAGAGAAACTATAGTCCGATTTTGCTCCAATCCTAATATTTGCGTCAGTGTGAGGTCAAGTGTGAAAATGGAAAATATCGGTCCACTCCATCAAGTACCTCCCCCACAAATGGTAAAAATTGTGAATAATTACAACTCACTTTAAATGTGATGTTAAGAGTCTGATTGTCTTGAAATTTCACACAGCCCAATATTTATAATAACCCAAGGTTTGGTGTTAAGATGGAATATATCGCTCCACTCCTTCTGGCACCTTCCCCACAAAAGGTCGAAATTTTCAAAAAATATATTTTTTTACACAGAAAGAGAAAGAATAATCCGATTATGCTCCAACTTTTCAAATCCTAATATTTGCATCATTGCTAGGTCTGGTGCGAAAATGGACAATACCGGTCCTCTCCTTCTGGTACCTCCCCCACAATGGGTCAAAACTTTAAATAATCACAACTCTCATAAAATGTGTTGCAAGAGTCTGATTGTCTTGAAATTTCACACATCCCAATATTTATATTAACCCAAGATCTGATGTTAAGATGGAATATATCGGTCCACTCTTTCTGGTACCTCTCCCACAAAAGGTCAGAACTTTAAATAATCACAACTCTCATAAAATCTGATGTAAGAGTCCGATTTTCTTCAAATTTCACACATCCCAATATTTATATTATCTCAAGGTCTGATGTTGAGATGGAATATATCGGTCCACTTCTTCTGGTACCTCCCCCTCAAAAGGTCGACATTTTGATTATCCATTAAGCTCATAAAACGCTAAATTAACATCGGATTGTATTTAGACTTGGTACATCTGAAATTTTCTATCAGCACAGGATCTGTTAAAAAACAAAAACGGTGGAGATCGGACCATTCTCTTGCTACCTCCCCACAAAGGGGCAAAGTTTTGAATAACCAAAACGTTTATGATATCCGAAATAATCATCAGGTTCTCTTTATATTTCACACATCCCATCATTTCCACTAACAAAAGATCCGTTGTGAAGATGGGATATATCGGTCCACTCCTTCTGGTACCTCCCCCATAAAGGCTCAACATTTTGAATATCCATGAAGCTCATAAAAAGCGAAATTGATATCCGATTCCATTAACACAACACAGTCCAAACCTAGCACGTTGCAATATTTATATCACATTTATTTAGGTCTGATACGGGGTTTAACATTTGAATAATCATAGCAGAAGTCAAAATATTTTTAATTTTATTTTTCGGCAAAACCGACCGATACTTTTTTACTTGTTATACCCTACATCACATAGTGGTAAGGGTATCATGTTTTGTACATTTGATTGTAACATGGGTAAGGAACCCATAGTTACTTTTGAGGATCTTCATAGAATTGCTTTCTGAGTCGATTTAAGCATGTCAGTCCCTGTGCCCGTCTGTTCATGTATTTTTGTGAAACAAATACCGATCGCATTTATTTAGTTATAGCTCCCATATTTGTCTTCGACCGATATCAGCTTAATTGGGAACCAGATAATTAATGTCCATCCAAATGACCTGAAACTTGGCACTTCCAACTAAACTCAGCCCAGAAATATGCACTTCAAATTTGAATTTCAAAATCGGTCAAGAAATACGCGGTCAATGGTCAATGGATAAAAAAGCTGCAACAAAGTCAAACGGCATAATTTTTATATTTTTTTTTTTTAATTTTATTGCGTGAAAGTAAAAAAATTCGGTAATAGCATCCAATTTTATAATAAGTTTAGATTTGTTCGAATTTGTCACTTTTGGCATGAGCTGTGGCCTACATACGGCCAATGAAAACGTCACACGATGCCCGAATGTTGCGGCGAAAGCTTGCTTGAGGTGATCTACACTTTTGTATTTTCCATTGCCAACCTTGCTTTCCAAAATACTCCAGACACAATATTTCAACGGATTGGTATCCGGAGATTTTGGTGGCCATTGTGCGCTGAAAATGAAGCGAGGAACGTCATTTTGTATCAGCGGCCAAAATGTTTGCGTGCCCACGGCTTTAATACACCCTCCAGAATATTTTCGCGATAATGTTAGACATCTATTCTGATCGGCTGTTGTGGCGGCCAACAGAAGGTGGACATTTTCAGCTGACCTCTTTGGCAAGTAAACACGATCATTTTGTTTGTTTACAAACTACTGGACAACGAATGTTTCCTCATCGGAGAAAACCAAATTCGGCAGTTTACCAAAAAATAAAAAAAAAAAAAAACAGTAAAGAAGATCCAAAGTCAGGCGGTCTAACTTTATGATACCCTACACCAATTTGCGTATTTAATAGACGTATAAACGTTTTTATAGGGGAAATTATGATTGTTTTTGAATCCGAATTATGACTTTAAAGCAGATATAATAAAAAACACAAAGGAACTAATATATGGAAGTATATCCTCCTATTAATCGATTTCTTCTAAATTCTCAATATTCTTCGTGATCCGTCTTATATTTCGCCAAATCTGAACGTATCTGTATAAACATT
The DNA here is from genome assembly GCF_030504385.1 of Musca domestica. Classification (NCBI taxonomy): domain Eukaryota; kingdom Metazoa; phylum Arthropoda; class Insecta; order Diptera; family Muscidae; genus Musca; species Musca domestica. Next base: position 18,940,800 of record NW_026712133.1, on the reverse strand, counting down.
AGCTGCTGTATTTCTATTCTGGGACAAAATATGGTTGTTATTGATAGCATTTTACGTATGTGCGCGACTTAAATAGAAAACCAGTAAATAAAGTCTTTAAGTCGGGCGGGACCGACTTTATGATACCATACACCACTTTGCTAATTTAGTAGAGCTCCACATAACAAATAAAAGTTTTTATGGGAGAATTCAATCATACACACTATGATTATAATTGTAATTTAAAGTTCAAAGGACTAAATATGCCGAAGCATTTGTATCTTTTAAATCCGGAATTGTATTGCCCATTTGGTGCACAATTAATTTGAAATCGGATAAAGATATATATGGGAACTATATCCAAATCTGAACCGATCTCGATAATATTTGGCAAAGATATTTCTGAGCTGTATTTGATATATTTCCCTGAATATCGTTGTTACGGGGTGCATATTACGGTTGTGAGTAACAAAATATAAAAAATCGGATGAATAATATATATGGAGGCTGTAGCTATATTTGGCTAGCTTCTAGACTCAATTCGGTCGTAAGTTCCAAATTCCATCCCATTTGGACAAATATTATACGTTTGGTGTACAATAAAAGGTAAATCGGACGAAGATATATATGGGAGCTATATTCAAATCTGAACCGATCTCGATAAAATTTAGCAAATGTATTTCTGAGCTGTAATTGATATATTTCCCCAAATATTGTTGTTGCAGAGTGCATATTACGGCGGCGGTGGACAAACATAACAAATCGGATGAACAATATATATGGGAGCTATAGCTATATCTGAACCGATTTCGATAAAATTTGGCATACTTATTTTTAGGCCTAATTTGGTTGTATGTGCAAAATTCCATACTATTCGGGCTGATATTACACGTTTGGTGCAAAATAAAAAGCAAATCGGACGAAGATATATATGGGAGCTATATCTAAATTTGTACCGATTATCTCCAATTTCAACAGGGTTCGTCCTTGGGCCAAACAAATGTTATTTGGAAAATTTCATCTTAATCGGATAATAAATGCGACCTGCATTTTGTTCACAAGAATACATGGACAGACGGACGGACGGACTGACATGCATAAATCAACTCAGAAAGTGATTCTATGCAGATCATCAAAAGGAACTATGGGTCTATCTCGTTTCCTTTTGCCTGTTACAAACAAATGCACAAAGACATAATACCATGACCACCTTGTGGTGTAGGGTATAAAAACACAAAGGAACTAATATATGGAAGTATATCCTCCTATTAATCGATTTATTCTAAATTCTCGATATTCTTCGTGATCCGTTTTATTTCGCCAAATCTGAACGTATCTGTATAAAAATTAGCTGCTGTAGTTCTATGCTGTATCTAATAGCTGGGACAAAATATGGTTGTTATTGATAGCATTTTACGTGTGTGAGCGACTTAAATAGAAAATGAGGATGAGATGTATATGAGATCATAACTATAGGTCTCATATACATGTGTCGTATTAACCGATTTTCAAAAAAGTTTGATACACTTTCTTCCAGAATGAATCCGTTTGTATGTTTTGTATGTGCCAAACTCTATTCAATTCGGTTTTACATTAATCATTTGGTGTAAAATAAATTTGAAATCGAAAAAATGTATTTATGATAGCTATATCTAAATCTGAATTGATTTAACCCATTAGTGGGCACTGTCCCTTATAAGGGACTCTCACATTTTGCACTGTAGCACTTTCCAATACTCGCTTTTTTTGTAAACAAGTAGGCTATGCCGTTACTGACACTCCAACGAATTATGTTCTATCCCATTGATTTAATTTCTTGCGAGTTGTGTGTTGTATTTTGTGCAAAATATGGAAAACCAATTTGTGAAAAAACCAAAATCTCGAGCTGGATAAATAAAATTTCAATAAAGTTATGATTCTGTGAATATTTATGATTGTGTTTGTATTGTTATTTGTAAGTTAGTGTAATATACTAGTTTATGCCCAAAAAATAAAATAAATTGTTGTGACACGTGCATAAAGTGACTATGAATGCAACGTCCCCTAAGAGGGACACTGCGCCCGTAGTACAATTGTAATCCACTGATTGAGTAATGAATCTTATATGTGCAGACTTACAGTTTCTGAAATACTGACTGAATTGGATGTTATTGGCGATAATGAGTTGCAAGACATTGAAATTTACGCGATCCCACCAATAGATGGTGCAGATACTGATGAAGATACTGATGGTGGTGGCCCATATTTGCATATTTGCTTGATGGTCAGTAGTGAATGCATGGTTGTTCAACTCTTCTAAATTGCAACATCATATCTGGAATCGTATGGTACCCCAGCATCAAGAGGTTTGCGCAATAGCAATGTCACTGCAGATACAAGATATGATGGCAGAAACCACATTATTGAATATTCAAAAACAGATAAACGCTGTGGTTTATGCGGCAAAAAGTCTAACTTTACTTGTAAGAAGTGTGACAAAGGTCTCCACCCTAAAAATTGCTTTAAGGAATATCATAAGCCAAGTATACTCAATGCGCAGCGTCCCTTATAAGGGACGGTCCATAACTCCAAAACCATAAGCTTTTTTGAATAAATTATTTTTAAAACAAATTAACTAGACCATTTTTATTTGTAATTGGTGTAAATCGCTTAAAGATAGTGCCCAGGGAACTTCGTCCACTAATGGGTTAACAAAGGTATTTCTTAGCTGTAATTAATAAATTCCCCGGAAATCGTTGTTATGGGATGCATACTACGACTGTGGAGGACAAAATTAACAAATCGGATAAACAACATATATGGGAGCTATATCTGAGCCGATTTCCACCAAAATTTGTTTCTAGATACCTGTTTCACTTTGGTCGTATGTGCCAAATATCATCCTATTTGAACTAATAATATACATTTAGTAGACAATAAAATGCAAATCGAACGAAGATGTATATGGGAGCTATATGTAAATTTTGACCGATTTTCTCCAATTCCAATAGGATTTGTCTTTGTGTCAAACAACTGAAATGCTCGATCGGACTATAAATGCGACCTTTACTTTGTTTACAAAAATACATGTATAAATCGACATGCATAAATAGACTCAGAATGTGATTCTATGCAGATCATCAAAAGGAACTATCTCGCTGTTCCATGTGCAAAAAAATGCACAAAGACGTAATACCCTGAGCACAGTGTGCTGTAGGGTATAACAGGACATTTTTGAGTTTAGGGGTGAACTTGGGATTGAGATGAAAATTCTTTACGGTTAGGTATTTTAAACCTGATAACGGGTAAGTAAGTTTTTCATGGGAAAATAACCGATTACTAGGATATTTCACCCGAGAGTTTGGACAAAAAATTCGGTTTTATTCGGTTCTACAAAACTGATATGATACCTATACAACAAGTGGTTCTTTGAAACGGTTCTATATCACTACCCCATTATGGGGTACATGCTACACACGAGAACTGCACGAGACTTCAACAAATTTGACACAAATATGAGATTATGTCCGTGTGGATTATGACAGGCACCTTTAGTACCATTTAGTAATATTCGTGCTTTTTGTACGTATTTGCAAAACCACCTCCCGATCTCAACTTTATACATTTGCAGTGATCCCTAAAAAAAAGATTTCAAACAAAATTTAGTTCAATTTAGAACCTTCAGTAGGCATGTAGTACTGATTTTCAATAACACCTCTTTTGCTTATCCATACCCAAATTCAAATTATAAGCTCCATCCATTCACCCAAATCCAAATTGTTCTAAATTAAACATTTTCATTACCACTTATTTTGTAGTGCCTTTGCTAAATATATATTCTACACCCCATCAGAAAGTCTAATTCCAAATATCAGGATTAAGGTTTTTTTATACCCTACAACACTATGTGTTGGGGGTATTATAAGTTTGATTGGGCCAGAATTTATGTAACACCTCGAAATATTGATTTCCCATATAGGAAAGTATATATGGATCTTCCTAGCTCGCCGAGCTGAGTCGATCTAGCTATGTATGTCCGTCCGTCCGTCTGTCCGTCTGTCCGTCTGTCCGTCTGTCCATGTTAATTTGTAATCACTCTACAGGTCGCAATTATGGCCCGACCTTCACGAAATTTAGAATGGAGGTGGGGCTTAGGTCAGAATAGAACCCTATTTCTTTTTGAGATGATCGCCAAATGTTTAGGGGTTTAAATGGACCAAATACTGAAAAAATGTCGGATTTTGCAGTAGCTATACAGGTCGCAATTATAGACCAATCGACGCGGAATTTCGCATGTAGCTAGAGTTTAGGACGGGGAAGAAGCATACCAATTTGGGTGGTCATCGGATAATATTTAGCGGGTAAAATATACCATATCTTTTGTGTTGAAAAAATTCAAAATTTTTCATGAAACCGCGAATATTTTAAATACCGGCGAAATCCCTAAGCCATGACAAGGTTACTTCTGACCTTTACATTGATATTAACATCCAACAAATCGGATATATAGCGAACTATGTGCGATATATATGTCTATAAAAGAAGATATGCTTGAAAGATCTCTTATATGTCGATAACGGCTGAACTGATTTCGACAGTTCTCATTAATTCAGAATGGCCTCTTGGCAGGAAAGAAAAAACGTCTAAAAAATCGCATAAAAATATGTCTATGAAGATGAAAATATTGATTTTTTTAAATTTTCTCATATTCTTTCAATTTTGTCATATTTTTGGCATATTTTCATTTTGAATTAAACATTTGGTAATATTTCTACAGCTAACAAAACTAAGTAGTTAGGATATCAGGATATCATATACAGATCGCATTTATGGCCCGATAATTATGAAATTTTGCATGGGGATAAGATGAGGGTCAGAATAGAAGCCTACTCTTTTTGGAGATGATCGCCATATATTTAGGGGTTGAAATGGACCAAAAAACTGCAAAATTGTCAGTAGGTCGTAATTATCGCCCGATCCTCAGGCACATTTGAATGGGGGTTACCGGACATTGCAAAAGCCAAGCAGTTTTGGATGGCCATCCAAAAATATTCAATGTGTGAAATAGTTTGCCAACTTTTGTAGACAAAATACGAAAATGTCTATTCCAGTGACTTTTTGGAGAATTCACAAATAACGCTGATTTCTTTGAAGAATATAGTCAAATGTCTGTATCTCATATAGATGCGTTTCAGTCAAAAACCAATAATAAATGTTAATCTTTTGCCACTTCTGGGAGATTATAGGTCTTTGGGAAATATTTGTTCCAGATCTAGGAAGACCATTTAAATTAGTTTAAGTTGCCATTATTCAAAAATTAGAGAACGAAACCTGATGGTTTTCTTTTATTATTTGTTACAATATCTTGTGGAATTCTTTCGAGTATCTCGCCTATATGAACTGTATCGTTTATTATAGTGTTGTAGGGTATTCAACGGTCGGCCCCGCTCGACCGTAGCCTTTGCTTACTTGTTTTTTAATATTTTCAAATTATCTTGAAATATAATTCAAATTTTCTAAGTTTGTGGAAAATATTTTTTTTTATCATATTACAAACTCGATATTATAAAAAACAAGTAAGCCAAGGCTATGGTCATGCGGGGCCGACAATGTGATACCCCACAACATGTTAGAAGCCCTCTTATGTCCAAATCCATTTTGGAAGATTTCGCTTTTGAAATTATGTCGTCGTGCTGTTATATGTTGTGGTCCATTTTACAGCTAAATGTAATCCACTTGTCATCCAAAATGCTAGAATTCTTCCCTGTCCTTACCTCTCATCTCAGGCGTGTCGAATGGCTTCAATTGTGTGATCAGGAATTTTTTTCTGTTTTTGGTTCATTTGAACCCCTAATATTTTGCGATCAATGCAAGATGGCCCTCAGTATCTCCAAATTAAGACTCATCTATATGATTTCTTGTCTACGACATTTGGCTATATTCGTCAACGAAATCAGCATAAAAAAGCCAGAAATTCGCCTTTTGTGTATTTCGGATATCGCCTGTATGTAATGTTGGTATTTTTCACACAAAAGTAGTTGTCCATCTACCCGATGTCCTAAACTCTAACTTGATGCGAGATATCATGTCCTTTGGTTTTTATTTGTGACTTTTATAACGGCTGCAAAATCAGGAACATTTTTAGTTGTTGGTCCATTTCAACCCCTAAATATATTGCGGACATCTTTGATATAATAATAGGCCTAGCCCTTCTGAGCCTAACCCAACCATTTTCGTGAGGATTAGACGATAATTGCAATCTGTATATAATATCCCCAACCTGTGTTGTAAGTTGAAAAAAAAAATATTCCAAAATATACACTTCAATATTATTAATCAAATTGAAAAAATCGCACGCGATAAAAAATATGAAAAAATAAAGAAATGTCACAAAATACTACAAATCAATATTAACATCATTATAGACTTCTTTTTACGCAGTTTATTTAGATTTTATACTTTTATGCCAAGAGGGCTTTCTGAATTCACAACATTTGTCACAATCGGTCCAGCCATTCTTGACATATAAGCATTCTAGCTAACATTGTCTCCTTTTGTATATACACATTGTATATATTTCGCTATATATAACCGATATATTTACTATTGACATCTACGTAACGCTCAAAATTGACCTCTTCGTCTATTTGTGATAGAAAATATTTGCATTTTAATGGAAAATTTGTCTTTTATTTAACACAAATGTTATGGTCTATTTCACCCACTAAATATTACCCGATGACCATCAAAATTGGAAGGCTTCTTCCCTAAGCCCTAGCGCCGTGCTAACTTCCGCTTCGATTGGTCTATAATTGCGACCTGTAGAGCAACTGCAAAATCAGAAAATTTTTCAGTTTTTTGTCCATTTCAACCCCTAAATATTATGCCATTATCTCCAAAAACAATAGGGTTCTATTCTGGCCCTAACCCCACCTCCATTTTTAATTTCGTGAGAATTGGGCCATAATTGCGACCTGTAGAGTGATTAAAAATTAACATGGACAGACGGACGGGCGGACATACATAGCTAGATCGACTCAGATCGGCGAGATAGGAAGATCTATATATACTTTCCTATGTGTGAAATCAATATTTTGAGGTGTAACATAATTTTTGGCCCAATCAAACTTATAATACCCCCAACACATAGTGTTGTAGGGTATAAAAACTTTATCGTTCCTTTCATATTCCTCGATTATATCCTAAATTAAGAAATTGTGAAAAAATGGTTTAAAAAATAAATTTGTTGTGGGGTATTTCAGAGTTGTATTTTAAAAATTTGGTATATGTGTATATGCTTGTTGTTACTAAAATCTAGTCCTATTTTTATACCCTACACCACATAGTGGTAAGGGTATTATGTCTTTGTGCATTTGTTTGTAACATGGAGAAGGAAACGAGATAGACCCATAGTTACTTTTGAGAACCTTCATAGAATCACTTTCTGAGTCGATTTATGCGATTTATCAGTCCGTCTGTCCATGTATTCTTGTGAACAAAATGCAGGTCGCATTTATTATCCGATTGAGATGAAATTTTCCAAACAATATTTTTTTTGGCCCAAGGACGAACCCTATTGAAATTGGTGAGAATCGGATCAAATTTAGATATAGCTCCCATATATATCTTCATCCGATTTCGGGTTAAATGTGCACCAAATGTCCACTATCAGTCCAAATTACCTGAATTTTGGCACACCCAACCGAGTTTGGCCTAGAAGCAAGTATATCAAATTTGGAGAAAATCGGTTCAGATATAGCTATAGCTCCCATATATATCTTTCATCCGATTTGATCTTTAAGTCCCTCACATTCCTACTATGCACTCCACAACCGTGATATTTGGTACCAGGTATTAGATAGAGCACAGAAATAGCTGTTTTAAATTTTATCGAAATCGGTTCAGATTTGGATATAGCTTCCATATATATCTTCATCCGATTTCGGGTTAATTGACCACCAAATGGCCAATATCAGCCCAAATGGCCCGAATTTTGGCACATGTGACCGAGATTAGCCTTAAAGCAAATACAACAAATTTGGAGAAAATCGGCTCAGAAACAACTATAGCTCCCATATATATGTTTTATCCAATTTTGTGTTTAAGCCTCTCACATTCGTAATATGCACTCCACAAGAATGATATTTGGTACCAGATGTAAGATACAGCCCAGAAATAGCTGTTTGTAATTTTATCGAAATCGGTTCAGATTTGGATATAGCTCCCATATATATTTTCATCCGATTTCGGGTTAATTGTGCACCAAATGGCCGATATAGGTCCAAATGGACTGAATTTTAGTACATCGGACCAAATTCAGCCTAGAAGCAAGTATATCAAATTTAGTGAAAATCGGTTCAGATATAGATATAGCAACCATATATATGTTTCATCCGATTTAGTGTTTTAGTCCCTTACATTCGTAATATTCACTCCACAACAATTTGGTACCAGATATTAGATGGAGCACAGGAATAGCTGTTTTAAATTTTATCGAAATCGGTTCAGATTTGGATATAGCTCCCATATATATCTTTATCCGATTTCGGGTGATTGACCACCAAATGGCCGTAATAGCATCAATTTTGGCAAATCCGACCGAAACCAGCTTAGAAGCAAGTACACCAATTTTAGTAAAAATCGGTGCGGATATGGCTATAGCTCCCATATATATCTTTCATCCGATTTGGTCTTTAAGTCCCTCACATCCGTAATATGCATTCCACAGAAATGATATTTGGTACCAGATATCAGATAAAGCCCAAAAATAGTTGATTTTAATTTTATTAAAATCTGTTCCGATTTGGATATGCCTCCCATATATATCTTCATCCGATTTCGTGTTAATTGTACATCAAATGGCCAATATCAGCCCAAATCACCTGAATTTTCGTACATAAGACCTAATTCAGTCTAGAAGCTAATACGTCAAATTTGGAGAAACCCGGTTCAGAGATAGCTATAGTTCGTAAAATGCACGATAGAATTAGATAGATTTTGATTTTGTACCAAATATCTCATAGAGCTCTGAAATGCCCTGTATAAACCTTTTTGCGAGAGCTCTACTAAATATGCATAGTGGTGTAGGGTATCATATAGTCGGCCCCGCCCGACTTTTGAGCTTTCCTTACTGGTTTATAATATATTAGAAAACATATACGTTTTTGGTTAGGTGAATGATATATTTATTATGTAACCCGTTTTCACATTTTGTATATCGGAGCAAAGCACGAAATACAATAAACCCAGTTTTTTTTTATTTTTATTGATATTCCCTTCAATCAATTCGCACTAAAAAAGAAATATTATATTTGGAATGTTAATACTCAACTAAGCATTTACATTACAATATTGGAACTGTATTTGACAAACCCTTGACACTATCAAATACACGTATATTTATATATATGTGTGTATTGGCAAATCCATCCCCATAAATACAACCACAAATCCATAGGCAAAACAGATTTTCTCCATTAAATTGGGATCAAGTGGTTTATAATCAATTTTTGCCAAGACCGAAATACAATAGACATTTCACATGCCTGACTAAAACTACAACAACTTAACAAGAAAATCAAGCAAATAAAATAAATGGAAGGGACTGGAATATGACAAATGCTGTCTTCATTGATGATTTGGTCTGCACCCCACACCCAAAGAGAAAAGGTCAAAAAGTGTAATTTAATTTGTTTACGAAACGTGCCCAACTAAAAATGTCCCAGTCATGCTGTTAGAGGAAAGAAATAACCAAAACTAAATTTCGGTGATTTGGACATGTCCCTTTTCTGGGAGTCCTTAAGACACCATTCGGTGAATGACTCTACGAATCGGCAACATTAAGATACGCATTAGGTTGAACAATGACCAACAGCAAACAAATGTGGGAAATGGTTTCGAGAAAAAGGGGAAAAACAATTTGAACATGATATCAAATATTTATACAAACATCAACGGCAAATGTGTTGATACACATGTTACATCTTAGCAATTTTGGGTAAAAGGGCATTACATTGTCCAGCGACGGGGGTGGGGGTGGGAGTGAGGGTGTCAAATGGTATAAGCTGGCTATTTTCCCTGTGATGTTTCCCTTCAAAAAGGATTAGTGACTGTGGGGTTATGTGTCTGCGTTCTTTGGGTGTATGTGTGTGTGCGTGTGCAGGGGTTTCATGGTTTGTACAAGCATTTGATTGGCAAATCTGGAATTACTCTGACTGTGAGTGGAAGGGAGATTAAGTAATTGAATATAGATTAAATCACTGATGACATGCAGAACTTTTGGATTTACTTGATTTGCAAAATTAATGGGGTGCTGGGACAATTGGCCAAAGGAAATTGAATTTTTTCTTCGTTTACTTAAGGGTTGGAATAGAAACCGAAAGCAATTGTTGTAAATAAAGAGCTCAACGAAAGGTGGTCCACTGATTGCAAGGGATTAACTGAATATGTGTCACAAAGAATCCAATATCAGCTGTACGTTGAGTCGAAATAATACCAATAAGCTAATAAACAGCAGTATTAGCTTTAATCGATGCAAAACCAAGAGTATTAGGTTAGGTCTATTCAATGTTGTTACACGCCTAAAATAAGCTTTTTTGAGAGAGTAAGAACGAATTTTGTGTTATATATACAATAGGAATAAAGTAAAAAAGCTGTAGGTTCAGCCGGGCCGAACTTTGAAACCCCTCCACCATTTGGAACGAGTTTGTAAATTTTCAAAAAAATAACATTCGCTAAAAATTCTGTCTTAAAAAATACCGAATATTGCCGATATATTGGGGTCTATACGAAGACGTGGACCAGAAAAGGCAAATCTTGTCACAAGTCATTACAATATTCAAATACGAAACGTGAAAAAATCCGGTGAGTAATGTAGCTAAAATCATCAAAATACCGAATATAGGGAGGTACTGACATATGTGGGCTATTTGAAACAACTCCGCTGAATAACGCCCCTCTTAAATCAAAAATATCGAATATCGTGGATTTTTAGACCACTCCATTGAAAAATGTTGCTAAAATCATCAAAATACCAAATATAGGGAGGTACCGTTATATTGGGGATATAAGATATCGTGTACCTATATATATAGAGGATGAAGTACTCAGAAGGAAATCTTTTGGTGCACAATTAACTTGAAATCGGATAGATATATATGAGAGCTATATCTAACTTTGAACCGATCTCGATAAAATTTGGCAAAGGTATTTCTGAGCTGTATTTGATATATTTCCCCGGATATCGTTAATACGGAGTACATATTACTGCTATGCAGGGCAAATTCAACAAATCGGATGAACAATATGTATGGGAGCTATAGCTATATCTGAACCGATTCCCAACAAATTTGACATACTGGTTTCTAGCCTCAATTTGGTCGTAAGTACCAAATTCCATTCCATTTGGAATATTACAAGTTTGGTGCAGAAAAAAAGCAAATCGGTCGGGAGCTACGTCCAAATGTTTACCGATCTCGATAAAATTTAGCAAGGGTATTTCTGAGGTATATTTGATATATTTCCCTAAATATCGTTGTTGGAGAGTGCATATTACGGCTGCGGAGGACAAAAATAACAAATCGGATGAACAATATATATGGGAGCTATATGAACCGATTTCAATCAAATTTAACATACTTATTTTCAGATCCAATTCATATTATTGGGCTGATATTACACATTTGGTGCACAATATAAGGCAAATTGGACGAAAATATTAATGGGAGCTATACCTAAATTTTGACCGATTATCTCCAATTTCAATAGGATTCGTCCTTGGGTCGAACACATTATTTGTGCACAATTTCATCTGAATCGGGCAATAAATGCGACCTGTACTTTGTTTACAAAAATACATGTACAGACGGACGGGCATGCATAAATCGACTCAGAATGTGATTCTATGCAGATCACCAAAAGGAACTATGGGTCTATCTTGTTTCCTTTTGCCTGTTACAAACAAATGCACAAAGACATAATACCCTGACCACCTTGTGATGTAGGGTATAAATATAAAAAAATATAAAACAATTATCACAAAATACTACAAAATCCATATAAATATCATGATTGTCATCTTCCTATGCAATTTTTTTTAGTTTTATAAACAAATGTTATGCTCTATTTCCCTCACTAAATATTACCCGATGACCATCCAAATAGGTCTCAAATTGGCAATCCAAAATTGGACATATTTGTCCAGATTGCACATTTTCGGCCTTGTTGAGATTCCATATTTCGGTGTAGTATTTGTAGATATAATCTGGTACGGCTTTACTTTTGTTATACATTACCACACAAATCTCCTTTAAAAAACACACACACACACTGAAATGTATTTCTCATGCCTTAAATACAAAGACTTCCACCCGACCTTTTTGTAATTTCTAATTAAATATATACCGCTTCACTAGTTACGTGTATTATTTTCATTTTTAATAAGATCTGAAGCATGTCATTCAGTCTTCAGAAGCGTGAACATCTTAAAGATGTCTGTCGACACAGCAACAAAAGGTGTTGTTTTATCTCTTAAGTGACAAATAAACATTAAACCTCGACACTTACGAACATGAGGGGTTAACACCTGGTACGAAAACGACGACGACATTGACACTTGGGAGACAACAGGACATGTACACAGACATTAATACCCCAAATAAAACATGATTACTGCCGCCCACTCATTGCCTGTGTGTTTGTGTGTGTGTGAAAATGTGTGTAGTGCTCTCAGTGTGCGCCTACTTCTGTTTATAAGGACTAATTATAATGAGAACACTTCTAATGACATTGATAATGATAATGACGATAATGATGATGATGCTCATTTCCTTTCAAGGTCTTTTGGGCTTTTTGTACAACTTGAAATGCCTTGGCACAATGCCAGACATTTCAGCTCAGTGGCAAATTAAATTCGGCTTGTTTGTAAATAACAATCTTTTTTTGTCTGTAACTGATTTCGTCTAAACACCGAAGCGGAAATACAATGTAAGATGTTTACAAGCTCTTTGCTGCCAATGAAATGTTATCTTGCCAACTTATTAAAGGATAAAGTTTAGACGAGATTTGGCTTCTTAATGCAAAAAAAAACCATTCTGGGCAATATAATATATTTAAAATATTCCATAAAATATTTAAAATTATGTCTAGAGCACATTTTACTGTCCAACACTTTTAAAAAATATGGTGCAGTTACAAAACCAAAGACATATGAATAAAATTTTCACAAGTGGAAAAAAATCAGTATATCTGATCTCCACATGGTGGTCATTGGATCTGCGTCAGTTTTAACTTAAAGTATCTATTACTCGAATGAAAATCAAAAGCCGTGTTTAAATGGGTAGACATCTTAAATGATTGGAATTCAAGTCATATTTGAGAAAGGAAGACGTTTACCGACTTAAAAATTAACCAGTAAGGAAAAGTCAAAAATCGAGCGGGCCGACTATATGATAACCTACACCACTATGCACATTTAGTAGAGCTCCCGTAACAAAATAATTTATTTGAAGTAGATAATACAAACTATCAACATTTGGCCTCAGAATAGTTATAATTTGGTTTAGGAGAGAATTAATATATGGGAGGCATATCCAATTCTGAATCGATTTTCACTAAATTTGACAGAGATATTTTTATCTTTTATAACAAAAAAAAAAAAAAAAACATTGCTATAGAGTGCATGATATCACTTCGAGAAAGATTAAATTAAAAAAAATATATATAAATAGGAGCCGAGTTCCACCTAATGGAAAAATGCGTTCCAAAATACACTCCACTTGGGCGGATATATGCCATTATTTGCACAATAAAATTGAATTCGCATTAGGGATATATATGGGAGCTATATCCATATTTTAGCCGATCTCGCTAAAATTTGGCAAAGGTATTTCCCATCTCTATAAGATATCTAGTACCAAATATCATTGTTGTCGAATGTGTATTACGAATTTGAGGAACTTAAACACCAAATCAGATGAAATATATATAGCTATATCTGAACCGATTTACACCAAATTTGAAGTACTTGCTTCTAGACTGAATTCGGCCGGATGTACCAAAATACATATACCACATTATTATTAAAATATAATTCTTGTGGAATGCATATTACGAATGTAACGGACTTAAACACCAAATAGTATGAAACATATATATGGAAGCCATAGCTATATCGGAACCGAGTTTCATCAAATTCTATGTACTTGTTTCTAGACTGAGTTTGGCTGGATGTGCCAAAATTCTGGTCATTTGGACTGGTATTGGCCACTTCGTGCACAATTAGCCCGAAATCAGCTAAAGATACAGGCTGAAATGAAACCAGTAAGGAAAGCTCAAAAGTCGGGAGGGGCCGACTATATGATACCCTACACCACTATGCATATTTAGTAGAGCTCTCGTAAAAAGGTTTATACAGGGCATTTCAGAGCTCTATGATATTTGGTACAAAATCAAAATCCATCTAATTTTATCGTGCATTTTACGAACTATAGCTATCTCTGAACCGGGTTTCTCCAAATTGTACGTATTAGCTTCTAGACTGAATACGGTCTTATGTACGAAAATTCAGGTGATTTGGGCTGATATTGACCATTTAGTGCACATTTAACCCGAAATCGGATGAAGATATATATGGGAGCTATATCCAAATCTAAACCGATTTCGATAAAATTTAAAACAGCTATTCCTGTGCTCCATCTAATACCTGGTACCAAATATCACGGTAGTGGAGTGAATATAACGAATGTATGGGACTAAAACACTAAATCCGATGAAACATATATATGGTTGCTATATCTATATCTGAACCGATTTTCACTAAATTTGATATACTTGCTTCTAGGCTGAATTTGGTCCGATGTACTAAAATTCAGTCCATTTGGACTTATATCGGCCATTTGGTGCACAATTAACCCGAAATCAGATGAAGATATATATGGGAGCTATATCCAAATCTGAACCGATTTCGATAAATTTTAAAACAGCTATTTCTGTGTTCCATCTAATACCTGGTACCAAATATCACGGTTGTGGAGTGCATAGTAAGAATGTGAGGGGCTTAAAGATCAAATCGGATGAAAGATATATATGGGAGCTATAGCTATATCTGAACCGATTTTCTCCAAATTTGATATACTTGCTTCTAGGCCGAACTCGGTTGGGTGTGCCAAAATTCAGCTGATTTGGACTGATAGTGCACATTTGGTGCACATTTAACCCGAAATCGGATGAAGATATATATGGGAGCTATATCTAAATTTGATCCGATTCTCACCAATTTCAATAGGGTTCGTCCTTGGGCCAAAAAAATATTGTTTGGAAAATTTCATCTCAATCGGATAATAAATGCGACCTGCATTTTGTTCACAAGAATACATGGACAGACGGACGGACAGACGGACTGACATGCATAAATCGACTCAGAAAGTGATTCTATGAAGGTTCTCAAAAGTAACTATGGGTCTATCTCGTTTCCTTCTCCATGTTACAAACAAATGCACAAAGACATAATACCCTTACCACTATGTGGTGTAGGGTATAAAAAACTGCAACAAATTTCAGACTGTTGTCATTTCTAAGCCACTCATCCGACAGCTGTTAAAATTATTCCAGTGCCAGCTCATTATATTGTTCACAAGCGTACAAAAGCATTCTGGTGAAAAATTTTCAGAAAAAAAAGTTATTCGTGATGGAATTCAAGCGTGGTAGTGTGATTTCTTTCTACTTGGCTGGTCCACATCCAAGCACGCGCCACCCAAGAATGGTTATAAAATGAGATTCCTTACTTCATTTCCAGCGCACAATGGCCACGATAATCTCCGGATACCAATCCGTTTGACTATTGTGTCTGGAGTATTTTGGAAAGCAAGGTTGGCACTAAAAAATAGCAAAGAGTCGATCACCTCAAACAAGCGTTTCCCCGGGAATGGGCCAAAATGCCGCAGAGCAGCATTACAGTTTTGAAGACTTTCTCTTCCATCCTTGAGTTCAGCCTTAATTTTTATAGCCTTACAGCCTTACTTTAAATATGGAGGGTAAATAAAGTTTGTCACTCCGTTTGGAGCACCTCGAAATATACATTTTAGACCCCACAAAGTGTATGTATTCTTGATCAGCATAAAATTATATGTCGATTTAGCGATGACGTGTGTTGATAATTTTTTTCTCAGACATGTGATAGTTTTACAGGACCGTTGGTATTGGCTAAATAGGTCCACGCTTTGGTATAGCCCCCACATAACTTTATCGACAGATATAATGTTTTTTTTTTTTTTTTTTGGCTGCTTTAGGCCCAATTTTAACCCAAATTTGCTGTAAATGGGCAGCTTATGTTCCAATTATGTAAGAAACTTCCTTAGATAGAACTGTCAATGTCTGCCTAACTGTCTAAGTTTTAATATAATCCCCACATAACTGTGCCTCAAAATATTCGGTATTTTGATGATTTGTGTTACACTTTTCACCAGAATTGTTTCAAGCTTTCCATTTCAAATTCGTAATGGGTGCTACAGGCTGTGACCGAAAAGTGCATATGCAGGTCCAGGTCTTCGTATAGACCCCATATAACTGTACCTCCAGATATTTTGATGATTTTAACGACATTATTCACGGGAATTGTTTCAACTTGCGTATTTATACCCTACAACACTATGTGTTGGGGGTATTATATGTTTGATTGGGCCGAAAATTATGTAACACCTCGAAATATTGGTTTCCCTCATAGGAAAGTATATATCGATCTTCCTATCTCGCCGAGCTGAGTCGATCTAGCTATATATGTCCATGTTA
The DNA here is from genome assembly GCF_030504385.1 of Musca domestica. Classification (NCBI taxonomy): domain Eukaryota; kingdom Metazoa; phylum Arthropoda; class Insecta; order Diptera; family Muscidae; genus Musca; species Musca domestica. Next base: position 18,924,057 of record NW_026712133.1, on the reverse strand, counting down.
ACTTGTAATCACTCTAAAGGTTGCAATTATGGTCCGATCTTCACGAAATTTAGAATTGAGGTTGGTTTAGGGCCAGAATATAAGCCTATTGCTTTTGGAGATGATCGCATTATATTTAGGGGTTGAAATACTCTACAGGTCGCAATTATAGACCAATCGACGCGGATGTTAGCATAGGGCTTGGGTCTAGGGCTGGACAGAAGCCTTTCAATTTTTATGATCATCGGGTCATATTTAACGGGAAATAGACCATAACATTTGGGTTAAATAAAAGTCAAATTTTCCATTAAACCGCGAATATTTCTAATCCCGGCTAATCAGAAATAGACGGACAGGTCAATTCTGACAGTTACGTAGATGCCGATAAGAAATATATCGAATATATGTAGCGAAATATAAACAATGTTTATATACAAAGACAAGAGATATTAGCTAGAATGCTTATATCTTAAGAATGGCTGGACCGATTTTGACATATTTTTTATCGCATGCGATTTTTTAAATTTGATTTATAATATTGAAGTGTACATTTCATAATATTATATACACATTGCAATTATCGTCCTATCCCCACGAAAATTTTCACAAGGGATGGGTTAGGCTCAGAAGGTCTAGGTCTATTGTTTTCAATGATGTCCGCAATTTATTTAGGTGTTGAAATGGATATTGGCTAAATGTCCCTGGTCAAAAAACTAAGGGTAATATCAGGGGAGTGCTCTATGACATAATTTAAAAAGCGAAATCTTCAAAAATGGATTTGGACATGAGGAGACTTTTACCATATTGTAGTGTTGTAGGGTATCACATGGTCGGCCCTGCACGACCATAGCCTTTGCTTACTTGTTAATTATTGTAGTTGCCTATGACGAAAATTGAAATTTCTGTCCCTCGTCTTCGTATAGACCCAATATAACGGTACTTTCCTATTTTCCGCATTTTTATGATTTTTCCAATATTTTTCAAAATTTTTTTTCTCTGATTTTGTGTTTAAACATGACTTGCAGAGCTGAAACAGAATCAGATGAAAATTGGAATAAAAATTGGATTTCAGTTAATGTCGAACTTTCACACAGCTAGATTGACTCAGGTTATGTACCATCCACATAGCGGTGATGTGGCCTCAAAATAGATAAAACTCCATCCTCATACAGCAAATGTTTTTTCATTAGTCCTCAATTATGTTATCAAAATGTATACTTTCACGTGCTGTTTCAGTTCTATGTTAACAAAATTTTAATGTTAAGTGTAAAACCTCGCTTAATATGTGTGTCAATAAGTTCAAACTCCCACACCGTGCAAAGGGTGGATGTTTGTGGAACTGTGACAACATCCACACAAGTTCGAGTACAGAGTTCAAACATTTTTTGGAACAAGTTACCGTTGGTATTTCAACATTTGTGGATTCTATTATTACCCCTGCCATTTACCATCTACCACTACAATCACAGGCGAGAGGATAACGACAATCACAGATACAAGACGAAGATGAATACGACAACGACAATCAATGCTGGCTGGCTGGCTGGACCGATGAAGTAGCAAATTTCATTCGAAAATAGTGTTAGTACGTAACGGTAACTCAAGGCGTCAACAACGTTAGAGACGGTATTAACGGATACGTTAAAGTGGCTACTTGAGAAGAAATGAAAGCATATCGGTTCTATACGCACCTCATGCCTTTTGTTGGGGGGTGTTCAATGGATGAATAAATGAATGTTCGTTCTTCCGGTGAATTCTTAAATTTTGAAATTGTGTGAAAATATCTGATTGAAAATTAAAGGATAATTATCTTTAAATTTAAATTATCAAATCGAAAAATATAAAATAAATAAATAAATGATATTCTCTTGCATACGCCCCATGGTGAATCTTAAAGATACCAACACTTCAATGTATCGTTCGTCGGAGTTCGGTTTCGTTAGGCCAGTCACCGGTCATATACGTGTCGTGTCCTATAATTATTTAACCCAATGATAAATGTGTGCTTGTAGGCGTGTGTATGTGTTTGTGAAAATGTATTGTGCCAATGCCCTTTGAAATATATTGTAAATAAAAGGCATTGCTCCAAAAAAAGCTAACTCCTACAACAACAGTTAAATATAATAACGCCATACAAAATCAAGTGTTTGTGTTGCCGTCAGTCGTTCGTCTCCCACAACATGCCAACGAGGAAAAATAAATATCAATAAATGTAGGTGCCAGCCATGATATGATGTGTTATTGTGAAAATCTTTTATGTGAAATCTTTATAGCCTTATGATAACAATGTGGATAGCAGGCTTGAATTGGCCCATAAAATTATAAAAATATATAATAAAAGGATAAGAAAAATTTTTAATGTTTTATAAAGTGTTGTAGATAATATAAAATATCTTAATGTAAGGCATTACCAAAGTCAAGAGATGAATGTTTTATAAAACTTGAATGATTTTTACTTGTGTGTGTGTCTGATACAATCAAAATATTTTATTTCATTTATGAAAAATATGATATTTTAAAATAATAGAATATATTTTTGTTAAATTATATTTGCTCATGGAAAACAAGAATGAAGTTGTTGAAGATTTTTTAAGAATGCAATAATATGCATTTAGGTGCGGAATCTATTAGAAATTCCAAATATTGCCATGAAATATTATAATGTCAAATCACCAATTGCCAATTTCATAGGTAATTTGTGTGTCCAAGTAAATTTAGTGGCAAAAAAAAAACAAAACAAGCAAAAAAGTAGTAAGTTCGGCCGGGTCAAACTTTGAATATCCTTCACTATTTGGAGCAAATTTTTTCAAAAAAATAACACCCGTTAAAAATTCTGTTAAAATCTTAAAAATACCGAATGTAGCCATTTTATTGAGGTCTATACGAAGACGTGGATCTGCTCAAGCAACTTTTGTCATAAGCCATTGCAACATTCAAATACGAAACTTGAAAAAAACTACGGTGAATAATGTAGCTAAAATCATCAAAATAACGAACGTGGGGCGTTTCTGATATATAGGGCCTATACGAAGGTCTGGATCTGCTTATACAATTTTCTGTCATAGACTGTAGTTCCCATTAGGAACTCTAAATACGAAATTTGAAACAACTCCTGTGAAAAATTGTGCTGAAATCATCAAAATACCGAATATTGGGATTTTATGTCATAGGCTATAGTACCCATTACGAATTCTAGGTACGAAATTTTAAGCAACTCCGGTTAAAAATGTCCTTAAAATCGTCAAAACATTATATATCGAGGTGTACCGTTGTATGTTGGCTATACAACATCGCGGATTTATATAAACAATTCTCTTCCAGAGGGTGAAGTACTCAGAAAAAACTTTTTGTGTGGATTTTCAGGCAATTCCATTGAAAGATGTGACTAAAATCGCCAAAATACCGAATATCAGACCTATACAAACAAATTTCTTCCAGAAGGTAAGCTACTCGAAAATAACTCTTGCGTGGATTTTCAGACAATTTCATTGGAAATGTGGCTAAAATCATCAAAATACCGAATATCGGGGGTGCGATTATATAGGGGACTATACGATATCTTGGACCTATATAAACTGTTTTCTTCTAGAGAGTAAAGTAAAGAAGAGAGTAAAGAGAGAAAGAACTTCTTGTGTGGACTTTCAGACAATTATATTGGAGATGTGGCTTAAATCATCAAAATACCGAATATCAGGGGGTGGGTTTATATAGGGGGCTATACGATATCGTTGACCGATATAGCCCATCTGACCTGCCTGCACACAAAAGACTGATCTGTGCAAAATTTTAGCTTCCTATCTTATTTCATTTTGACTCTAGCGAGATTACAGACGGATGGACAGACGGACGGACGGACACTATATCGGCTTAGAATTTTACGCTGATCAAGAATATATATACTTTGTTATGTCTAAAATGATTATTTCGTTGAGTTACAAACGGAATGACGAACTTAATATACCCTCCATACTGTGTATGGTGGAGGGTATAAAAAACAGTAAGGAATGGTCATAAGTAGGGCGGGACCGACTATAAGATATCCTACACCACTATGCGTATTTAGTAGAGCTACGTTATTTGTATTGGGAATTTATGTGAAGTAGATCATACAAACTATAAACCTTTTTTGGTTTTAGAGAAGACACAATTTGGGAACATTGCTATTGAGTGCATGATATCACTTCGAGAAGGATTATATTACAAAAAAAAAATAAATTGGAGCCAAGTTCCACAAAATGGAAACGAACGTCCCGAAATTCACTCCATTTGGGCTGATATTAACCATTATTTGCACAATAAACCTGAAATTGGATTAAGGATATATATGGCAGCGATACCCAAATCTGAGCCGATCTCGATATAATTAGCAAAAGTATATCCGAGCTCTATAAGATATCTGGTACCAAATTTCGTTTTTGTCGGATTCATATTACGAATGTGAGAGACTTAAAGACCAAATCGGATGAAACATACACTGGTGGCCAAAACTAAAGCAACTTAAATCGCAAAGACAATAAATGTCCTGTAACTTTTACAAAAATAAACAGATCGTAATTATTTTTCCAGTTTTAAATGAGGGGTTTAATTCTCTTTTAAGAAACTAAAAATAAAAATACAAAAATAATTTTGAACGAAAAATAATATGTGGAAAACTAAAATGACCCAATTTTTGCTTGGTCAAAACTAAAGCAACTTTTGATTTTTTTATTTTAAAACAATTAAATTTAGGCTAGTAGTCGATAGCATAACCATTATTTTTGATAGCAGCTTCACACCTACGAGACATTGAATTTATAACACGCTCAATTTGATCCTTGGGTGTGCCTTCCCAGGCACCCCGAATTCTTTAGAAAATGTTGTGCTTATTTATTTCCGAATCTCTCTTGATCTTCCTATCTACGATACTCCCAAGGTTTTCTAAGGAGTTTAGGTCAGGTGATTGTGCCGGCCATAACAAAACATGAATTTTTGACTCCCGCAACCAATATTTGGCAAGTATTGATACAAGTTTGGGATCATTGTCATGCTGAAACACCCAAATCAGCCGAATATTTTACTCAGAGTAAGGGAACAACGTGATGTCCAACACATCTTTGTAAACAAACCGATCCACAACTTCCATTATTTTATGGATAGGCCCAAGTCCATAGAAAGAAAAAAAAAAACAGCGCCACGCCATTTTTGACCCTCCCTCATGCTTCACTGTACCTTTGCAACACTGCGGCTTGAGTCCATCATTTTTTGGCCTTCTCACCGTAAAATTTTTCACGTCTGAGCCTTTAATATTAAACGTAGACTCATCCCAGAAATAATGTTTTTTCCATTCAGCTTGATTCCACTTAGTATTATCGTTTCCGAAAGCCTTTTTGATTTTTTCAGATATAAATGGTTTTTTTTTTTTGATGTCTTACGGGCATGCAGACCAGCTGCCACTACTCGTCTACGCACTGATCTCAAGCTTATATCCAATGATTGCTCTCTCACCAATCCAGTTGAACCCTTAAATAGTTGTTTTTATTTCTCTCACAATTTGTGGATCAGTACGGGCTGAAGTTTTTCACGGCCTTCATCCGTTATAGACTGTTACTACTGATCCAGTTTCAAAAAACTGACTTAGTATACAGAAATAATTATGAAATCACATAAATATTTATGAATTATTTCTCGGAAATCATTTTCTGTGATATGTTGTTTTGATAGTCACTGATAATTTGCTGTTTTATTCAGGTACCGTATTTGCTTTTAGCCATTTTTAAAATTTTTTTGGGCAGTACCTAAAGTACCTAATTTAAAACAAGAAAAACTTTCTCATTTTCTTAATTTTTGAAAAAGTTACAGGGCATTCATTCTCCTTGTAATTTCAGTTGCTTTAGTTTTGGCCACCAGTGTATATATGGAAGCTATAGCTTTATATGAACCGATTTTCTCAAAATTTGATGTACATGCTTCTAGACTCAATTCGGTCGGATGCACCAAAGTTCAGTACTTTTTGACAAATATTGGCATATTGGTGCACAATTAACCCGAAATCGGTTGAAGATATATATGGGAGCTATATCCAAATATGAACCGAACTTGACAAAGTTTAAAAAACTTATTTCAGAGCTGTATCTGATATCTGGTACAAAAGATTATTGTTGTGGAGTACATATTACGCTTGTGAGGGACTTTAAAACCCAAATCGGATGAAACATATATATGGGACCTATAGCTACACCTGAACCGATTTACATTTAAATTTGAAATACTGGTTTCTAGGATGAATTCAGTCGGAACTCACAAAATTCAGTCCATTTGGACTGATATTAGCCATTTGGAGAACAATAAACCTGATATCGGATAAAGATAAATGTGGGAGCTTTATCCAAATCTGAACCGATCTCGATAAAATTGGGCATACGTACCTTCGAGCAGTATCTGATTTCTGGTACCAAATATGATATTGGCCATTTGGTGTACAATTAACTCAAAATCGGTTGAAGATATATTTGGAAGCTATGTCTAAACTTGAACCGATTCTCACCAAATTTTCGTCCTTGGCAAATATTAGCAAATATTGTTTGGAAAATTTCATCTCAATCGGATAATAAATGCGACCTGCATTTTGTTCACAAGAACACATGGACAGACGGGCTGACAGACTCCGATTGCACAAATACATAATACCCTTACCACTATGTGCTGTAGGGTATAACAATTTAAATTTTCCAATAAAAAATAGAAAAAAATTATACCCTCCACAATACACAGTACGGAGGGTATATTAAGTTCGTCATTCGGTTTGTAACACGTCAAAATAATAATTTAGGACCTAACAAACTATATACGTTCTTGATCAGCGTACATTTCTAACACGGTTTAGCCCTGTCCGTCCGTCCGTTGTAATCGTGCTAGAGTCAAAACGAATTAAGACAGGAAGCTATAATTTGTAATAATAATGTTTTAGCCACATTTTCAATGGAATTGTCGGAAATTCTACAAAAGGAGTTCTTTGTGAGAAGCTTACCCCCTGAAAGAGAATTGTCTATATTGGTTTTAGATATCGTATATTCCCCATCCCCACATATAAGGTCCATACCCCATATAAAGGTACTTCCCGATATTCGGTATTTTGATGCTTTTAGCCACATTTTTCAATGGAATTATCTGAGAATTCACACAGGGAGTTCGTTCTGAGTACTTTATCCTGAGCGGTATTTTTCAACGTATTTTTTTGGAAATTTTTCAAGTTCCTTCTAAATGGTGGAGAGTATTAAAAGTTCGGACCGGCCTAACTTAGCTGCTTGCTTACTTATTCACACTTAACATGGGACCAATTTGGTGCGGTTTATGGACTGGTGGTATCATTGGAACGTACTTTATCAAAGAAACTGCGAAAACGTAACTGTGAATGTTGAGAGCTACCGTGAGAGATATTCAACTTTTTTGCCCAACATGCTTGTTAAAGATGTGTTTTCAACAAAACACGACACACAGCTCTCGACTCGACTCAACAACGGATTCATTGAGAGGGGAGTTCGGTCAGTTGGCCGCCTAGATCATGCTATTGACAGTCTTTGTACTACTTTTCACCCAATTTGGAACTTTAGCCCCAATGCTGTAATATAGGAAATATTTCAGATACAGCCCACAATACCTTTGCCAAATATAATCTAGATCGGTTTAAATTTGGATATAGCTACCACATATATCTTTCGATTAGTTTTAACTTTATATCCTTCTATTGGTTTGAAACATGGAGAAGGAAACGAGATGAACCCATATAACTTTTGAGGATCTTCATAGAATCACTTTCTGAGTCGATTTATGCATTTTTGTCCGTCTGTCCATCCGTCAGTCTGTCCATGTATTTTTGTGAACAAAATGCATGTAGCTTTTATTATTTATTTATTATATGAGATTAAATTTTCCAAATAACATTTGATTGGTCCAAGGGCCAGCCCAATCGAAATTGGTGAGAATCGGTCCAACTTTAGATACAGTTACCATATATATCTTCGACCAATTTCAGTTTCATTGTGCACCAGATGGTTAATATCAATCCAACTGGAATGAATTTAGCACAGCCTAGAAGCAAGTACATTAAATTTGGTGAAAATCAGTTCAGACATAACTATAGCTCCCATATATATGTTTTATCAGATTTGATGTTAAAGTCCCTCACATTCCTAGTATGCACTGCATGAGAATGATATTTGCTGCCAAATATCAGATACAGCCCAAAAATGCTTCTGCCAATTTTTATCAAGTTCGCTTCTGATTGGGATATAGCTTCCATTTATATTTTCGGCCGATATCAATTTAATTGTGCGCCAAATATGTAATATTCGTCCAATTTGGATGTACTTCGGCACGTCCGACCGAATTCAGCCTAGAAGCAAGTATATCCAAAGTGGTGAAAATCCGCCCAGATATAGCTATAGTTCGCATATATAAATTTCATCCGATTTGGTCTTTAAGTCTCTCACATCCGTAACATGCACTCCTCAACTATACTATTTGAAACCAGATATCTTATAGTGATTAGAAATACCTCTACCAAATCAGCGATCAGTTCAGTGTTTTTTTAAAGCCCGATAGAACTTGAAATTGTAAAAAATAACACAAAATTTAAATTTCAATCAATTTTTTATTCGAAAGATCAATACGTGACATTAACATTTAAAAATGATTTCGGGCATATGGGCACCGTGGCTGTTCTTGACGAAGTGCATTCTGGACGTCAAATTTTTGCCCACTTTTTCGTGTACTACTGGCCGTATGTCACTAATAACACGAACAATGCTGGCCTCCAAGGCGTCAATTGTTGCTGGTTTATCAGCATAAACCAGTGACTTCACATAGCCCCACAGGAAATAATCGAGAGGTGTAAAATCGCTCGACTTTGGAGGCCAATTGACAGGTCCACTTCTCGAAATCTACTTATCGCCAAATTTTGATTTCAATAAGTCGATGGTTGCGTTCGTCGTATGGCACGTAGCGCCATCCTGTTGAAACCACATCTCCTCCGGATCAATGTCATCCATATTTTTAAACCAAAAATCATTGATCATGGTGCGATAACGATCTCCATTGACCGTAAAGCGTGTTCCGGCCTCAGTTTTGAAGAAATAAGGTCCGATAATGCCACCAGCGTGAAAACCACACCATACAGTGCATTTTTTGGATGTAATGGAGTCTGTAGGGTCTCTTGTGGATTGGTCTCACTTCATATGCGGCAAGTTTGCTTATTAACAAACCCTTTAAACCAAAAATGCGCCTCATCGCTGAACACGATTTTGCGATAAAACAACGGGTCATTTGCCAACTGCTCTAGAACCTGATTTTCGTAGCGTTGTTCAAGCGTTACTCTATTCATGATGATTTGTCAGAGTATACTGAAACAAATAAAAAATCATTCATCAAAATTTAATTTTTTGTGTTACTTATTACAATTTAAAGTTCTATCGGGCTTAAAAAACACCCTTTATCTACATCCGATGAGCTATTGGATGCATTTTTCCGCAAACAACCGAATTTTTCCATTTAGCGAATCTTGGCTCCTATAAATATATTTTTATATATTCTTTTTCGATATCATAGCATGCAAATTTGTTTGGTATGAGAGGTACACATGCCTCTGTAATATTTGGTGGAAATCGGTTCAGAGTTTGTTATCCATCCTATATATTAGTTCCTTCTGATTCCAATTCCAAATAAGGTTCATAGTTGGTATGATCTACTTTACGAGAGCTCTACTAAATATTCATAGTGGTGTCGGTTATCATATAGCCGGCCTTGTGCGACTTTTGCCCTTTCTTTACTGGTTTCATAGTTGGTATGATCTACTTTACGAGAGCTCTACTAAATATTCATAGTGGTGTCGGTTATCATATAGCCGGCCTTGTGCGACTTTTGCCCTTTCTTTACTGGTTTTCAATTCTGATCTACCTTGTAATTATTGCATCATGGTATAGAGTATCGTATAGTTGGCACCTCCAGACTCCTTTGATTCAAGACCACATTTCAAATTTTTAGAAACATAATAAATTTGGTTTGGTTTCCCTTTATAATTCTCAGAAACAGTTAAGTAAATATTTCCCCTGTGATTATTTGTTCCCATCCTTCCCATCCACTTCCAATTTGATACGCGTATTTATTTGTGTGCCATTTAGAGTCGAACAAATAATCGGGAAAATTTGTGTATTTACATAGTCAGTTTTATATAATTAAATGCAATGTAAATTGGTTTTGGGAATATTTCAAATGCCATTAGTTACACGTGACTCCGATATTATTTTGATTTTTGGATGTTGAAAATCATAATAAACAAACTAATTGATGCATTGTTAGCTTTAAATATTTTAGTTTTAATTGATTGTGTGAGTATATACGGGATGTGGATACAAGTTATACGTTTATACAATTATGATATTTTTATTGAATTTTAAAACAAAATCGAATTTTATTTTCAATATATCATGTAGTGGGAATATAGGTATATTTCATAATTTTATTTTTAACATTTTCCACGAGTTTCGATTGCATTGTATTTCTAATAAGACTAAATATTAAAAATATATGTTTTTAAACTTAAATATATTTGCTGCATTGTTGAATTTTAATTAACTAAAACAGACTATCAAATGAATTCATTCATTAGGGCGAAAAAAGCAGAATCAATCACTTACATATTGATGCAATTAAAAATTCAAACTAAATTCTCGTTATGAATTCAAATCACATTCTTTTTCTGTATTTTTAAAATTATTTGCTGTATAGAAAGCATTAGAAAATCGCCATTGCTAAATCGCATCATGAAAAACAAATTTACGATTCATTTTGTTTTTTTAATTTGCAGCGAGCCAGCAACACTGCGAATGGCTATTGAAGCCATTTAAAATTCGTGAATAGCTAACACCGCCTGAGGGCTGCATAACTTAAATACAGCCAAAACTATTGAAGTGTGAAAATAAAATGTAATAAATGTTTAGAATGAAACCAAATACAAAAAAAAAAAAAGAAAAAAAATAATAAACATATTTTTTAATAAAAAAAAAACATTTTATCAATGCTTTTAGAGATAAATGGCAAAATCAATAGATGTAGATTTTGAACTTATGCAAAGGCTAATTGCACACTGAATGAATGTAGTTATATTAAATCAAATATTTATTAGAATATAAAGTGATTGGTTGAGAGCATGTGAAAATAATAATGATAATAATAATAATGATGATAATAATAATAATAATAATAGTAATAATAATAATAATAATAATAATAATAATAATAATAATAATAATAATAATAATAACGCAGGGGCATCCTCCAAAAAGGATGACGGGCCTAACGACCCCGCGGACCCCAAGTGAATCCCGAGAGCGTCTGTCTCGAATCGAGCGGCTTTCAGGTCAGCGTCTGTTTCCCAGGTCAGGGGCGGCTGTACACCACACGTCTTTTGGGTAGGCAGACGTCAACAAAAATACCCAAACCCACAAAAAACAAATATGGAGACACAAAATAATAATAATAACATTACCACAACAAACCAACTAACTTCCACATCTGAACAACGGACCAACACAACCATAAGTTCACCTGTTACACGCGCTTCCTCTGTTATTCGAGAACAGACGACCGCTACGACAGGGCTGCCGCGACGCAGAATAAAGTGGACGCAAGACATGAATATGTCAGTCCTAAAGGCGTACTTTAAAGCCAAACGCGCGGAAAACCAAACTGGTTACAGGCAGCAAATGTATACTCTCTTTCTTTCCGAGTACCCTGAACTATCCCATCTTACCCAACAAAACATAGCAGACAGACGAGCTGCTATAATAAGAAATAATTTAATTCCAGTAACCGTACAAGAAGAAATACGACAAACTGTAGAACGAGAATCACAACATGATTCTACGCCACAAATACCCCCAAGTAGTATCGTACCTAATGTAACACCAACCTATCCAGATACGATTAATACCATTCCAGAAAACACAATACTAAGTGATACCCCACACAGATCACCCCAAGCATCAAACACAGATCCACACACTGATATAATAATAAAAACAATAGAAACCTTCAACGAAATGAAAATTAAGTTCTCTGGAATCAGCCCCGAAAACAGACCATATATAGCAAAACCAATTCCCTCGAAAAAACTAAAAGCAATAACATCAATAGTAAACAACCACATCCTACCACATGAATTATCAGATGAACTCAACTATAACCACCTAAGTGCACTTATATACTGTAGTGCCAACACCATAGCTACTTTAACTAACAAAACACAAAAACCCAGCATGTCAAAACCATATAATACACCAACAAGAAGAACTAAAATAAACAATCCAACGTCGAAACAACAAACCCACCTAAAACCCCGGTGGCAATTCAGATTACAGGGAAAGATAGACCAATATAGACGGGACTTAGGCGTAATCACAAGCCACATAAGCGGGAAAACAGGGAAAAGGTGTAAAAATAAATTAAACCATATAAAAAGAAAATACATAATCCACACTCAATTTGAGCCAAGGAACAGCTCTATAGAACAAATCCGCGACACTATAAAACAAAGACTACTAAAATACACAACAAGACTACGATCATACATGAAAAGCTATCAAAGGTCAAAACAAAACAAACAGTTCCAAAATAACCAAAAAAGATTTTATAACAGTCTAGCCACAAATTCAATGCCGATTTCATCCACCCAAAACAATATTAATATAGTGGAAATAGAGCACTTCTGGAAAGCAATCTGGAGCCAAGAAGTCAACCACAATCCTCATCCTGCATGGATAAATACTATCATCGAAAGCACCTCAACAAACCTCAACATGAGTCACTGCACAATTACAGAACCCATATTCAAAAAAGTAATTAAAAAACTGCACAATTGGAAACAACCCGGACCGGACAAAATACACAATTTCTACTACAAGTATCTTACTCCTCTACATCCGCAAATTATTAAAATATTTAACAATATGCTAGAACATCCCGAAAATATACCTGCCGACATGAGCTCCGGGATAACATACCTCAAACCTAAAACTGAAAACCCATCTTCTCCGGCCCAATACAGACCAATAACATGTCTTAATACGGCATACAAAATTTTCACGGCATGTATAAGCCAAGAAATATCCGAATATTGCGTATCTCAGGACATAATTGCAGAAGAGCAAAAAGGTTGCCGACAAGGAACTAAGGGATGCAAGGACCAACTTATAATAGACAGTATTGTAACGAAGCA